>NC_141694.1:1068578085-1069178085 GCF_964263255.1 Lissotriton vulgaris | reverse complement strand
CTCTGCCGAGGGCGGTCTGAAAACCCAGGCAAGGGGAAGGGAGCAGACGAAGTGCCTAAGAGCGCTGGGAAGTCTCTAACAGGCAGCAAACGCTTATTAGTCAAGCGCGAAGCGCGAACCTGCACTGCACACAATTAAAATGACTGAACAAGCAAGGGGAAGCCTTTTGCTCCCCAGGCAGTGTCTGGTTTCTTTCAAACCTCAATGCTACAATCCACTATCTCCTGTCTGGGGTGGCGTAACACCTCCCTGCGACAGGAAAGCCTTTGTCCAGGCCTCCTCTGCTTAGTTTCGGTCAGCAGCAGGAGATCAGACTTGTGTCTGTGGCAGAAGCATCCATTTTGTGGATCCGAGGCTCTTTTCAAAATCAACCGCATTTCAGTAAAGTAACATGTCTTCTCCCTCTAGAGGGGTGGAATGCTATCCCCGTCGACAGGACTGTCGAGGGGATAGTATTCCAAATTGTATGACACCTTACATGACATGTTTTGATAAAGCCAAACCAAAGTTGCTATATAACCGCGAGGATTATAATGCACTTAATAGTATATGGTATGGCATTATCCCGGATCAGCTTAGGGAGTTGTTCCCGACAGCTGCAGACAGGCTCAGCTCATGCTAGAGCACCATCTCACATTAAACCACGCACTCTGCCTCCAGGATTGATAAGGCCTTCCATAGGAGTGGCTCACAGGTTTATATGTGTCCAGATATAGGTTTAGATATAGGTATACTATATCTAAACAAGGGGTGATTACACCAACTTGCCCCAGCTGAATGATCAGCCAGTAGTGTCAATTTAAGAACCAGCCAGGGGTGGCAAAAGCTATGCTTCAGCCCCTGGTAGGCCTTGGTGGCACCTATGCCCTGAGCACCTATAGTGCATGGTATAGGGGCTGACAAGGAGTCCAGTTCCAAATGGGTTATGTACCTATAGTACATGTATGTGAATTTAGAGAGAGAACAGCAGGCTTGGGTCTGATTAGCAGGCCCACAGCCTCATTAAGTCGAAAACCAGTGAAGCAAAACGAAAAAATTGGGGTGACCATAGGATAGCAGACCCTACTCTCCTACACAGGGAAAGGGCATTAGTGTGTCGTATGTATCCAATATAGCGCAGTCCTTTCCTTTCCCTGAGCGCTGGCACAATTTTGGCAAGGGAGCCTGTGTTGTAGACAGGATTATTTTTGTGCAGGAAGGTCCACCTTTCTGCATAAAAACAATCCTGAGATGTTTTTTCCTCTTTCTATGGGTGCTGCAAATTCAAGAGAAAGAGTACAGAACAAGGAGAAATAAAGATATTTCTCCTCGTTAAGCCTCACCTGGGGAGGCATTTCTTTTTTGGTTCATTCCCAGGTTTACCAGGCTTGGTATATCCGGTAATCCGTAAAAGACTATGGGAGTTGTGTTTGAACACCCACACAACATCCGTGGAATGCCTCCCTTGTGCAGAGTATGCAATGTAGCTATGTGCACTGTGTTGCATTACTCCATTTTTTTAAGCCATTCAAAGCCACTCAACGTTGTTTCAAAAATGGAACTTTAGGTTTGCGTCACTCTTGCACCACCTTTTGTGGTGCAAGAGAGACGCAAACCAGGCCATAAATATGGTCCCTTGTGTAAAACATTTTAAAATTGTGAATGGTCATTTCTTTTATTAAAACAAATGAAAAACACATTTAGATAACCCAAGTAAAAAATATATATTTTTGAAACTATTTTGAAAGATTTTATTTGTTATATGCCGAAGTAGTAGCCCCCAACATCTACACCTACGCACAGGAATCTAAATAGCCTTCTGAAATTTCAACAACTCACACTTCAAGAGAACACTAGAGAAAGAGACGTTGACCAGGGCTCTAGGATGAACACTATGCAGATTCAACTCATGAGTATATATCAAAAAGAGGAGGATCAACCAAGACATAAACGTCAGTGATCAAAACAACATTGCAGAAGGAAACAGGAAATTCTAATCAGGACAGGCTTAAATCCTTAACATATGACCTCAGCCTACATTCTCACTACATAAAGGCCAGATGTGGATACTATGCTGGACTTGCTGAATGCCATGGAAAATGCACTGAAACCTAATATAGTCATACAGACTGTTATACCACCTCTAATTAAATGATTATAAAGATACATTTTCTTGCAACAGATGGATTCTATGCACCAGTAGTGGATTCATGCTACTCCAATTAGTCATGAATCAGCCTGCAGATCAAACTTCCATTCAGACACACAGCTGTGGGATTGGATTTCAATTCAATTTCAAATGTCTTTATTTCGAATATTTCATCATAAAAGATGTTACCATAATAAAATACATCATAAAAACATACATCAGTTTATAAAAAAGCATAAAAATACATTATATGTGCATTTTAAAATGTACTAACATTGTAAAATGATATTTCTACTCCGTTAAAATACAATCAAATCGATCAAATAGGGGCTACATAAAATCACTGCACTGCTTGCTGTTTAGCCCTTATGATCCACACCCATCCTAAAAATTTTGCAACGGCGATTACAATAGGTTCACTCGTATCAGACTTAATGATCGTTAGGGCTACAGACCCTACCCTTGTAGCCATGTTACGACAAATAGGTTTAAGCCATTTGGCCCGGGGGGCTGCATAGGCCGGGCATTCGAAAAATATGTGGCCGATGGACTCCTTGCGGTCAGTGCACCAATGACATAATTCAGACTCCTGGCCCTTCCATTTTTTTGTGAACTTTCTAATTGGGAGAGAGCTAACCCTTAACTGATGGTAAAGATTCCTATCGTTGGACCTGGTGATGGTATCCCAATAGTCTTCTAGAGATGGATCAATTTTATGCTCCAGAAACAAACCAGACAGAGAAGTGGCTGATAGTTGTCGAATGTGTTTCTGGCGAGTTGAAGACCAGTATAGGCTTTTAAATACTTTTTTTGGTCAACAAAGATTATTGGCAGGATCGGTCCACAGATTACCCAAACCCATAGACTCTAAGAGCAATCTAACTTGTCTGAACCATAAAATATTACCCGAACCCATAACAGATCTAACATCCATAATTGCCTTTGCAAATGGAGCTAGTTCGGGGGTGGTCCAGATCCTCCTCCATAGAGCCACTAGCTTAAAGCGAGCAATGTCATCTATTGAATGACAGCCTAAATCCATTAATAACGGCTTCATCGGACTAGAGCAGGGAAGACCTGTTATATTCCGTAGGAATTTATTCTGAATTTTGACCAACGGGGAGATGTCCGCAAAACCCCAGAGGTCCGCACCGTACAGGATCGCTGAACCTATCCTGGAATTATAAATCTTCAGAGCAGGGCCTATCCTTTTGGTCTGGGACAATCTCTGTTCTTTGACCAGGCACCCTGAGAGCTGGGCAAACTTGACGGATAAGGTGTCAATCTTTGGCTTCCAGCTCGATATGCTCTCTAGGAAAATCCCCAGATATGTCATGACATTAGTCTCCTCTAACTTTGTATTGTTCATCATGACATGGCCAACCACTGGTCTACCTTTAGTAAGAATGATGAATTTAGTTTGAGTTACATTAACCTGCAGATCATGATCGTGACAAAATTCCTCAAACTTGTTCAGGGCCGCCTGCAGGCCCACCTGTGTCTTCGATAGTAGAAGGGTGTCGTCCGCAAACATAAGTAGCGGAAACTTGGTGCCACCCAAGGACGGGGCGTCTGTCGGAAAGGCTGAGTAATACTGCACAACCCTGTTCATGAATAACAAAAACAGGGTTGGCGCTAGAATGTACCCTTGCCTGACACCCCGGGACACTGCAAATCTATTAGTAACCTGCCCTTGCTTACCCCAGCGTACTTTTGAAAAATGTGCCTCATGTAGCTTAGTTACAACATTCAGAAGCTCCGGGGGCATCCCCATATTTCTTAAGACCCCCCACAGTTTGACCCTGGGAACTAGGTCAAATTCTGACTTGAGGTCAACAAAAGCGGCGTAGATAGTACCACCACCTAAGCTAACTACTTTACAGTAGATCAATAGGAACCTAAGGACCTGCTCGATAGTGCTTATGCAGGATCTGAACCCGGCCTGAAGGGGCGACAATATATCCTCCAGCTCAATCCAGCTCTGGATTCTTGCCAGGACCATCCTAGCAACAATTTTTTGTATGGAATCGATCAGACTAATTGGTCGATAGTTCCCTGGGATTGAGCGATCCCCCTTCTTGTGTATTGCCAGAATCTCAGCTCCTCGCCATGAATCTAGGATGCCAGCCCCCTTGGCGATTGCGTTTCCCAGAAATACAATGTAGGGGACCCAATTTGTTTGGTTATGCTTGAAGAGATCTGACAGGATACAATCAATTCCCGTGGCCTTTCCACAAGGAATCTTTTTCAGGGCTTCCTCAACTTCTCTACAGTCAAATGTAATTTTGTGTAAGGTGGGAATAGGACAGGAATCATAGGGAAGGTGGTCGTCAGTCAGGTTCTGCCCAGAGAACTGGGACTCAAAATGCTCAACCCAGACCTCTTTCGGGACATGATTTATGGGAACCTGAGAATCGTAGGTATTTCCCCATTTAACTATGTGCCAGAACTTAGTCAGATTTTTTAGCTTGCTGGCAACAAGAAGATCTTGCCAATTTTGATTGTCCCAATCTTGTTTGGCCTGGTTTCTGACTTTACGATAGATGAGCCTAGCTGTCCTAATATTAGGCATAATTTTAGATTTAATGGCTAGCGCCAATCTACCATAAGATTCCCGGCACATTTTGTTGTACCATGATTTACGCAATGGTTGGCCAGCAAATTTATGGGGTTTGCTAGATTTGGAAAAGTGGGATTTAAGATCATTAAATAGATCTTCATGGAGTTTGGTTATTTTCCTATTGATATCTTCCTGGGTTGGAAGTGAGCGCAGAACTCCCAAGGTCCGTATTACCTTTAGTCTAATCTCTTCTAGAACCCCGGGGTCAATAGCGATCCTCGCTCAGTGCACCCTGCGTAAATCATTAGTAAGCAGGGCGTCAGCAATGGCTAACTCAGTTTGGTTGTTACGCTTACAGTCACTGTTTAATTGTAGACTCACTACAAGGGGATTATAGTCACTCTCAGGGTGATCCATAATAACCATGTCCTCTAATATAAACCAGTACTCTACTTTTAATGAGAACATAGTCTATTCGGCTTTTGTGTAAGCCATTGTCAAAGGTTGCCCTACCCATTTTGTCAGAGACAGACCGTCCATTAACCGCCCTAAAGCCATGCTCTAAACAGAGACCCATCCACTGTAAGGCAGATTCAGTGCATTTCTTGATAGGCTTGAGGTCAAGAAGAGGAATATTCCACTAGACATCCTCCTCCGATAGAAGAGTTTCCCCTTCAGAATTAAGGGGCTCAAACGAGCAGTTAAGAT
This sequence comes from Lissotriton vulgaris, assembly GCF_964263255.1. Taxonomy (NCBI): domain Eukaryota; kingdom Metazoa; phylum Chordata; class Amphibia; order Caudata; family Salamandridae; genus Lissotriton; species Lissotriton vulgaris. Next base: position 1,069,172,689 of record NC_141694.1, on the reverse strand, counting down.
CCCCTGCAATTATTATATTGCTGTCAGGCCTAACAGAGTCGAAAAAGGTATCCAGTTCTAAAAAGGTACCAGAGCCATGCCCTCCAGGCTGTCGTCTGTTGTACACGTTTACAATGAGGATGTCTGGTCGGTTTGGCCGATGCATCTTTATAACAAGGAGATCCGAACTGTCTACAACAAGTTTTGTGGGTCTGTAGGTGATGGTTTGTCTAACCCATATGTTTACACCCATTGAAGGTCTGCCTTTTGCCCCTTTAACTGCAGCCTAATGGAAATTTAGGTACCCAAGATGATAAATAGGGTCCACTGCCCACGTCTCCTGGAAGACCAGTATGTCATATTTTTCCACCAGATCTGACCACTCTACTATAGATGTTTTACTTTTTAAACCTGCTATATTCCAGGAGACCAAGGTAAGCAAATGTGTATCACTTACTATACACGTCTGTGGGGAAATCATGGCCTGTTGGGGGTCCATGGTACCAGTATTGCCCAAGCTAAAGCACCCATGCTCATAGAGCCTAGAAGCCATATTCTTATACTCTCCTTTTTCATCTTATCCGCCCCTGCTAAGGCCTCTACCAGATTTTTCATGGAGTTTATGCAGGTCGAATTCGGCGCTTGGGAATCCTCTAAGGAAACAAGTCCAGGTGAAGCACCATTACTTATTGGAAACAGGGGATACGGGGAGGGGACTATATTTGGGACCTCACAACCCACATCAGGTGCCGCCCTATTTATGCTGCTACTGGTTATTAACTCTGCCCGGTCTATACTCCCATTCTTCTTGTGCCAGACGGCGCTATTTCCCCTTTGGCTAGTGCCTAGTCAGTCCACCCCCTCCAAGCCACATAGTGACTCAAAGCGATTAATCAGTGGGAGGTGGAACTCCTGTCTGCATACAGTATAAGGGCATCTTGATACCGTTTCCCACCTATTTTGCGGAGTGGAGGTCACACCACGAAATGAACTGGGATAAAAATAGCTCAAATCAAGGGTTAGTATTCCACTAGCACCCCAGTTCCCAGAATCATAACATATGTACCTTACCACTCTAGGGTCCCTAAAGTTTACGATTATACAATCGCCCTCTAGCTCCTTAGTTCTAGTCCCCAACCAGCTCACCCTTCTTACAAGCAAGATCTCTGCATTCATATGGGCTGGAAGCGATCTATTTCCGTTGAGCCAAAAAATGACCTTATTCTTCAGCTCTCTGTGGGACTCTATTTTGTCGTGTTGGATCCCTGGAACATCAGCCAGGATTACCATATATGGAACTGACTCCGGGGGTAAGTTAATGCAGGGGAGCTTCGCTGGCATGCCCTCCTTTCAAAGTGTGTTGTTCCCTCTAGTTTTTGATTCTACGCCATGTTTTGGGTTGCCAGCTTCTTTCTACCTTCACTAACAGCTGCTTCAGCTCCCTCTTTGATATGATCAGTAACAGTTATTTTTGCTATGCCATTTGCAGTAACATTGGGATTTTGTTGGTCATTTGGGCTGGTTGGTGTGTCTTGCGGGATATCTATTGGGAAACTCTTAGGGTCAGCAGCCACTCTCATGGGCGGAGGAAGCCCAGAAACATGAGTGGACACCGCAGCTTTTTCTAGTATGGCCGAATTGGCCATTACAGCTCTTTCCAGTTCCCCCACATTTTCATTAATTAGTTTTACCCTGTCGAGTAGTAGTAGCAACAATAGTTTTAGTAATTGCTCTAGTGTTTCCAGAATGCCTTTAGGAAATTGGTTGCTACAGGCAGGCAGGGTGTTTGCTTGTTTGTCCTATTTCTAGAATCAGTAGTGGATGTTTGGTGCTGCACTTTGGAGTAAATTGGTTTGGTTGGAGTGGTGATTTTTGTTACTTTGGCACATCTACCCTTTTCAATCCCTCCCCCGCACTTTCTTTTGCCAACAATAGGTTGTAGTTTATTGACCTTTCCGGTTTTTGGTGCGGTTAGTACATTCGCGTGGGACGGGTTAGGGGTGGTGGGGATATTAGATTCAGCTTGTCTATTACCTACTATAGATATGCTGTCTGTGGTTGTGTTTAGTGAGGTACTAACAATAGACCCGTCTGACCCCGCCGGCTCAAAACTTGTACCCGGGCTGGAGTCACTATTATCCTGGTGCTGCTCTGGGGATACGGCAGCCATAATTGTACACAATGAAGATCTCTTCGATAATAGTGGCTCTAAAGACAACCTTTTTTCAGTAAATGCAATTTCATGTTCAAGTACAACTGCCGCTCTAGTAATAAACTGATCCAAGGTTCCGGACACAGATCCCCCAACACTACTGTGTGTAATTTTCCTCCCATTCCTTAGGCGAAGCGTCATGGCTAATTTCACTGAGGGAGGTGATATGAGTAGAAATATAATTAAAACAATATAACTTTCCACATCCACAACAGCAATGATGCAAGTTAGAAACCAAAGTACTTGTGTACTAGTAAATACAAGAATGGCTCACTTCTTATGACTCAGGTAAGGGGGGGTGGTCCAGCCCAGCCTCATCCGGTCTCTGACGGCCGTAGATGGTCCTGCCCTTGTCCCGGGCTTCCCCCGGTGCGCTCCTGTGCGCGTCCCACACAGCGGGTTGCCGCGAGGAGTTTTGTAGTGGCTGTGGGTGGGCCTAATGACAGGCACAGGTGGTGTGTGAGCAAAGTCTCCTGGGACAACGAGTCCTTCGGGAGCGTTCTCCTCGCGGGTATAGCCGAGGTGGGTGGCAGTAACAACAGGACTGCGTAGATCTCTCTCCTCTCTCTCCCCCAGCGCAGTTTTCAACAAAGTCCACAGCAATGATGAAGCGGCACCCGCGCAGTGGGTGCCGCAAGGAGCTTTGTAGTGGCTATGGCGGGCCTAATGACAGGCACAGGTGGTGTGTGAGCAAAGTCTCCTGGGACAACGAGTCCTTCGGGAGCGTTCTCCTCGCGGGTATAGCCGAGGTGGATGGCAGTAACAACAGGACCACGTAGATCTCTCTCCTCTCTCTCCCCCAGCGCAGCATTAAAACAAAGTCCACAGCAATGATGAAGCGGCGCCCGAGCAGCGGTTGCCACGAGGAGCTTTGTAGTGGCTGTGGGCGGGCCTAATGACAGGCACAGGTGGTGCGTGAGCAAAGTCTCCTGGGACAACGAGTCCTTCTGGAGCGTTCTCCTCTTGGGTATAGCCGAGGTGGGTGGCAGAAACAACAGGACCACGTAGATCTCTCTCCTCTCTCTCCCCCAGCGCAGCTTTCAACAAAGTCCACAGCAATGACGAAGCTGTGGGATTGGATGCAATGAATCAGATCTAACGACTCTCACTCTTTACTCATCTAAGAATACCGAACAACACAGCACTAAACCTTACCCACAGGAGTTCACTTTCAACCAGGCCTAACTCTGCATTTAGTCCTCAAATTATTATGTGCACTGAACCACCTGTCAAAAAATCCAACGGTATAGCAAGTGAAGATGTTGGATAAGAATGTTGTTATAAATGTACAAATCAACTGATATTCACCAGTTATAGTCATCTCTAGTAACTATAACTTGTACCCTAAAACTAATATAACCTGCACCCCAGCCATTTACAATTTTCTCATCAATAATTTATTCGCAAATTTTGCATTGATAAGATCAATGATGTTATAGAAGATGTCATGAGTGATGTAACTTGTAGGGTAATTAGCAGTCCATGGTGAGGGTGCTACTTATAATTACCTTAGGGAAGGAGTTATAGTTACTTGTGATAACTATAACTGGTGAATATCAGTGGATTTTTAAACTTAAAACAATATTTTTAATTGACATCTTCACTTAACTATAACGTCACTTTAAACATAGTTTTTTCCCAGTGGATTTCTAGGGTTTTTTTAACATAAAGTAATATTTTTTTACCAGATGTAAAACGTACTTGCGAACCCTCTCTACACACGGCCAGATCAGGTAAACTTGGTGGGGCAGTGGGTGGGGCACGGCGTGGTGGGGGGAAGTCGAGAGATGACAGAATATGCATTATTTATTTATTTAACTATATCAATTCCATCATCTGTCGACTTCCCCCCTCCTGCCCACCCACCACAGTGTTTATCTGTGCCAGCCGCCACTGCATATGGTCTTTGGAGATGTGCAGCAGTTGTTTTGCCACCCTGCAGCCAAACCCTCTCCCACACTACACATACCTTTATATACAAAGTAGATCTATCATCTTTCTCTCAAAATCACCAATTACTTTAATTATATGAATATTTCAATAATACAGACCATGCAATGTTTATTAATATTGATTGTTTAAAAAATATTAATACAGTTTTACTAAAATACATGTCAGTAACTCTTTTTTTTACATAGTTTTTATTATTACACTTTGTGGTTGAAAAATGTGAAAATAAACCATCAGAAATATATTTATTTTAGAGAAAAAAGTCTCTGAGTCTTTCTTTTAACAATTTTCAGCCCAAAAAAAAGCTGTCATGAAATAATCCACACGAGCGCCCGGCAACTTATTTAAGCCACATAAAACACAGCCAAAGAGGCAGCCCTCAGGGAGGGCTGCACTCCCAGCTCTAACACAAAAGCTCTAGCCTGGGAAGTGCTTAAAAAACATATGGTAAGTTCTCCTGGAGTCATGGTTTCAGTGACCCAAGACACTTACTTTTTATTCTACTGCTGCTGGGGGGGGGGGGGGGGGGACTGCTGAACTCCCTGCAGATTCTCACAAATTGAAACCATATTTTTGGTGGTGTCCTTACCCCTTCTCGGGCCATCACCAAATCTTGTGTAAATAGCTCTTGCATGTCATTATGAGGGGCTCCTTAAAAGTCTGACCACTCATTTATTATTCACTTTTTGTGTGGTTATTTTGAATTTTTCTGGGTGTCCCTGCCCCATCCATGACACTTACTGCTTTTTGCTTTGGATAGAGGGCCACGGAGTGGGAGCCCCAGTACCCAGCAGCCCTTCTGTCTCCATGGATGTGGCCCCATTTCTCAGGGTGTGCAGGAGCCTGCTTTTATTTATATAAGGTTTACCCTGGAGTCCACCTGAGGCGCCCCAGACAATTACTTTTATTGAGGGCCACAGTGGGAGCTCCAGGGCCCGCAGCCCGCTGGGTCCCTGTTCCTCCAGGACCAAGCATCATCATGTTATTTGAATGTTTTTTTAAAGTGGCAAGCCCCAGTGCCCACCCAGGACACATCACAGCAGATCCATCATTGGGGGCTGCATGAGTAGGCTCAGGGGACAGCGCAGCCTCACTACTCCCATCCTTGCACCCAACCCGGATTCAGCAGGAGATGGTTTTGCTCCTACTCGTGGGAGCAGTTTTCCTTTGCTCCAGCCCCATGGGAGCAATTCAGTATTTCCCTGCCCAAGAGGGTGGGCAAGAAAAAGTTTTTGTCTCCCACCTGACAGGAGTGGCTTGGTGCCCTTACCCGGTAGAAGAAAATGTAAATTAAATGTAAATTGATACTTGTATAGCACACTACTCACCCGCAAGGGTCTCAAGGCGCTTGTACGAATACCGCTGTGGAACCCATCCTGGCTTTCCCTGTGAGGCGTCCACTCCTGGGCACCCCCAAGGTGGAGGCCAGGCATCCTTAGCGTTGTGGGGGCCGTTGTGGAGAATAAGCAAGCTATTGCCCTGAGTTGCAGAGTGGGACTCCATGATTGGAATAGGCACCGAGGCAAGAATTATCAGGTCCGTGGAATTTTGAGCCCAAGACCCGCCGAGGTGGGGAATTGAACCCTGGTCCCGGGCTAGACCTCTGCATCAGGTCTGCCGCTCTAATCATTGAGCCACACTTCTCCACACAATACTTTTTCTCTACCTGTGCTCTCGGGCAGGGAAAAAAACAGTACCACAGTGGTTTGGGACCCTAGGACCCAGTCCTTGAGCCGGCTCCAATGGATGGGTGCCTTGGGGGCATCCAATTGTTCTGGGAGGGAGGGCTAAAAGGCCCACCTCCTCATCAAGTCAACTGCGGCTGTGGGGCATAGGGTCCCCAGATCATATTAAGGCTTGGGTAGGACAGCCATGCACCACCCTCCCCTTTATTAAAACAATGGTTTGAGGGGTTGGGGTCCAGGGGGGGCTTTGTAGTTGTGGAGAGGGGGGCCACAAGCAGCCTTCCCTTTATTTTTATGCGGCCCCAAGGAATGAGGGAATAAGGTCCCCAGGGCCTTCTTGGAGAAGGTGGCCACATGCCCCCTCCCACTAAAAAGAATGTATGCACCAAACCCCAGGACCCTGGCCCACCCCACGGGTATTTTTTTAAACAGGCAGATTTTCAGAGAACCCATGGTAGCATTTATAAAAAAAATCTATTGCCCTAGGGAACCCACCATCAGGCCTAGGGTGTCAGGGTATCCCACTGAGCCCCCTTAAGTCTTATATTAAATTTTTCTAGGGCTTTCGATTGAGTACAGAGTCCTAAGATGGCTGCCACCATATCTTAGTTGATGTGGTAGTAGCCAATCAGATCTATCCATAAAAGCTGTCGACTCTGCGGATCCTCCAAATTATAATTGCTAGTATTTTGAGAATTAATTGCTTAAAATGACAGGACAAGCTTACATCAAATCACAAGAGACACTCTTTCTGGATAAGATCTAGCTTTCTGTAAAATTAAGTCTAAATCCGTTCAGTGTTTTGGGCTGTAGATGTGTCTAAAGTTCCTGCAGAAAAATGAATGGGGAAAGCATGATTTGGGGCCCCCGCTTATTCTCCTCCCCTGCTTGACAGATCACTCAAAACTTTCCAGGAAGAAGCTGAGGTGCAAATAAATTTGAGATGAGGAGAGGTTAATGAAGATTTGTTAAATGGTCTCAAAGATGTAAGCATATCAAAAAATGTATTTCCTGTGGAAACACAATCCTCACTATACTCACTATAAGGGTTACTGATGCTGATATATATATACATATACATTACCTACTGGCGGTCGCCAGTAGGTATATATAGTTAGGATTTTATTCCTATGGGATTTCTGAAAGTTTGTCGAATAACTTTGGCGTTTTTGGACGGAATTGGCTGAAATTTTCAGGAAAATGGCACATTTTGTTTCTGAGTAGCCCCTGAAAATTTGGGGGGGTTTCGTCAAGGGGGGGCAAGAAAAAAGGGGGTCCCAAAATGCGTTTTTCCCATTCATTTTTCCATAGGGCGGTTGGAATCACTTATAGCTCGAACGGCTGAATGGATTTACACGAAACTTGGCAAAATTGTAGATATGGTTTGCCTGACGTGCCTTTGCTATGTCTCAATATATGTGCTCCAGTGGATTTTGAGAAATTAACGTTTTTAAAAACAGATATATCTGTGACAGCGCTCCGGTTAGCGCGCCGGTTCGCGTACCTGACACGTAACGGAACTTCGCGAAGCGAAGCTGATTGGCTCTCCGGTGTCTGTCAACATTCTAAACAGTCCGGAACGGCCGCCATCTTGTCTCTCGGTAGGATCGAGAGACAAGAGGTGGAGAAAAATGAAGGGGGAATTTAATGAAAGGGGTCAAGGTAGACCCCTCCTGACCCCCTAGGATTGATGAGGGGGATATTAAAGTGCCCCGCGGGGCAAAAAAAAATAAAATAAATAAATTGCGATTTTTCGCCGTAGAGGCGCGTCCCGGTACGCGAACCGGGTAGCTTACCGGTAGCGTAACGGGAGTTCGCCATATTGTGTTTCAGTCGAATTTAATCACAAGATGGCAGAAAAACAATGTGGGGAAATGAGTATAAGGGGGCACGGGAGATGTATCCTGACCCCCTAGGTTTTCTGAGGGTGGCTGAGGAGGCTCATATATGTCGAGAAAAAAAACATTTTTTGAATTTTTTGCGCGGTTAGCTGCCGGTACGCGAACCGGGTAGCGAACCGGGAAGCGAACATAAGTGAAAATTAGTGAAAAAAGGTACATTCGAAATTTTAAAAGAGTAATTATAGTTAAGGTAGCTCTGAAAAGAGCTTTTGGGTTCTGTGTAAGTTCTAGGTACTTATAATTAGGTACCAATACACAGTCCTAAATTTTGTATGAAAACTCTGTTGCCCTCATCCGAGAAGTGCACACCATCTCCTCTGTAGATATCTTGCATGTAATAACGCAAGTTATTGTTGTAGATGGCACCCATTCCATGGTCTCTCATATAAGCTGAAACAGACTTATTTACATGCTTCCTCGCTTTCTCAATTTGTGGAGAAATTTGATTGGACCACCTCCATTTCTGTCTTTGGCATATATTTGAATATACCAAGGCAGTTTGAGGGAAAAGTGCCATTAATTGCTCAAAGGTGTCCTTTAAGAGCATTTCCAGACCTACCCCAGTCAAAGTGCCCAAATCATTTCCTCCACAGTGCACTATTATGAGGTCAGGGTTTGGCAAATGTAAAAAGGGTTTCACCAATGGTATCAATTGGTGACATCTCAATCCTCTTTGGCCAATCCATTTGATTTCCACATTTTGTAAATTGAGGTTGTGTAAATTTCTGTTATCAGCATACCTGTGAGCCCAGTGGATGTAGCTATGTCCAAGAATCCAGACAGAAAACATGGCGAGAGGAGGTTCTGCTGCAGTCAGATGAAGTGTGGGAATGAAATGGCAGTTGAAACAGAAGGAGTTTGTAAAGAAAAAAAAATGTGGAGTTATATTCAGAAGTGAGAATTTAGGGTAGGTAACTGGACTATAATGATTCTAGGTGTTGTTGTAATTTAGTGTGCTGTTTTAAATTGCTTTGTATGTCTCATTTTTCTTAAAACGATAGAGCTTATGTTTCAGAAAGTGGCGGGCAGAAAATAATAACAGCACAACAGAGTATAAGCTGTTCATAGGACAGCCTTTGACGTCATGGAAAGTAAGTTACTTTTGAGGAGTTCTGATTTCTGATTGATTATATTATATGGGTTTTTTAAACACAATCATTTTGATTGTGTTTTTTTTTCCCCGCTGTTATATGATGAATACCTTCAACTCACTGTTTTCAGTGAAATTTGATATATTCTGAGAACAGCAAAAATAAACCATTTAATATGTATAATTAATTCTGTACTTTGAACTGTGATTTTTAATATGTACTCATCTTGTCTCATGCTCACTCATCTTTTACTACTTTCTATCAATTTTAAAATTTTTGTTCTCTCATTCACAGATTGAAAGTATAAAAATAACACGTGAATAAGTTAACGATAATTATAAGGTAAGTGTTTAGTACTCATTCTGTTACATCTCTTTTACATTTAACTTTTATTAGTTCCACTGCTTCATTTCTTTAACCCTCAGTTTCCTGCCTTTGCTACTTCCCTCATTCCTTTTTCTATTACTTTTTTTACTCTACTCTTTCCACTCCTGTTCTCGGTCCCTCTTTAAACAGTATCTCTGTGTTACTCCCTCTAACTGTCTTTCTTTTATCATTACTCTCAGTTTACTTACTCTTCTTTTTTAAAAAAAAAATATTTTTTTGAGTTCCCTTCCGGTTTGCGTACCGGCGCGCGAACCGGGAAGCGAACCAAAAGAAATAGAGGTTGTCAGAGTGCTAAACATTCTAGCAAATTCTTATAAAGGGGAGGTAGTTCTGAAAAGAACTTTTTTATTATTATTTTTGTTGTTTTATATATTTTTTTTTTTTTCTGAACATTTTTTTTTTGTATTTTTTGGACGGTTTTATATTTTTTTTTGTTTTTTTTGATGGGGGAGAAACAAAAATGATTCATTATGAAGGGCTCAACAGGAGCAACAAAAAAAGATAATTTATTTCCTGGGGCGTTTTGCACATTTGTGATTGTCAATTGCTTTATTAATCAAATTTATGCTGCTCTCTCTGAAGCAAATAAGTTGGCCACAAAAAATGCATACGTGCTTCACATTGCCAAATTTCATTTGGATATTTGGGACCATCTCCCTCGCCTCAGGTCCCGTCACTGCCTCTTCATTGGTGGATATACTGGCCACAGGTCGGGGGTTATCCACCAGATCACGTACTTGTGCAGCACTGTAATTTATAGGGTGCCACCTTTCCATATGGCGATGCATGGTATAATTACCATAACTGTATTTCTTTTCTGTTCCTCTGGACAGTTCTTTTTTACAAATCAGGCAGGTAACATACCGGGCATTTACCTTTTTTTGTTCCGGGGAATTGAAAAAAATTGCCAAATATAACTTTCTTTAACATGGGACCTCCTTGGCTGTTCAGGTAAAAACCTCCCTGTCCCTTGCTCCTCTTCCTCTTCTTCCTCTTCTTCCTCCTCTTGTTGTAGGATGACCTGAGGAGGTGGTCCTCTCTTCCTAGGAGGTTGTGGTGGTGGTGGGGGTCCACCAGCTGCAGCAATCAATGAAGCCATTTCTATGGTATTCAAAAAAGGTCTTTCTCTCATAAAAATGAAAGTCAGAGTGAGGAAAAAAGGTGGGGCTTTCATCATTTGGGAAAAAAAAATTTCTAAACCAATGAAAAGTGTTATTTTTAGGTCATATGACCAAGCCTTCCATCATTAGGAAACCAAAAGTAAAATGAACCAATGAAAAGTTTTATAAACAAGTCACATGACCTGTTATGCTTACGTTACGCGCTCCGCGCCGCGCCCCGGATCGCTTCCGGGGCGCTGCGCTTCGCGCCTCGGTTCGCGTTCCGGAGCGCTTCCGGGTGCGCTAACACGGCGCGTCATAAGACGCATTACGCGGTAACGTGATACGTCGCGCTTACGCGACGCGTCACGATGTTGCTTTCTAACACGGTAGTTGCGCTAACGGAACGTTTACCGGTTCGCGGACCGGGTCGCGGAACAAAATGAAGCTAACGGGAAGCTGCCTGGTTCGCGGACCGGCAGCGAAACAAAAAAAAATAATTTAAAAAATATATAAATAAAAAAATTATATTACAAAAATATAAAATATATTTTTGAATTAGAATAAGAATACATTTTACAGCTTTTGATATTTGCTATTAAAAAACCATTGAAATTCACTGAAAAAACCATAGGTTATAGACCATATGTAGTTAGGAATTAGCATTTACAAAACCTTAAAAATTCACTGAAAAAACCATAGGTTATAGACTATATATAGTTAGGGATTAGCATTTACAAAACCTTATTTTACTCGCACAAAACCATTGAAATTCGCATATATAGTTAGTTGCACTAACTATATATCGCGCACCCGCAATCCACTGCTGATGATGTCACATATTACATCATTCATGACATGGTCAGTGACATCACTGATGACATCACTGATGACATCTCAAATGACATCACTGAGGACATCACTGATGACATCTCATTTGACATTACTGATCACATCGCTGATGATATCATTCATGTGATAATACGTTGAACCTCTTCAGACTCTAATATAACCTTACATACACTCAGTGTAAACAGACACTCACAGACTGTCACTCATCCATGGAGTTACTCACACACCTAGTCAGTCATGCAAAGAATCAATCACACCTCCATTTCCTCAACTATACAGTTATACACACCTTACTTATTCAAACATATACTAACACATATTTACTCTCTTATACAATCCCTGATACAAGCTCAAAATGATCCATACAGCCACTCACACATTCACTGGCTCTTATCCACAGTTATTTATATATGTCAATTCTCACATGTACTGTGTTTTACATATGTACTTACTTTGACATGTAGCACTGAGATATCTATTCACTCACCAATACACTCATGCACACAGTCAACCGCCCATACAGCTGTTTCCACATGCACTTTTGAACCCATACATCTAGTGAATCAACTGCTCACACATCTATGCACAGAGTCATACACCTCCCAGCCACCCACACACACACTCAGTCTCCCATACAAATACTTGGGCAACCAATCAATAACCCATATAGTTATTCATATAGCTACTGATCAACACATGCAGCAGTTTACAGAACAACAAACATAATGATGCACAAATTAAGACAGTTTAGTCACTAACCTATGCACTCAGTGAGACACATTTAATCACTCACTCATACAGTCAGTCATGCACCTACTAAATCCTTCATCCAGACACTTATACATCCACTCATTCTTCAATATGTAAAACATATTTAAACTTTACAGAAACACACAGTCACTGGGTGATGTCATCAGTGATGTCATCAGTGATGTCATTTGAGATGTCATCAGTGATGTCATCAGTGATGTCACTGACCATGCCATGAATGATGTAATATGTGACATCATCAGCAGTGGATTGCGGGTGCGCGATATATAGTTAGTGCAACTAACTATATATGCGAATTTCAATGGTTTTGTGCGAGTAAAATAAGGTTTTGTAAATGCTAATCCCTAACTATATATAGTCTATAACCTATGGTTTTTTCAGTGAATTTTTAAGGTTTTGTAAATGCTAATTCCTAACTATATATGGTCTACAACCTATGGTTTTTTCAGTGAATATATATATATACATATATATATGAGCAAGGCTACACGTTAGCCGAAACGCGTTATCCTGTCTGACAACATCTCGCACAAGCTTTAATAAAAGTCACTGCAGCCAGCAGTGAGAAAGTTATTTTGGAGTTCGTGTTTTTCTCCTTTTGGTGGATCTAAGCCCCAGAGCGGTAATTGGAAATATATTATATATATATCTATATTCACTGAAAAAACCATAGGTTATAGACCATATATAGTTAGGAATTCGCATTTACAAAACCTTATTTTACTCACACAAAACCATTGAAATTCCATATATAGTTAGTTGCACCAACTATATATCGCGCACCCGCAATCCACTGCTGATGATGTCACATATTACATCATTCATGACATGGTCAGTGACATCACTGATGACATCACTGATGACATCTCAAATGACATCACTGATGACATCTCAAATGACATCACTGATGACATCACTTATGACATCTCATTTGACATTACTGATCACATCACTGATGATATCATTCATGTGATAATACGATGAACCTCTTCAGACTCTAATATAACCTTAGATACAATCAGTGTAAACAGACACTCACAGACTGTCACTCATCCATGGAGTTACTCACACACCTAGTCAGTCATGCAAAGAATCAATCACACCTCCATTTCCTCAACTATACATTTATACAAACTTTACTTATTCAAACAAATACTAGCACATATTTACTCTCTTATACAATCCCTGATACAAGTTCACAATGATCCATACAGCCACTCACACATTCACTGGCTCTTATGCACAGTTATTATATATGTCAACTCTCACATGTACTGTGTTTTACATATGTACTTACTTTGACATGTAGCACTGAGATATCCATTCACTCACCAATACACTCATGCACACAGTCAACCGCCCATACAGCTGTTTCCACATGCACTTTTGAAACCATACATCTAGTGAATCAACTGCTCACACATCTATGCACAGAGTCATACACCTCCCAGCCACCCACACACACACTCAGTCTCCCATACAAATACTTGGGCAACCAATCAATAACCCATATAGTTACTCATATAGCTACTTATCAACACATGCAACAGTTTACAGAACCACAGACATAATGATGCACAAATTAAGACAGTTTAGTCACTAACCCATGCACTCAGTGAGACACATTTAATCACTCACTCATACAGTCAGTCATGCACCTACTAAATCCTTCATCCAGGCACTTATACATCCACTCATTCTTCAATATGTAAGACATATTTTAACTTTACAGAAACATACAGTAACTGGATGTTGTCATCAGTGATGTCATCAGTGATGTCATTTGAGATGTCATCAGTGATGTCATCAGTGATGTCACTGACCATGTCATGAATGATGTAATATGTGACATCATCAGCAGTGGATTGCGGGTGCGCGATATATAGTTAGTGCAACTAACTATATATGGAATTTCAATGGTTTTGTGTGAGTAAAATAAGGTTTTGTAAATGCGAATTCCTAACTATATATGGTCTATAACCTATGGTTTTTTCAGTGAATTTTCAAGGTTTTGTAAATGCTAATTCCTAACTATATATGGTCTATAACCTATGGTTTTTTCAGTGAATTTTCAAGGTTTTGTAAATGCTAATTCCTAACTATATATGGTCTATACCTATGGTTTTTTCAGTGAATATATATATATATATACATACATATATAAACATATATCATCTGTATATCTATATAAATACAAACATAAATGCATGCATACATATACATATACTTATATGCATACAGATGCATGTTATTTACATGAAAGTTGAAAAAACACTAATAAAAGCAAAGCTAAAAAGCCACCTCATTACAAACAGAATGGCTTTAACTTAAACGAGGGCGAGATCTATTGCATTTTCAATGCTTGTTTACTTTGGTTCCATCAAGAAGGCATTCAGATGTGTCACACATTTGCCATAAATTCTGAATGTTAGCACTCTAGTTGCACATTAGGGGCCTGATTCACAGAATGAACTTACTACTTTTGGCATTCACAGAATGCACTTACTACTTTTGGTATTCACAGAATGAACTTACTCATTTCGGTATTCACAGAAGTTAGGACTACTAACTTTGGGACTCCTAAATGCCTTCTGTGAATACCGAAAGTCTTAAAATTAGGATTTTTCTCAATTTAGTAGTAGTAAAGTTAGGACTACTAACTTTAAGACGCCTAAATGCCTTCTGTGAATACCGAAAGTCTTAAAATTAGGATTTTTCTCAATTTAGTAGTAGTAAAGTTAGGACTACTAACTTTAAGACGCCTAAATGCCTTCTGTGAATACCAAAAGTCTTAAAATTAGTATTTTTCTCGATTTAGTAGTAGTAAAGTTAGGACTACTAACTTTAAGACGCCTAAATGCCTTCTGTGAATACCGAAAATTAGGATTTTTCTCAATTTAGTAGTAGTAAAGTTAGGACTACTAACTTTAGGACGCCTAAATGCCTTCTGTGAATACCGAAAGTCTTAAAATTAGGATTTTTCTCAATTTAATAGTAGTAAAGTTAGGACTACTAACTTTAGGACGCCTATATGCCTTCTGTGAATACCGAAAGTCTTAAAATTACGATTTTTCTCAATTTAGTAGTAGTAAAGTTAGGAGTCCTAACTTTACTACTACTAAATTGAGAAAAATCCTAATTTTAAGACTTTTGATATTCACAGAAGGCATTTAGGAGTCCTAAAGTTAGGAGTCCTAACTTTACTACTACTAAATTGAGAAAAATCGTAATTTTAAGACTTTCGGTCTTCACAGAAGGCATTTAGGCATCCTAAAGTTAGTAGTCCTAACTTTACTACTACTAAATTGAGAAAAATCCTAATTTTAAGACTTTCGGTATTTACAGAAGGCATTTAGGCGTCCTAAAGTTAGTAGTCCTAACTTTACTACTACTAAATTGAGAAAAATCCTAATTTTAAGACTTTCGGTATTCACAGAAGGCATTTAGGAGTCCTAAAGTTAGTAGTCCTAACTTCTGTGAATACCGAAATGAGTAAGTTCATTCTGTGAATACCAAAAGTAGTAAGTGCATTCTGTGAATGCCAAAAGTAGTAAGTTCATTCTGTGAATCGGGCCCTAGATCACTGTAGTAAAGCTACTGCTCACCAGGGACGTCTGCTGCTGGTATTCAAAGTGCATGTTTCAGTCTGCATGTCAGAATTTTTTTAATGAAATTGAAGAGGGTTTGAGAAGTCACTCAAAATGTGCCCTAATTTTTCTTTCTGCAGCACTAATCATAATTCATATGTCAAAATATACCCCCTCATTTTGTTCCTTTTTAAATTAAATGTTTTAAGAGTTACCACTTTATTCCAATCAAGATGGCTTCAGGTGTGCCATACCTTTGTAATAAGTAGGACTGTTAGCGCTCTAGTTGTTCTTTAGATCCCTCTGGGACATTCTGTCATTGGGCTATACTTGGGCTACATCTGGGTGATATTTGGGCTACATTTGGGCTCTTTTGTCTCTGGTGGCCATTTTGGGAGACTGCATGTCAGAATTTTTTAATGAAATAGAAGAGGATTTGAAAAGTCACTCAAAATGTGCCCTAATTTTTCTTTCTGCAGCACTAATAATACCTTCTATTGCATAATATACCCCCTCATTTTGTTCCTTTTTAAATTAAATGTTTTAAGAGTTACCACTTTATTCCCATCACGATGGCTCCAGGTGTGCTATACCTTTGTAATAAGTAGGACTGTTAGCGCTCTAGTTGTTCTTTAGAACACTCTGGGACATTCTGTCATTGGGCTATACTTGGGCTACATCTGGGTGATATTTGGGCTACATTTGGGCTCTTTTGTCTCTGGTGGCCATTTTGGGAGACTGCATGTCAGAATGTTTTAATGAAATAGAAAAGGATTTGAGAAGTCACTCAAAATGTGCCCTAATTTTTCATTCTGCAGCACTAATCATACTTTCTATGGCAAAATATACCCCCTCATGTTGTTTCTTTTTAAATTAAATGTTTTAAGAGTTACCACTTTATTCCAATCAAGATGGCTTCAGGTGTGCCATACCTTTGTAATAAGTAGGACTGTTAGCGCTCTAGTTGTTCTTTAGAACACTCTGGGACATTCTGTCATTGGGCTATACTTGGGCTACATCTGGGTGATATTTGGGCTACATTTGGGCTCTTTTGTCTCTGGTGGCCATTTTGGGAGACTGCATGTCAGAATGTTTTAATGAAATAGAAAAGGATTTGAGAAGTCACTCAAAATGTGCCCTAATTTTTCATTCTGCAGCACTAATCATACTTTCTATGGCAAAATATACCCCCTCATGTTGTTTCTTTTTAAATTAAATGTTTTAAGAGTTACCACTTTATTCCAATCAAGATGGCTTCAGGTGTGCCATACCTTTGTAATAAGTAGGACTGTTAGCGCTCTAGTTGTTCTTTAGAACACTCTAGGAGGCTGCAATAGAACACAAAGGAATCAACTGACAGTCTCTGTCCTTGTTGGATGTACATGTTTTACTGAGAATGTCAGACTTCATTTTCACATGACTGAGAAAGATAATGTGAATTTACAGAAAATATGCTTTCAGTTTAGCTTATAGATCCCCTTCCAAACCACTGTGGGAAAATCATGAGATATTAGTTTTCTTTCAAACAATATTCATGATATCACAGCAGAAGGTTTTTTCACATGGTAAAATCACCTTAGAACCCACCACAATTCCTAAAACGAGTATGGTACCATCAACAAATGATTTATAATGTAACTAAAGTCCTAAAACCCTCTATTAACTACAATGCTTTTTAATGAGGTGCTATCATGTATATTGGTCCCAAGATGGCTGCCAACACTTCTTGGATGAAGTGCTGACAGCCAATCAGATCAGATGTGTGGTTAGGCTCCGCCCAGATATATATCTTTTTTTGAACCTAAATTACTCAAAATCCACTGGAGCACATATATTGAGACCTAGCAAAGGCACATCGGGCTAACAGTCCCTACAATTTTGCCAAGTTTTGTGCAAATCCATTCAGCCGTTCGAGCTAAAAGTGAGGCCAACCGCCCTATGGAAATTAACATGGGAAAAACACGTTTTGGGACCCCCCTTTTTTCTCGGCCCCCCCTTGATGAAACCCCCCCAAATTGTCAGGGGCTGCTCAGAAACAAAATGTTCAATTTTCCTGAAAATTTCAGCCAATTCCGTCCACAAACGCCAAAGTTATTAGACATAGAATTTTCAAAAATCCCATAGAGAAAAAATCCTAACTATATATACCTACTGGCGACCGCCAGTAGGTAATATCTATATATCTATATATCTATATATATATAGATATATTCACTGAAAAAACCATTGGTTATAGACCATATATAGTTAGGGATTAGCCTTTTCAAAACCTTATTTTACTCACACAAAACCATTGAAATTTCATATATAGTTAGTTCCACTAACTATATATCGCGCACCCGCAATCCACTGCTTATGATGTCACATATTACATCATTCATGATATGGTTAGTGACATCACTGATGACATCACTGATGACATCTCAAATGACATCACTGATGACATCTCAAATGACATCACTGATGACAACATCCAGTGACTGTATGTTTCTGTAAAGTCAAAATATGTCTTACATATTGAAGAATGAGTGGATGTATAAGTGTCTGGATGAAGGATTTAGTAGGTGCATGACTGACTGTATGAGTGAGTGATTAAATGTGTCTCACTGAGTGCATGGGTTAGTGACTAAACTGTTTTAATTTGTGCATCATTATATCTGTTGTTCTACAAACTGCTACATATGTTGATCAGTAGCTATATGAGTAACTGTATGGGTTATTCATTGGTTGTCCAAGTATTTGTATGGGAAACTGAGTGTGTGTGTATGGGTGGCTGGGAGGTGTGTGACTCTGTACATAGATGTGTGAGTAGTTGATTCACTAGATGTATGGTTTCAAAAGTGCATGTGCAAACAACTGTATGGGCGGTTGACTGTGCATGAGTGTATTAGTGAGTGAATGGATATCTCAGTACTACATGTCAAAGTAAGTACATAAGTAAAACACAGTACATGTGAGAGTTGACATATATAAATAACTGTGCATAAGAGCCAGTGAATGTGTGAGTGGCTGTATGGATCATTGTGAACATGTATCAGGGATTGTATAAGAGAGTAAAGTAAATGTGTTAGTATATGTTTGAATAAGTAAGGTGTGTATAACTGTATAGTTGAGAAAATGGAGGTGTGATTGATTTTTTGCATAACTGACTAGGTGTGTGAGTAACTCCATGGATGAGTGACAGTCTGTGACTGTCTATTTACACTGATTGTATCTAAGGTTATATTAGAGTCTGAAGAGGTTCATGGTATTATCACATGAATGATATCATCAGTGATGTGATCAGTCATGTCAAATGAGATGTTATCAGTGATTTTATGAGTGATGTCATTTGAGAAGTCATCAGTGATGTCATTTGAGATGTCATCAGTGATGTCATTTGAGATGTCATCCGTGATGTCATCAGCTATGTCACTAACCATGTCATGAATGATGTAATATGTGACATCATCAGCAGTGGATTGCGGGTGCGCGATATATAGTTAGTGGAACTAACTATATATGAAATTTCAATGGTTTTGTGTGAGTAAAATAAGGTTTTGAAAAGGCTAATCCCTAACTATATATGGTCTATAACCAATGGTTTTTTCAGTGAATTTTCAAGGTTTTGTAAATGCAAATTCCTAACTATATATGGCCTATAACCTATGGTTTTTTCAGTGAATTTCATTGGTTTTTTAATAGCAAATATCAAAAGCTGTAAAATGTCAAGTACGTGATAGGTAAAAACTTTTTCGTGTTTATGCACGCTGATGTGCTTTGAACGCTGCCCCCCTCCCCTCTTTTCTCTTAATAGTACTCTCTCTTTACAGATAGTGAAGAGTAGTTAACGCAGGCCATTACCCCCGTTGTAATCCGTCCTGCCTGCTTGTCTCTCCATTTGATTGATTGTTATCCAAGCATTTACTGTTTTACAATTGATTCTCTTTGGTTGATTCTCTATTTACAAACAAGCACAAAGTCGCAATACTCTGTTTAGTCTTTGCAGATAGTGAAAAATCGTGAAAAATCGTGTAAAAAAATAAAAGTAATCGAGCAAAATCAGTAGGCCACTAATTGGATCTCTTTTTGACCTCGCTAAAATAGAAATATTATGAACAACCCTTCATGAGAAATACGAAAATAGTGAGATGAACTGAGCTCCACACCATGAGGGCTGCAAGACAGCTCGGCTCCGTCACCCATCCCGCCCAAAATAACGACAAACCCTATGCAAATATTAATAATATAGACAACACACCAGCAAAGAAACAGGGTAAAACATTTTATTAAATAACTATTTACATAACTATTTTATACTTTTTATTGCCCGATCCGGCTAGCTCAATCGATCGAGCATGAAACTCATGCACTCTGATATCAAGCGTTGCTACTGATGCTATGCAGACCAAAACTGGTTTTCAGTTTGTACATTTTTCTAGATTTTTCCATCCAAGGTTGGTTGACTTTGTAGAACGATGGCTTCAGATTTTCAACATACGGTGTGGTGGCGCGGACTGGGAGGGGGCGCTTCGCTCCTGCCCCCTCCCCAAGTAAGATTTTCATACGTGAAATTACGTTAATGGTTTTGGTCCCTGAGTTGCTTCAATGTCACTGCCATTCTCAAATGGCATAAGTTCTGGATGTTGGGTGCCATAGTTCAGAGTTCTGAGCAGCGCTTGTAACACTGTCTGAAGCTTATTTCCACCTACTGCAGCTTCACTATTCTCAAAGTAAGTGAGTGTCGTTTGTGGACCTCACTGCATTTGAAAACAATGTGATATGTTACCTTCCTAAACCGCTTGACGGAGGCCCCCGAGGGGCGGTGTAATGGCCATGGACTCGGAGAAGACGCTTGGCTCCGACCCCCTCCCCAAGTCTTATAGCACCGGTGTAGCCTGAGATCGCCCCCGACATAGGCGGCCGGCTCCCGGGGTCCGGCGGAACTTTTTGCCTTTTGATGACTCTTCTATTCTGGACCTTGTCCCACAATCCGTTTGACCTGAAGACACGCTGTAGTGGGGCGCCCCTTTACCGTTTTAGTTGCCATTCCGCCCGCTTTTGCTACACTGTGCCTCTTCCGCCATTCAGCTGTTTACCGCCCGCTCTTGCGACTACAACGTCTCGCTCACCATGTAGTTGAGTTGCTCCCGCTCTTGCGATGCAACGATAGGCGACTGCCACAGGACTCTCAAAATGGCGGCCGGCTCTTCAGATTTGGGCGTGGTCCACTAAAATGGCCCTGGGACACCTTGGAACTCGGACGCTTCCCTGATAGGGCTTGGGTCCCATTCTCGAAAGCGTCCCCTCAGCCGTGAAGATTCTACAAAAGTCTTGGGGGCCCCCGACTCCCGCAGGCTTCTGGTGGGGAGCGGCTGCCATGTTTGCTCGTGGAATGGCCACGACGGACCTACGAGATGGTAGTGCTCTCATGCTGACGCCAGCTTTAGTCTGAAACATCCAGAAACACTGTAGACTACCAATTCGATCAGTTCCGGTAGCGCCCCAACATGACCCGGTAGAGAAGAACTTGCCCTCCCCTCTTTGACTGATGGTTCTTGTTGCCTGTCCCCTCTGTTGTCATTTTACAGAACTTTTTGGACTGCTGAAAGGGGTTGTGTTCCGAACGCTGGTTGGTGGAGACATTTTTACTATATTCTTGACCTACGTTGTCGCGTAATGCGTTATGTGACACGCCGCGTTAGCGCACCCGGAAGTAATCCGAGGCGCAGCGCGCAACGTAAGCATAACAGGTCATGTGACTTGTTAATAAAACTTTTTATTGGTTCATTTTACTTTTGTTATTTTAATAATGAAAAGCTTGGTCATATGACCTAAAAAATACGCTTTTTATTGATTTCGAACTTTTTTAAAAAAACATATATGTTATAATATTCCAGGCTAATGTACTTTCCCGGAAAATTTACAACTGTCCTGCAAGTAAAATATATTCCTTTTTCGAGGAAAAGGGCGTTTCTTCGTTCCATGACGGAGCCGTTGAGTAAAAGAGACTCGCCTGCTGTCTTAGTCGCCGATACGTCTGATTATCAGATTCTTATCGATCACTTTATGTTGCAGAAGTGGAAAACACAACTGCCCTTGACCATTTATCTTTACTGCGTTCCTACATATTATACCTTTTATCCGTCATGTAATTGGACTGCTTTATTTCACTTGCCTTTAACTGATTCGAAAACAGTGACTAAAAGTAAAAACGTTACCAATGTAAATACTACTACCATGTTTTGTTTTAAAAACCTTTATTGTGAAAATGTCAGTATACAAATACGGGCCTATAACCACGAGGGCCGGCCACGGAGCAAACTGGAATCGTATATGATGAGGAGACATTTACATTATAGAGGAACGTAACGAACGAGCCATTAGGTTGCAAGAACTAAGGTGTCTAACAGTTGCGGAATCGGTGGACGTACATTTTGTAATTAAAATACGACAGGGCCACTTACAAAAAAGTTATCTAGATATACATTTGCGTGCAAGTACCATGGGTGACGTTAATTCGAACTTTCAATAGTACAGTAATCAATAACACATCAGAACTTAATATCAATAGAGATGTCGAAATATTCAATCAATTCTCGTCCCCGCCCGCCATGAGCATCAAAACTGCATTCATATCTCGTGATATCAAGGTTGTTCAACCAGTACACAACAATGAGTTACGAGTCCCATTTATACCGGCGCCATTTTGGGCGAGGCCGGGCAGGTCCAAGATATAGTCAAAATGTCTCCACCAACCATCGGCCAGACCAGAACCCCTTTCGGCCCTTTATGCTACAAGATGGTGTCTTCCATTCAGAAAATATTGTTCGCAGCATTTTGAAAGGAAACATAAACAGCCGTTCTCCTAGTGAGTCTCACATTGTTACATTTCGGAAGAATGTTGAAGAGTAGTATGTGGAAAATCTGAAGCCATTTTTCTACAAACTCTCAATCAGCCTCGGATGGAAAAAAAAATCCAGAAGAATGTACAAACTGAAAACCAATTTTTGTCTGTATAGCATCAACAGCAACGCTTGAGTCAGCTTTGTGTCAAGCCGCCATTTTCATTCAATCAATAGCGTCCCCCTGCACACATTCAGGGACCTGGTCGTGTCTTCAGATGAAACGGATTGTAGGACAAGAAGCAGAAAAGAAAAGGAAAAAAGATCCGCCGGACCTCGGGAGCCGGCCGCCTATGTCATGTGCGACCTTTGGCCACACCAGGGCAATAGTGAAGCTGCAGCAGGTGCAAATAAGCTTCAGACAGTCTTACAAGCACTGCTCAGAACTCTCAACTATGGCACTCAACATCCAGGACTTGCCATTCGGATCTTGGCGCCTTGTGCTGGTTCCGACCTATTCACACATCGGTCCACTACTGACATCACCTCATAAGCCAACGGGGCACCCCACGCCGACTTTCGGCGCAGCATTGTAGGATGGCCACACCAGTGCGGCAACTTGCTGGACACCACCTCGGTGCCATCCGGATCTCGGCGCGTTCGAGTCACTGTACCGCAAGAGTGACCGGAACTCAGCTGAACACGCCGTCTTTCGGCACAGCATTGTAGGATGGCCGCACCAGTGCAGCAATTTGCTGGACACCACCTCGGGCAATAGTGAAGCTGCAGCAGGTGCAAATAAGCTTCAGATAGTCTTACAAGCACTGCTCAGAACTCTCAACTATGGCACTCAACATCCAGGACTTGCCATTCGGATCTTGGCGCCTTGTGCTGGTTCCGACCTATTCACACATCGGTCCACTACTGACATCACCTCATAAGCCAACGGGGCACCCCACGCCGACTTTCGGCGCAGCATTGTAGGATGGCCACACCAGTGCGGCAACTTGCTGGACACAACCTCGGTGCCATCCGGATCTCGGCGCGTTCGAGTCACTGTACCGCAAGAGTGACCGGAACTCAGCTGGACACGCCGTCTTTGGGCGCAGCATTGTAGGATGGCCACACCAGTGCGGCAATTTGCTGGACACCACCTCGGTGCCATCCGGATCTCGGCGCGTTGTGCTGCCTTCGGCCTATTCGCACATCGGTCCGCTACTGACGCCGCCTCACGTGCCAACGGATTTTCTACGCTTTTTGTAGCCCTATGCCGCATAACAGGTCATGTGACTTGTTTATAAAACTTTTCATTGGTTCATTTTACTTTTGGTTTCCTAAAGATGGAAGGCTTGGTCATATGACCTAAAAATAACACTTTTCATTGGTTTAGAACATTTTTTTTTCCCAAACGATGAAAGCCCCACCTTGTTTCTGGATGATTCAGACTGAAGCTGGCGTCAGCATGAGAGCACCACCATCTCGTGGCTCCGTCGTGGTCATTCCGCGAGCAATCATGGCAGCCGCTCCCCACCGGAAGCCTGCAGGAGTCGAGGGCCCCCAAGACTTTTGTAGAATCTTCACGGCTGAGGGGACGCTTTCCAGAATGGAGCCCAAGCCCTAGCAGGCAAGCGTCCGAGTTCCAAGGTGTCCCAGGGCCATTTTAGTGGACCAGGCCCAAAACCGAAGAGCCGTCCGCCATTTTAAGAGTCATGTGGCAGCCGCCTATCGCTGCACTGCAAGAGTGGGAGCAACTCAACAACATGGTGAGCGAAACGCTGTAGCCGCAAGAGCGGGCGCAACTCAGCTGGATGGCCGCCACCTGGGGAGGCCCGTTCACGCCGCCTCCCCCACGCCCCCCCCGGGCCGCCCCACGCCAATTTTTGGAGCAGCATTGTAGGATACCAAAACCAGTGCGGCAGTTTACTGGACATCACCTGGGTGCCATCAACATCTCAGCGCGTTCTGCTGCCTTGGGACTATTCGCACAACAGACCGCTACTGACGAGGCCTCCCTCCGCAACACCCTGGACGCCCCACGCTGTTTTTCTTTGCTGCATTGTAGGATCCCAAAAACCAGTGCGGCACCCAGGTGACATCACCTGGGTGCCGTCCAGAACTCAGCACGTTGTGCTGCCTTGGGACTATTCGCACAAAAGACAGCTTCTGACCATTGTTGCTTTTTTTTGTGAAAAATGTTTAAATGTTTTTACAGTTTTTGTTCCGTTCGTTATATTTAAAAGTTAATAAAGTTTTATAATCCTACTTTGTTGGAGTGTTATATATTTTTTTAAAAATGGGTGAATGGGGCCTTGAATCGGGTTATTGTCATGTGTGGGCTTTGCAAGTGTACTGCTACAGGATCGGACATTTCAAACTCAAATGCACGTTCTTTTTCTTACCTTTCCGAAGCATGGAGCGCAATAGCAGGCAGAGAAAGGGTGATGCAACTGTTGAACACTGCCTGGCCTGGAAGTTGCTGGCAGTGCCCCCCCCCCCGCCCGCTCCTGAAAGAGGACACACACACACCGCCGCCCCGAGTACTTCACAGATCTTTAAAAGACCATGCGCTTGTTCATGAGGCTTAAATGATTTATCACCCCTTCTAGAACCCCTGCATCGACCCTCTGACGTTTCCTGGAAGAATTACCACGTAACACAATACCAAGCCTTGTCAGCTGAAACCCCCGAGGAATCGTGGGGCATATTATCAAGGGGGTTTATCTCCGCTTTTTTGGCTTTAAAAGCCAAGAAAGCGGAGATAAAATTATCTCCCTATTACCAAGCTGTCGCTAACACCAGTTAGTGACAGCTAAAAGGAGATAGCGACCATCTTGGGCCCCGCTTTGCATGTCAGTGATATTTATCACTAATGACATGCAAAGTGGGCGTGCCAAGATGTTAGCGACTGGAAACAGTCCCTAACATTGCTATCTCCTATTACCAACTTTTGGAGATATTCGCGCTAAGCGCGAATATCTCCAAAAGCTAACACCTGACCTGAGCAGTTCTTAGCCATGTTATCCAATGGGAGGTGGATAACATGGCTAACAGCATTTGCTCGATAATGCATGAATATCGCTGACTTTTCTGCGATATTCATGCATTGCGGCCGTTTTTTATCGCATTTGCGATAAACCTTGCTAATAGCAAGGTTTATCTGCGATAAAAATCGCCGATGTGCGGCGATAATTTTTGTCTCTAAACAAGTTAGAGACAAAAATTATCGCTAGTTGTTGGTAATATGCCCCCGGGTTTTTGCTTGCAGAAATCGGGGGGCGGGAGACTAGCACTGAAATCAGTAGTCTCACGCCTGAATCGGGAGGGTTGGCATGTCTGGATTCTCTACAGCTGGGGCCATAAACTACATCCGCAGGGCTAGGTGATAGCCTGGGACCAGCCTGGCATCTAAAATGGCTGCCGTGCACAACAAAATTGTGGCATTGGAAAAAAGGCAAGATGGCGCAGACAATGTTTATCAATAAGGATTCATTTATAACAAAATATTTTATCGCACTGACAAATTGGCGGTCAACACTTCCTGATTTCCATCGAATCGAACGTTAACAGACGTCACGCAGCAAAAAAAAAAAAAAGCTCACGCACATCCGCTGGAAGAGATGTATCAACATATATGAGCCTCCTCAGCCACCCTCAGAAAACATAGGGGATTAGGATACGTCTCCCGCACCCCCTTATACCTAGTAATTTAATTAAAACGAAGCACAAAATGGCGAATTCCCGTTTCGCTACCAGTTTGCGGCCCAGTTCGCGGCCCGTGAAGCGCTTCTACCGTGAAAAATCTTTTTTTTTTTATTTTCCCCACGGGACCCTTTAATAACCCCAACAACATTCCTAGGGGGTCAAGAGGGGTATACCTTGCCCCCTTTCATTAAATTCCCCCTTCGTTTTTTACCTCTTCTTCTCTCTCGATCCTACCGAGAGATAAGATGGCGGCCGCTCCGGACTGTTTAGAATGTTGACAGACACCGGGGAGCCAATCAGCTTCGCATCGGAAAGTTCCGTTTCGCGAAAAGTAAGCGGACCGGAGCGCAGCCCGGAGCGCTGTTACAGATATATATCTTGTTTTGAACGTTAATTTCTCAAAATCCACTGGAGCACATATATTGAGACCTAGCAAAGGCACATCGGGCTAACAGTCCCTATAATTTTGCCAAGTTTCGTGCAAATCTATTCAGCCGTTCGAGCTAAAAGTGAGGCCAAAGGCCCTATGGAAATTAACATGGGAAAAACGTGTTTTGGGACCCCCCTTTTTTCTCGGCCCCCCCTTGACGAAACCCCCCCAAATTTTCAGGGGCTGCTCAGGAACAAAATGTGCCATTTTCCTGAAAATTTCAGCCGATTCCATCCACAAACGCCAAAGTTATTAGACATAGAATTTTCAAAAGTTCCATAGACAAATAATCCTAACTATATATACCTACTGGCTATCGCCAGTAGGTAATAAATATATATATATATAAATATATATATATATATATATATATATATATATATATATATATATATATATATATATATATATATATATATATATATATGAGAGCACAGGATTCCCTCTCTTCAGCTCTGCGTACGCGGTCACAGCCTCCACGCCAACCACAGGAAGGAAAAGACGAACCACCAATCTCATATATATATATATATGTGTGTGTTGGGTCACTTAAAATAAAAATCACTGCCCATTTGAATACCTCAGAGGTCTGTGTCTCTTTCCTCGCCTGACTGCCGCTGCGAGACTTCAGGAAGTGGTTTGAGTGTTTCCAGATATATATGTATATATATATATATATATATATATATATATATATATATATATATATATATATATATATATATATATATATATATATATATGCATATATATATATATGTATATATATTACCTACTGGCGGTCGCCAGTAGGTAGTTATAGTTAGGATAATTTTCAATGTTAAATCTCAACATTCTATTTTGAATAACTTTGGCGCCGGTTGACGAATCTGCCTGAAATTTTCAGGAAAATGGTCTCATGGCGGTCCGGTCCTTCCCTGAAAGTTTGGGGGGGATTCGTCAAGCGGGGGCCGAGATAAAAGGGGGGTCCCAAAACGCGTTTTCCCCATGTTAATTTCCATAGGGCGGTCGATTTCACTTTTAGCTCGAACGGCTGAATGGATTTCCACCAAACTTGGCAAAATTGTAGGGACTGGTAGCCCGATGTGCCTTTGCTATGTCTCAAGATATGTGCTCCAGTGGATTTTGAGTAATTTAGGTTCAAAAAAATATATATATCTATAGCCGCGCTCCGGTGCGCGCACCGGAGAGCGCTCGAGGCGCGACACGCGACTTGCGCGCAGGAAGCTGATTGGATCTCAGTTGTCTGTAAACATTCTAAACAGTCTGGAGCGGCCGCCATCTTGTGTCTCGGTAAAATCGAGACACAAGAGGTGGCTAAAAGAAAGGGGGAAATGACAATAAGGGGGAAGAGTACACCCCCTCTGACCCCCTAGTTTTGATGTGGGGGCCATTAAAGGGCCCCGCGGGGCCTCAAAAAAAAATTATTTTTTTTCGATTTCCGCGGGGGGCGCACCCGGTACGCGTACCGGGGAGCTTACTGAGGAGCGTACTAAGGAGAAAAAAAATGACAGATTTTTTTCACAAAAAAATGCATTTTTTTATAAATTAGAGGTAGTTCTGAAAAGAACTTTTTTTTTTCTTCTTTTTGTTGTTTTATATTTTTTTGTGTTTTTTGAACTTTTTGAACTTTTTTTGGCTTTTTAAAACAATTTTATAATTTTTTTGGATTTTTGTCAAGGGAAAAACAAAAAACAGGAATTCAAAAACGGCTCAACAGGAGCAAAAAAATGTGAAAATTTAGGGACTGTCAGGGCAGCGGTGTTGCTGTTTCTTTAGGACAATAAGTTCAACACTCTGCTCCCCATAGCAGAGCAGTTCGTTACACTCCGTGCACAGAAATTTGATGCCTGCAAACTCTGGCTGTATGTTAGGGACCATTCTTCTACGGGATGGTCCCGAAGGTGTTGCTCCACCAGTGGAGGTGCTGCCGCCATCTGTGGGTAATTTCCGTGCCAGGTCTCTGACACTCTCCCTCGCAAAGTTGTTTGGGTGTCTTCTTTTGACATGCCTGATTAAATTGGCATTACCAAAACTATATTTTTTCAGAGGATTGCCTCTGGATAAAGTACTCCCACATATTTTGCAGGTTACTTTTGGAGCGTTGACTTTTTTTTCACCTTCAGGGATGTTATAAAATTTCCAGATGAAATGGATTTTTTTCTTCTCCGTAGGAGGGTCCTCATCTACAAATGCATCTGAATCACTGCTGGATGACTCTCTTGCAGCCATTGCTGTAGATCAGGAAAGTAGGAGATGAAGATAGTACACAGAACAGCTCTTGCTCTCTCCAAGTACAAAGCAATAGTGAAGGAAATGGGTGGGGATTTCATTCTTTGTAAAAAAAACTGTTAGCAACCAATGAAAAGTGTTATTTTAGGGTCACATGACCCGACGCGCTTACGCTGCGCGCTTCGGAGCACTTCCGGTGCGTTTACGCGGCGCGAGCGGAGGCGCTTCCGGGGCGCAAACGTGGCGCGATCGTAGGCGCTTCCGGGTGCGTTTACGCGGCGCGATTTGAGGCGCTTCCGGGGCGCACATATGACGCGACCGTAGGCGCTTCTGCGTGCGTTTACGAGGCGCGAGCGTAGGCGCTTCCGAGGGCACTTACGTTGCGCGCCGAAGTGATGTCATCAAACTTTTACAGAAATGCATAATCATTTTCCTTATTAAAAAAAACTGATTTTATTTGTATAGTACGAAAAGTTTTGCATTATTATTAACTTTTCATTCATATTTTTTTTCACGAACGACAATAGCGCTCCGGGTGCGCTTTCTGCTAAGCTCACCGGAAAGCTTACGGGAGCGCTTAGCTGAAAGCTTCTCGGAGCGCGCACCAAGAGCGCAAAAAAAAAAAAATATATAAAAAAAAGAATACTTACAAAAAAACAGCAAATTGTAAAAAAAAAAAGGATACAAACTCGATATAGAAAGGAATTAGCATTTAAAAAACCTATGAAATTCACTGAAAAAACCATAGGTTTCACACCAGTTATAGTTAGGAATTAGCATTTAAAAAACCTATTAAATTCACTGAAAAAACCATAGGTTTGACCCCAGTTATAGTTAGCTGGAAATTTTACTGATATAAAACCATTGAAATTCACACGTTATAGTTAGTCGGACTCACTATAACTTGCGCGTGCAATGCACTGCTGATGACATCACATATTACATCACTCATGACATGGTCAGTGACATCACTCATGACATCACTGATGACACCATCCAGTGAATATGTGCCTTTCTGAAAAAGTAAATATTAGTGAGTAATGTTTAAATATTTAAATATATATATTAGTGTTTTACTTTGTGTATAAGTGGCTACATGTGTTGGTAAGTAGCTACATGCGTATGTATATGGGTTATTAGATGTTTCTCTTAGTATCAGTATGAGTGTCTATATGGTTTGGTGGGGGTATTACTTAGCACATAGATGCATGAGTGACTGACTCTCTGTTTCTATGTGTTTTGAAGACAGCATATGTACAGGACTGTATGGGTGGATGAGTGTCTATATGTGTTTGTTAGTGAGTGAATGACTGTCTCACTAGTGTCTTTATCAGTAACTACATATGTTTTAATCTAGTATATATGAATATTGATGTATATAAGTGAGTATATGTGAGAGTAAGAGATTGTAAGAGTTCCTGTTTAAATAAGTATGTGTTTCTATAAGTGATTGTTTAAGAGAATAAATATGTGTAATTTTAAATAGAAGTAAGGTGGAAGTGTGTGTATAACTCTATATTCAAATAAATGGATGTCCAATAGTTTATTTGCACGTGTGAATATGTGTGTGAGTAACTTTTGGATGAATGTCGGTGTGTAACAGGATGTATAGGTGTATCACTTCATATGATGAGTGAGTATATGTATGAGTGACTATATAAAACTATTGGTGAATGAGTGGATGTGTATATAGATAGTGGAATTACTGAATTGCTTGTTGTAACTGATATAGGTATCTCCATTTTTTTAAAAATTTCAGTTTCTATTTTTGAATATGTGTCTCAAGGGTTACATTATAGTGAAAGGAGGTCTGTCACTATGTCACAAGGATGGTGTCATGAGTGATGTCACTGACCATGTCATGAGTGATGTAATATGTGATGTCATCAGCAGTGCATTGCACGCGCAAGTTATAGTGAGTCCGACTAACTATAACGTGTGAATTTCAATGGTTTTATATCAGTAAAATTTCCAGCTAACTATAACTGGGGTCAAACCTATGGTTTTTTCAGTGAATTTAATAGGTTTTTTAAATGCTAATTCCTAACTATAACTGGTGTGAAACCTATGGTTTTTTCAGTGAATATATATATGTATATATATATGTGTATATATATATATGTGTATATATATATATATATATATATATATATATATATATATATATATATATATATATATATATATATATATATATATATATATATATATATATATATATTCACTGAAAAAACCATAGGTTTCACACCAGTTATAGTTAGGTGGAAATTTTACTCGCATGAAACCATTGAAATTCCGACGTTATAGTTAGTTGGACTCACTATAACTTGCGCGTGCAATGCACTGCTGATCACGTCACATATTACATCACTCATGACATGGTCAGTGACATCACTCATGACATCACTGATTACATCTCAAATGACATCACTGATGACAACATCCTTGTGACAATGTGGCAGACCTCCTATCAGCATAAAATAACCTTTGACACACACATTCAAATATAGAAACTAACAATTTCTTAAAAAAGGGGAAACCAATAGCAATTACAACAACTTATTAGGTAATTCCAACATCTACATACACATCTACTCATTCACCAACAGTTCTATATAGTCACTCATGCATGTACTTACTCATCATATGTACTCATACCCCTATATATCCTGTTACACACTAATACTCATCCATATAGTTACTCACACACAAATTCACACATGCAAATAAACCATTTACTTGATTATACTGCTATATACACACTACTACACATACTTCTACAGAAACGGAAACATATTTACTCTCTTAAACAATCAATTATAAAATCACATACTCACTAACCCACCCATCATCCACCCATACAGTCTTGCACACATGCTGTCTTCAAAATACATACAAATAGTGAGTCACTCATTCATGCATCTGTGCTCTAAGTAATATCCCCCACCGAACCATACAGACACTGATACTGATACTCAAAAAACAACTAATAACCCATATACACACTCATGTAGCTACTCACTAACCCATGCAGCCACTTATACACAAAGTGAGTCACAGATACACATATTTAAATATTTAAACATTACTCGCTAATATATGTATTCACTAAGATACATTTAATAAGTCAGTTAACCAATCAATTTTACACAAATAAACATCCATTTAGACATTAATTTACCCATTTATTCTTCCATCAACCTTTAGATATACATATATTGAAGTACCGGGTTTTTAAGAACCCGGCGGTGCCAGGGAGAACACCCAAAGACTTCGAGTCCTTCCTGTTTCAGACTACAGAAACACAGAGTCTTCTTGGTGAAGTCAAAGATCGTATTTATTGGCTGCAGCCAGTAACAGGTATCCTAGAAGTACAACAGCATGTATGTTCTCAGGAGACTGCTCAAATTTACAAAGCCAGCCCTCTCTTTTTATACAAAATAATATGCTTCAGGCAAACATTCCTTATTTTACAGTTGACCATACACATATTTTCACTTCAAAGAAAAAGCAGAGTCATGATGACAAGCCCACATTTCAGTTTGTCCAGTCCATAATAAATTATCCGGCAAGGCCCAGAACTTCCATCAGATATCGACGTACCCCCAATAAAAACGGGCACCTCCTCCTCGTAAAGCAGGTCATAAAGAAGAAACAGGCACAGGTGTGTGTAAGATTAGGCATGGTTTGTGTGCGATGAATGGTTTATGACATGATGTGCCTTGATGCTAATCTCATTCGGCCACTGAGAAAGGAACTTGCCGAACAGGTTTGGCTCCGGGCAGTGGAGTCAGCTTGCCCAGGTCACAGAGGAGTCAGCAAAGGTGTACGTGTCCTTCAGATCGAATTTAGCCTTAGTTATTTGGCTATGTGAGGGCAATCACAAAATGGCTGCCGCTCACACAATGGAACCCGAGGGTTCAGGACGAAAACCTCGATTTTAGGGTGATTCCGTCATTGAATCATGACAGAAATGTTTGTGCATAGTATTCAATTCATTACCGGTCTGCTGATACCAAAATCGTCATGATGCGACGATGTTTATGACACAAGTCCAGTGGTTCAGTACCACAGACACCCGAGTCCAGAATTTTCAGTACCACAGACCCTCCTTTTGCCCTTACATAGGCAATAACCTATACTCAAGCTAATCTGAGTCCAGGTCTATATTCATAAAGTCATTGAGATGTTGCTGTAGCATCATCCTATTACTTAGTTCATTTCTTGATACATGTTTCCTTACACATGATGTAACACAGAGGCCACATATTGTAGGAGCACACTGTACACACAAACAGAACAGGAAAAGAATGGCTAAGATCATCCCAATGACTATCAGAATCTTCCATCCCCAGGCAGATATCAGTTCCCAGAACCACCCCATCAAGGACCAGTCTCCTTCATCCACGTGAATGGATTCAGAGATCTTATGCAGTTTGGAAATGGCCTGATATACTGTCGGAGCGTTGTCTGGGATGAAAATACAGCAACTCGATTGGATCACTTTACATACCCCACCTCGGTCTGCAAGTATGACATCTAACGTGACCCTGTTCTGAAGAGTCATAAGGCGATCCGACTGGAGCTCAGCAGTCAAATTACTAAGGGCACCGGCAGTTTATGAAATATGTACCCTTAGCTGCTAAGAACGAAGGGGAACTTCGAGATGCAAAAACATATGTTTCAGTGCAGACGCTCTTCCCCAACTGAGCTCTGGGATTTTTGCCATTACCTTGCAGACATAGGTGACCCTGATGGGGTACAATCCAAATCGAGGAAGATCTCTTTGCTCGCTGGTTCTCACTCAAAGCAACTCCATATTTTGTTATATTCCATTTAACGTAAGCTTGCAACTTGTCTTTAGGAATCGTTCTGTATGAGTCAATTGTTCTGCTCATATTTGCAATTCCTACTACCAATGCTTTGTTGCTTGAGTTACTTTTCGTGGAACGTGGGGAATATGGTTCAATGGCAAATATGAACATTGTCTGAAATGCCCACAAAGAACCATTGTAGCTAAATGGTAAGACCAAGTATGGGATACCCTTATCTGTCGTATGCGGCATAAGACCACACACCCAGCAGTTAGTTGTGTTCACTACTAATTGGTGTGGGTGTAAGAGTTGAATGAAAGAGTTATTGATAAACTCTAATCTTCTAGAGGACTCATGTTCACCTCGCAATCTGAAAAGCGCCATGAAACCGCGTGGTATAAGCGCGCTATACAAATGTTTTTAAATTCAAATTCAAATTCAAATTTTAAATTCAAATGTTCAGGCAGAGGGTGAAAAGAGTGCGAGGAAACAGTAGGAGGAAGTATGGGCTGTGTAGTGGGTGCAAATGTCACTTGAAAAGTGAATAAAACATATCCTAATAAAAACGTCATTACACCAAGTAACATGAAAATACAAAATATCAACGATCTTTTCTTTGTCATCAATATACACATTTTGTCTTTAAAGTTCATTTGTTTGGCAGGTCTCTCCATCTTACAAAACTCCATCCTCTCTAATTTGCTGCCCGCGGTGGTAGGGTGTTTCTGCTAAAGAATGCTTCTGTCAGTCCAGGTCAACTCCCTTAGACCAACCAGAACTGTTGACCTAACGTCCCCAGCTGCACTCCAAAGACTTGGGCAACCGCGACCCTAGCAGCAGAACCGGATGGCGGTTCGAAAAACAAAAATGAGCCATTTTCGCAGATGAGAGAGCTGCACGATCAAAAAGTAAAAAGAAATATTTTATTTGTCCATAGTCATAGTTCTCGGCCTCAAATTGTAACGGTTTCTTCCAGGTGCTGTCTGGTCTTGGAATAAAAGTTCAGGCTCTGTAGTGTTCAATCGAATTGACGGAGGCACAGCTTCGTGCAAGATGTTGTCGCTCTCCAGTTCAGAAATCGTTCCTTTTACACGTGCATCGCTAAAAGGTAGAAAACGAGGCACAGTCTCAGTTTCAGAGTCAGCGATCCCCTCCTGGACCGGCCGGTCGTACGGAAGAGGCAGTGGGACCCTCTTACAATGAATGCTGTGGATCCAGTGTTTCTTTCCTTCCACTCGAACAGCTGATCTTGTTGAGAGAAGAACTAGATGAGGGCCGGTCCACCGGGGCTGGTCATTCTTTGTTCGCTGAAAGTTTTTAATCAGCACCCAGGATCCAGGATCGATCGGATGTCCTGGAGCTTCAGAAGCCTGAGGTAGAGTGTTGTGGACCTGTTGGTGTAAAACACGCAATTTAGCCATCAATTCATACAGATAATCAAGCAGTACAGGGTATTCTATCTCGCTAAGCCTGGTTGGCCTTGGCACTCCCCATATGTTAGCCGGGTGGCCGAACACAATTTCATAATAAATAAGTCCCACTCTTGAGTGAACAGTCATTCTCGTTGATAGGAGTGCCAAGGGCAGAGCGTCAGGCCATTTAAGACCAG
Organism: Lissotriton vulgaris; assembly: GCF_964263255.1. Lineage (NCBI taxonomy): Eukaryota > Metazoa > Chordata > Amphibia > Caudata > Salamandridae > Lissotriton > Lissotriton vulgaris. Next base: position 1,069,137,563 of record NC_141694.1, on the reverse strand, counting down.
TGCTTGCTTGAATCATGGCCAGTTTCAGTTTTAGCGTGCCATTATAGCACTCTACTAGTCCAGCTGATTGGGGGTGATTTGCAGCGTGAAATTTTTGCTGAATGCCTAGCCCTTCACACACTTTCTTCATCAATCGACCTACAAATTCACTCCCATTATAACTCCAAACCATTCTCGGCATTCCAAATCTGGGGAAAAAAGTCTTTGACAAGGGCTTCAGCTGTGGATAAGGCAGTATTATCCTTTAAAGGATCTGCTTCTACCCATCTTGAAAAGGCACAAACAACGAGTACGTATTTTAAATTGTTGCACCTTTCCATGTGGATGAAATCTAGCTGCAAAACCTCGAACGGATACGTTGGAGGCGCAAAATGACCAGCTGGAGTTGGGTTCCCCTACCAGGATTGTATTTCAGACACACCATACAATTCTTGACCACATTCTCTGCACACTTAGGAATTCCAGCATTTTGCCATACTGGAGCAAGCAACTTACAAATCCCTTTCACACTGATATGAGTCATTGTCACCACTGCAAGCACATACGCATCGGGTAACAACCATCGCTGGTGTTCTGACAATTCAACCCAACAACCATTCGCATCCAATTTACCCTTACTTTCTCTCTATTCATTCAACTCTTTCTCTGTGGCTTCAGCTTGAATGGATTTCACGCTCTCAATCGTATCTTCACACATACCAACGTCACCAACCCATCTTGCAGGGCCTGCAACATACATTCGACTCATTACATTCCTTGCAGTTTCTTTCGCAACTTCATCCGCAAACGCATTTCCGCGACCAACATCATCAGTAACTTTTTTGTGTGCACTGCATTTCACAAAAGCAACTTGTAACGGCAAGGTCAGTGACTCGAGAAGCTCATTCACCAACTGACCGTGCTGGATCTTAGCACCATGCGAAGTCAGGAACCCACGTTCTTTCCACAATCGTCCAAAACTGTGAGCCACACCAAATGCATACTGGCTGTCCGTGTACACATTCACTCATTTTCCTTTCGCCAACACACACGCTCTTGTAAGTGCAATCAACTCTGCTGCTTGCGCTGAATTGTGTGGGATACGTGCAGCTTCAACAATCGTATGCAAAGTCGTCACAGCATATGCTGCAGTTGTATCACCATTCGGCAACTTGAAACACAAACCATCAACCCACAAAGTACCATCACATTCTGGAAGAGGAGTATCTCTAAGGTCTACTCTCCCTTTCGTCTCTTCTTCAGTTCTCAGAAAACAGTCATGCTGTTCTTCACTATCATCACCTGTCTCAACTGAAATCGGCAACAACGTGGCTGGGTTTAACGTATTGCACCTCTTTATGTGCACATGACTCGCTAAGAGTGTCAGCTCATAACCTGACAATCGAGCACTCGTTAAGTGCTGTGTCTTTGTTCTGTTTAACAGAATTTCCACTGCATGCGGGACCATTACAATTAACATGTTATTCATCACTAACCCAGCAGACTGTCAAATAGAAACAGCTGCTGCCGCAGTGGCTCTCAAGCAACTCGGCAACGCCTTAGCCACCGGATCTAAAGTCGCCGAAAAATACGCGCATGGACGCTGTTTGTCCTCAAAAGACTGTGTCAGAACTGACAATGCACAACCATCCTTCTCATGGAAATACAATGTAAAGGGCTTACTGTAGTCGGGGGTACCCAACACAGGAGCCGAACACAATGCATCACGCAATTCGGAAAAACTTTTCTGACACTCTTCAGACCATGGAATGGGATTCGGTGTATCTTTACAAGTTAATGCCACCAAAGGTTTGGCCAATAAGGAAAAATTCGGTATCCATTGTCTGCAATATGATGTAATGCCCAAGAAAGCACGCACTTCTCTCTGTGTGGTTGGCACACTCAATTTTGCAATTGCCTGAATTCTTTCTGGGGTCAGTTTCCTTCCCTCCTTCGATAAGAGGTGACCTAAGTAGGTTACTTCTTGTCGACAATATTGCAACTTTGAAAAAGAGACTTTGTGATGCAGATCACACAAATGACGCAACAATGACAATGTGGCTTCTTTACAAATCTCCTCAGTATCTGCAGCGATTAACAAATCGTCTACGTACTGAATAAGGGTAGTGCCGTCAGGTAAAACAATCGTATCAAGCTGTGTTTTTAAAGCCTGACTGTATATTGATGGACTTTCACAGTAGCCCTGAGGAGCGCGTTTGAAGCTGAAACTTCGGCCTTCCAAACTGAAGCCAAAAATATCCCTGCTCTCCTCGGCAAACGGGATGCTGAAGAAAGCATTCTTCAAGTCAATCACTGAGAACCAAGTGGCTGAAGCTGGAATCATAATCAATAGGGCAGTGATATCAGGGACAACTGGAAACTGTGGCACAACTATTTTATTGACCTCCCTAAGATCAATCACAAACCTGTAAACAGGTGGCTGGGAAGGATCAGTACGCTTCCAAACCGGCAGAACAGGACTATTACAAACGTTGCCTCTTGTCTCCTCAATTACATCTTTTTCAATCAGATCATAAATGATCGTTAACAACGCCTTTTCACCTTCACTAGAGAACTTGTATTGGGGAATGCGTGGCATTCTAACATTGGCTTTCAATGTTACAACATATGGCGCTATTTCCAAGAGACCCACATCATTAGGACCAGTAGCCCAAAGAATATCCGGAAGAGAAGACAATTCTGTCGGAAGTTTATCCTTCGACAAATACATTGGAAAAACCACTTTCTTACCCAGTGTAAGTTGTACTCCCGAAGGAGAACAGTACAAAGTCGCATATAATCTTTTCAACAGATCCAATCCCAACAAGTTTTCACCACAACCTGTTGTAAGAATAAGGGGTGCTTCGAATTCACAAGGTCCAACAGAAAGGGACATGGGACTAGAAATCGGGTTCCTAACCGGGGCGCCAGAAAAACCTACTGAAACGTTCATTTCGCCAGACAAAGGTGCGCCAGGGAGTCTTGAGTGCATAATAGAACTCTTTGTAGCACCATTATCCAACAGAAAAGGCTCTGACACACCTGATGTAATCACCTCAACATAAGGTCCACTCTGATCTACTGGAACTGAAACAACTCCCTCTCTTTGTCCATGGCTGTCCTAGCAATCATCACCTTCCATATTCTCATTTTCTGCATAGTAGTCATCAGCATAGTACTGAGCCGTCCTAGCAAACACGTTATTCTGCTGGTCGAAACTATTCATCGAATTCTGAGGCGGGAAGGAACGAGCGTTCTGGGGGAAATTTCCACGTCCCCTACCCCTAGGAGCCTGTTGAACACCTCGACCTCTTGCACCAGAAGCACCATTCGTACGCTGTAACAAAACCGGGCAACTACTCTTGAAATGACCCTCTTCTTTGCAATACGTACACTGATTGGGTCCATACGGTAAACGTTGTTGAGAAGACTCGTTTCTTTGCGAGTTCCTCGAATATTGCTGAGGTTGCTGATAGTCGCGCTGACTATTAGTACGAGGTGGATAATCTTGCTGTAGAAGAACTTTAGTTTTCAATTCCTTAGTCTTTTTATCCGCTTTCTCTAACTCATCTTTGCGCCTATTTTCATAGTACTGAGCCGTAGCTAAAATCTGTGTTGACGTGGAAACAGCCCAAGCACTCTCAGAATCCTTCAACTTATTACACAGTTCAGGAAGCAAATTATGCACAAATTTGTCAACAAACAATCTCTGGCCACCCTCAGTAGCCATATCCTGACCACTATGATCTACGATTGTCTCTTCGAACCTCGTGAAAAAGTCAGACACCGTTTCATCTTTCTTCTGCTTAAGTGCAGACAACTTGTCCCAATTGACACCCAATTCGGGCATTAAAGTCTTCATATACGTAATAATCTTATCAGGGAGTTCAGTAATCAGATCCTCAGGCTTAGCGCCTCCTACTTGTCTATTGTCGGCGTCTCTAAGATTAACCCATGTATCACCCAATTCAACCACATGATCCGTATGACGAATCTTACTCCAAATATGTTGTGGGACAACATTACCAAACAACATGTCAATGTCCGCCAAATTCATAATACACAAACCCACAGTCTGAGTCAGTTCTTTATAGTACCCTGCTGGATTTTTGCGTGGATCTGGTAAAGACTGCTTGATAGCTAAAACTTCAGCGCGTTTCCATGGAACATGCACCCAGACGCGCTGAAAGTGAGCCGGTACAAGTGGCGGATTATTACCTGGACCAGCAGCCACTTCCTCTTTCCACACCGGGGGAACCTCTCTCATTGGATATTGTCTCGCCTTCTTCTCAACAGAAGAATCGGACTCAAACAACGACTGGGAAATACTCTCACTCCTAAACGATAATAATGTCGCAACTGCTTTCTTAACATCAGAACCTACCATAGTGCCTTTTGCAAACTCGAACCGTACACGATACAACTCAGACATATTGGATTCCAAATTATTTTCCTCCAATTCCTCGCAAAAGAAATCACACATTTTCTCAAAAACGTACCTCTGTTTCGATGCTTCCCACTGATGGAAGACATCCACAATAGATTCTAGTTCGTATCTTATCGGGTCTGTAACCCATTTATGTGCCAAATGATCCAATATCCCCCGCTCTCTAGAGTCAGGCAATTGACTACGCAACTGCTTGTGTGTTGAAACAGGGGTCATACTTGCAGCTCCAAAGAAAGGAGATAGAAGGTTGACAACTGTATCAGTCATTCTCTGTCGAACAGAAGGAGGAGTTAACGAAAGAACAGGAGGAAAAACAGAGGCAGACGCAGAGGCAGTATCAGAAGGAGAACCAGAAGAGGCAGTTGATGCAGTAGGCAGAGTCGTAGGAAGTATAGGTGGAGCAGGTAGCAAAGTCGGCGGCCCTTGAGGGGGCTGCGCCACAGTAGTAGAGGCCAACTGAAGAGGAGCTGGCGGTTTTGGAAGAACCTGAGGCACAATAATCGGAGGTTGCACAACTAAAGGTTGTGGAGGTGCCGTGGCACTCTGCGCATAAGGGGGTGGCGAGCTCAACAAGTGTGACATTAAAGGATCCTTTTCAAGTTCTTTTGCTGCATCTTGCTGAAGAGGCGGCAAAACTGGATAACATTTATCAATCGCCATTTTACGTTGCCTGTGCAACTGCTCACTTGCCTGTTCTTCTTCATTATCCTTAAACTGGGTAGCAGCTTGCATTATCGAGATACCCCTTTCTCTCTTATTTCTCTTTGCTAATTTAATTTCCTTCTGTTTGGCTTCCTTACGCCATAAGCGGAAAGAGTCAAACATCGCCGGCCGGGCTTTCTTCTTAAAAAGTTTAACCTCCAGATTACCCAAAATCTCTGTGTCAAAGCTACCATATTGGGACCATTTTAAAACACCATCCTTTCTGGTGTATCAGATCCATACTTCGTTATATGTGATAGGGCCTATGCCATGTTTCACATATAATTCATAGGTCGGAGTTCCAATCGGAGGAACCGGACACGAGTCGTCCAATCGGGAGTCCCTACTACAACCAAGACAAAACAAATTTCCAAGTCTGCTAAGACCAGGCATCTTCGCTCTCTAGTCTAGCTTCAAACTTCAAAGGATTATCGAATACGATAGTCTCGTGAATACACGAGTCCTTCGGCTTTGGCACTTGCAAGTTCCAAACAAAGCGATCCCAAAGGGAATACCAAACTAAGAACCAAACTAAGGACTGGGAGACGCTCCACTTATACTTAACTGAGGTATCGATGACGTCACCAGAAGACTCGTCTATCGTTTCGCTCTACCAATCATCAAGGGTCCAAAACAGGGCGATAGTCAGGGCAGCAGTCCTTCGTAGCCGTCGGGACGCAGGGAACCTTGCACAAAGACTTTCGGACCACGTCGACATACAGGGGTCGATGAAGTGGCTGGCCTTCCTCCAGAATTTTCACACGAAGCTCCTCACGAACCTCTGGCTTGGACCGGTACAGTTGATACCGCCCCACTTTGGGCGCCAACTGAAGTACCGGGTTTTTAAGAACCCAGCGGTGCCAGAGAGAACACCCAAAGACTTCGAGTCCTTCCTGTTTCGGACTACAGAAACACAGAGTCTTCTTGGTGAAGTCAAAGATCGTATTTATTGGCTGCAGCCAGTTACAGGTATCCTAGAAGTACAACAGCATGAATGTTCTCAGGAGACTGCTCAAATTTACAAAGCCAGCCTTTTCTTTTTATACAAAATAATATGCTTCAGGCAAACATTCCTTATTTTACAGTTGACCATACACATATTTTCACTACAAAGAAAAAGCAGAGTCATGATGACAAGCCCACATTTCAGTTTGTCCAGTCCATAATAAATTATCCGGCAAGGCCCAGAACTTCCATCAGATATCGACGGACCCCCAATAAAAACGGCACCTCCTCCTCGTAAAGCAGGTCATAAAGAAAAAACAGGGACAGGTGTGTGTAAGATTAGGCATGGTTTGTGTGCAATGAACGGTTTATGACATGATGTGCCTTGATGCTTATCTCATTCGGACACTGAGAAAGGAACTTGCCGAACAGGTTTGGCTCCGGGCAGTGGAGTCAGCTTGCCCAGGTCACAGAGGAGTCAGCAAAGGTGTATGTGTCCTTCAGATCGAATTTAGCCTTAGTTATTTGGCTATGTGAGGGCAATCACAAAATGGCTGCCGCTCACACAATGGAACCCGAGGGTTCAGGACGAAAACCTCAATTTTAGGGTGATTCTGTCATTGAATCATGACGGAAATGTTTGTGCATAGTATTCAATTCATTACCGGTCTGCTGATACCAAAATCGTCATGATGCAACGATGTTTATGACACGAGTCCAGTGGTTCAGTACCACAGACACCCGAGTCCAGAATTTTCAGTACCACAATATAAAAAATATTTATTTTTCAGAAAGATACACATTCACGGGATGATGTCATCAGTGATGTCATTTGAGATGTCATCAGTGATGTCATGAGTGATGTCACTGACCATGTCATGAGTGATGTAATATGTGACGTCATCAGCAGTGCATTGCACGCGCAAGTTATAGTGAGTCCAACTAACTATAGCATGGGAATTTCAATGGTTTTATGCGAGTAAAATTTCCACCTAACTATAACTGGTGTGAAACCTATGGTTTTTCAGTGAATTTAACAGGTTTTTAAAATGCTAATTCCTAACTATAACTGGTGTGAAACCTATTGTTGTTTCAGTGAATATATATATATATATATATATATATATATATATATATATATATATATATATATATATATATATATATATATATATATATAAAATTTCTATGGCAAAATGAAACCCCTCATTTTGTTCCTTTTCAAATTAAATGTATTAAGTGTTACCACTTTATTCCAATCAAGATGACTTCAGGTGTGCCATACTTTTGTCATAAGTAAGACTGTTAGCGTTCTAGTTGTTCTTTAGAACACTCTGGGACATTCTGTCATTGGGCTATAGTTGGGCTACATCTGGCTGATATTTGGGCTACATTTGGGCTCTTTTGTCTCTGGTGGTCATCTTGGGAGATTGCATATCAGAATTGTTTTAATGAAATATAAGAGGATTTGAGAAGTCACTCAAAATGTGCCCTAATTTTTCTTTCTTCAGCACTAATCATAATTTCTATGGCAAAATGAACCCCCTCATTTTGTTCCTTTGCAAATTAAATGTTTTAAGTGTTAACACTTTATTCCAATCAAGATGACTTCAGGTGTGCCATACTTTTGTCATAAGTAAGACTGTTGGCGCTCTAGTTGTTCTTTAGAACACTCTGGAACATTCTGTCATTGGGCTATAGTTGGGCTACATCTGGCTGATATTTGGGCTACATTTGTTTTTTTTGTGTCTGGTGGCCATCTTTGGGCTACATTGGGCTACATTGGGCTACATTTGGGCTCTAACATATATATAGCCCAATGTAGCCCAATATATATTTCAAAGTTAATTTTTGTAAAAACCACTGGAGCACATTTCTTGAGACATAGCGAAGGCACATCGGGGTACCAGTCCCTACAATTTTGCCAAGTTTGGTGGAAATCCATTCAGCCGTTCGGGCTAAAAGTGAGGTCCACCGCCCTATGGAAATTAACATGAGGAAAACACGTTTTGGGACCCCCCTTTTATCTCGGCCCCCGCTTGACGAATACCCCCCAAACTTTCAAGGAAGGACGAAGCTTCGCGAGGCAAATTTGAGGAAATTTTCAGCAGATTCGTCAACCGGCGCCAAAGTTATTCACAATAGAATTTTTAGATTATGCATTGAAAAAAATCCTAACTATAACTACCTAATGGCGACGGCCAGTAGGTAATATATATATTCTTGTTGAGCGCCCGGCTACCCATGGGCATCCCAGCGCTGTCAAGCAACGGACGTAGAGTAGGAGTCTTTACTGCCAAGGCGGCTTGGCCAACCTATGTTTGAATGTGTCTCAGCTTTATTTCCGAGGATTATTAGCTCTGTTTTGTCCCCATTGAGCTTGAGGAATAATTGGTCCATCCAAGTGGCTACCTGCTCCAGCCATGACTCCAGGTCAATAGAGCTCTTTTTAGGGTGATTGAGGGCTACCACCAGTTGGGTGTCGTCTGCGTACGTGACTATTCTAACACCATGAGGCTGTACTATCTCAGCCAGTGGTCTTAGGTACACATTAAAAAGGGTGGGGCTTGAGGATGATCCCTGCGGGACCCCGCAAGTAAGTGGAATCTCTCTTGAGGTGTGCCTGCCTTCGATCACTTGGAACGTTCTATCTGACAGGAAGAATTTAAGCCATGCTAAGGCCTTTCCTACAACTCCTATCTCTTTGAGTCTGTCTAATAGAATCCTATGGTTTACTGTATCAAAAGTGGCCGTTAGATCCAGGAGGATAACTGCCACTGTTCCTCCAAGAACGAGCGCTTTCCTAGATTCCTCGATTACTGTTAGGAGTGCTGTTTCCGACCCATGGTTAGTTCGGAAGCCTGTCTGTGAGTTGTGCAGAATGTTGTGTGATTCCAGATAGTTGGACAGTAACGTGTTCACGTGTTTCTCTAGTATTTTACTGACTAATGGGAGGAGTGAAACCGGCCGATAGTTCCCCCAGTTATCTGGATTCAGGTTAGGTTTCTTTATAAGTGCCTTCACCATCGCCTGTTTCCACCTTACCGGTACTGTCGAGGTGGTCAGGGAAAGGTTGAGCATTTCCAGGAGTACTGGGAGGATCATTTCCTTGACTTTCCTTAGCATGTGTGCGGGAGCTGGGTCGCAAGAGGATCCTGATTTGATTTTCACAAACATTTTGTCCGGGGTATTTAAATCCATGATTGGGATTTCATCAAAAAGCCATAGTATCTCCGGCCCACTAGCTGGTTTGTGGTATGGGGTATCCTCCTGCTGAGGGGGTTGAAACATGTTGTATATGTCGAGAATGTTATTATTAAAGAATTCTGCCAGTTCCTTACATCTCTGAGGGGCTCCTTCAGTGGAACCTTCTGGCTGAGGGCACGTTGATAGTGTTTTCGCTATTCTGGCTATTTCTTTAGGGGCGTTAGCTGCTGACTTGATCTTTTCCTCAATATATAGTGCCTGCACTTTTTTTTTTCTGGTTGATATATTTTTATTGCCTCTCTATATTTGTGTTTTTTCTCTGGGCAATAGTTCCTCCTCCATGCCCTCTCTAGCTTTTTACAATTTTGGTTGACTTCCCAAATATGAGGAGTGTACCATGGGAACCTTTTTTTAGTGGACCTCTTGGACCTCCATTTGAGGGGGATAGTAGCATCCAGGGATGCAGTGATCCATTCATTGTACTTATCATAAGCAATAGTGGGGTCATTGTTACTGCTAGGGTAGGTTGTTGTTAAAAGATCCGTCCAGGTTTCAGGGATAATTTTTGCCCATGGTCGGTCCCATTCCTCTGTGGGTTGGCCATTTGAAGGGGAGTTAGGTAGTCTCCAGATTATTGGGACTATAAAGTGGTCTGACCAGGGGATAGGGACAGGATCTAGTGTCTCAATGTTATCCATGTCTGAGAAAACAGGGTCTAGTATACTGCCTTTTTTGTGGGTTGGGCTGGTTACAGTCTGCTGGAGTTGAAGAGCTAGACGATTTTGTGTGAGGCTGCATGCCTCGCCTTTCTTGGGGTCCACTATGTGCAGATTTAAGTCTCCTAGGATGGAGAAGTTTGCGGCTTTGTTTGCCCTGGATGAAGCTAAGTTGGTAAGTGATTCTGACCATGTCATGAGTGATGTAATATGTGATGTCATCAGCAGTGCATTACACGTGCAAGTTATAGTGAGTCCAACTAACTATAACGTGGGAATTTCATTGGTTTTATGTCAGTAAAATTTCCAGCTAACTATAACTGGTGTGAAACCTATGGTTTTTTCAGTGAATTTCATAGGTTTTTTAACTGCTAATTCCTAACTTTTTATAGGGCCTCATACCTATGTGTTCTTTTAGTGAATTTCTAAGGTTATTTTTTCGCAAATATCTATAGCTAAAAAAGGTATGTTTTTCTAAAAATGAATCCTATATTGTATATTAATATAATATTTTGTTTTTTAAAAATATATTCTTTTTTTTTTATATTTCACTCTGGAGCGCTCCCGGTGCGCGTACCGGTGAGCGCCCCAGTGCGCGTACCGGGGCACGTCCTGTCAGCGCACCAACAAAAAAAAATAAAAAAAAATAATGAAGGAGTGAGCATGAGGAAAGGGGACAAAGAGAGTGGTGTAAAGAGAAAGAGAGCTAGAGGGAGAAACACAGAGGGGCTGTGTAATAGATAGTAAAACAGAGAAAAGGTATAAGAGGAAGTAACTGAGAAAAGGAAAATGAATAAGGGAGCAAAAGAAGAGAAGAAAGAGGAAGAAAACTAAAACAGATGTTCTGGGAGAATGTGAATGGGTGATGAGAGTAAAAGGAAGGAGAGTAAAGGATGAGGAATGAAAGGTAGTGACGGAACCAGAGAAAAGGAACAGTGGTGACGGAGGGAAAGAAAATAGCATTGATTGTAAGTAAAGAGGAGTGAAAGAGGGTGGATAAAAGTGAATAAGGGTAAGACATGGGGAGTGACAGAGAGAAAGAACAGAGAGAGTAAAGGAAGGAGTGTCAGAAAGGGACTAAGTGAAGCAGAAAAAAAAGGAAAGAGAGGGAGTGTGGGTGAGCAGGGGCACTGAAAGAAGTTGAATGTGGTAGGAAAGTAAGGAAAAGAGAAGTAAATATGGAGGATAAGAATAAGTGAGGGAAGCAGAGTAAGAAAACAGAGGTGAGGTAGGGTGAAAGAAAAGTAGTGAGGTTTAAACAAAGGGTGATGATAAACTACATTTTGTCGTCACACTTACCATATAATTAATGAAAACTTACTTGCATCTTTAAACTACACTTTGTATCTGTGAAAGACAAAAGAAAAAACAAGTTATAATTAGTAAAATATATATTTTAAAATAGAAGAAACAGGTCAAGAGGTAAAAAATCAAAAAAGTGTACTAAGAAATAAAGCAATAGTGAAGGATACAAAAACAGAAATAAAGTAATGTAGAAAGAGAAAAAAGAGGGAAAAATAAATAGAAAGAGAACAAATTACTGAAGATAAGTAAGATACTAAAAGAATGCGAGATACCAAAAAGAAATCAGGAAAGAGAAGAAAGTAAAAGGAAAATGAGTGAAAAGGAGAGGAGTCTAAATGACGAACTATTAATAAGAAAGTGGAATGGAAGATGAATGAGAGTGAGTGAAGGGGAGTCACAGAGTGAAGGGATAAAAGGAATGAGGTTAATATAGAACGATAAAGGAAAAAGGAGTGAGAGAGTAAGTACACAGAAAGACAAAGGCAAGGACTGAGTGAACTGCAGAGCAATGAGTGAGAAAGGAAAAAGAGTAAAGGAGCAAAAGAAGGAAAGAGAGGGAAAGAGAACTAAAGCAGTGGTACTGAGAGAATGTGAGAAAGATGAAAAGTGGTGGAAGGGAGAGAGGAAATGTAGACAGTTGAAATTGGATTGAGGAGCTGCGAATGAAGTGGAGTAAAGGAACAGCGATGAAACAAAGTGAAAAAAAGGCAGTGTAAGTGAGTAAAGAGAGCTAAATAAGGGTGGAAAAAGAAAACTGAGTGTGAGACAATGGGAATACAATATAAATTACACAATGCAAACTATAGAATAACTTATACAATATGTTACATTGTTTATTTTTGCTGTTCTCAGAATATATTGAATTTCACTTAAATTAGTGAGTTCAAACTCTTCATCATATAACAGCGGAAAAAAAACACAATCTAAAAGATTGTGTTTAAAAAAAAACATAAAAACTTACAACTCATATATGTACACTAATCTTTGATTCACTTACTTTTCCTTGATGCCAAATAGAAGATAGTGAAGGTCCTTTTGGTGGAAAAAAGTCTGCTGTTCTCTATAACTTCCATTTCATCGACTTCCAATGAAAAAAGATCTAAGAACATCATACATTACACTTTCCTTACGGCCTAATCGTGTCAGATATATAAGTATTTTTTACTATGAGATCCACTTACAGTACCTATACGAGATAAATAATTTTAAACATTAGACTAACTAACTAACTGACTTTTATTAACTATTCCCGTCTTCAAAGGCCAATCACCTTTACTAAAACTTTGGTTTTAAAGACACTAGGTCAGAATTTTTAAAGTCATAAGGCAAACGTTGTTTATAAGTCAAATGAGAATCATTGCAGTAACTCCAACCTTTTTGACATTTTAAATAGCATGTATAATGTCCTGATGTTGTTGAAGAAGCGTCATGATAAATAATAGCTACGGTTGTAAAGGTTCTTCCTGAAATTGATAACTGAGAAGCCACAACATTTTTGATAGAAGTTGTCAATTTAGTTCCATCAGGTCTACATCGTTGGAAAACTAAAATGATATACTGACCATAACTTTGTATAAATAATGTGGATAGCATTGGACACTTACATTGGGTACACACCATATTATGATCTGCTGCTTTAATTAGATTTTTAAATGACACTGATTTACAGTCTGGTAAAGTCAAATATATAAATCTTTCAGTGTCTATTCTAGTAGTACTTGATGAACTACAGTTGTGGCAGTCATGCTGCCATTGATAAGAAAGGCTAAAAAGATTATCTACATCTACACCTTCATCTTCCAAAACACCAAACATATACATTAAAAATTCCTGACAATCCTGCTGAATGTTCTATGAAAATTTATCTTGACCAGAACACATATCTAAAATATTTCGAATTTCTGTTACACTTTCTATTTTTGCTCTATCACTGCTACATTTCTCAAACACAGAATTCAATAAACCACACAATCTTTGATCCCAATTTTCAACAATCTGTTCTTGTAAAGTTTGAAGAAATAAAACAACATTAACCACTACATTAGCATAGCAGTTGACACCAGAACTGTTTTCAAACTGAAATCCAACAACATTTTCATCAGAATCCTTTTTCTTTCTGTTTTGAATTACAGTTTCATCTACTTTTTGTCTTTTTGCTACTACCTCACTGCAATTATCCTCATTTCTTCTTTTTCGGCCTACCACACGTTTTTCAAACAGAGGATATTGAGGCAAATGTGGAGCATACTCTCTTCTTAACCTATTGTATTCTTTAACACAATCTAGATCTCCACAAATCTTTGTCTCATCACACTCAATCAAGTACAATCCTGATAAAGTTCTGACTCGTGATAATGCCACATATGCCATACCCTCTTTAAACACAGATCTTCCAATGTTCACCAAAGCACTATGTACACTTAAACCTTGAGATTTATGAATTGTCACCGCATATGCCAAACAAACAGGAAACTGTTTTCGGCGAACATATAAGTCTTTTACAAGCAAAAATCTAGCAGAACAACGACTGATTTGTTGTACTTGCTCAATGCCATCAAATTTTATTTTTAAAAATTCAATTCCATCTCTATTTCTATAATTCGCAAAATCAACAACATAACCCATTGCTCCATTTACCAGACCTCTTTCAACATTTAAATTCCTTCTCAAAATGATACAACAATTTAAACACACATTCAGAGTCATTTCAAAACCAGCTGGTTTAGAAATACTTTTCTCTAATGAATCCAATTTTGTTTTCAAATTTTCTGACAAAACAATTGTTGCACCCATATGCTTTATTTTATCTATTGCTTCCAGTTTCACAATCTCTTCATTTTCTAACTTTAAAATTTTGTTGTTGAAGATGGAACATTCTTGCAGAGTTGGCATCAAACATATCCCAGATTTCTTCTCAGTCATTTTTTTAAAAATATTCTCTGGAAGAATGTTTTCATTTGGATACAAATTTGAAATTAATCAAGCATGCAAAGCTTCTTTTCCAAGCTCACTTACTTTTCCGATTCTTACATCTTGTAGAATATTTTTATAATCTTCATCCTTTGCCTGTCGCATATTTTGAAGAAGTTCAGCATATTTAAAATTTAACCATATATTAACGTTTCCAATGCTTCCAAGGGACTTCCTGGTATCTTCATGCGTAAGCATTTTAAACACTGGTTGTCCTTTTACTGGAGTCAACTGCAGTAGATCTCCAAAAACAATAACGTGTTTTCCTCCAAATAACACATCATACTCTGTTCTAAGAATGTCTTGCATTCTCAAATGCACAAAAGCAAGCATTAGATTTGAGACCATGCTTACTTCATCAATGATAAGAAGTTTCATTTTCTTCAAGACTCTGGAAACTTCAGAACACGCATCTCCAGATAGCTTGTTGCAATGGAATTTATTATCATGCTCAACTGGCAGCATCAGTAAACGATGTAGAGTAATCCCTTTAATGTTATGTGGTGCCAGTCCAGTTGGAGCGGTTACAACACAAGACAGCGGTGATTCAGTCCTTTTCTGCAAATAAGTTGCAATGGCTTTAATCAGAAAACTTTTTCCTGTTACCGCTTCTCCACTTACGTACAGTCGAACAGGCTTAAATGATGTACATGAGCACACTTTTTTCTCATGTCTGAATCCATGTTCAATCTGTTCTGTAACTTTGTCATATATCTTTTTCTGCTCAACGTTTAGTTGCTTTACCAAATCTTCTAAGTTAACTCCATCCTCTTGAGCTTGTTCCATAGCTATTTCCACCTCATCCATGGCAGTTGCAGCTTCATTTTGGATAATTGGTCCTCCTAGTGGATCCTGACTCAATGAAGTAGAACTCTGACTGTCTTGAGAACTGTCTCTAACAATCTCTTCAGCAATTGTGGTTTCTTGCTCTATTTCCTCGTTCAACATTTGCAGATAATTTGGAAAAACAGGACATTCTATGGTATCCTTAGTTGCATTAAAAGAGTCTTCATAACAGAGAAAATCTCCAAGTAGTTCCTCTTCTGTACGCCATGGCTTAAAGAGTTGCAAAAGAGCTAAATAGTAAAATTCTCTTTTGTCTGGAGCTTCGCAACTCAATTTGCGATGATTAATCAAATGGCCTTTTCTCTGCTTCACTAGACATCCGTCATACCCAATGACAGAATATTTTCCATTATTTATATCTTCTGTGATGTTCCTCTTATAACTGAAGTTTTGCAGAACTTCATACAAACAAGTGTTCTCAAGGTGAGTACTTCTATTTGGATAGTATGTATCCAACATATTTGTCTTCAAAATATCTGTACTGTTTGGTTCTTTCTCCGCCAAATATTCAATTTCTTGTACAGATTTCAAAACTCGGTTTCGTGTTGCAGCAAGACCTAGACTCACCCAAATGATTGTTCTTGATTTGGCATAGAGACTTGCTGATGATAACCGATCAGAACATTCATATGCTCCAATTTCTCGATGCGACAACATCTTTAGACTGAAACTGTATAATTTCTTGCTTAGACTCTTTTCATGTGAAATGTCCTCCCACATTTCCTTCAGTTCTGTCTTTTCTTTTTTTGTGATGTAAGATGTCACATATCGAGCCACAGCAATAGAGTTGTCAGCAACAAACTGAATATCCATGTTAGCATTCCACATGGACAAAATCACTGGGTTGTAGTCGTTGATGTACTTGGACTCTTCGTTTCTTTTTAAATTATATGTATTTTTGGGTGATTTCCTCGTCACAGTATGTCGTAGAGATGACATCAAATTATTTACTCTTCCCTTAGAAATCACTGGTCATGGAAACGCAAAACGACATTTCGTGTAGTACTTTTCCTTGTTTTTGAATTTTCAACGACAGTACTTTCCACAACAATGAGATTGAAAACTTAAAACTTGTTGCCTTACACTGTTTTCTTCAGTAGTTTTCGGAACAGCACATGTTAAATACTCTTCAATGAAACTCATCACTGTTTCATCCGAATCTGATCCAAATTTGGGTGCATCTTTAATCCATAACAACATATGTATATGAGGAGCACCTCTCGCTTGATATTCCTTCCTCCAAAAGAAATCCAAAACCTCTCCAAGGGGAGGATTAATTTTGTTGGTAATAAAAGATATCATAGCTTCAAATCTATGATTAAAATATCTGCAAACATTCACTGGATCCAAAGAACACAGTTCTCCAGGTGTTTTCAATTCTATATTTTGTATGTTTCCATTTGCCTCTCATAGAAATTGAAGTAAGTCGTCCGATGCATACTCAGCATAGCTAAGAGTGAGGAACCATGTAGGAGTTCCTAAGTTTCTTAGCATACATTTCAATTCCCCATGACGGCAAAACCAATACTCGTTTGTTCCACGCTGACATGCCATGAGATTGATTAGCTGATATTCCAAAATACTGTCTTGCAGATTGACTTTCTCCATAAAGTCCCTTGCTGAAACATTTTGCAGATGAGCTCCACTTTTCAATATATGATTAACTGCATAAGAAAGCCCAGACAAATCACTTTCATACAGTAGATGAAACAAATACGGAATGCATTGACGAAACCTTGGATCTTCAGCATATAATCTTAAAGTCCAGTATTCAGCTGCAGGAATTTGAACTGGTCGATCGTCATATCGTCCACCTCGACTTGTTGGAAATAACTGTGGAAAACAACGAGCTTCCAAACTTTCTTCCCATACACTAATAGGACTTCCTTTTGCTGCTTTCATTTGAAACAAGTCAATTGCATTTCCCATTACTTCTTTGGAATGCAAAGGATAAACAGTATAATGTTCATATATTTCTTCACTTCTAGACACATCAACTTTTTCAATTTGGCCAACTGAACAATCACTGTCTTCTTCTGTAGCTGTTTCCTCTGCTCCAACACTTACATCTTTATAGTACTCATTGTTTTTGACCAAATACAACGTTGCCTTTTTGACTTTCCTAACATCCACTAAATCTTGCCAGATTTTCTTACTCTTTGTCGGAACCCCACTAACTAGAATAACCAGAGGATCCTCTTCTACTCTTTCTACACCAATTGTATCAATATTTTTCTTGACATCTAGAGGCAAATAAACAACTCTTCCCTTTAATCCTCTTTGTAAATCTGTAGGAGGTAATTTCCCTATCTTAGGCTCCATGCGAACAATAGCTTAAAAAGGATGGACACATTGAATCAAAATTGATTCATAAGTATTTAAATCCATCAATTCAGAAGGAATATCTATCAACTGAAGATTATTATGAGCAGCTCTAGCAGGCATTCTATTTTCATTTAATTTTTTCAAACAATAATTACAAATACGCTGATCAAAACTCAAATCAAAAGAATTCTCTACCAACAAATAACTTACAAAATTCTTCCATTCACTATTATTTTCCTATTCACATTTTGCATATAAATCAACTAACCTAGTCTGAATCTTATAATGAGTCCATCAACAACACACACAAGTTAAATTAGGCCTTTCACTTGATTTTACCTTAAACTTGGTAATTTCCTCGTCAAACTTTTCTGCACTTGAAATCTGTACATTGTCTTCCACATTACCATCCATTACTATATCCATTTCTACACTGTCCTCTTTGTTCCCAAAATAACAAAACTCAATTTCTTCACAAATAGTCTACACATCTACTTCAGATCCATGCAAAAGAGCACTGTTTAACTGTTTAAGCTTAAGTGCTGGACTTTTTGCATAATACAACATTCTCACTAATTTCCTCACCTTATTATGATGCACTGCTAACATCCTAAAATGATAAAAAACACTCTGACATACTTTTCTAGAAAGACAAGCCAGTGAATGCCCATGCAAACCTGCGTTTTCTCTCACTCTGCAAGGATCTAACTCTTGCAAGATCTTCATTTTTTGTTTTAGACTTTTCTTACTATATGTACATAAGAAATTTCGAAGCAAATCGATTGAATCCTGTCGCACACTACAAATACTACTGCACTTCCATGTGTACACTGGACCCTTAGTACGTCTCCCTAAAACTTCATCACTTAACACCTCTTCAGCATCTCTAGACATAATTTTCTCTTTTTCCATCACACAACCATCTTTCACCTCATATGCTCGACCACTGGTGTCAACTGCATGCACCAAATCATTTTCCTGAAAGTAACTCTCCTCATTAAAAAATGGCTCAGAACTTGAACTATGCATCCATTCTCCAGAAAATACTTCAACAAAACTTAGTCCGATTAATAATTCTTTTCCATCTACTGTTCGATTAGAAAACATCAATTGCCTTATTAAGTATCCTAATTCTATTGATTACTAAAATAAATAATTTTTTCTTAACTTCAAAAGCCTGATCAACAATCTTCTCTACACTTTTCATTTTCTTGTAAAAAGCAGCTCTCTGTTTACCTTTCCTTTCATTTTTTAGCAAATTTAAAACTACCCTATTGCGAAACATTCGTCTACGAATGTCCCTAAATTGATTTAACCTTCTATTGCTATCCATGCTCTTCTCCCCTGCTCCAATAGAGACATTTTTTGAGGGCCTCTCCTTCCTTTTTAGATCTGCTCTCTGCTTCTGGATCTTCACTTTACCGTTAACATTTCTTTTTGATCTACATTAATTGCGAAGAAAAGACTTAATTGTCTTACCAGGAGCTTTTCTGGTGTTTTTTGTAGTACTTGTTGTAAAGGATTCCTTCAATTTCTTTGATGATTTTGTTCTTTTACGTATGGTATTTTTTCTACTCCTTTGCCTTGACTGCATTTTTGCTTGCTTTTAAAATGTTGATTTCAATCTGTGGTTCTGAAAAAAAAACACATTAAAGACCACTATTAGCAAACAACAAAGTAATGACAAAAAGCAAACGATATAAACACTATTTTGCAACATATTTAAGTTTATACCACAGCAAGTCAGGGCCTTATTTATGAAGGCCTTGCGCCACCAGTGCGTCCCATGTTAAAAGAGACGCACCGGTGCCACAAGGCAATCATAAATAAGGACGAAATGTAAATACCATTGATTTGCCCCCAAAATCGTTTTTTGAATAACATTTAAAAAACACAGCGCAGATCCTATGTACAACCACTCAATATCACTTTTGAAACCTCACTGTTTCCCAAAATGCAAATCCTCTATCTTGCAAATGTTGATATCAAGCATTATCAAAAAGCAAGACACAAACCAACAACAAAAAAACTCAGGGCCTTATTTATGAAGGCCTTGCTCCACCAGTGCGTCACTTTCTTCCCATGTTAAAAGTGACGTACCGGCACCACAAGGCAATCATAAATAAGGGCCAAATGTAAATACCATTGATTTGCCCCAAAAATCGTTTTTTGAATGACATTTAAGAAACACTGCGCAGAACCTATGTACAACCACTCAATATCACTTTTGAAACCTCACTGTTTCCCAAAATACAAATCCTCTATCTTGCAAATGTTCATAGCAAGCATTATCAAAAAGCAAAAAACAAACCAACAGCAAACAAACTCAGGGCCTTATTTATGAAGGCCGTGCGCCACCAGAGCGTCACTTATTTCCCATGTTTAAAGTGATGCACCGGCAGCACAAGGCAATCATAAATAAGGGCCAAATGAAAATACCATTGATTAAACCACCAACAAAAAAACTCAGGGCCTTATTTATGAAGGCCTTGCGCCACCAGTGCATCACTTTCTTCCCATGTTAAAAGAGACGCACCGTTGCCCCAAGGCAATCATAAATAAGGGCCAAATGTAAATACCATTGATTTGTCCCCAAAATCGTTTTTTGAATAACATTTAAGAAACACTGCGCAGAACCTATGTACAACCACTCAATATCACTTTTGAAACCTCACTGTTTCCCAAAATACAAATCCTCTATCTTGCAAATGTTCATAGCAAACATTATCAAAAAGCAAAAAACAAACCAACAGCAAACAAACTTAGGGCCTTATTTATGAAGGCCTTGCGCCACCAGTGCGTCCCATGTTAAAAGAGACGCACCGGTGCCACAAGGCAATCATAAATAAGGACCAAATGTAAATACCATTGATTTGCCCCCAAAATCGTTTTTTGAATAACATTTAAAAAACACAGCGCAGATCCTATGTACAACCACTCAATATCACTTTTGAAACCTCACTGTTTCCCAAAATACAAATCCTCTATCTTGCAAATGTTGATATCAAGCATTATCAAAAAGCAAGACACAAACCAACAACAAAAAAACTCAGGGCCTTATTTATGAAGGCCTTGCGCCACCAGTGCATCACTTTCTTCCCATGTTAAAAGTGACATACTGGTGCCACAAGACAATCATAAATAAGAGCCAAATGTAAATACCATTGATTTCCCCCAAAATCGTTTTTTGAATAACATTTATGAAACACAGCCCAGAACCTATGTACAAGCACTCAATTTCACTTTTGAAACCTCACTGTTTCCCAAAATACAAATCCTCTATCTTGCAAATGTTCATAGCAAGCATTATCAAAAAGCAAGACACAAACCAACAGCAAAGAAACTCAGGGCCTTATTTATGAAGGCCGTGCGCCACCAGAGCGTCACTTTTTTCCCATGTTTAAAGTGATGCACTGGCAGCACAAAGCAATCATAAATAAGGGCCAAATGAAAATACCATTGATTTGCCCCAAAAATCATTTTTTGAATAACATTTTAGAAACACAACACAGGACCTATGTACAAGCATTCAATTTTACTACTGAAACATCACTGTTTCACAAAATACAAATCCCCTATCTTGCAAATGTTCATAGCAAGCATTTCCCAAAAACATGCCACAAACCAATAAAAAAAGAATCTCAATCTGCTTCCAAATCTGAGGTAATGCAAGTGACATCATTCTAAAAGGTTCAAATATATTTATTTAATGAGGCAAACACTATTAATTACTTCTCAAAAATATAAAAGCCATTCTTTTACCCCAAAATCGTGTTTTAAATAACTTTTTACAAACACAGCACAAGTCCTATGTACAAGCAATCAATTTCACTACTGAAACTTCACTATCTGCTTCCAAATATTCTCCATAGAGCAACCAAGTCTCTATTTAAATTAAATGAATCATTACTTACCTTTACAAATTCTTTGGGAGATTGAGAACAGTGTCAGACACACACACCAATTTTTCTTTAGCAGAGCAAAAGGTGTGCACTCAATACACTGAAACCAAGACTGCCATAGAAAATCTCTAATTCTACACACATATGCCTTATTTCAACCAATCAAAAGTCTTCCCTCACTATTTTCAAACCAACACCCTTCCCCCTCTCAGACCTTTCTATCTGTTACCATAGCAACTCCCTCCTACCTGAACTCTCAGGTTCAAAAGTTTATTCTACATTGTTGCAAATTAAGTCAGCAAGGATGTTTGACCTCTCAATACACCAGCTTATCCAGGGCATTATTGCTTTTAGTGACTTTTTCTTAAC
This sequence comes from Lissotriton vulgaris, assembly GCF_964263255.1. Lineage (NCBI taxonomy): Eukaryota > Metazoa > Chordata > Amphibia > Caudata > Salamandridae > Lissotriton > Lissotriton vulgaris. The sequence continues at coordinate 1,069,115,850 of NC_141694.1, read as the reverse complement.
CATTCAAATTGCTTCTTTCAGACAACACAACCATGCACCCTAACTTTCAGTTTTCTACTATCTGAATCCACCAATCATTGCTTGTGATTCAACAGCAGGGAAACTCCACAATTTTTTTTGTAAACTCCTACTGTTCCAACTGCCATTTCATTCCCACACTTCATCTGACTGCACCAGAACCTTCTCACATCATGTATTCTGTATGGCTTATTGGACATAGCTACATCCACTGGGCTCAAAGGTATGCAGCAAGCAGAAATTATCACAACCTTGATTTATCAAATGTGGAAATCAACTGGATTGGCCAGAGAGGATTGAGATGTCACCAATTGATACCATTGGTGAAAACCTTTTTGGATCTGCCAAACCCTGACCTCTTAATAGTGCACTGTGGTGGAAATGATTTGGGCACTATGACTGGGGTTGGTCTGGAAATGCTTTTAAAGGACACCTTTGATCAATTGATGACACTTTTTTCACGAACTGCCTTGTTATATTCCAATATATGTCAAAGACAGAAATGGAACTGGTCCAACCAATTTTGTCCACAATTTGAGAAAGCACGGAAACATGTGAATAAATCTGTTTCTGCTTACATGAGAGACTATGGAATGTGTTCAATATACAACAACAACTTGCGTTACAACATGCAAGACATCTACAGAGGAGATGGTGTGCACTTCTCAGATGAGGGGAATAGAATATTCCTCCTGAATTTAAGACTGTGCATTGGAACCTACTTGTAGGTACTTAAATCAGCCACAGAACCCAAAAGCTCTTTTCAGAGCTACCCTACCTCTGATCACTCATAATGATTTTCTTTTTCAAACTTTTTTCACTATTTTTGCACCAAAGTATGCTCCCCGTACGCTCCCCGGTGCGCGTACCGGGCGCTTCCCCCGCGAAAAATTTAAAAATGTTTTTTGGGGGGGGGACATAAATGGGCCTTCTAAAACCCCCTCAGAAAACCTAGAGGGTCAGGAAGTGTCTACCGTGCCCCCTTCTACCCCTTCCCAACGTTGTTTGTCCTCCATCTTGTGTCTCAATTCTACCGAAACACAAAATGGAGGACTCCCGTAACGTTGCCGGTGCGCGTACCGCGGCGCGCACCGGTAAGCGCTCCCAAAAAAAAGGTGGGAAAGTAATTTACAGAAAAACCACTGGAGACACTTACACCAAATATAGAATATGCCCTACTACATAGCAGTCCCTACCATTTACCCAAATTTGGTGGTATTCCATTGAGCCATTTGGGCTGTAGCCCTGTCTAAATATCCTGAGGTAAATTACAATACAAAAACACATATGAAACTGTTTGAATTTTCAACCAATTAAAATGTTACTTACATTTTGTACTTTTATGTGCTGACATTTGATTGGTTAAGTACATGAATATATATGAAAAATGAGAGGGAAACACAGCCATTTTGACTAACACTACCTAAGGTACATTTGGAAAAAATGTTGACAGAAAACTTCAACTACTTTGAAGAAGGTAAGTTGTTAATTTGAAAGGAGAACTATGTTATGCACTTTAAGTTAATTTGGGAAAACGTTTTCAGATAGTTGTATACTGTCCCTCTGTAAGAGTTAGACATTGAGATAGGCTTGTCTATTATAAATATGGATTGAGTTAGGCTTCTCTGGTATAATTATGAATTTACTTAGGCTTCATCACAGGCACTATTTAATAGTTCTACTTCCTGCCTGAAACCATACACTGCCCAAAGATAACTTCACTGTTAAAAACTCACAAGTACCTGTCTGAACTTAAACCCAACAGTGCCCTATCTCTACTGATATATTTATTTTTTATGCAATTTACAGCAAGAAAATGGAAGGACAAAAAAATGAAATTAATATTTCATTTGAAATTAATATGGAAAACAATCCTAAGGAAGACAAAGATGAAATAGACTTTATGGATCACTCTCTGGACCAAGACTTAATTAATTGTATAGAAGAAATTGAATCATGGAATGAAAAGGAGGACATACCTGATGAATTAATGTTGCAAATTCTTTTAGATTTTGAAAAATCGCAACAATACATTTTTATTTAAAAATTAAAAATTGTTTGAGACATTATTCTTTTTTATATGTAAATTAGGAAATAGTACCAAAATAGATATAATGTAAAGTGAGACTTAAAATATACTATGCAACTTTTTTGTGTTACATAGTAAGTTTGCTCATAGTTACTTCCTTTCTCGCACTATATTATCTCCAATGTGTATTTAACATCTCTTTATCATCTCCTGCCTCCATGTTGTTTCTGCTTTCCTGACAGACTATGGTATGAATTCCATATACCACAATAACTTCTGTAACAACTCTGCATTAGTACCTACATGTTGGTACTTAAATAAAAAACAACAACAAAAAGAACAATTAATAAACATACAATTTTTAAAAGTCTGTCATTCTTTTTTCCCAATAGTACGCTCCCCAGTCCGCTCCCCGGTGCACGTACTGGGCGCCCCCCCCCCTTTTAAAGCCCCCCACATCAAACCTAGGGGGTCAGGGAGGGTCTACTCTGCCCCCTTATGGTCAATTCCCCCTTTGTTTTGGCCACCTCTTGTGTCTCGATCCTACTGAGACACAAGATGGCGGCCGCTCCGGACTGTTTAGAATGTTTACAGACACCCGAGAGCCAATCAGCTTTCCGTGCGCAAGTCACGTGGTGCGCGTACCAGGGCGCGCCTATAGATATATATATTTTTTTGAACCTAAATTACTCAAAATCCACTGGAGCACATATCTTGAGACATAGCAAAGGCACATCGGGCTACCAGTCCCTACAATTTTGCCAAGTTTGGTGGAAATCCATTCAGCCGTTCGGGCTAAAAGTGAGGTCATGAATGATGTAATATGTGACATCATCAGCAGTGGATTGCGGGTGAGCGATATATAGTTATATGCGAATTTCAATGGTTTTGTGTGAGTAAAGTAAGGTTTTGTAAATGCTAATTCCTAACTATATATGGTCTATAACCTATGGTTTTTTCAGTGAATTTTCAAGGTTTTGTAAATGCTAATTCCTAACTATATATGCTCTATAACCTATGGTTTTTTCAGTGAATATATATATATATATATATGTATATATATATATATATATATATATATATATATATATATATATATATATATATATATATATATATATATATATATTACCTACTGGCGGTCGCCAGTAGCTATATATAGTTAGGATTTTTTCCCTATGGCATTTTTGAAAATTCTATGTCTAATAACTTTGGCGTTTGTGGACGGAATTGGCTGAAATTTTCAGGAAAATGGCACATTTTAATTCTGAGCAGCTCCTAAAAATTTGGGGGGGTTTCGTCAGGGGGGGCGAGAAAAAAGGGGGGTCCCAAAACACGTTTTTCCCATTCATTTTTCCATAGGGCGGTTGGACTCACTTTTAGCTCGAACGGCTGAATGGATTTGCACGAAACTTGGCAAAATTGTAGGGACTGTTAGCCCGATGTGCCTTTGCTAGGTCTCAATATATGTGCTCCAGTAGTTTTTGAGAAATTAACGTTCAAAACAAGATATATATCTGTAACAGTGCTCCGGGCAGCGATCCGGTCCGCTTACTTTTCGCGAAACGGAACTTTGCGCGCAGAAGGCTGATTGGCTCTCCGGTGTCTGTCAACATTCTAAACAGTCCGGAGCGGCCGCCATCTTATCTCTCGGTAGGATCGAGAGAGAAGAAGAGGTGAAAAACGAAGGGGGAATTTAATGAAAGGGGGCAAGGTATACCCCTCTTGACCCCCTAGGATTGTTGTTGGGGTTATTAAAGGGTCCCGTGGGGAAAATAAAAAAAAATGATTTTTCACGGTAGAAGCGCTTCACGGGCCGCGAACTGGGCCGCAAACTGGTAGCGAAACGGGAATTCGCCATTTTGTGCTTCGTTTTAATTGTTTAGAGACAAAAATTATCGCCGCACATCGGCCACAATGCATGAATATCGCTGAAAAGTCAGCGATATTCATGCATTATCCAGCAAATGCTCTTAGCCATGTTATCCACCTTCCATTGGATAACAGATAGCTGATTGGCTCTCCGGTGTCTGTCAACATTCTAAACAGTCCGGAGCGGCCGCCATCTTATCTCTCGGTAGGATCGAGAGAGAAGAAGAGGTGAAAAACGAAGGGGGAATTTATTGAAAGGGGGCAAGGTATACCCCTCTTGACCCCCTAGGATTGTTGTTGGGGTTATTAAAGGGTCCCGTGGGGAAAATAAAAAAAAAATGATTTTTCACGGTAGAAGCGCTTCACAGGCCGCGAACTGGGCCGCAAACTGGTAGCGAAACGGGAATTCGCCATTTTGTGCTTCGTTTTAATTGTTTAGAGACAAAAATTATCGCCGCACATCGGCCACAATGCATGAATATCGCTGAAAAGTCAGCGATATTCATGCATTATCCAGCAAATACTCTTAGCCATGTTATCCACCTTCCATTGGATAACATGGCTAAAAACTGCTCTGTGCGTGAGCTTTTTTTTTTTTTTTTGCTGCGTGACGTTTGTTAACGTTCGATTCGATGGAAATCAGTAAGTGTTGACCACCATTTTGTCACTGCGAGTAAATATTTTGTTATAAATGAATCCTTATTGATAAACATTGTCTGCGCCATCTTGCGTTTTTGTCCAATGCCACAATTTAGTCGTGCACGGCAGCCATTTTAGATGCCTTGACGAGGGCCACTCTCTGCACGCCGCCGATCCTCAGCATGGCTCCCCACCCTCGCAAGCATCTCCCCCACGCACTGGTCACCCCCGCTGTTTCTCTCATGCATGGGCCATATACTTCCCCCCATCTGCGCTGCTCTTCTCTGAGAATCACACCCTGTGCCCGCCCGACACCTCCCTTTCACCCTATTCACTACCGCACCCTCTGACACTCCTCTTCCTCTGTGTCCGATTGTCCAGGCCGGACCTAGGCTATCACCTAGCCCTGCGGATGTAGTTTATGGCCCCAGCTGTAGAGTATCCAGACATGCTAACCCTCCCGATTCAGGCGTGAGACTACTGATTTCAGTGCTAGTCTCCCGCCTCCCGATTCCTGCAAGCAAAAACCCGGGGGCATATTACCAACAACTAGCGATAATTTTTGTCTCTAACTTGTTTAGAGACAAAAATTATCGCCGCACATCGGCGAATTTTATCGCACATAAACCTTGCTATTAGCAAGGTTTATCGCAAATGCGATAAAAAACGGCCGCAATGCATGAATATCGTTGAAAAGTCAGCGATATTCATGCATTATCCAGCAAATGCTCTTAGCCATGTTATCCACTTCCCATTGGATAACATGGCTAAAACTGCTCAGGGCAGGTGTTAGGTTTTGGAGATATTCGCGCTTAGCGCAAATATCTCCAAAAGTTTGTAATAGGAGATAGCGATGGTTAGGGACTGTTTCCAGTCGCTAAAATCTTGGCACGCCCACTTTGCATGTCATTAGTGATAAATATCACTGATATGCAAAGCGGGGCCCAAGATGTTCGCTATCACCTTTTAGCTGTCACTAACTGGTGTTAGCGACAGCTTGGTAATAGGAAGATAATTTTATCTCTTTTTTTTTTGGCTTTTAAAGCCCAAAAAGCGGAAATAAACCCCCTTGATAATATGCCCCATGATTTCTCGGGGGTTTCAGCTGACAGGGCTTGGTATTGTGTTACGTGCTAATTCTTCCAGGAAACGTCAGAGGGTCGATGCAGGGGTTCTAGAAGGGGTGATAAACCATTTAAGCCTCATGAACAAGCGCATGGTCTTTTAAAGATTTGTGAAGTACTCGGGGCGGCGGTGTGTGTGTGCCCTCTTTCAGGAGCGGGCGGGGGGGGCACTGCCAGCAACTTGCCAGGCCAGGCAGTGTTCAACACGTGCATCACCCTTTCTCTGCCTGCTATTGCGCTCCATGCTTCGGAAAGGTAAGAAAAAGAACGTGCATTTGAGTTTGAAATGTCCGATCTTGTAGCAGTACACTTGCAAAGCCCACAAATGACAATAACCCGATTCAAGGCCCCATTCACTTGATTTTTTAAACATATATAGCACTCCAACAAAGTTAGATTTTAAAACTTTATTAACATTTAACTATAATGAACGGAACAAAAACTGTAAAAACATTTAAAATTTTTCACCCAAAAAAGCAACAATGGTCAGAAGCTGTCTTTTGTGCGAATAGTCCCAAGGCAGCACAACGTGCAGAGTTCTGGACGGCACCCAGGTGATGTCGCCTGGGTGCCGCACTGGTTTTGGGATCCTACAATGCTGCTCCGAAAATTGGCGTGGGGCGTCCCGGGTGGGGCGGGGGGAGGCCTCGTCAGTAGCGGTCTGTTGTGCGAATAGTCCCAAGGCAGCAGAACGCGCTGAGATGTTGATGGCACCCAGGTGATGTCCAGTAAACTGCCGCACTGGTTTTGGTATCCTACAATGCTGCTCCGAAAATTTGCGTGCGGCGGCCCGGGGGGGGGGGGGGGCGTGGGGGAGGCGGCGTGAACGGGCCTCCCCAGGTGGCGGCCATCCAGCTGAGTTGCGCCCGCTCTTGCGGCTACAGCGTCTCGCTCACCATGTTGTTGAGTTGCTCCCACTCTTGCAGTGCAGCGATAGGCGCCTGCCACATGACTCTTAAAATGGCGGACGGCTCTTCGGTTTTGGGCCTGGTCCACTGAAATGGCCCTGGGACACCTTGGAACTCGGACGCTTGCCTGCTAGGGCTTGGGATCCATTCTCGAAAAGCGTCCCCTCAGCCGTGAAGATTCTACAAAAGTCTTGGGGGCCCCCGACTCCCGCAGGCTTCCGGTGGGGAGCGGCTGCCATGATTGCTCGCGGAATGACCACGACGGAGCCACGAGATGGTGGTGCTCTCATGCTGACGCCAGCTTCAGTCTGAATGATCCAGAAACAAGGTGGGGCTTTCATCGTTTGGGAAAAAAAAATGTTCTAAACCAATGAAAAGTGTTATTTTTAGGTCATATGACTAAGCCTTCCATCTTTAGGAAACCAAAAGTAAAATGATCCAATGAAAAGTTTTATAAACAAGTCACATGACCTGTTATGCGGCATAGGGCTACAAAAAGCGTAGAAAATCCGTTGGCACGTGAGGCGGCGTCAGTAGCGGACCGATGTGCGAATAGGCCGAAGGCAGCACAACGCGCCGAGATCCGGATGGCACCGAGTTAGTGTCCAGCAAGTTGCTGCACTGGTGTGGCTATCCTACAATGCTGCGCCGAAAGACGGCGTGTCCAGCTGAGTTGCGGTCACTCTTGCGGTACAGTGACTCGAACGTGCCGAGATCCGGATGGCACCGAGGTGGTGTCCAGCAAATTGCCGCACTGGTGTGGCCATCCTACAATGCTGCGCCGAAAGATGGCGTGTCCAGCGGAGTTGCGGTCACTCTTGCGGTACAGTGACTCGAACGCGCCGAGATCCGGATGGCACCGAGGTGGTGTCCAGCAAATTGCCGCACTGGTGTGGCCATCCTACAATGCTGCGCCGAAAGACGGCGTGTCCAGCTGAGTTGCGGTCACTCTTGCGGTACAGTGAGTCGAACGCGCCGAGATCCGGATGGCACCGAGGTTGTGTCCAGCAAGTTGCCGCACTGGTGTGGCCATCCTACAATGCTGCGCCGAAAGTCGGCGTGGGGTGCCCCGTTGGCTTATGAGGTGATGTCAGTAGTGGACCGATGTGTGAATAGGTCGGAACCAGCACAAGGCGCCAAGATCCGAATGGCAAGTCCTGGATGTTGAGTGCCTCAGTTGAGATTTCTGAGCAGTGCTTGTAAGACTGTCTGAAGCTTATTTGCACCTGCTGCAGCTTCACTATTGCCCTGGTGTGGCCAAAGGTTGCACATGACATAGGCGGCCGGCTCCCGAGGTCCGGCGGAACTTTTTTCCTTTTCCTTTCTGCTTCTTTTCCTACAATCCGTTTCATCTGAAGACACGACCAGGTCCCTGAATGTGTGCAGGGGGACGCTATTGATTGAATGAAAATGGCGGCTTGACACAAAGCTGACTCAAGCGTTGCTGTTGATGCTATACAGACAAAAATTGGTTTTCAGTTTGTACATTCTTCAGGATTTTTTTTTCTATCCAAGTCTGATTGAGAGTTTGTAGAAAAATGGCTTCAGATTTTCCACATACTACTCTTCAACATTCTTCCTAAATGTAACAATGTGAAACTCACTAGGAGAACGGCTGTTTCTGTTTCCTTTCAAAATGCTGCCAACAATATTTTCTGAATGGAAGACACCATCTTGTAGCATAAAGGGCCGAAAGGGGTTCTGGTCTGGCCGATGGTTGGTGGAGACATTTTGACTATATCTTGGACCTGCCCGGCCTCGCCCAAAATGGCGCCGATATAAATGGGACTCGTAACTCCTTGCCCGCAAATGTATATCTAGAAAATGTTATTGTAAGTGGCCCTGTCGTATTTTAATTACAAAATGTACGTCCACCGATTCCGCAACTGTTAGACACCTTAGTTCTTGCAACCTAATGGCCCGCCCGTTACGTTCCTCTACAGTGTAAATGTCTCCTCATCATATACGATTTCAGATTGCTCCGTGGCCGGCCCACGTGGTTATAGGCCCGTATTTGTATACTGACATTTTCACAATAAAGGTTTTTAAAACAAAACACAGTAGTAGTATTTACATTGGTAACGTTTTTACTTTTAGTCACTGTTTTCGAATCAGTAAAAGGCAAGTGAAATAAAGCAGTCCAATTACATGACGGATAAAAGGTATAATATGTAGGAACGCAGTAAAGATAAATGGTCAAGGGCAGTTGTGTTTTTCATTTCTGCAACATAAAGTGATCGATAAGAATCTGATAATCAGGCGTATCGGCGACTAAGACAGCAGGCCGAGTCTCTTTTACTCAACGGCTCCGTCATGGAACGAAGAAACGCCCTTTTTCTCGAAAAAGGAATATATTTTACTTGCAGGACAGTTGTAAATTTTCCGAGAAAGTACATTAGCCTGGAATATTATAACATATATGTTTTAAAAAAAATAATGTTCGAAAACAATAAAAAGCGTAATTTTTAGGTCATATGACCAAGCTTTTCATCATTAAAATAACAAAAGCAAAATGAACCAATGAAAAGTTTTATTAACAAGTCACATGACCTGTTATGCTTACGTTACGCGCTGCGCGCCGCGCCTCGGATCACTTCCGGGTGCGCTAACGCGGCGTGTCATATAACGCATTACGCGACAACGTAGGTCAAGAATATAGTCAAAATGTCTCCACCAACCAGCGTTCGGAACACAACCCCTTTCAGCAGTCCAAAAAGTTCTGTTAAATGACAACAGAGGGGACAGGCAACAAGAACCATCAGTCAAAGAGGGGAGGGCAAGTTCTTCTCTTCCGGGTCATGTTGGGGCGCTACCGGAACTGATCGAATTGGTAGTCTACAGTGTTTCTGGATGTTTCAGACTAAAGCTGGCGTCAGCATGAGAGCACTACCATCTCGTAGCTCCGTCGTGGCCATTCCACGAGCAATCATGGCAGCCGCTCCCCACCAGAAGCCTGCGGGAGTCGGAGGCCCCCAAGACTTTTGTAGAATCTTCACGGCTGAGGGGACGCTTTTCGAGAATGGGACCCAAGCCCTATCAGGGAAGCGTCCGAGTTCAAAGGTGTCCCAGGGCCATTTTAGTGGACCAGGCCCAAAACCGAAGAGCCGGCCGCCATTTTGAGAGTCCTGTGGCAGCCGCCTATCGCTGCACCGCAAGAGCGGGAGCAACTCAACTACATGATGAGCGAGACGCTGTAGTCGCAAGAGCGGGCGGTAAACAGCAGAATGGCGGAAGAGGCACAGTGTAGCAAAAGCGGGCGGAATGGCAACTGAAACGGTAAAGGGGCGCCCCACTACAGCGTGTCTTCAGGTCAAACGGATTGTGGGACAAGGTCCAGAATTGAAGAGTCATCAAAAGGCAAAAAGTTCCGCCGGACCCCGGGAGCCGGCCGCTTATGTCGGGGGCGATCTCAGGCTACACCAGTGCTATAAGACTTGGGGAGGGTGTCGGAGCCAAGCGTCTTCTCCGAGTCCATGGCCATCACACCGCCCCTCAGGGGCCTCCGTCAAGCTGTTTAGGAAGGTAACATATCACATTGTTTTCTAATGCAGTCAGGTCCACAAACGACACTCACTTACTTTGAGAATAGTGAAGCTGCAGTAGGTGGAAATAAGCTTCAGACAGTGTTACAAGCACTGCTCAGAACTCTTAACTATGGCACCCAACATCCAGAACTTATGCCATTTGAGAATGGCAGTGACATTGAAGCAACTCAGGGACCAAAACCATTAACGTACTTTCACGTATGAAAAACTTACTTGGGGAGGGGGCAGGAGCGAAGCGCCCCCTCCCAGTCCGCGCCACCACACCGTATGTTGAAAATCTGAAGCCATCGTTCTACAAAGTCAACCAACCTTGGATTGAAAAATCTAGAAAAATGTACAAACTGAAAACCAGTTTTGGTCTGCATAGCATCAGTAGCAACGCTTGCTATCAGAGTGCATGAGTTTCATGCTCGCTCGATTGAGCTAGCCGGATCGGGCCATAAAAAGTATAAAATAGTTATGTAAATAGTTATTTAATAAAATGTTTTACCCTGTTTCTTTGCTGGTGTGTTGTCTATATTTTTAATATTTGCATAGGGTTTGTCGTTATTTTGGGCGGGGTGGGTGACGGAGTCGAGCTGTCTTGCAGCCCTCATGGTGTGGAGCTCAGTTCATCTCACTATTTTCGTATTTCTCATGAAGGGTTGTTCCTAATATTTCTATTTTAGCGAGGTCAAAAAGAGATCCAATTAGTGGCCTACTGATTTTGCTCGATTACTTTTATTTTTTTACACGATTTTTCACTATCTGCAAAGACTAAACAGAGTATTGCGACTTTGTGCTTGTTTGTAAATAGAGAATGATCCAAAGAGAACCAATTCTAAAACAGTAAATGCTTGGATAACAATCAATCAAATGGAGAGACAAGCAGGCACGACGGATTACAACGGGGGCAAAGGCCTGCGTTAACTACCGTTCACTATCTGCAAAGAGAGAGTACTACTAAGAGAAAAGAGGGGAGGGGGGGGGGCAGCGTTCAAAGCACATCAGCGTGCATAAATACGAAAATGTTTTTATCTATCACGTACTTGACATTTTAAAGCTTTTCATATTTGCTATTAAAAAACCAATGAAATTCACAGAAAAAACCATAGGTTATAGTGGATATATAGTTAGGATTTTGCATTTACAAAACCTTGAAAATTCAATGAAAAAACCATTGGTTTTAGGCCATATATAGTTAGGGATTTGCATTTACAAAACCTTATTTTACTCGCATAAAACCATTGAAATTCCATATATAGTTATAAGCGCTAACTATATATCGCGCACCCGCAATCCACTGCTGATGATGTCACATATTACATCATTCATGACATGGTTAGTGACATCACTGATGACATCTCAAATGACATCACTGATGACATCACTGAAAACATCTCATTTGACATGACTGATAACATCACTGATGATATCATTCATGTGATAATACCATGAACCTCTTCAGACTCTAATATAACCTTAGATACAATCAGTGTAAACAGACAGTCACAGACTGTCACTCATCCATGGAGTTACTCACACACCTAGTCAGTTATGCCAAAAATCAATCACACCTCCATTTTCTCAACTATACAGTTATACACACCTTACTTATTCAAACATATACTAACACATATTTACTTTACTCTCTTATACAATCTCTGATACATGTTCACAATGATCCATACAGCCACTCACACATTCACTGGCTCTTATGCACAGTTATTTATAGATGTCAACTCTCACATTGTCCTGTGTTTTACATATGTACTTAATTTGACATGTAGCACTGAGATATCCATTCACTCACTAATATACTCATGCACAGTCAACCGCCCATACAGCTGTTTCCACATACACTTTTGAATCCATACATATAGTGAATCAACTACTCACACATCTATGTACAGTCACACACCTCCCAGCCACCCATACACACACACTCAGTTTCCCATACAAATACTTGGACAACCAATGAATAACCCATACAGTTACTCATATAGCTACTGATCAACATATGCAGCAGTTTGTAGAACAACAGATATAATGATGCACAAATTAAAACAGTTTAGTCACTAACCCATGCACTCAGTGAGACACATTTAATCACTCACTCATACAGTCAGTCATGCACCTACTAAATCCTTCATCCAGACACTTATACATCCACTCATTCTTCAATATGTAAGACATATTTTAACTTTACAGAAACATACAGTCACTGGATGGTGTCATCAGTGATGTCATCAGTGATGTCATTTGAGATGTCATCAGTGATGTCACTAACCATGTCATGAATTATGTAATATGTGACATCATCAGCAGTGGATTGCGGGTGCGCGATATATAGTTAGCGCTTATAACTATATATGGAATTTCAATGGTTTTATGCGAGTAAAATAAGGTTTTGTAAATGCAAATCCCTAACTATATATGGCCTAAAACCAATGGTTTTTTCATTGAATATATATATATATATATATATTACCTACTGGCGGTCGCCAGTAGGTATATATAGTTAGGATTTTTTCCCTATGGGATTTCTGAAAATTCTATGCCTAATAACTTTTGCGTTTGTGGACGGAATTGGCTGAAATTTTCAGGAAAATGGCACATTTTGTTTCTGAGCAGACCTTGAAAATTTGGGGGGGTTTTGTGGAGGGGGGGCCGAGAAAAAAGGGGGGTCCCAAAACGCGTTTTTCCCATGTTAATTTCCATAGGGCGGTTGGACTCACTTTTAGCCCGAACGGCTGAATGGATTTTCACGAAACTTGGCAAAATTGTAGGGACTGTTAGCCTGATGTGCCTTTGCTAGGTCTCAATATATGTGCTTCAGTGGATTTTGAGAAATTAACGTTTAAATCAAGATATATATCTGTAACAGCGCTCCGGGCAGCTATCCGGTTAGCGAACCTTTCGCGTAACGGAACTTTGCGATGCGAAGCTGATTGGCCCTCCGGTGTCTGTCAACATTCTAAACAGTCCGGAGCGGCCGCCATCTTGTCTCTCGGTAGGATCGAGAGACAAGAGGAGGCCAAAACAAAGGGGGAAATTACCATAAGGGGGCATAGTAGATCCTCGTTGACCCCCTAGGTTTTATGTGGAGGTTTTAAAAGGGCCTAGGAGGGTCCAAAAAAAAAAATTTTTTTTTGCGTGGTAAGCGCCAAGTTCGCGAACCGGATAGCTTTCTGGGCAGCGAACTTTATGGATAAAAGAATGAAAGACTTTTCTAATACTGTATGTTAATTGTTTGTTGTTTTTCTTGTTTTTTTTTGTTTTCTTTATTTATTTATTTTTTTTATTATGATTGTGTTTCATACTTTATTAAATTTTCTAACATTTCATTGTCAGAAATGTCATAATTTATTATAGGGTGTAATTGTTTTTCATTTTGAAGCAAGTTGTCTACTGCTTCAACACATTGTAGAAGTTCGTGGTCTCTACTGTCATCCATAAAGTCATCAAGTTTGTCTTGGCTGCTCTCCTTCAGTTCAATCGAAAATGAAACTTGCTGCTCGCCTTCCATTTTCCCTGAAATTTGGATTAAAAAAATATATATTAGTAGAGATAGGGCACTGTTGGGATTAATTTTAGATAGGCAGTTTTTATCAGTGAATTTATCTTTTGGCAGTGTATAGTATGAGAGTGGAAATAGGACTAAAAAAAAGTGTATGTGATTTAACCAAGACAAGCCTTACTCCATTGATAACTATAACAGAGAAGTCTATCTAAACACATTACTACTACAGAGGGATAGTGTATATGTAGCAGAAAAAGTCTACTATATTAAGTCATAGTGCACAATATATTAAATTATAACTTACCTTCACAAAGAAGTTGAAGTTTTTTGAAGCTATTGAAATAGGAGGTACAACAAGAAGTAGTAGTCAAAATGGCTGTGTTTCCTTCTCTTCCTTTATATATATACAGGTATATAACCAATTAAATGTCAGGTAATAAAAGTAGAAAATGAAAGTAACATTTTCATTGGTTGTCAATTCCAACAATTCAGATGTGTTTTGTGAAGTAATTTACCTCACGGTACTTGGAGAGGTCTACAGGCTAAATGGCTAAATGGAATTTCAATGAAATTTGTGAGAATGGAAGGGATTGGTATGTAGTATGAGCTAATCTATATTTGGTGAGAGTGTCTCTAGTCGTTTTTCTGTAAATTACTTTCCCGCCTTTTTTTAGGACCGCTTTCCGGGAAGCTGCCCGGTTAGCGAACCTTAAGCGTCACGGGAGTCCACCATTTTGTGTTTCGTTCGCATTAAGATACAAGATGGAGGGCAAATAATGTTTAGAATGGGTAGAAGGGGTCATGGTAGACTTATCTTGACCCCCTATGTTTTCTGAGCGTGGGTGAGGAGGCTTATATGTGCGGAAAAATTTTTTTTTTTTTTAAAAATTCCGCGAGGTTAGCTTTCGGTTAGCGAACCGGGTAGCGCTCCGGGGAGCGAATTTTGTGGAAAATTAGTGAAAAAAGTTAGAGAAAAATAATAATTGTGAGTGATCAGATGTAGGGTAGCTCTGAGAAGAGCTTTTGGGTTTATGGTACATTTAGGTACTTATAAGTAGGTACCAATGCACAGTCTTAAATTCAGAATGAAAATTCTGTTGCCCTCATCTGAGAAGTGAACTCCATCTCCTCTGTAGATATCTTGCATGTAGTAACGCAAGTTATTGTTGTACAGAGAGCCCATTCCATGGTCTCTCATGTAAGCTGAAACAGATTTGTTTACATGCTTCCTCGCTTTCTCAATTTGTGGACAAAATTGGTTGGACCACCTCCATTTTTGTCTTTGGCATATATTGGAATATACCAAGGCAGTTTGAGGAAAAAGTGCCATTAATTGCTCCAAGGTGTCCTTTAAAAGCATTTCCAGACCTACCCCTGTCAAAGTGCCCAAATCATTACCTCCACAGTGCACTATTAACAGGTCAGGTTTTGGCAAATGCATAAAGGTTTTCACCAATGGTATCAATTGGTGACATTTTAATCCTCTTTGGCCCAACCACTTAATTTCCACATCTTGTAAATTGAGGTTGTGTAAATTTCTGCTCTCAGCATACCTTTGAGCCCAGTGGATGTAACTATGTCCAACAATCCAGACGTTAAACATGGTGGAAGAAGGTTGTTCTGCAGTCAGATGAAGTGTGGTAATGAAAGGGCAGTTGAAACAGTAGGAGTTTCTAAAGAAAAAAAACTGTGGATTTACAATGCTAATGATTCATTAGCAGTGATTGGTGCATTTCCATTTCTGAAAACAGAAAGTTAGGGTGCATGGATGTGTTCTTTGAAAGATGTAATTTGAATGGTCAAGGAAGAAACATTTAATGAAAGATTGCACTGGATGCAGGTGCACTGAGAGTTCAGAGTTCACTTGAAACATTGTTGTGTGAATTTGCAAACATGAGAGGTCTTCCAGGAGGTGGTTGCTATGGAAACAAGGCAGACAGGGCAGAGGGGGGAAGGGTTTTGATTTGAAAAAAGTGAGGGAAGAGGTATGATTGGCTAATATGAGAGATATGTGAAAAGAATATCTGTATTTCTGTGCTTTCAATAGCTGCAGCCTTTGGAGTGCATCCTTTTTCTTCTGCTGAAGACAATTTGGTGTATTTCTGAGACTGTTTTCAAAACTCAAAAAATATTTGCTAAGGTGAGAAAAGATTTATTTAATTTAGATAGAGAATAGTATGATTTAAGGAGAAAATGATGAAGAAAGCTGTGTTTTTAAAATGTGGTTTTGTCTCTAGTGATATACTAATAGAATTAGTTTCAAAGAGAAATTATAATTGCATATTTGGTGTAACATTCTGGCATGCAGTTACACAAGATATTGTAATACATGGAGGCCATTTCATGGTCTGTTATGTAAGCTGAAACAGATATGTTGCTTTTAAAAACGATTTAAGAAATCAATTACATTTCTGGATATGTACTGCTAGAGCTTCATAGGTTGTTTTGGGCCATATTTATAAGGTATTTGAGTGTCTAAGATGTTGTGTTCGCCTTTTAAAATGTAAAGTGTTCCTCATGGGACAAGTGTCTTGTAAATACGCTCCCACTTGTGCTTGGCAAATTTAGATTTTGATTATGGGAGTTACCTAGCCATGTTAATAGTGTCCCAAAAGTGGTGCTAGGGCATTCCAGAAAACACTTTCATGTGTCTCAAGGACATTTTTAGTCATTTCTTCATGAATGCAGGTATACAATTGATTTATATGCTGTGTTTAAAAACGAATTTTGAAATGAATTAAATTTCAGGATATGTACTGTTAGAGCTTCATAGGTTGTTTGGGGTCATATTTAGAAGGCATTTTAGTGTCTTTGAAGTTATTTTTCCCTTTTTAAATGGAAAGCGTTCCTCATGGGGCCCTGAGCAGTTCTTAGCCATGTTATTTAATAGGAAGTGGATAACATGGCTAAGAGCATTTGCTGGAAAATGCATGAATATCGCTGATTTTTCTGCTATATTCATGCATTGTGGCCGTTTTTTTTCACATTGCTTCATAGGTTGTTTGGGTTCATATTTAGAAGGCATTTTAGTGTCTTTGATGTTATTTTTCCCTTTTTAAATGGAAAGCGTTCCTCATGGGGCCCTGAGCAGTTCTTAGCCATGTTATTTAATTGGAAGTGGATAACATGGCTAAGAGCATTTGCTGGAAAATGCATGAATATCGCTGATTTTTCTGCTATATTCATGCATTGCGGCAGTTTTTTTTCACATTGCTTCATAGGTTGTTTGGGTTCATATTTAGAAGGCATTTTAGTGTCTTTGATGTTATTTTTCCCTTTTTAAATGGAAAGCGTTCCTCATGGTGCCCTGAGCAGTTCTTAGCCATGTTATTTAATAGGAAGTGGATAACATGGCTAAGAGCATTTGTTGGAAAATGCATGAATATCGCTGATTTTTCTGCGTTATTCATGCATTGCAGGCCTTTTTTAATCACATTTGCAAGCACTTCTTAGCCATGTTATCCAATGGGAGGTGGATAACATGGCTAAGAGCATTTGCTTCAAAGGTTGTTTGGGGTTATATACCATTTTTGGGAAATTATTAACATGCCTATCTAACTCCCATAATCAAAATCTAAATTTGCCAACCGCAGGTGGGAGCGTATTTACAATAAATTTGCACCATGAAGAATGTAAAATAGCATACTAGATACTCAAATAACTTATAAATATGATCCAAAACATCTTATGAAGCACTAGTAGTGCATATTTCCAGAAATGTATTGGTTTTCATTTAATGATTTACTTCATTGGTAGGCCTTCACATGTTTTTTTACCTTGGTTTTTTTTCAGTGAAAATCTTATCTGCAACCATGTGTTGGCCTCACCTCAAATAAACAAAACAGGTGATGGACTGAATGTGGATCAATGACACACATTCACCCCAGTCCAAAGATCTGGGCCTAAACAAACCTTTAGATAGGCTACATCTTATCGTCATCCTGAATTAATGATTTAAAATATTAGGGAGTGATTTATGAGTGTTGTATGCCTGTTTTGTACCATTGAGTGTCATTTTTGTGATGCAGTGCTGGTGGAAAATATTTGCTATGTTAAATAATTAGTACGGCATTAAGTTTTAGATCACTGTTATTTATTTACTGTTTGGTAATAGTGGTTAATAACATTTTATATTATATTTTTTCACAGATTCAACTGCAGATTCTTTCATAGTTTGGAAAATGCCTTCCAGAAGTCGAATACGAAAGGCTAGAAAACGTCAAAGACAGCAGGATGATGTTTTATTGCAGCAGTCCTCTTCCCCAAATACTTGTCAAAACACCAAGAAAGGTCCGGGTAAGAGCACGAAATCATTCTTAAGAAATATTTGTAGTAAAAAAAATTTTGCTCAAAAAAATGTGTCTGTTCACAAAAAGAGAAGTAATTTAAATGGAAAGGAGAGACCCATCACAAATGTTACTGGTAGAGGAAGAGATAACTCTGTGCATGATAGTAGAAGGAAACAACAGTTTAGGGACATTCGACAACGAATGTTCCGTAATAGGATATTAGTTAATTTATTGAAAAATATTAAAAAGAAAGGCCAACAGAAAGCGGCATTTTATAGGAAGAAGAAAAATGTAGAGAAAATTATTGATCATGCTTTTGAAATCAAGCGAAAGTTGTTTATTTTGGTAATCAATAGAATTAGGAAACTAAGCAAGGTAATTTCTGATTTCAAAACAAAAAGTAGATGGAAGAGAGTAGTAAATCGTACTAACTTTTGTGAAGTTTTTTCTGGAGAATGGATGCATAGTTCTAGTTGTGAGGCTTTTTTTAATGAGGAGAGTTATTTTCAGGATAATGATTTGGTGTTTGCAGTTGACACCAGTGGTCGAGCTTATGAAGTGAAGGATGGTTGTCCAGTTGAAAAAGAACAACTTGTGACAACAGAGACAGAAGAGGCGCTAAGTGATGAGGTTTTAGGAAGACGTCCTAAGGGTCCTGTGTACATTTGGAAGTGTAGTTCTATTTGCAGTGTGCGACAGGTTTCCATCAATTTGCTTTGTGATTTTATACGGACATTTAATAAGAAAAGTTTGAAGCAGAAAATGAAGTTGTTGCAAGATTTAGATCCTTGCAGAGTGAGACAAATGACAGGTTTGCGTGGTCATTCACTGGCTTGTCTTTCCAGGAGAGTATGCCAGAGTGTTTTTCATCATTTCAGGATGCTAGCAGTGCATCATAATAAAGTGAGAAAATTAGTGAGAATGTTGTATTATGCTAAGAGTCCAGCAATTATGCTTAAACAGTTATGTGCTGCTCTTTTGCATGGTTCTGAAATAGATGTGAAGAATCTTTGTGAAGAAATTGAGTTTTGTTACTTTGGTAGTAAAGATGAGAATGTTCAAATTGACCCTGAAGTAGAGGGTAATGTGGAAGATAATGTACAGGTTTCCAGTACAGATAATTTTCAGAAGGAAATTGCCACGTTTCAGATGAAATCAAGTGAGAGGCCTAATTTCACTTGTGTATGTTGTCGACGCACTTATTATAAGAATCAGACTAAGGTAGTGGATTTATATGCAAAAAGTGAAAGGGAAAATAATAGTGAATGGAAGGATTTAGCCACATACTTGATGGTAGAAAATTATTTTGATTTGGGATCGGATCAACGTGTGTGTACTTATTGTTGTAATAAATTAAACCAAAACCAGATGCCTGCTAGGGCAGTTCATAATAATCTGGAATTGGTTGAGATTCCTTCTGAATTGAAGGATTTAAATACTTATGAATCTATTTTGATTCAAAGTATCCATCCCTTTCAGGCTATTGTAAGAATGGAGCCAAAGACAGGGAAGTTGCCTCCAGCAGATTTACAGAGAGGATTAAAGGGAAGAGTTGTTTATTTGCCTCTAGATTTGAACAAAAACATTAACACAATTGGAATAGAAAAAGTGGAAGAGGAACCTCTGGTTATCTTGGTTAATGGGGTTCCGACAAAGAATAAGAAAATATGGCAAGATTTAGTGGATGTTAGGAAAGTCAAAAAGGCAACAGTGTATTTGAAGAAAAATAATAAGTACTATAAGAATGTATATGTTGCAGAAGAGGAAGTAAGTGATGAAGAGGATAGCGATTTGTGTGCTGGCCAAATTGAGAAAGTAGAGGCCTCTAAAAGTGAAGAAATATATGAACATTATAGTGTTCATCCTTTGCATTCCAAGGAAGTGATGGGGAATGCTATTGAGTTGTTTCAAATGAAACAAGCCAAAGGGAGTCCCATTAGTGTTTGGGAGGAAAGTTTGGAAGCTCGGTGTTTCCCACAGCTATTTCCCACAGGTCAAGGAGGAAGATATGATGAGCGACCTCGTGAAATTTCTGCGTCTGAATACCGGACTTTACGATTGTATGCAGAAGATCCTAGGTTTCGGCAATGCATTCCCTATTTGTTTCATCTCCTGTTTGAAAGCGATCTGTCTGGACTGTCATATGCAGTGAACCACATCTTAAAAAGTGGTATACAGATGCGAAACATCTCGGCAAGTGACTTTATGCATAAAGTCAATGTCCAAGACAGTATTTTGGATTCTCACTTAATTAATCTCATGGCGTGTCAGCGTGGTACTAATGAGTACTGGTACCGTCGTCATGGTGACTTAAAATGTATGCTGAGGAACTTAGGAACTCCGACATGGTTCCTCACTCTGAGCTGTGCCGAGTATGGCTGGGATGACTTACTTGAATTTCTACGAGAGGCAAATTGAAATATTGAAAACATTGAATTCAAGACACCTGGAGAACTGTGTTCTTTGGATCCTGTGAATGTATGCAGGTACTTCAATCATAGATTTGAAGCTATGATGTCTTTCATCACAAATAAAAAGAATCCACCTCTTGGAGAGGTGTTGGATTTCTTCTGGAGAAAGGAGTACCAAGCAAGAGGTGCCCCTCATATACATATGTTGCTGTGGATCAAGGATGCACCTAAATTTGGAACAGATCCGGATGACTTAGTGATGAATTTCATCGAACAGTATTCTACGTGTGCTGTTCCAAACGCAACGGAGAAGAAAAGTCTAAGAGAACAAGTTCTACGTTTCCCAAGCCATCGTTGTGGAAAGTACTGTCGTCGTAAATTCAGAAACAAGGACAAGTTCTACACCAAATGTCGTTTCAACTTTCCACGACCGGTGATTTCTAAAGGAAGAGTGAACAGTTTGATGTCTTCGCTGCGACATAATGTGACGAGGAAATCACCCAAGAATACATACAATTTGAAAAGGAACGAAGAGTCCAAGTACATCAATGACTACAACCCAGTGATTTTGTCCATGTGGAATGCTAACATGGATATACAGTTTGTGGCTGACAACTGTATGGCTGTGGCTCGGTATGTGACATCTTACATCACCAAAAAAGAAAAGACCGAACTGAAGGATATGTGGGAGGACATTTCCCATGAAAAGAGCCTCAGCAAGAAGTTGTACAGTTTCAGTCTGAAGATGTTGTCGCATCGAGAAATCGGAGCTTACGAATGTTCTGATCGATTGTCTTCAGCAAGTCTGTATGCCAAATCCAGGAGTCTCGTTTGGGCGAGTCTTGGTCTTGCTGCAACGCGAAATCGAGTTCTAAAACCTGTTCGGGAAATTGAGTATTTGGCAGAAAAGGAACCAAACAGTACCGACATTTTGAAGACCAACATGTTGGATACATATTATCCAAATCGAAGCAGTCACCTTGAGAATGTTTGTCTATATGAGGTTCTCCAAAATTATATATTCAAGAGGAACATCAAAGAAGATATTGAGAAAGGAGTGTATGCTGTAATTGGAAGTGAGGGATGCCTGGTCAAGCAAAGAAAATGCCAATTAGTAAACCATCGAAAATTAAGTGGCGAATCTCCAGAAAAAAAGGAGTTTTTCTATTTAGCACTTTTGCAACTTTTCAAGCCTTGGCGTGCAGAAGAGGAACTGCTTGGAGATTTCCTCTGTTACGAAGACTCTTTCAATGCAGCCAAGGAGTCCATAGAATGTCCTGCTTTTTCTAAATATCAAGAAATGCTAACTTTGGAAATTGAGCAGGAAGCAACGATTGCAGCCGAGATTGCCAGAGACAGTTCTCAGGACAGTCAGAGTTCTGTTTCATTGAGTCAAGATCCACTTGGAGGACCTATTATCGAAAATGAAGCTGCCACTGCTATGAATGAAGTAGAAAGAGCCATGGCACATGCTCAGGAGGATTCAGTTAACTTACAAGACTTGGAAAAACAACTCAACGTTGAGCAGAGGAAAATATATGATGAAGTTACCAAGGAAATTGAGCACGGATTAAGTCATGAGAAGAAAGAGTGCTCGTGTACGTCGTTGAAGCCTGTCCGACTGTACGTGAGTGGAGAAGCGGGAACTGGAAAAAGTTTCCTCATTAAAGCAATCTCTTGTTATTTGCAGGAAAGGACTGAGTCATCGCTGTCTTGTGTTGTCACCGCTCCTACTGGACTGGCAGCACATAATATTAAAGGTATTACTTTGCATCGTCTATTGATGCTGCCGGTGGAGCATGACAACAAATTACAATACAACAAGTTATCTGGAGATGCTTGCTGTGAAGTTTCAAGAGTTTTGAGGAAAATGAAACTACTTATCATTGACGAAGTAAGCATGGTTTCCAATGTCATGCTTGCCCTTGTGCATTTGAGAATGCAAGAAGTACTTAAAACTGAATATGATGTCTTATTTGGTGGGAAACACATTATTGTTTTCGGAGATCTTCTACAGCTGACACCAGTAAAAGGTCAACCTGTGTTCAAAATACTCACGCATGAAGATACCAGGAAGTGCCTAGGGAGCATTGGCAACGTCAATATATGGTTAAACTTCAATTATGCAGAACTGCATCAAAATATGCGTCAGGCAAAGGATGAAGATTACAAGAATATTCTACAAGATATTAGAATTGGAAAAGTGACCGAGCATGGGAAAGAAGCTTTAAATGCACGGTTACTGTCAAATTTGTATCCCAAACAAGATATTGTGCCTGAGAATATTTTTCAGAAAATTACTGAGAAGAAATCCGGGATATGTCTCATGCCAACTCTTGCAGAATGTGCCATCTTCAACAACAAAATGTTGAATTTAGAAAAGCAAGAGATTGTGAAACTTGAAGCTATCGACAAATTAGAGCATATGGGATCAACAATTATTTTGTCAGACAATTTGAAATCAAAATTGGATTCATTAGAGAAGACTATATCTAAAACAGCGGGTTTTGAAAAGACTTTGAATGTGTGTTTAAATTGCCGAATTATTTTGAGAAGGAATTTACATGTAGAAAGAGGTCTGGTAAATGGATCAATGGGTAATGTTGTTGATTTTGAGAAATACAGAAATAGAGATGGAATAGAATTTTTAAAAATTAAATTTGATGGCATTGAGGAAGTACAGCAAATTGGTCGTTGTTCTGCTAGGTTTTTGCTTGTTAAAGATTTATATGTTCGCCGTAAACAGTTTCCTGTTTGCTTGGCATATGCGGTGACAATCCATAAATCGCAAGGTTTAAGTGTAGACTGTGCATTGGTGAATATTGGCAGTTCTGTGTTCAAGGAGGGTATGGCATATGTGGCATTGTCACGAGTTAGAACTTTATCGGGATTGTACTTGATTGACTGTGATGTCACAAACATTTGTGCGGATCTAGATTGTGTTAAGGAATACAATAGGTTAAGAAGAGAGTATGCGCCACATTTGCCTCAATATCCTTTGTTTGAGAAACGTGTGGTAGGCCACAAACGTAGAAATAGCAGTAATAGTAGGGAGGTTGTTGCAAAAAGACTAAAAGTCAATGAACCGAAAATTGTTAGCAGAAAGAAAGTGGATTCTGTTGAAGATGTTGTCGGTTTTCAATTTGAAAACAGTTCTGGTGTCAACTGCTATGCAAATGTAGTGGTTAATGTTCTCTTTTCACTAGAGAGTTTAAAAGAACAGATTCTGTTGAATTCTGAACAAATTTTATGCTGTTTGTTGAATTCTGTTTTCGAGAAATGTAGCACTGATCGAACAAAAGTAGAAAGTGTGTCTGAAGTTCGTTATCTGTTAGATGAATGTTCAGGTCAAACAGACTTCTCTGAAAATAATCAGCAAGATTGTCAGGAGTTTTTAATGTATATGCTTGATATATTGCAAGTTGAGGGTGTAGATGTAGATCACCTGTTTGGGCTTTCTTATCAATGGCAGCATGACTGCGAGAACTGTATGGTATCAAGTACTACTAGTGTAGACTCAGAAAGATTTATATATTTAACTTTGCCAGACAGTAAATCAGTCTCCTTTAATAAGCTAGTAAATGCAGCGGATCACAACATGGAGTGTAGCCAATGTAAATGTGATATGATGTCAACATTATTTATACGTAGATATGGCCAGTATGTCATTTTAATGATGCAACGATGTAGGCCTGATGGAACAAAATTGTCAACTTTAATAAAAAATTTTGTGGCTTCTCAGCTGTCAATATCAGGGAGGACTTTTGTTACTGTAGCAATTATCTATCACGATGGTCCATCAACAACATCAGGACATTATACAGCTTACTTAAAGTCTGGAAACGGCTGGTCATTCTGTAATGATTCTGTTGTAACGTTCAAAAAAAAATTGCCGTTTGACCTTAAAAATTCTTACCTGGTGTTTTTAAAACCAAAATTTTAAGTAGAGGGAATGTAAGTCTGCAATGCTGTCTCGATTAAAAATTCAACTATATAAACCTAATGCAAGTAAGTCTGCTTCATAGTAAGCAGTATCAGTGTCATAGGAAAAGGAGAACATGAGTGACAAAGAAGAGTAAGATATTAGTAGTCCAGGATTGTGAAAATAATCTCAAATATTTTATTTTTGAAAGTTGCGAAAATAGAAAATGTCGGGATTTGATTGGAAGAATTACAAGATTTGCGAATCGCGGCAACATGATTTGGCCTAGTGGAAACATGTGATATAATGAGAGAAGTTTTTTTTCTATGTAACATATTTCACGGATCGATGGAGGTTTTCTTTCAGAAAGTGGCGGGCTGAAAATATTTAAAGCACAACAGAGTGGATGCTGTTTATAGGAGATCCTTCGACGTCATTGAAAGTAAGTTAATTTTAAGAAGTTTTGAAATCAGATTTCTTAGGTTGTATGGGTTTTTTAAACACAGTCATTTTGATTGTGTTTTTTTTTCCCCGCTGTTACATGATGAATACCTTCAAGTCACTGATTTAAGTGAAATTTGATACATTCTGAGAACAGCAAAAATAAACCATTTAACATGTATAATTAATGTTATGCTTTTTGTCCTTATGATATACATTTAGAAATGTGTGGTACATATGGGTAAGGTGAGTTCTGTAAATATCAATTTTAATGCTTAGAGTGCTGTACTTCTGGGTAGTGTTTTTTTTTTTTTTTAAAAAAGAGGCCTCACCTCAAAGAAAGCTCTTGAAAGCACACATCTTATTTGCATCCTAAAACAATCATTTACAATGTTAGACACAATTTTATGATGGCTTTACATCTTTTTTGCGCTGCTATTGCATCACTATTGTGAGACATTAGCAGTGCAAGAAAAACATCATGTTCCAAAATAGGCCTCAGTTCAGCAATATCAAGATACAGTTTCTTTCGAATATATATCTTTAGGATTGTGTAGGGGACGTAGAGAAGCAGAGACTTCTGTAAATGTCAAAGTTGTTGAAAAACTGTTTGTTTTTGAACCTTTTCCCTTGTCTTTTCTAATTTTTAAATACATGTTTTAATATTTTTTGAAATGTTTGTTCTTTGTTTTACAGATTGAAAGTATGAAAAAATATTTAAAAAAGGTAACAAGAATTATAAGGTAAATGTTTTCCACTCTTTTTACCCGCAATGCACTGCTGATGATGTCATTGACACTATCTCTCATTTACTCTCTCTAGCTGTCTTTCTTTTTACATTATTCTCTGTTTACTTCCCTTATACTAACTCTTCTTTTTTTTTAAAAAATATTTTTTTAGTTCGCTTAAAGTTCGCGAACCGGTCAGCGAACTTGAAGCGAACCAAAAGAAATAGAGCTTGCCAGACTGATAAACATTCTAGCAATTTTGTTTGAAAGGGGAGGTAGTTCTGAAAAGAACTGTTTTTTTTTGTTTTTGTTGTTTTATATTTTTTTTTTTTTTTTTGAACATTTTTTGATTTTTTTGTATTTTTAGAACTGTTTTATGTTTTTTTTGTGTTTTTTATGGAGGGGAGACAACAAAAAACAGGCTTTCAAAACGGCTCAACTGGAGCAAAAAAAAGAAAATTACTTTTTGGGTGCATTAGGGCATTTATGATTTTCATATGCAATGTTCATGAGGTTGATACTCATGTTGCCATATGACAGCATATCACCACAGTAAACACAAGATAACTTTATGTGCTGGAAGTTAGGTTGGATGTTTGGCACAGTCTCTTGTGCCTCTCTTCCCGTCAAAGACAATGTAGATGTAGATCTTGCCACAGGAGTTGCCGTCGGATTGTCTACAAGATCCCTTAACTCAGCCCGGCTGTAGTTCAAGGGATGCCACCTGCTCATGTGACGATGCATTGTATAGTTCCCCATACTGTACTTCTTTTCTGTGCCTCTCGACAATCTGTAGTCACAGATGAGGCAGGTGGCATATTTTGCATTCACTTTCTTTGTTCCAGGAGGGATGGTGAAAAACTGCCAGATGAAACTGGATTTTCGTTTAGAAACCCGGGGCAACTCATCAACAAATTGTTGTTCCTCTCTCTCCTCTTCTTCTTCTTCCTCATCTTCCTCCTCTCTGTTAGTCATAATTTGACTAGGTGGTCCTCTCTTCTTATGAGGAGGTGGAGGTGGTGGTGGGGGTGCACCAGCTGCAGCAAGAATGGAAGCCATTGTGGATCTTCAGATAAATGGTCTTTCTCTCACCAAGATGAAAGTCAGAGTGAGGAAATAAGGAGGGGTTTACATGATTTGGGGAAAACAAAAGTTCTGAGCCAATGAAAAGTGTTATTTTTAGGTCACATGACCTAGTCATACATCATTTGGAAACCAAAAGTGAAATGAACCAATGAGAAGTTTGGTAAACAAGTCACATGACCTGTTCCGCTTACGTTACGCGGCGCGCGCCGCGTCCCAGATCGCTTCTGGTTCGCGGTCCGGAGCACTTCCGGGAGCGCTAACGCGACGCATCATTAGACGCATTACGCGATAACGTGATATGTCGCGCTTCCGCGACGCGTCACTGTTCCGCTAACGTAACGTTGACCGGTTCGCGGACTAGATCGCGGCATCAAGATGAGCTAACGGAAAGCTTCCCGGTTCGCGAACTAGAAGCGAAGAAAAAAATATTAAAAAAAAATTATCAATAAATATCTATATATATTTTGGGATTTAAAGAATAATACATTTTACAGCTACAGATGTTAGCTTTTAAAAAACCAATGAAATTCACTGAAAAAACCATAGGTTATAGACCATATATAGTTAGAAATTTGCATTTAAAAAACCATTGAAATTCAATGAAAAAACCATAGGTTATAGACCATATATAGTTAGGAATTCGCATTTACAAAACCTTATTTTACTCGCACAAAACCATTGAAATTCCATATATAGTTAGTTGCACTAACTATATATCGCGCACCCGCAATCCACTGCTGATGATGTCACATATTACATCATTCATGACATGGTCAGTGACATCACTGATGACATCACTGATGACATCTCAAATGACAAGACTGATGACATCACTGATGACAACATCCAGTGACTGTATGTTTCTGTAAAGTTAAAATATCTCTTACATATTGAAGAATGAGTGGATGTATAAGTGTCTGGATGAAGGATTTAGTAGGTGCATGACTGACTGTATGAGTGAGTGATTAAATGTGTCTCACTGAGTGCATGGGTTAGTGACTAAACTGTCTTAATTTGTGCATCATTATGTCTGTTGTTCTGTAAACTGTTGCATGTGTTGATAAGTAGCTATATGAGTAACTATATGGGTTATTGATTGGTTGCCCAAGTATTTGTATGGGAGACTGTGTGTGTTTGTGGGTGGCTGGGAGGTGTATGACTCTGTGCATAGATGGGTGAGCAGTTGATTCACTAGATGTATGGTTTCAAAAGTGCATGTGGAAACAGCTGTATGGGCGGTTGACTGTGTGCATGAGTGTATTGGTGAGTGAATGGATATCTCAGTGCTACATGTCAAAGTAAGTACATATGTAAAGCACAGTACATGTGAGAGTTGACATATATAAATAACTGTGCATAAGAGCCAGTGAATGTGTGAGTGGCTGTATGGATCATTGTGAACTTGTATCAGGGATTGTATAAGAGAGTAAATATGTGTTAGTATATGTTTGAATAAGTAAAGTTTGTCTAACTGTATAGTTGAGGAAATGGAGGTGTGATTGATTCTTTGCATGACTGACTAGGTGTGTGAGTAACTCCATGGATGAGTGACAGTCTGTGAGTGTCTGTTTACACTGATTGTATCTAAGGTTATATTAGAGTCTGAAGAGGTTCGTCGTATTATCACATGAATGATATCATCAGTGATATGATCAGTAATGTCAAATGAGATGTCATCAGTGATGTCATCAGTCATGTCATTTGAGATGTCATCAGTGATGTCATCAGTGATGTCACTGACCATGTCATGAATGATGTAATATGTGACATCATCAGCAGTGGATTGCGGGTGCGCGATATATAGTTAGTGCAACTAACTATATATGGAATTTCAATGGTTTTGTGCGAGTAAAATAAGGTTTTGTAAATGCGAATTCCTAACTATATATGGTCTATAACCTATGGCTTTTTCATTGAATATATATATATATATATATATATATATATATATATATATATATATATATATATATATATATATATATATATATATATATATTCAGGGATGTTATAGTTAGTTGGACATTTCACTCGTACAAAACCTGAGAAATCCGCCCGTTATAGTCGGTTCAGCTAACTATAACTTGCGCCCCCGCAATGCACTGCTGATGACGTCACATATTAAATCATTCATAACATGGTCAGTGACATCACTGATGACATCTCAAATAGATGAAGTCCGCTTGTATCCTGAGGCCCCTAGGACACATGAGGACCTCATCACCCCACCAACAGTGCACCAAGAAGTACGTTTGCAGAGTGGTGTAAAAAGGTGCGTGGCCTCGGACCACCTCTCTGCAACGCAGTTCTGTGGCGCTTATTGAAGGTACCTGGTGGACTAGTTGGCTCCCAGGGACTCTCAGTATTCAAGGAGAATTAATTCCCCATCTAACAGTGCGCAAGGGGGCACGTTTGCAGAACGGTGGAGACAGGGGGCGTGGCCTCCAGCAAGGTGCTGTTTTTTTTGTGCAATTTTTTAATAAGGGGAGCTCTGTGGTCTCCTTTTTTAAAAAACTTTTTGGGGGCCTTGGGGACCCCATACCCCAGGGCCTGACCACTATTTTAAAAAAATGGGAAGTGGGCCCCCCTCCCGAGGCCAATTTCGGCATGGCCAGACTTTTGTTATTTTTCTTAAAATGTATTTATTTGGATGGCCCGGGGACCCCATCCCCCAGGGCTGGCTTTTTTGTGTTGTTTTTTTTATTCAACATGAGGGGAGCTGCGTGACCCCTTTCCCCGGCCACTTTTGAACCCTGGGACCCCATTCCCCGGGGCCTGGCCTCCATGATTGGGGCCGTGGTGGGAGCCCAAATGACCCCCACAGTCCCGCTTGCTCCCCGCCTCCTGCAGAAGCCGGCATTGCTTTTGAGCAAGGGAAGCTGCTGACATGCAGCTCCCCTTGCTCAAAAGCAATTCTGCTTCACTTCAATAAAGCAAAGCAGAGTTTGCTATGGCAGGGCGGGAGCCTCACGGTTCCCACCCTGCCACAGCAAACAGCAATGTCCTGGGGTGGGCAACCCAGGACATTGCAGGAGCTGGCCTTGGGAGGGTGGCAGTCCCTAGGGCCATCAAGGGCTCCGGGAAGGGGGCTGCGTGGCCCCCTTCCCCATGTTTGCAATACCCCGAGGAGGTGGTGGTCCCTGGGGCCGGGCGTCCGTAACAGACCTCCAAATTTGAATATTTGGTGCCCCGGGAAGGTGGTGGTCCCCGTAGCATGTGGTGGGCTTTAGCCCCCGACACATTTATTTATTTTTAAAAAACAGAGCCCCGGGGAGGTGGCGGTCCCCGGGGCTGCATGCCCCCCCCCCCCCACACATCCTAAATAAAGCCCTGGGGAGGTGGCAGTCCCCAGGGCTGTGGGGGACCCCGGGGTCTACCACAACATAATTAAGCATGCCCCCGGGACCTGGCCCACCCGGGGGCTTAAATACAACAAAGCGCTGTAGACCGCGATTTGTTTTTTAAATCTTCTCAGCCGAATTTGCAACCCCAGCGCGAATTCGGCCGATTTAAAAATAAAATGCTTTCTTTGGCCCTGGAGGTCCTTGTGGGACCCCCTGAGCAGGC
This sequence comes from Lissotriton vulgaris, assembly GCF_964263255.1. Lineage (NCBI taxonomy): Eukaryota > Metazoa > Chordata > Amphibia > Caudata > Salamandridae > Lissotriton > Lissotriton vulgaris. The sequence continues at coordinate 1,069,085,769 of NC_141694.1, read as the reverse complement.
CTAGGGGTCAGGGTGTTTGTACCCTGTCGCCTTTTCATGATTTATATATTTTTTTTCACCCTTTTTCTTGTAAGTCAGTAACAGATTCACAAGATGGCTGCCAACAGTTCCTGGTTTGGAGTGTTGGCAGCCAATAAGAGTGAAGCTCATGCCTGGGAGGCTTCGCAAATCCTCCTCAGTACTCAGATATTGATATTTTTCTTCTTTACATTTCTCAGGAACTACTGAATGGCTTTACACCATTTAACAAAAAGGGTGCACTCTAAACCAAGACCTACCTTTTTGCCAAATTTGGTGTTATTCCATTCAGCAGGTTGGGTTCCTATGGAGAAAACGCGCTTTGGGACCCCCCATTTTTTTTGCCCAACTTGACGAATCGTGCCCAAAATTTCAACGCACAAACTGAGCGGTCCAACCCTACTTTTGGGACAATTTCCTGAAGATTCCTCAAACGGCGCCAAAGATATTAGCAAATCAAAAACCGCTTTTCCTATGGAAACTAGGTCCTAACTAAAACAACCTACTGGCGACGGGTATATATATACATGAATATCTATCTATCTATCTATCTCTAGATATATATATCTATATATATATATTCACTAAAAAAAACATAGGTTTCACACTCGTTATAGTTAGGAATTAGCATTTAAAAAACCTTTGAAATTCACTGAAAAAACCATAGGTTTCACACCAGTTATAGTTAGCTGAACATTTTACTCATACAAAACCATTGAAATTCCCACGTTATAGTTAGTTGGACTCACTATAACTCGCGCGCCCGCAATCCACTGCTGATGATGTCACATATTACATCATTCATGACATGGTCAGTAACATCACTGATGACATCAATGATGACATCTCAAATGACATCACTGAAGTGGAGTAAGGAGAGTAAGGGAAGGGGAATGAGTGAGTGAGCGAAGGAAGGAAAGAGATGGGAAGAGGACTGAAGCATAGCTACTGAGAGAAAGTGAATTGGGGATGAAAGTAAAGGGAAAAGAAGAGAAAGATAGGGAATGAGGGGTAGTGAGGGAACCAGACTAAGAGAACGGGAGTGAAAGAACGGCAGAGAGCATGAGTAAAGAGGGATGAAAGAGGGTGACATATTATTCATTTTTATTTTGATTGCACAGCTAACAGCCTATTTCTGAACTAAGAGGCCTAATAGACATGCTGCCTAAGATTCCCTACTAGTACATATGCTAAAGCCTAACTGACTTTATGAAAACATGTATTTCCATATTTTTAAACACATCAACTAAGCAAATTATTCACCCAGATCCATTTAAAATCGAGCTTGACTCACAGTGTGATCTTAGGCACATGACCAGGATGTTTCATGTAATCTACTGTGTCTGTCTCTGCATGCAGTATGTGTGTCTCTGCTCATACTATTTCACTGTCTCTACTGGCAAAAAACAGACTACATATATATAAGCAAAACATAACCTTCCTTTTTCATTTCAAGAGCACACCCTGGAACTTAATTGCACAGCTAACAACCTATTTCTGAAGTAAGAGGCCCAACAGACATGCTGCCTAAGATTCCCTACTAGTACACATGCTAAAGCCTAACTGACTTTATGAAAACATGTATTTCCATGTTTTTAAACACATCAACTAAGCAAATTATTCACCCAGATCCATTTAAAATCGAGCTTGACTCACAGTGTGATCTTAGGCACATGACCAGGATGTTACATGTAATCTACCATTTCTGTCTCTGCATGCAGTATGTGTGTCTCTGCTCATACTATTTCACTGTCTCTACTGGCAAAAAACAGATCACATATATATAAGCAAAACATAACATTCCATTTTTATTTCAACAGCACACCCTGGAACTTGATTGCACAGCTAACAACCTATTTCTGAAGTAAGAGGCCTAACAGACATGCTGCCTAAGATTCCCTACTAGTACATATGCTAAAACCTAACTGACTTTAAGAAAACATGTATTTCCATGTTTTTAAACACATCAACTAAGCAAAATATTCACCCAGATCCATTTAAAATCGAGCTGAACTCACAGTGTGATCTTAGGCACATGGCCAGGATGTTACATGTAATCTACCATATCTGTCTCTGCATGCAGTATGTGTGTCTCTGTTCATACTATTTCACTGTCTCTATTGGCAAACATTTTTCAAGAAAACATTTTCCATAGTAAATAATTTTTTACACAGAGCACAGCCCATTTAAATAACCACTACAAAACAAGGAAGAAACCTAACTCATTTCGAAAATACATTTCAAATATGCCCCATAATTTTTTTAACAGCATTACAAAAAAAACATGTCACACAATGCAGGAATAAAGAAGCACAATATGCTTCTTCCCCATAGTACATACAGCAGTCTATCTTTATTAAAAGAATCACTACTCACCTTTAAAAATGCTTTGGAAGATGTAGAACAGTGTAAGTCACACACACCAGATTTTCTTAAGCAGAATCTCTGAATAATGCTTCTGTCACTGCAGCCTCAGAATAATGGCACAGATTACCTCTCATTTCAGACCCATATTCTGGTACATAACCAATGAAAATTCTTCCCACACAAATTCAAAACCAAACTGCACATTGTAATTGGTTGTACATTTCAAAACATTGAAACTCACATAATATTCACCCATCCCCCCATTGCTCTGTCACCCTGTTACCATGGGAACACCCACCTAACCCAGCACAGAGTTGAAAAGTTCATCATACTATGTTGCAAAAGAATCCAGCAAGGGTGTTTGACCTCTCAATGTAGTAGCTAATCACGTGCAATACTTTCAATGACTTTTTCTCAACCATTAGAATTACTTCTTTCAAAAAACAGATGCATACACCCTAATTTTCAGTGGAGAATGTTAAGAAACCACCAATCATTTCTTGTTTTTCAAGTGCACTGAATCTCAACCACTTTTTTCATAACTCCTACTTTCAAACTGCCATATCATTTCCACAACTAATCGGAATACAAGCACATCTACCTTCAAGATGTCAAAAGTCTGGTTTGTGGGTCATAGTTTTGTTCACTGGAGTGAAGAATATGCAAGTAACAGAGGTATTTGCAACCTTGATTTACCAAATGTGGACATTGTGTGGATTGGACAGAGAGGATTGAGAAGTCACCAATTGATACCATTGGTAAAATCCTTTATGCATCTACCACACCCTGACCTCATAATGTGCACTGTGGTGGCAATGGCCTGGGCACTTTGACTGGGATAGGTCTGGAAATGCTTTTAAAGGACATCTTTGGGCAATTGATGTCACTTTTTCCAAAAACTGCCTTGGTATTTTCTAATATATGCCAAAGGCAAAAATGGAACTGGTCCAACCAATTTTGTCCACAGATTGAGACAGCAAGGAAACATGTGAATAAATCTGTTTCTGCTTTCCTCAGAGGCTATGGTATGGGTTCCATTTACCACAACAACTTGCTTTACAACATGCAAGGCATCTATAGGAGAGATGGTGTTCATTTTACAGATGAGGGGAATAGAGTCTTTTAGAATTGTAGGTGCTCAATTTCCCGGAGTTTGAATCACACAGAACTAACTCTTCTCCTACTTACAAAAAGGTGAGTTGTTAATTTGTAAGAAGAACTATGTTGTACTCTTTAAGATAATCTGGAAAATGTTTTCTGTTAGCTATTAACAGCCATTCTGTTATAATTATGGATTAAGATAGACTTCATCACATGCAGTGTTTTATATTTCTAGTTCCTGACCGATACTATTCAGTACCAATTAATTTTAAAGAACTAAATACTTGAATAAGCTATTTTTATATTATGTATTTATAAAAAAGAAAAATGAAAGTTTTCTGCAATTTACAGCAAAAAATTTGAAATTAAAATGAATCAGAATGAGGAAACCAAGGAAATTTATTTTGAAATTACAACTACATCGCTTGAAATTCAAAATGTCACAGATATTGGCAGCACCATTTTATCACAAGGAGGAGATTACATTAATGATTTTCTTGATGAAACTCTAGACGAAGAATTTATTGAATGTTTGGATACAATAGAATACCAACAATCATCATTGAACACTTTTCATGACAAGATTGATCATATGATTGAAGAGGAAATTCCAGATGAGGACATGCTACAAGCTCTATTAAATTATGAAAATTCTGAACAATAAATTATTATTTACAAATTAAAAATTAGTTGACATATTATTAATTTTTATTTCTAATTTATGAGTATGAGGTAGTAGCGAAGTGATTGTAGTATAATGTGATACTTATAGTATAGAGTGCAACTTTTTAAAGTAACATAGTGAGTTTACTCATATTTACTTCCCTTCTCCCACTGTATTTTTTCCAATGTATATTTGACATCTCTTCTTCATCTCCTGCCTCCTTTCTCTCACTATCTGTCTCTGATGCACCCTATTGCCGCCCTTTTGTGTAGTAACAGAAGAGAGTGAAATATAATACTTCAAAACATGAAAAGGGAGCAGGATTGAGTGCCCCTCACCCCCTAGACCTTCTCAGGGGGTCCCAAAAGGATCTGTTTCTGCTTTCCTGAGAGACTATGGTATGAGTTCAATATACCACAATAACTTGCATTACAACATGGAAGATATCTACAGAAGAAACGATGTACATTTCTCTGATGAGGAGAACAGAGTCTTTCACTTGAATTTTAGACTCTGCATCGGTACCTACTTGTAGGTACTTAAATCACCCACATAACACAACAGCTCTTTTTCGAGCTACCCTACCTCTAAGCAATCCAAATTCTTATTTAAAACTATTTTCTTTCACTATTTTACCCTGTGGTGCGCTCAGGGTGCGCGTACCGGTGAGCATACATGGGAACGCTCCCAGCCCTTACCCCGCGAAAATTGCAAAAAAAATAAATGTTTTTGACCTTCAAGGTCCTTCTAGGCCCCCCTCAGAAAACCTAGGGGGTCAGGGTGTGTGTACCTTGCCCCCTTTTAAACATTTCCCCCTTTTTATTTTCACCTCTTGTGTCTCGATTCTACCGAGACACAAGATGGCGGACTCTCCGGACTGTTTAGAATGTTGACAGACATCCGATAGCCAATCAGCTTTCCGCTCACGCGCTCCCGTAGCGCGCCGGGTGCGCTCCCCGGTACGTGTACCGGTGATCACTTGGAGCGCGCCTATAGATATAAATGTCTTTTTGAAGTTAATTTTTTTTTTTAAACACCGGAGCAAATTTCACTAAATATAGCAAAGGCACATCTGCGTACCAGTCCCTACAATTTTGCAAAGTTTGGCGTAATTCCTTTCAGCGGTTCGGGCTGTAGCCGTGTCAGAACGTCCTATGGAAAATTGCATGGGGAAAAATCGTTTTGGGCCCCCCTTTTTTTCTCAGACCCCACTTCACGAATCCCCCCCAAAACTTTCAGGGAAGGAGTGGAGCTAGCCAAAATTTTTGAAAATTACACGCAAATTCCTCAATCGGCGCCAAAGTTATTCCCAATAGAATGTTACGGATTTCCTATGGGAGCTAGGTCCTAACTATAACTACCTACTGGCGACCGCCAGTAGGTAATATATATATATAAATCTCTCTCTCTCTCTATATATATATATATATATATATATATATATATATATATATATATATATATATATGTATATATATATATATATATATACATATATATATATATATATATATATATATATATTCACTGAAAAAAACATAGGTTTCAGGGGCGTTATAATTAGCTGGACATTTCACTTGTACAAACCATTAAAATTTGCCTGTTATAGTCAGTTCAGCTAACTATAACTTGCGCGCCCGCAATGCACTGCTGATGACGTCACATATTACATCACTCATTACATCACTGATGACATCTCAAATGACATCATTGATTACAGCACTGATGACTTCATCCAGTGAATGTGTGTTTTTCTGAAAAATATATATGTGTTATATATGTATATCTCAAGATCGATGGAAGAATACATGGGTATATAAGTGTCCAAATGGATGATTTTTTTGTAAAATTGATTGTATAATGGACTGATTAAGTGTAACTTAGTGAATATATGGGTTAGTGAGTAATGTTTAAATGTTTAAATATGTAAATATCTGTGTCAGTCTCTCACTTTGTGTATAAGTGGCTGCATGGGTTGGTGAGTAGCTACTTGAGTGGCTATATGAGTTATTACTTGCTTTTTTGAGTATCATTATGAGTGTCTGTATGGTTCAGTGGGGGTATTACTTAGTGCATACATGCATGAATGAGTCACTGTTTGTATGTATTGAAGACAGTATGTGTGCAGGACTGTATGGGTGGATGAGTGTGTGTATGGGTGTGTTGGTGAGTGAATGACTGTATCAATAGTGGCTTTATAAGTAACTACATTTTTTTTAAACTAGTATATGTGAGTATTGGTGTATATAAGTGAGTATATGTGAGAGTGAGAGATTGGAAGAGTTCCTGTATGAATAAGTGTGTGTTTCTATAAGTAATTTTTCAAAAGATAAGTATGTGTAAGTTTCTGTAGAAGTAAGTGTGGTGGTTTGTGTTTAACTGTATATGCAAGTAAATGGATGTTTGATTCTTTATTAGCATTAGTGACTATGTGTGTGAGTAACTCTATGAATGAGTGGCGGTGTGTAACAGGATGTATAGTTGCAGGAGTATATATGATGAGTGAGTACATGTATGAGTGACTATATAGGAATTTTGGTGAATGAGTGGATGTGTATGTAGATCTTAGAATTACTGAATAGGTTGTTTTTACTGGTATTGGTATGTCCATTGTTTTGAAAATATTAGTTTCTATTTTTGTATGTGTGTATCAAAGGTTATGTTAGGGTGAGAGGAGGTCTGCCACTATATCAGAAGGATGATGTCATCAGTGGTGTCATTTGAGATGTAATCAGTGATGTCATGAGTGATGTCACTGACCTTGTCATGAGTGATGTAATATGTGACGTCAACTAGCAGTGCATTTCGGGCGCGCAAGTTGTAGTTAGCTGAACTAACTATAACTGGGGAATTTCAATGGTTTTGTACGAGTGAAATGTCCAGCTAACTATAACGCTCCTGAAACCTATGGTTTTTTCAGTGAATTTCAAAGGTTTTTAAATGATAATTTCTAACTTTAACGTGACTGAAATCTATGTTTTTTTAGGTGAATTTCAAAGGTTTTTTAAATGCTAATTCTAAATATGCCTACAGAGGTAGGGCATGTGAAGAAAGAAGAAAAAACGCACAGAATGAAAAAAAAGAAATGCAGGAAGAATCAACACAAGTTCTCAGATGAAGAAGGGTGCAGGAAGAAGGAAAACATACAGAAAGAACAAACAGAGGAGCAGAAAGAAGCCTTGTTGCAAAATCATCCTGTACCCTCAACTTTTTCAGACGGATAATGAGGGTAACTGAGTCTGACTAACCAGTCCTAGAGCCAGTGCTATGTTAAAAGACACTTAAAATACTGTGAAAACGACTACATACACTAGGGAACACTATGCGTTGCGGTCCCCTGTGATTAGCATTACCTCCTCTGTGAGCTCCTACTATATAATAGGGCAGGGGGATTAAAACTACCTCTTAAAACGTGCCACGGGGTGCGTTTGCACACCGGTGAAGGGAGGGGGGGCCTGAGATGACATGTGTGCAAACACGACCTGTGGGCATTTTAAGTTGGGGATAAAGTCCCCTTGAATCCTGAGGGTCGGGTCCCTAGGGGCCAACTAACCCATCAGGTATGTCCAGTAAGTACTACAGAGTTGCATTGTAGAGAGGTGTAAAATGGGGCATGACCTCTGACCACCTCACTGTAACGCAGCTCTCTGGTGCTTACTGGAGGTACATGGTGGATTAGTTGGACCCAGGTACTCTCAAGATTAAAGAGAACCTAATTCCCCAACTTAAAATGAGCAGAGGGTGTGTTTGCATACGTCACCCCAGGCCCCATCCCCTCCCTTCCCCACTGTGTAAACACGCCCTGTGGCCATTTTAAGTTGGGGGATAGAGTCCCTTTGAATCCTGAGGGTCCCTAGGCTCAAACTAGCCCACTAGATACCTCCAGTAAGCGCTGTTGCAGAGAGGTGTAAAAAGGGGCACGGCCTGCACCACCTCTCTGCAACGCAGCGCAGTGTCCCTTACTGGAAGCCCCTGGTGGCTAGTTGGCCCCCAGGGGCCATGAAGTTTGAAGGGGAATTAATTCCCCAATATGTCACAGGGCATGTTTGCACACGCCACCTCAGGCCCTGTCCCCTCCCTTCACCACTGGGTAAACACACCCTGTGGTGGTTCTAAATTGTGAGATTAAGTCCCCTTAAATCCTAAGGGTCCCTAGGTTCAAACTAGCCCACTAGATACCTTGAGTAAGCGCCACGAAGCTGCGTTGCAAAAAGGGGCATGGCCTGTAAACACCTGTCTGCAACGCAGCTCCCTGGCGCATACCGGAGATACCTGGTGGGCTAGTTGGCCCGCAGTGACATCCAATATTCAAGGGTATTTAATTCCCCACTTTAAAACGCGCCACAGGGCGCATTTGCAGAGTGGTTCCATGAGGGGGCAGGGCCTAGGCACGATCGCAAATCTTTTTATTTTTTATTTATTTTGAAGGGGGGCTGTGCAGCTCTTCTTCTTTTTTCTTTTATGGGGCCCTGACAAGCCCCCCACACAGGTTATTTTTTTTTAATAAAAGAAAACACAAGCCCGGGTGTGGCGGTCCCATGGGCTGCAGGGGGGGCCATGAGCCCCGCACATATTTTCTTAAAGCTCCGGCAGGTGTCGGTCCCGGGGCTTGGGGGGGCCTTTGAGCCCCCCACCCATGTATTTTTAAAGCCCTGGGGGTGGCGTTCCCGGGGCTGACGGGTGCTGTGCCCCCCCCCACATAATTTTGAAAAATCCTGGGTGGTGGTGGTCCCTGGGGCCCGCCATCACAAATCAAAGATTGCCCCCGGGATTTGGCCCACCCGGGAGCTAATTATTTTTTTTTTTCACAACCGGATCCACACAACCTGTGCGGATTTTTGCCAATTCATTTTTTTTGAAAACATTTTGTTTTGCCCTGGGGGTCCTTGTGGGACCACCTAAGCAGGCCAAGGGGTCAGGATGATTCTACCCTGCCCCCTTTTCGAGTTTTGCGCATTTCTTTAACTGATTTTGAATTCCTCGGTTCTAACGAGACACAAGATGGCTGCCAATACTTCCTGGTTTGGAGTGTTGACAGCCAATTACCATAAAGCTCGTGCTCGGGAGGGTACTCGGATCCTGCGCAGCTATAGATATATAACGTTTTTTACTTTTAATTTTCTCAGAAACTACTGAAAGGATTTATACCATTTAACAATAAGGGCTCTTTCTGAACCAAGAGCTACCTTTTTGCCAAATTTGGTGTAATTCCATTCAGCAGTTCAGCCTGTAGCCGTGTTCCTATGGGAAATTGCATGGGGAAAACACGTTTTGGGACCCCCCCTTTTTTCTCGGCCCCCACTTGACAAATCACCCCAAAACTTTCAGGATAGGAGCGGACCGGAGCGGGCCATAAGTTTTGAGAGATTCATCAACCTGTGCCAAAGTTATTGGGAATAGAACATTGCGAATCTCCTTTGGAAAGTAGGTCCTAACTATAAATACCTACTGGCGACCTCCAGTAGGTAATACATATATATACATACATACATACTTACATACATACATATATATATATATATATTTGAATGAACAAATCGCCCTTGAGCTGCAAGAAGGCACACAGCAGTTGTTTGACCCACTAGAGGTCGATGAAATGATTTTAAGGCGTGGAAATAAAAGAAGGCCTTACCTGCACTATTGTCACAGCAAAGCCTATGAGGAAGAGGAGTCCATGCCTCGAAACGTGTCAGGCTTACCAACCTAGAACTGAGTGACTACGGAGAGTTATAGAGTTAAACCGGATGGTGGGTGTGAGAGGTTGTGCACGAACTGAGTCCGAAGCAATCAGCGCAGTGAACCCTAAAGTAAAGAGAACTCACTGCGGTCCTTGGGTCCTACTAAAGGAAAATACAGATAGACGAATGTCTGGGTTAACAATTGCGCATTGTTGTAAGATTTATAATTTCAGTCCAATTAGTAAGAGCTCAAAGGATAAAGTGATGGCCATTCAACATTCACCAGAAGGTATGGAAAATCCAAACCATTTAGTAGGACATAGGGTATATCCTGAGCTCAAATTCCAAGTAAAAAGTTCATAGAGACAAGATGATCTTCACAAATTTCTTCCCTATTCCAACGATTTGTGTACTTCGTCAGAGAAACAGAATTAGCTGCCACTAGCCAACACATGTTTCGTCCTGTGTTCAAACAACCACGGACTTCCTTGGGCTAGAATTTATTAAAAAATCTAATTACTGTTTAAGACAAAATATGTGACTGCATTGTGAGATGTAACAGTGTTGCAGTCATCAAAACAATGTCTCAAAACAATCTAATAAAAGACTGAGGATCCGACTGAGTGTATTTAGGGACATTTCTATCCCATATAGTAGTGTCATTTTAAAAGGTTAAGTGCAAACCAAAAAATATAAAACCACACACCACACCCGAAAAGTAGTTACCAAATGTGAAAACACCCATCAGTCTAGAGTAAAGCAAGACAAGAGAAGGAGAAGTAAATTGAGAGTCGGAGAGTTACCAAGGAGGCCATCTTATAAAGTATTCAAAGAGAACAACCTATCCCTATTCAGCCAATTAACCATCCATAAGTAAATGGCATCACTCATCAATTCATCATGAATTCTCATATCCATATGAAGTTGAAATGGTGAGTATCCAATCCTTCAAATCAAATTATAATATAGATTTAGTAATCATCATTGACAGTCTATACACGACCCATAACTATAGAGCATATAAAGATGAAAGGACTCACTCGAATAGTATTCTAAAAACGAACGTGGATCTTGTATCTTCTTCCAACCGTGCGTAGTAAAAGTTAGTTCAATGTCACCATGCCTACAATATAAGTTCAGTTTAAATGTTTTATTCAAAGTTACCCCTTCCAAATACATAGATTCCATCTTGTGTGAACATTCCATCTCCACATTTAGCAATCACTTGCGAGCCTCTGAGAGTTCAAGTGACTGAAATAAACCACATGAGCCAGAGGTTTAAGACCCCAAAACCTACAGGTAAAGCTCACCTCCAACACTCAATTCTTAAAAAGTTATTACCTGATAGTACAAGCCTAAAGTTCTCCGTAATTAAAACAATTATATGTGTTAAACTTCACTTTATAAAGACAATTGTCGCGTTCAGCAAGCAGTACCATCAATTTTAATGCGTAAGGAAAATTATTAACCGCTAAATGCCGTGATGTAGTTTAACATAGCAAAAGTTGCAGTTTCACGATATTGCATTAAGTTCAAAATATCGCGGTATCGTGCATCGTCATTTAAAAGCAAATTATTCTCACGAAACATTCGATCACATCAATTGCAAAGTATATTCGCTTACCGATAGTAACTGTGTTTCTCTTACCTGTATTCTAAACAGATTGGTGTCTAGCACCGCCGCCATATTGGTACAGGTATAAATACTTACTTAACCAGTAACAGTGAAAAGGGACAATAATACATTGTTCGAATACTCGCTATCTTGTGTAAAGAAATTCAGCCTCAGCCTCATCATCTATTAAGTGATTTAGTTATTTCCAAGATGTTCAGAACGCGCTCTCCATTCTCAATTTATCTGAAAGTCTAAAACCAAAAATATCAAATCATCTAACTACGTCGCCATTTTGGATCAGGTAAGAACTAACAAAAATAGTCCGATCGAAGAAGGACAAATTATGTGACTTTATTTACCGAGCAACCATATCAAGAGCAATGAGCCTACTACGATAACATTATCCAGTCAAAAAAGTGAAAAACTCATCTTACTTAAATCAATCTCCAAATCAGTGCATAATCCTGAATATCAAAGATAAAAACAAGTGAGGAAATAAGGTAAAATGAAATAAACTAAAAACATTTTGTGACTAATAAAGATTGAATAAAGTGAAGAATAGTGGCCACCAATGTGACATATTTTAACACATTCATATCATAGATAACCTCAATTTTATACCTCACTTTAAATTTCAGCAAAAAGTTAATTCGCATAAATAAAGAATTAATAAATACATTCAATAGGCATCTTCAAGGTTATCCAACTATAAGCTGTACAAAGACAACATATTAATAACATTAGCATAGTTATGTCACAAAGGGGTGCTTACTGGTTTTTTACATTTAAAATTTGGTGTTTATAGTAAGTCCCAAATGTCAAATTCCATTCACATTTAAATAACACGTAAATATGAGTTACTGTCAGAGAACAATATGTCATAAAGCTTTTTTTGAGTACAAAATAACACGATCTCAATTAATACCAGATTCTTTCCATTAGAAACATTTATATCTGGATGGACACAAAGAACCTTCCAAAAGAGGGTCATTTATGGTATAACACTATTATACCTAACCATCTATCATCACAGTGAGAGTATAACATGGGAAAATGCAATTAATTGCCTAAGAAAATACTGCATTTCGTGATCAATATTAAGACCCCTGTCAACTACATAAAGCTACATTATCCAACGTGCTTCTCTCTGTCTCAATCTTAATTCACAGTTGCCCCCCCTGACGTCTGGTAAGACGTTCTCAATACCGTGAAAAGTAAAATTTAAATGTTCATCTTGTACAGGGCATTCCAGTGCATGTAAAGCTATTGGGTAACGCATGTCCCTATTCTTCAGAGCCCTGAAGTGAACAGCAATGCGCTCTTTAAGTCTCCAGATTGTGTTGCCAATGTAAACTTTTTTACACCTGCAGAACACAGCATAAACTACATACGTAGTGTTACAATCTATATGGGATAATATTTGAAAAGTTCTAGAGCCATTATAGCTAAAGGAACGTATCCCATGCATGTTCAATTGGCACAAACTACAATTCCCACACTTAAAAGATCCCTTATATGTCACATATGTTGTCTTAAACAGTAATTAGATTTTTTAATAAATTCTAGCCCTGAGAAAGTCCGTGGTTGATTGAACACAGGACGAAACACGTGTTGGCTAGTGGCAGCTAATTCTGTTTCTCTGATGAAGTACACAAATCGTTGGAATAAAGAAGAAATTTGTGAAGATCATCTTGTCTCTATGAACTTTTTACTTGGAAATTGAGCTCAGGATATACCCTATGTCCTACTAAAGGATTTTATTTGCTGAAAACCATTGACAAAAGTGAACAGACCGCACTCAGGGATTATTGATATATAATCATGGACTACGTGTCCCAACATGCAAAGCACTGAATTCACCAGGCGAGACCCACTAGAGGTCGATGAAATGATTTTAAGGCGTGGAAATAAAAGAAGGCCTTACCTGCACTATTGTCACAGCAAAGCCTATGAGGAAGATATATTTATATATATATATATATATATATATATATATATATATATATATATATATATATATATATATATATATATAATCAAGCATCTGAAAAGCGGGGCAGCCTCGGCCCTTTTCCTCGCATCAACTCACTTGAGCAATATTAGTTTTACTTCACTGCAAGAAAGGTGCACCCACTGGGGAACATTAGCACACAGACTCTAAGCACCAGAATGCTTCAGGAGAGCCACGCCCACCGGGGCAGGTGCTGTGAATATCAGTCGCGTGTGCAGAGCGACGCCTTTCATTCCAGTTTTGCTGCCACTGAAGAAAGGATTTATGATCCTGAAACGCGTCTGGCGAACATTTAGATGCAAAGACTGGGGCACAGAGACTGCTGGCAAGCTGTTTGAGTAAGAAATAAAGAACACTTCATTTATCTTCCTGGAGTCTTCCTTGAATGTTGTGACCTGTTAGCTTTGGATATATATATATATATATATATATATATATATATATATATATATATATATATATATATATATATATATATATATATATATATATATATATATATATATATATTTAGAGCTCCGCAACTCTGCTACCGAGGACCGGCAGCAGAAAGCAACAAGACGGCACTCACAGCAGGTGTAAACCAAGTAGGTTTATTTGGCGCAAAAAGATAAAGTCAGACGCGTTTCAGCATTTGCCTTCGTCAGTGTCAGCTGGCGTCGGCAGTGCAGCAACAAATAAGGCAAAAGTCATTGAAACAAAGGAAGGTTCAAAGGGTCAAATGAAAGCGCCATCTTGGAACGATGAAATCGCGCTATTTACAATTAACATTTTGCTTATTACGTTTTGCAAGCAATGAGAGTAAATCAACTGAACATTCATAGCATATTATTAACGTGCTGAAAACTGATTACGCCCTGGATGGGCTTTTAAACACAATTACCACTACTCCAGTGAAAATCTCCATTGCTTTCCCTTCATCTCGCTTGTTGGTGTAAAGTAGAAGTAACACAATCCCCATGAGTTATAGGTCAATAGTAATAATAATAGTACTTGTTATTGAGGCCTGGATGGCCATAAACATACATACTAATATTGCCGATCCACACAACATAAACCCTAACTAAAGGAAAGGGGGGTGGGGTGGGGGGGTGCTTTTCTACTGCAACCAAATGATAACTACGTCTACTCTAAAATGAATAAAGAATCTTACAGACAGTGTCGTGGTTCAGAAACAAATGGAAGTTATTATAGGTGTGATAGTAGCTCCTCCCCTGCATTAAGTCCTCCTGGTGACTTCGTTTGGAGGTCGATTATATACCGAGACTCCAAACGTCTGAGTCGCCTTTTCAAGTCTCCACCCCTAACATCTTGAGGGATGCAGTCTAAGCTGAAAAAGCTGAGTTTTGTCCTGTCGCTGTCGTGGTGGCTAGCAAAGTGCCGGGCCATTGGGTAATTTTCATCCTTATTTACAATGGCTCGTTGGTGCTCCAGGATTCTCAACTTCACTGCTTTGGTGGTGCTTCCTACGTACATACGTTCGCAGGGGCACTTCAGGCAGTATACCACGAATGGGGTTGAACAAGTAATGAACTTGTTGATTTTAACTTTTGAGTCCCTGTGTGGCACTTGGTAGCTCAGTACCCTCTGACTATTACTGCAGGCTTTGCATTTCCCGCATGGATACGAGCCATGCATCGCCTTCAGTTCTCCTTTGGATCTGCCCTTCGGTAGATGGCTAGTGACTAGTGTGTCTCTTAAAGATCTTAATCTTCTGAAGGTAATCATGGGGTGTTGTTGCAGATCTTTCCCGATTACATTATCGGATTTTAAGATCCCCCAGTTCTTGGCCATAATGGCTCTGACCTTGTTAGCTGCCACTGAATAATTAGTGATCAATCTAATAATGCCACTCCCTTCTTTAGGGCTATCTATCTTCTTGTCCTGTAGGAGGGTATTTCTGTTGACTTTCTCTGCCTTTTTCTCAGCTTGAAGGAGGGTAGATACAGAATAGCCGCGGGATTTAAAGCGTTTAACGCTTTGTTGAGCGGCCTCTGTGTAATCACTCTCCAGAGAACTGTTGCGCTTAATCCTTAACAGTTCCCCGTAGGGGATGCTCTTGATCAGGGAGGTCGGGTGGCTGCTGCGCCCGTGGAGGACAGAGTTACCCGCCGTCTCTTTTCTAAAGAGGGCGGTCTGGATCTTGCCTGCGTCAACGAAAACTTTGAGATCTAAATAGTTAACCTCACTCTTGCTTATTGTACAGGTGAAATGCAGGTTAAGGTCATTCTGATTCAGAATCCTAATGTATTCCATAGCTGATTGTTCCGACCCCCTCCAAATAAGGAAGAGGTCGTCGATATACCTCCTCCAGCATATCACCTTCTCCACCCAAGGGGTTTTATCATCTGCCCAGGCCACCTGCTTCTCCCACCAGCCCACGAAAAGATTCGCGTAGCTGGGGGCGAAGCAGGTTCCCATCGCAGTCCCCCTTACTTGCCTGTATCGTTGATTCTCAAAAACAAAAATATTGTTGTTCAAGCAGAACGATATAAAGTCTAGAATCATCTGACTGTGTTGCAAGTATCGGGCGGGTCGTAGATTCAGGAATGTCTTAACAGCTGCAATACCATCGTGATGACTGATGCTCGTGTAGAGGCTCGAGATGTCCATGGTAATCATCAAGAAATCCTCCTCCCACTCCACGTCTTGTATCTGCCTCAGAAAATCCTTGGAGTCCTTAGTGTAGGAACTCAATTCTGTAACCCAAGGAGCCAGGAATGAGTCGATAAACTTCGACATGTTCTCAGTTAGCCCACCTATAGATGACACGATGGGCCTAGTAGGTATATATAGTTAGGATTTTTTTCCTCTGATATTTCTGAAAATTCTATGTCGAATAACTTTGGCGTTTGTGGACAGAATTGGCTGAAAGTTTCAGGAAAATGGCACATTTTGTTTCTGAGCAGCCCCTGAAAATTTGGGGGGGTTTCGTCAAGGGGGGGCCGAGACAAAAGGCAGGTCCCAAAACGCATTTTTCCCATTCATTTTTCCATAGGGCGGTTGGAATCACTTTTAGCTTGAACGGCTGAATGGATTTACACGAAACTTGGCAAAATTGTAGATATGGTTTGCCCGACGTGCCTTTGCTATGTCTCAATATATGTGCTCCAGTGGATTTTGAGAAATTAACATTTTAAAAAACAGATACATCTGTGACAGCGCTCCGGTTAGCGCCCCGGTTCGCGTACCTGACGCGTAACGGAACTTCGCGAAACGAAGCTGATTGGCTCTCCGGTGTCTGTCAACATTCTAAACAGTCAGGAACGGCCGCCATCTTGTCTCTCGGTAGGATCGAAAGACAAAAGGTGGAGAAAAACGAAGGGGGAAATGAAGGAAAGGGGGCAAGGTAGACCCCTCCTGACCCCCTAGGATTGATGAGGGGGATATTAAAGTGCCCCGTGGGGCAAAAAATAAAAAAATAAAAATGTTTGCGATTTTTCGCCTTAGAGGCGCGTCCCGGTACGCGAACCGGGAAGCTAACCGGGCAGCTAACCGGGCAGCTAACCGGCAGCGTAACGGGAGTCTGAGGAGAAGCTGATTGGCTGCCAACATTGTAAACAGTCCGGATCGGCCGCCAACTTGTCTCTCGGTAGGATCGAGAGACAAGAGGTGGAAAAAAAAAGGTGTACATGACCCCCTAGGATTGATGAGGGGGCTATTAAAGTGCCCCGCGGGGCAAAAAATAAAAAAAATAAAAAAATTGCGATTTTTTGCAGTAGAGGCGCTTCCCGGTAGGCGAACCGGGCAGCTAACCGGCAGCGTAACAGGAGTCCGCCATCTTGTGTTTTTGGAGCGTCCGGTTCGCGTACCGGGTAGCGTTCCGGTAAGCGTAACAAGGGGAAAACCAAGAGTAACAGTAAAATAAAATTTAAGGGAATAGATTTCCACCAAACTTGGCAAAATTGTAGGGACTGTTTGTTTGATGTGCCTTTGCAAGGCCTCAAGATATGTGCACGTGTGGATTTTGTCTAATTAAGGTTAAAAAAAATATATATATCTGTAACGTTACGGGTTTTGTTGGCGCTGCAGAGCCGATACGTCACGGTTATGCGACGCGTCATAAGGCGTCTCACGTGGCTACGTGATACGTCACATAATAAAGAATATATTTTACAGCTATAGATATTAGCTTTTAAAAAACCAATGAAATTCACTGAAAAAAACATAGGTTATAGACCGAATATAGTTAGGAATTTGCATTTACAAAACCTTGAAAATTCACTGAAAAAACCATAGGTTAGAGACCATATATAGTTAGCTGGGCATTTTATTGTTATAAAACCAATGAAATTCCATATATAGTTAGTTGCACTAACTATATATTTCGCGCATCCGCTATCCAATGCTGATGATGTAACATATTACATCATTAATGACATGGTCAGTGACATCACTGATGACATCACTGATGACATCTCAAATGACATCACTGATTCAATAGATGTATGGGCCAAAATCTCAAAATTCTATTGTGAATAACTTTGGCGCCGGTTGACGAATCTGCCTGAAAATTTCCTCAAATTTGCCTCGCGGGGCTCCGGTCCTTCTGTGAAAGTTTGGGGGGATTCATCAAGCGGGGGCCGAGATAAAAGGGGGGTCCCAAAACGTGTTTTCCCCATGTTAATTTCCATAGGGCGGTCAACCTCACTTTAAGCCCGAACGGCTGAATGGATTTCCACCAAACTTGGCAAAATTGTAGGGACTGGTACCACGATGTGCCTTTGCTATGTCTCAAGATATATGCTCCAGTGGTTTTTACGAAAATGAACTTTGAAAAAATATATATTGGGATACATTGGGCTATATATATGTTAGAGCCCAAATGTAGCCCAATGTAGCCCAATGTAGCCCAAAGATGGCCACCAGAGACAAAAAAAACATCCATTTATTCTTCCATCAACTTTTAGATATACATATATAAAAAATATTTATTTTTCAGAAAGATACACATTCACTGGATGATGTCATCAGTGATGTCATTTGAGATGTCATCAGTGATGTCATGAGTGATGTCACTGACCATGTCATGAGTGATGTAATATGTGACGTCATCAGCAGTGCATTGCACGTGGAAGTTATAGTGAGTCCAACTAACTATAACGTGGGAATTTCGATGGTTTTATGCAAGTAAAATTTCCACCTAACTATAACTGGTGGGAAACCTATGGTTTTTTCAGTGAATATATATATATATATATTCACTGAAAAAACCATAGGTTATAGACCATATATAGTTAGGAATTCGCATTTACAAAACCTTATTTTACTCACACAAAACCATTGAAATTCCATATATAGTTAGTTGCACTAACTATATATCGCGCACCCGCAATCCACTGCTGATGATGTCACATATTACATCATTCATGACATGGTCAGTGACATCACTGATGACATCACTGGTGACATCTCAAATGACATCACTGATGACATCTCATTTGACATTACTGATCACATCACTGATGATATCATTCATGTGATAATACGATGAACCTCTCCAGACTCTAATATAACCTTAGATACAAATACTTGGGCAACCAATCAATAACCCATATAGTTACTCATATAGCTACTTATATTTGGGCTACATTTAGGCTCTTTTGTCTCTGGTGGCCATCTTGGGAGACTGTATGTCAGAATTTTTTAATGAAATTGAAGAGGGTTTGAGAAGTCACTCACAATGTGCCCTAATTTTTCTTTCTGCAGCACTAATCATAATTCATATGACAAAATATACCCCCTCATTTTGTTCCTTTTTAAATTAAATGTTTTAAGAGTTACCACTTTATTCCAATCAAGATGGCTTCAGGTGTGCCATACCTTTGTAATAAGTAGGACTGTTAGCGCTCTAGTTGTTCTTTAGAACACTCTGGGACATTCTGTCATTGGGCTATACTTGGGCTACATCTGGGTGATATTTGGGCTACATTTGGGCTCTTTTGTCTCTGGTGGCCATTTTGGGAGACTGCATGTCAGAATTTTTTAATGAAATAGAAGAGGATTTGAAAAGTCACTCAAAATGTGCCCTAATTTTTCTTTCTGCAGCACTAATAATACCTTCTATTGCATAATATACCCCCTCATTTTGTTCCTTTTTAAATAAAATGTTTTAAGAGTTACCACTTTATTCCCATCACGATGGCTCCAGGTGTGCTATACCTTTGTAATAAGTAGGACTGTTAGCGCTCTAGTTGTTCTTTAGAACACTCTGGGACATTCTGTCATTGGGCTATACTTGGGCTACATCTGGGTGATATTTGGGCTACATTTGGGCTCTTTTGTCTCTGGTGGCCATTTTGGGAGACTGCATGTCAGAATGTTTTAATGAAATAGAAAAGGATTTGAGAAGTCACTCAAAATGTGCCCTAATTTTTCATTCTGCAGCACTAATCATACTTTCTATGGCAAAATATACCCCCTCATGTTGTTTCTTTTTAAATTAAATGTTTTAAGAGTCACCACTTTATTCCAATCAAGATGGCTTCAGGTGTGCCATACCTTTGTAATAAGTAGGACTGTTAGCGCTCTAGTTGTTCTTTAGAACACTCTGGGACATTCTGTCATTGGGCTATACTTGGGCTACATCTGGGTGATATTTGGGCTACATTTGGGCTCTTTTGTCTCTGGTGGCCATTTTGGGAGACTGCATGTCAGAATGTTTTAATGAAATAGAAAAGGATTTAAGAAGTCACTCAAAATGTGCCCTATTTTTTCATTCTGCAGCACTAATCATACTTTCTATGGCAAAATATACCCCCTCATGTTGTTTCTTTTTAAATTAAATGTTTTAAGAGTTACCACTTTATTCCAATCAAGATGGCTTCAGGTGTGCCATACCTTTGTAATAAGTAGGACTGTTAGCGCTCTAGTTGTTCTTTAGAACACTCTAGGAGGCTGCAGTAGAACACAAAGGAATCAACTGACAGTCTCTGTCCTTGTTGGATGTACATGTTTTACTGAGAATGTCAGACTTCATTTTCACATGACTGAGAAAGATAATGTGAATTTACAGAAAATATGCTTTCAGTTTAGCTTATAGATCCCCTTCCAAACCACTGTGGGAAAATCATGAGATATTAGTTTTCTTTCAAACAATATTCATGATATCACAGCAGAAGGTTTTTTCACATGGTAAAATCACCTTAGAACCCACCACAATTCCTAAAATGAGTATGGTACCATCAACAAATGATTTATAATGTAACTAAAGTCCTAAAACCCTCTATTAACTACAATGCTTTTTAATGAGGTGCTATCATGTATATTGGTCCCAAGATGGCTGCCAACACTTCTTGGATGAAGTGCTGACAGCCAATCAGATCAGATGTGTGGTTAGGCTCCGCCCAGATATATATCTTTTTTTGAACCTAAATTACTCAAAATCCACTGGAGCACATATATTGAGACCTAGCAAAGGCACATCGGGCTAACAGTCCCTACAATTTTGCCAAGTTTCGTGCAAATCCATTCAGCCGTTCGAGCTAAAAGTGAGGCCAACCGCCCTATGGAAATTAACATGGGAAAAACGCGTTTTGGGACCCCCCTTTTTTCTCGGCCCCCCCTTGATGAAACCCCCCCCCAAATTGTCAGGGGCTGCTCAGAAACAAAATGTTCCATTTTCCTGAAAATTTCAGCCATTTCCGTCCACAAACGCCAAAGTTATTAGACATAGAATTTTCAAAAATCCCATAGAGAAAAAATCCTAACTATATATACCTACTGGCGACCGCCAGTAGGTAATATATATATATATATATCCTACTGCCGGTCACCAGTAGGTAGTTACAGTTAGGAGTTAGTACCATGTTTTCAAATGAAAAGCATTTTTTGACTTTAGTATAACTTTTGCGCCGGTTGGCAAATCTTTAAAAAAAATACCCAAAAAAGCGTCATTAGGTCTTGCTGTGCCACGAAAGCTTCGGAGTGATCCGTCAAGCAGGGGCTGAGAAAAAAGGGTTTAAAAAAAGTGTGTTTGTTGGGACTATAGGGCACGCAGCAAGATGGTTGCCCCTTAGTGCAGCTCTTCTGGCTGAACCATCAATACGCCCATTATCCTGCAAAACAACGTGTCAGACAACCCCACACACTGTGGCACGGCATTGCTGATGTGCCTAGGTTACTGCTGAAGCAGCCTGAAGTCTGAGGAGGGAGACAGCGAGGAGAATCTGGCCTGGGGCAGTGCGACAACAGAGACGACATAGCCGGACGCGGCTGAGAATCGTACACTGCTTGACCTTCGCTGCTGACTCTGAGGCTTCCCGCGGCATCGTGTGGAGCTCGGTGGTGGTGCGTGGCCCTATGCGCCCTTGCATCCTGTAGGTGAGTGGACTGCAGGGATACATGGGGCCGCGGTGCTCTGTCTGGTGTGAGGAGGACTAGCTGGACAGTGTGCTGTTGTTCCTCCAGAGCGGTGCTGGTGACTGCTGCATCACCACGAGGCCTGTTGCGCCAAGGCCGTGGACCTGTGGCGCAATGCAAGAGGAGCATAAAGGACATGGGACGTGAAGGTGAGGCATGCAGAGGCGGTCAGTTCATCCTGGAGTGTTGCCATGTAACGGATTGCGCCTTCCTCATTTCTCCACATGCCCCCGCAGGTTTAAATGCCGCTGGCGCACTTAATATCTGATTGCCTTACTCTGCAGGTGACATCTGCCCTGATTGTGAGGCCTACCCCGAGTTTGGTGGAGGGGTGGATTCTCTAGCTCCATGAGGCTGACTGGCATCCTGCTGCGTGGTGTCAATAAGCACAGGGATATTGGTCCCTGGCTGAAGGCTCTATAGCAGCGGATGAGGACCACTGGTGTCGGCGCTTGGGTTCTTAGAGGCACCAATATACATTGCATTTCTGCACACAGATCACCTGTCCTGGAGGTGTTGTACACCAGCGGAGCTGTTGTGCTGTTGCTATCTGCAGTTGCGGCTTCATGTGGATGCCTTTTCACGCTGCTGAGTCCAAGAACTAGTGCGTTGGAAGATTCCAAGATGCATTCATCTTAACGCTAGGCCAGGTTGACTCTGTTGTAGTGCGACTTCATAGCAACGCTTGTGACTTTGTGTGGACATAGCCGGCGTAGTAATAAGATTGTCCACAATGGGTAAAACTGATAAGACTCAACCCCGCCTCATGTTCAAAATGCCCAAGCCTGGGGGTCGCAGCAAAGACTGACTTCAGACTCCAAATTAGATGCCCCGATGGAGGCAGCTCCTGTGCTGGAAACAATGCTCCTAGCAATGCAGCATAGCCTGCAGTCGATTGATGGCAAGATGGACGCCCTAAATCTGCACTTGGACCATATTTCAGCAAAGCTTGACAAACAGGGCGTCAGGCTGGGCGAGGAGGAGAAGCATGTCTCTACAGCGGAGAATGATCTTCAAAGTGTTTCCAATAAAGTCCATAACATGGAAACAGTCTTGGCTGTCATCCAAGCTAAGAATGAAGATTTGGAGGCCAGATCGAGGCGGAATAACCTGAGAATCATGGGCCTGCCGGAGTCGACTAACACTGGGAAGCTGGAGATATATGTGGAGGTGATGCTTAAATAAATATTTGGCAGATAATCTATCTTACATGCTGATTGAGGAATGAGCGTACCACTAGTTGGCATCTCAGCTGGTCCCTGGGGCCCAGCCGCAGCCAATTATCGCGTGGCTGCTAAATTATAGGGACTGAGACTCAATACTGCACCTATCACAAGTAAAAGACTATCAACTACCATGGGAATGAACTAGTCTTTTACCAACACTTTACCGTGTTGGTCCCTGGGGAGGGAATTCATGCCTGTTAAGAAGCTGCTGATTGTGGAGAACATCCCATATGCTATGCTCTAACCTACCCGTCTGAGGATCGGATCGGATGGGTCTGCCAGAGGCTGCCACAGAACATGCTAAAACCCTGACAAAACAGCACAGTGACATGGCTAGTGAGCCTGACGAAGATTAGCAATTAGTAATAGTCTGTGGTCGTAAAGTACTGCTTAGTGGTTACGGTTTTGTTGAAGTCACTTGTCCGCTTTGGAGGTCAGTGCTCGAGGAGGATGTTCGCGGTAACGGTATAATAATTTGAGCAGTATCCTATCATAGTGATCCAACCCCTTGGACCTAAAGACTGAGGCATTGTGACAACTGCAGGGGTAATGGATGTACGAGACCTCATGGGCACTGGACACTTGTTGGACCGTCACGCTGTCCCTATGGACATGTTTGGCCACCTTTCTGTTCTGTGGGAGGATGACTGTACTCTAGCATTTCCTGATGGCTGCACCCCACTTTTTTTTCTGGGAAATGTTTCTGCTGACTCGATGAGGTTGGGGAAGCAGGATGCAAATGTGCTCACAGCACAGATGGAAAAGGAGGGCTTATTGGATATTTGGCGGTGGCAAAACCCTAATGGGAGAGAGAGGACATTTGTGTCCACGGTGCATGGATCCTGGTCCAGGCTGGATTATTGGTTGGTCTCCAAGGAGGATAGCCCCTGGACAGTGACAATCAAGCATCTGGCTAAAACATTGTCTGATTATGCTCCTGAGGTCCTGGAGCTAGCTGTGTCTGCTCATGCCAGGCCGTCATTTCAGTGGCGGCTGCAGCCGTTGTCCCTATTCAACACTGTGTTCCGGGCCATGATTGGTGATGCTATTACAAACTTTTCTCTTGAAAATGAAGGTTTGGTTGATGGGACGGCAAACTTTGGGAGGCTTTTAAGGTCACTATTAGGGGACAATGCATTGGGGCACAGGCAGGTGTATTAAAAGCACTCTGGAATAGGTTACAGGAACTCGCTGATAAGACCTGGGTGCTGGAGCGTGGGTATGAACAGAGTCCCTCATCTACACTCCTAGCTCAAATCAGAGAATTGGTAATGGGGCATAACCAGGTTGCGGAGCCGTAGGTACCGCACAGGTCCAGGAGGTGCAAGGCATGCTTTTATTGGGAGGGTGGCAGGCTCAGTTGCTCTCTGGCACATAAAATGGCTCTTCCGAGCACATTGTTGAAAGGTTGGATAGCGATTCCATTGGTCGTTATACCATCCTGAGTTTATCAAAGTGTTTCCTCACTTTTTCGCTGATCTGTACGGGAATTGGCCTTCAGCCCGAGATAGTGAGATCGCTGGTTATCTGGATGATCATGACATCACGCTGGGATGGCTGTCTAATGCTCAGCGGGATTATTGACACAGCCCTTTATGGTAGAGGATGTTAAAGAAGCCATACTGGTTGGATAGGCTGCCTAGTGAGTTTTATAAAACATACACTGAGGCTTTGGCTCGGAATACTGGAAGTATTTGCTGCAGCATACAAAAGGGTGTTCTTCCCCCCACCCTAAGGAAAGCGCTAATTGTAACACTGTTGAAGCAGCATAAAGCTAATAGGTGCAGGTCATATAGGCCACTGTGTCTTATCAATATTGACACAAAAATATTGGTAAAAATGATTGCTAATTGCCTGGTTCAAAATGTAATCATCCCAGACCAATTGGGATTTGTGCCCAAATGATCAATTGTGCATAACCTACTTACCATTTTTTCAGTGCTGCATCAGTTAGACCCTGAGCTCCCGGCCCTAAGTAGTGCTACTGGATGAGGAGAAAGCTTTTGACTCTCTTCACTGTGGGTACATATTTGTGGTTCTGCAGAGAATGGGGATACCACTCTTTTTCCTGAAGTGGGAGCGCCATCTGTGCACAGGCCCAGTCCTCAGGATACACGTGAATGTGTGGGTAGCGTCTCCAATTAAAATATGCAGGGGTACCATGCAGGGCTGCCCCCTCTCCCCGATGTTTTTCACCCTGGTGCTAGAGCTGTTGGCATGTAAGATCAGACAGGGACCTGCCAACACTGCCCTGGGATTTTGGCAACGCCCACTTTCTATATCACTGTATCGGATGATATGTTGCTATAAGACCGAGAGCCGGGCACACATCTGGCATCCATGCTTCGTGAGTATGTCCGATTTGAGAGACATTCAGGGCTGGGAATAAATTGGACACAATCCACGGTCTTCCCACTAACTGAATGCAGTCTAGAGATTGTTTTGGAGTATCCGCTTGCCTGGTCGACAGAGCCGGTTAAATATCTGGGGGTCTGGGTGCACAGAGATCCTGATACTGTGCTCAGAATGAATTATGGGAGCGCGTTAACCAAAATTACTGAAGAAGTTGCCTGGTGGACATGCCTTCCATTGTCACTGGCAGATAGAATAGCAGTGGTGAAGATGACTATTCGCCCCAAACTGCTCTACTTGTTTGTAAGCATTCCAATACCCCTGAATACGGCAGTATTTAAAACCTGTCAGTCCTGTCTGTTAGCTCTGGTGTGGGCTTGTAAGCAGCCGAGATGTGGCTGGGGCACCATGTTACTGCCATTTGAAGGGGGTGGTTTGAGGCTCCAGATTTGCATCTGTACTATTTGTGTGCGCAGGTGCAATTCACACATTACTGGCATTCCCCGCAGCGCTATCTACCGCACTAAGCTGTGGAGGAGGATATTGCCTTCCTAACCCCGCTGACTACCATGGTCCTAAATAATTGCAATGGGGTAATAGGAAAGAGCTCAATATGGTCAAAAGCACGGTTAAGGCGTGGAAAGCTCTGGATGCTCGAGCCGGAAGGGAGAATCTCTATGTGCCAGCCATGCCAATTGCTGCCCATCCAGGTATTTCGGCACCGCAGGAATGTGGGGCACTGAGTGTCTTGCAGAATGCAGGTGTTATTAGGCTCGGCGGCTTGTTTATAAATGGGCTGTTCCTGTCCCTGGATGACGTTCTGACTGGGCAAGCATGTAAGTCAATGCATGGGTTTATATACACAATATTGCGTATGGCTGTGAGAACAGTTTATCCCGAGTTCCCTCTGGAGCCAATGTTGCTGAAAGCATTACAAGTGGTATTAACAGTAGGGGAGAGCAAGGGGCTGATTTCCAGATTATACAGTGCATCCCAAAGAGAAAATGTAATGTCCAGCTCCTTATCTCTTGATAAGTGGAATAATGAGTTGGCTGTTCCAATGGTGTGGAAGGACTTGGAGGCATGCTGTGCTCTGCCCGGTTGGTTGACTGCAAACTGTAATCTCCGAATAATACATTTTAAATATCTGCATCAGCTGTATTATACCCATGTTCTTTTGTTGAAATATGGATTGCGGGAGGATGCTAGATGTGTAAGATGCGGCGAGGATGGGGCTAACTTCATGCACATGACCTGGAGGTGTGCTGCCATACACAACGTCTGGCAGCGCGTTGTGCAGTTACTTACTGACATGACGCTGGATACGGTTGGGTGTAAGCCAGAACTCTGTCTGTTGGGTTTGATGAATAGGATAAAGCCATGTAACAGACGTATAGTCGATATTTCTACTCTGTTTGCAAAACCTGCTGTCTCAATGCATGGGGGTAGATCAGTAAAATGGAGCAGGGACCGTGTGTATTGTAAAGGATAAATAGAAGTATATGCTGAGGAGCTCCCGGTGTCCTCCAGACCTAAAGACTTTTGGTCACCACTGACAATGTATCTGATGGAACACCCGTACATGTTATAACTGCTTATGGGTAGTTCATTTATATGTGGCTATCTATTGCCTGGCAGGACCAGGAAATGTAAGTCAACAACTGTGGAAGGGAATATATTGCACTGTTCTGCATGTTCTGCTGATTAGTTGTGTTACAAATATGGGGTGGGGGATGTATCCTATGTGTCAACCTGTTGAGGTGCAGCGTGGGCGCACTGAGTACGCTGTCCTATGTAATTGACAAGGCAATAAATAAAATTTTAAAAGTGTGTTACACATGTGAATTCCCACAGGACCTTTGAACATGTCTGCATCCTGAACTGCTGAAAGCAATTACACCAAATTTGGAAGAAAGGTAGATTTGGTTATGCAGATTGTGCTTCTTGTTATTTTGTGTAATCTGTTCAGTAGTGGCTGAGAAATTTAGGAAAATACAGTTAGGGGTATATGTGGCCCCAACAACTTTGTGAAATATAACAAACTCATGCAGGGAAATACCGAGCTCTGATTGGCTGCCAACACTTCAACCAGGAAGTGCTGACAGCCATCTTTAGACCCGGCTTCAACCGAGAGCCACGAAAAAAAGTAAAATGAAAAAAGGGGGCAGGGTAAGAATACACTCACCCCATGAAGTTGGCCAAGGGGTCCTAGCTGGACTCCAACAGGTCAAAAAAGCATTAAAAACAAAGTGAAATTGTGATAGCTGTAAATTTGTGATAAAAAAAGGCACTCCTCCTACACTTTCTTTTTAATTAACCCCTGGTAGGCCCAGGTCCTGGGGGGATACCTCAAAAATAGGAGGGGTGCACAGGGCTCCCCTCCTAGGGCTTATCCAAGCCCTGAGGACCACCACCTCCCTGGGGCATTCGTTATTAGGTATGTGTGGGTGCCCATGGCACTTCCCCAGGACAAATGTTTATAACTAATGTGGGAGGGGCCATCCCCTGGGATGACCAACTCCCCAGGGTAAATCTTAAAATGAATGCGGGTGGCGTATGGATACACACGGTCCCACCGCCGCACTGGTACCAACACCTCCCTGGGGAAATGTATTAAAAATAAGGGGGCTAATCACCCCCATGCAGACCTAGGGATCACCACATCCCTAGGGCTAACCTGTATGTTGAAAAGGGGCCCCTCATGGAGCCTTGGATGGCCCTGTGGACCGCAAGCCCCCAGAGCTTGTTCCTGTTATGTCCTGGGGGCGCACCCCCTGGATATAGCTCTTTGGTGTAGCTTCATGGGAGCTTTACCACATCCGCCTAGCCAGAGCAGACTCTCTGCTTCCAGCAAGTGTGTTCATTAATATGCTCTTGGTTGCTGGAAGTGGAGCAGAATTGCTTTCACACACAGGGAGCTGTGTTTCCAGCAGCTCACTGTTTGGGAAAGCAATGCCTTCTCATGCAGGAGGCGGTGAGCTGGCAGAGACCATGGGAGCCTTCGGTATCCCTTCACAGGCCCTCATGAAAGTCACTGAGTTTCCTGGTTGGGGCCAGGGCACCCACAATGGAAGCCGGGCCCCGAGAAATGGGTCTCCCTTGGTTGATAGTGGGACCAAGTGGCCCCCTTCACCCTTTCCCCAAAAGTCTGGCCAGGGAAAACAGGGCCATGTGGCCCCCCTTCCTAAGTTGCCGGAGGGCCCGTCCCCTTTTACCACTACTCTGCAAACACGCCTCCTGGTGCACCACAAGTCAAGGATGAAGTCCCCTTGTCTCCTGAGGGTCCATGGGGCTCAACTATCCCTCCTGTTACCTTCTGTAGGTCCCACACGGCAAGATTGCTAAGAGGTCATCAGAGCCCCCCATTCTCCACCACTCTGCAAGCACACCTCCTGGTGCACTACTGTTTAGGGGATGAAGTCCCCTTGGATGCTGAGGGTCCTTGGGGGTCAGGACGCCCTCCTGTTACCTCCAGTAAGTCCCACACAGCTGGATTGCTGAGAGGCCTTTGGAGGCCACGCTCCCTTTCTCCGCCACTCTGCAAATGCACCTCCTGGTGCACTACTGGTTCGGGGATGAAGTTCCTTGGCTGCTGAGGGCCCTGGGGGCCAAACAGCCCCTCCTGTTATCTCCAGTAAGTCAAAAACAGCGGGATTGCTGGGAGGTCTTTGGGGGCAATGCCCCTTTCTCCAGCACTCTGCAAACATGTCTCCTGGAACACTACTGGTTGGGGGATGCATTCCCCTTGACTCTTGAAGGTCCTTGGGTGTTAACTACCCCTCCTATTACCTCCAGTAAGTCCCACACAGTGGAATTGCTGAGAGGCCCTTGGAGGCCCGCCCTGATTCTCCATCACTCTGCAAATGTGCCTCCTGATGCACTACTAATTACCGGTTGAAGTCCCCTTGAATGCTGAGGGTCCTTGGGGGCCAAGAACCCCTCCTGTTTCTACCAGTAAGTCTTAACCAGTGGGATTGCTCAGACCTCATGGGAGGTCCTGTCCCCTTTCTCCACTAGTTAGGAAATAAAATGAAAAAAGCCTTTTAAATTCACTGAAAAGACCAAAGATTACAGAGACATTAGACAAACCCCCTATAGTATCCGGTGAGGCCAAGTAAGACTCTTACCACATTCTGGGTCTTGGGGTGTTCCCAAACCAAGATGGTCTGAATTTTGGCCTAGAAGGGCTGCACCTTGCCCCCACCAACCTGAGTCCCAATAGACCACTGATCCCTGCCCTATCTGCTGGTGGGCCTGAAGCACTTCCTGGGGGTGGAACTGGTGTCCTCCTAGCTAGAGCTGAAGACAATAGTGTCAACCTGGCAGGCAGCAATGAAGCTCTCCCTCCCAGCCAGGACTCTCTTGACCAAACTTTGGAAGGTGGGAGGGGCATTTTTAATCCAAAGAGCATCACCTTAAACTGAAAGTCACCCTCTAGGGTGGAAAATGCAGACCTCTCCTTAGCCCCCTCAGTTGAGACAACCTACTGGTACCCTGATGTCAAATCAAAGGTACTCAGGAACGTGACAGGCCCCAACTGATCTATAAGCTCATCAGCTCAGAGGATGGGGTATACATTAGTCTTGGAGAATGAGTGGAGCCCTCTTGAATCTACACAGAACTGAAGTTCTAGTTTGGTGCCCGGTGAGACGGCCTTGGATACCAGCACCACTGGGCTGGACGATGGGCTCTTGGAGTGCTCAATCATACCTATTTTCCAGGACCTTGGAGAGCTTTTCTTAGGTACTAGAAATAGAGGCTTCTACCTTTTCAGACAGCCGGTAAATCTTATTCTCCATAGGCATACAGTCCCCTGTATCAATGTCATGGGTACACAGATGGGTGAGCCCAGGCCTCAGTGAGAACAGGAAGGCAAACTGCCCCCAACAAGTAGTTCCTCTTTTTTATAGGGTCAGATTAGGCGAGAGGTTACCACTAACCCATATTTCTCCCTTTAAAACAAGGTACACTCTCCTCCTCTGCTCCATCATCCAACACCCATCACCTGTAGCATGGCGACTTCAGACATCTCACAGAGAGGCTTGATGTATTTGAAATACAGGACCCTTAAGTAGTACATGTGGGTTTTGAGACCCACCAGGTAGGTGACCTCTCCATTGCGCTCCTTCACCTCGTAGGCCTGGCCCACTCAACCACCGTCCCTGCAAGGCCCTGGACTCCACTGGCTCAATCGGTCAAGCTTTAAAACTATTCTGAGATTCAAACACAGTGGCCTTCTGGTCATTCTAGAGTTTTAAAACCTCCTGGCTAGCTTCCAGGTTCTCAGTAACCTTCTCCAGAAGTGCTTCATCTAAGAATGGTGAGCCAACATGTAGCTGACTACATCCTTGGGGTGTTTCCTTGGGCTAGCCCCATCCTTCCTTCCCAGGGATGAGAATCCTTCTGAGAGGGGGGACATAATGGAGATCAAACAGACTGAACGCAGCTCTCTTCTGTACCACCTCCCTGAGGCAAAACACAACCATGGTAAGAGGACAAATCACTTCCGACTTGAGGGCTCTGATAGGAACATGATCATGCCTTTAAGGGTCTTGTTGAGTCTCTAAACAAGCATATTAGTCTGGGGGTGATAGGGTGTGGAAACATTGTAGAGAACCTCAGTCCTGCTACAGGGAGCACACAGCATTAATGCACAGGAGCTGAATCACCACCAACGCTATCCATCTAGCGAGTGAAATTTGAGTTCCATTAAATTCATATTGGCTATAATTAGGTCAGTAAAGTGGAGCCCAACCTCCCTTCTGGTCACATCTGTAAAAGAACCGTATGTTCTTAATGAATTGTACACTTTATTTTCTCTATTCAGAATGAACAAATCTGTTACATTCTGGAACAAATTCTCACAACCAGCCATGGCAATAACTTGATGTGGATGTAAAATAGTTGCCAACTTGTACAATAAATGCTTGTTTAATATTAAGTGGAAGATTTTTAGTGTAACTCAGTTTTCATTGCACCAGTATACCCAATGATTCAGAGTGAGCCAAGCACAACCATATCACTCCATCCACACTCAGATGTGGCTCTCAGTATGGAGGAGCTTGGTCACATATAAATCAGATGTATATAAATCTTGGTTCCCAAAAGAGGTCATTCTCACATGTTTTCAGTGGTATTCTCGTTAGTCAACACCTTCCTTTTTAACTGAATAGCAGTGAATCTAATAATAGTAGCTCTGTTGTAGGCACCCCCAAAGAAGCTGGTTTAGGATGTATGTTATTTTAAGTTAACGGATTTGTAAAGCGTATCACTGTACCGGCAAAGAGGCATCTCAGCGTTGCTTGCTAGGAAGGAGAGTGGAAGAAGGAGCTACTTCACTGCCCTTCTAAAGGATAGAAGGTTGGAGGTGTTTCTGTTGAAAAGAGGCAGAGAATTCCAGATTGTCGGTGCAAACACCTTAAATGAACGCCCTCCTGCTCTGGTTCTGTGGAACCTAGAAATATGAGCCAGATGGGGGGTCAGCCCAGCGTAGGGCACGCGTTGGTATGTAGGAACGGGAAAGATCGCTCAGAATTGCACGGCCTGAACCTGCAAGATTTTGGTGCATGAAGCAAAGTGCTTTAAAATGGATTCTTTGTTCTATAGGCAGCCAGTGAAGGCAACGCAGAAGGCCGGAGACCTAGCAGTGCCTAGGTAGGGCAAACAGCATGCAGGTTGCAGCGTTCATAGTGCGCTGTAGCCTTTTAATCACAGATTGAGAGAAGCCAAGCAGCAGACCATTGCAATAGTCCAGCCTGGCCAGAACAGTAGTTGCAATTAGCTTGGGGGTGTGAGGGTCAAAGGAAACCAGTATGGGTTTTAAGGCAGCGCAGCAAACAAAAACAGGTCCCTGACACAGATTTGGCGTGATCATAAAAAAAATCGCTATCAACCGAAATGCCTAGATTTTATATGACAGTTTTCGGCAGAGGGGGCGGCGTTGCCGAGCTTCTGAGGCCACCTGTTGCTGCCCCAAAGATGTGAGTCTCTACCAAGTAGGAGGATATCAGATTCCGTGGAGTTCAGCTGGATGCAATTAGCCTCCATCCAGGCAGCGATGGTGGACAACCCTTCTGAAATTTTGCGGCATCCTGTCTAGGGTCCCAGGTGAAGGAAAGTATTAGCTGCATGTCATCTGGATATGACACCAGCAAGAAGTTGTAGGCTTTAACCAGCAACGCCAGCGGCCGAACTTACACATTGAACAGGGTCAGTCTAAGTGCCAATCCCTGGGGACGCAGCTGCGCAGGAAGTGCATCTGGGAGTGGAAAGGGGGGGTGGCGACTTGAAAGGACCTGCTGGTAGAAAACGATGTAAACCAGGTGAGGGCTTTGCCGGTGATGCCAATCTCCAGCAACTGGAAAAGCAGGATGTCGTGAGAGACCGTGTAGAAGGCGGCGCTGAGATCAAGCAAAATCATTGCTGATGTTTTGCCCTCATGCAAGGATGTTAACTGGTTGAAAAATATTGCTATGATTAATGTTTTTTTTCTTTGAAGATTCAGGAAAAAATGTTTGCATCTTAACTAAAATATATGTTGAGACTATAGATTTCTTTGGCGTTAATGTATCTGGGTTTGGTCTTGAAGTGCTATGATGACTGACACATTATGCTTTGTCACTAATCTGCTGTTCATTTCTGCACATCTTACTCTTGTCATTTCAGTAACACTTGACCAAACTGCGCATAGGGTTTTTAAGACATATGTGGTGAACATGTCAAGGATTTCTGTAGTGAGAGCCTCTTCGAATCGTTGAAAATAATTGTGAGCTTTTGAAGGTTATGCAACTTGGGCATTGTTATCAGAAACCCCCAAGTTCAGCTTCAGTGTCTAAGCCTAATGTCCATAGTGCCGGATACTATGACTTGAGCATAATAATTTGGCTAGGGGCACAAAATGATCTGCAAAAATGTTCATAATATGGAACATTTTTCTGCACTTTAAAATTCTCCCTCCAAAATTACTGGCTGTATTTTTCAGTTGTAAATATGACACTGTGCCTACCAGCCTCTGGGAGCAAGATGCCCACTGTGTGAAAAGGTTGCACTTTGAAATGGGAGAAAATAAACTCAATAGTTAACTTTATGATTATATGGATTCCATAAAACTCATCAGTTACATTTTCTCCTAGTTCCAAGTGTCATATTTACAAACAGCAGGCATCTTGCTCTCAATGGCTTGTAGACAGTGTATCAAACGTATAACAGACCAAAGTACAGTCATTGCTTAAATGAGAGAAAATTAAAATTAATACTTAACTTAATCATTAAAGTAACTTTTCATTTTAATTTTCTCCCATTTAAAATCATTGAGAAACCTCATTTTTATCTCATGCTTCAATACTGAGTTGACAAGGACTTTTATTTAAGAGTTAAATACCCCAGTGTGCCAGTTCTGTACCTCTGTGACCTAACCTAAGTCATAAATCTTTCCAAGCACTGTCATTATTAGGACCTGCTATCTGTGGCCTGGTGAAAATAATGCAAAATAAACACAGCCTTAACTTTATGTTTAAAGTATTTTATTAGAAAGGTACAGTGGCAAAAGAAAAACACTCATACAAGGAGGCAGTGCATACACCAGGGGGTGTCCCAGGAATACAGTTCGAGTGTCCGAGCCTTGGAAGGCCGTTCTAGTATCTGGCCCACGCTTGGAGAAGTGCAAAAAAGATCTAAGGAACAACTCACCAATTTTCCGTACCCTTCGTTGAATTAAACAGTTCCCCCCAACAACCCCCACCTCCTCCCCCCCTTCCCCCCTCCCTGTCCAGTGCTATGTAGTTTAGATCCTAGGTACTGTCCCATCCATCCTCTCCTTCCCCCATGTTGCAAGTAGAGTCACTCTCATATCCCCCCCATTGGACAGCGTATCACAACGGCTGCATTAGCCTCATAAGTCTCAGGTATCTCGGGCATGTAATTTCCTTACATTCTGTGGCTAGTAGTGAGTGAAAAGGCTGCCACAACTCCTCAAAGCGGTCCACTTCCCCAGCTAGCGTGAGCGATAGCTTCTCCATCCCCAGAACATGCCACAGCCTGTGTAGCCAACCCGTGAGGGAGGGGGTGGTCGGTGTGCGCCAGTGTATTAAGATGTTCTGGACTGCTGAGCCCAACATGATCGCTATCTGCCGCCCCCTCCGAGATTTCAACGGGTACATTAGGCCATTGGGGAGGCCCAGCAGGGCATATGCAGGAAACCGGGGCAGTTCAATAGCAAAGCATGTATCTATCTCATCAATCACCTCCGTCCAGTAAGCCTGTAACACTGGGCAGTCCCATAGGATGTGTGTTAATGTGCCTACCTGCCCACAATCGCGCCAACACTTATCGTCTATGAGCCTGTTCATCTCGTGCAGTCGTTCCGGGGTGTGGTACCAATAAGTGGAGACCTTAGTGAATGTTTCGGTGAGACCCACATGGTAAGCTGAATGTCGTGCCCGGTACGAGATCTGTTCCCATTCCCTGTGGCTAAGTGTCCTCCCTAGTTCTCTGTTCCAGCGTTCCCTACTAGGAATAGGGAAATGGGAGGGTGGGAGCTGTAGCATCTTATATAGGTCAGTTATGAGTTTTGTGTCTGAAATGCGTGTCACCAACCATCTTTCATACGGCAACAGTTTCCTGTCTGCTGTTTCTCTAACCTGCGGTTGCAGAGCCCAATGTCGGACCTGCCAGTATCGCATGCGGTCCGTTTTGGCCATCTGATAACAGTCTTTAAAGGCTGGAAATGGGATAATCACCTCTTCTGCGTACATGTGAAAGAGCGCCCTGCAACCCTTCACCCTCCAGTGCGAAAAGGCCCCCGGTTCTGTCCCCGGCACAAAGTCTGGATTGTCCACAATAGGTGTGAACGGGGAAGGGAATGTGGTGAGGTCAAATGTACGATTGGGGGTGTCCCACACTCTCAGCGGTACCCTCGTTATGAAGCATAGAGATTCGGGGGACGGTGTGATCTACGGATAAACGGTATTTCCTGTAAGGGGCGCCCCGCTACCGCCTGATCCTGGAATAGCCAGTGCTTGTCTGACTCCCACCTGCTCCATTCCACCAGGTACCGCAATTGTGATGCTTGGAAGTATTTGCGTAGGTCAGGGACCCCCAGTCCCCCTGACTCCGGCGCCAAGGTTGTAAGGGCACGGCGCATTCGGGGTTTGCGGCCCCGCCACACAAAACGGGACACCTCAGTTTGCATCTGCTGAATCCAGCCTTTAGGGGGCTTTAGGGGTAGTGCTCGGAATAAGTACAGAATCTGGGGCAAAACCGTCATTTTAGTCGCCGCGACCCTGCCAAGCCAGGATATCGTCCCCTTGTTCCATCTCCCTATTTCCTCCTTAACCTTCTTACTCATCGCCTCATAGTTGATGGAAACCATCGCCTGTAGCGTCGGAGCCAACGCAATCCCTAAGTATTGCACTTGGTCCCGCGACCAACGCAGAGGGAAGAGCTCTTGCAGTTCGCGTCTCGTTGCAGGTGTCAGGGAGACATACAGTGCCATGTAGAGCGCAAAAAGGAGAGGGGAGAGGGGGCATCCCTGTCTCGTTCCGCGTTCAATATTAAAGCGCCGTGATCCGCAGCCGTTCACTCGCACTACCGCCGATGGGAATTTATAGCAGTTAAACACCATGCATCGAAACTTCTCCCCCATTCCCAACTGTGCCATCACCCGCTCAAGGTAGGGCCAATGCACCCGGTCAAACGCTTTCTCAGCGTCAACCGAAAGCAGCATCCTCTCCCCTGGAATACGCAAGGCCTTTTCCAAAACGTGCACTATCCTCTTAGTGTTATCCACAGTCTGTCTCCCAGGCACAAAGCCGGATTGGTCCGGTTCGATTAAGCCGGGTAGGTACTGCGCTAGTCTGGCTGCTAGGATCCCCGTGTAGATTTTAAGATCCACATTTAGAAGGGAGATCGGTCTATACGAGCTGCACTGAGTCCTGTCCTTTCCGGGTTTGGGTATAACCGATACCGTTGCCTGTAGAAGGTCTGGAGGGATAGCCCCCGGGTCGGAAAAGGAGTTAAAGAGCCTGGTCAGAATCGGCGCTAGCGTTGAGCTAAACGTCCTGTAAAAAAGGGTGGAGTAACCGTCTGGGCCCGGGGCCTTCCCAAGTTTAAGTCTGGAAATTGCTGTAACAACTTCCTCTACCCTTATCTCCCTTTCCAAGTAGATTGCTTGCTCTGGGGTCAGGGACGAGAGAGGCACCGAGTCCAAATAAGCCCCCGGCTCCTCCATCTGCGAATCTCCCTCCGCATACAGTTCAGCGTAGAACCGGCGGAAGGCTTCAGCTACGCCAGCGTCATCCGTAATCCTTTGCCCCGCGTCCCCCTCTATCTCTTTCACCTGACGACTCTGGTGCGCCGCTCTTAGTTTGGCTGCCAGTAGACGGCCACACCGATCCCCTCCAGTATAATAGGCATGTTTTAGACGCAGCGCGGCATATTCAGCCCTATCTAAATCTAATGACGACAGAAGTTTCCTAGCCGCTTTCAGCTGCCTCCAAACCCTAGGAGCCCCAGTGCGACGGTGTACCTGTTCAAGTTCCCTAACCTTCTGCGTGAGCTCTTCCCGTTTGAGTTGCCTGTCTCGATTGTCCGCTGCCGAGATCGCTATGAATTCTCCCCGCAGCACTGCCTTAAGAGCTCCCCATTGAGTCGTCACTAGAGTATCCGAGTTAGAAATGTGCAGCTGAAAGTCCTTCACTGCCTCTATGATCCGCTGCACTACAGACTTTTTATGCAGGAGTGTGTCCCGGAGCCGCCAAACCCCTCGCCGAGCAGAATTCGATGGAGGGAGAAAGGTTCCCGAAACCGGTGCGTGATCGGAGAGAGAAATAACCCCTATTTCTGAAGCGGTGGCCATGTCTCGGACTTGTCCAGAGACCAGCAAGTGATCTAATCTGGTGTATGTTTTGTGTGCTTTTGAGTAATAAGAGTAATCTCTGTCTAATGGGTGAAGCCCTCGCCAGAGATCATGTAGGCCCAAGTCAGTTAACTGTGTCTTCACTGCATGTGATAGTTCCCCAGTCTGTGGGTGCCGCTGCACTGACCTATCCGTGGAGGAGTCGAAGACCATGTTTAAGTCCCCCCCCTAGTATTATGTGCCTATCTGGTGATGCTGTAATGTCCTCCAATGCGGTGCGTAGGAACCTGTCTTGTTGCTCGTTTGGGCTATAGATCGTGCCAATCGTTAGCAGCAGGGCACCTAGCTTGAGTCGGTAGGCTAGAAGTCTTACTTTCTGCTCTACAAATTTGTGCAATACTTCCCCCTTGAAGGATTTGGACAGAAGGATAGCCACCCCGGCCGTTTTAGTAGTGTTGGAAGAGAAGAACTGTGTGGGGAAATGGCGGGACCGCAACCTGTGACAGTCGCTAACCAGTAGGTGGGTTTCTTGAAGCAGACAGATGTCTGCTTGCGAGCCTTCTAATAGTGACAGGATTGCCCTCCTCTTCGTAGGGTTATTCAACCCCTTCACATTCAAGGTCACTACCTTCAGTTCCGCCATAGGTCGTCTGGATTACCTTCCTTGTGCGCTAGAACTGAGGCGCGTGGCCTAGAGAGGACACGCAATTTGGCCTGAGAGTTGAGATAGATGTGTGGTGATGCTCCAGAAGCACCGGACAGGGTAGCCCCAAACTCCCCCCCCAAACTCCCCCCTTCCCAACTCCCCAACTCTCCCCCCCATTCCTTCAACTCGCACCCCAACCTCCTAACCCTTCCCCTCCCTCCCAAACTTCTCAGAACTCCCTGAAGTAGTCCCAGACAAGCACAAACGGACCAGTCCGTGGTATGGTACCTTAGTGGACGTCCTGCCACACGTGTTTGATCCGTCTCCCCCTCCCCCCCCAAGCCAGCAGTTGCAGCAATGCCATGGTAAACTCCCCCCGGAGCACTTTCAAGCGGTTAGCGCTACTTCCTCCGCCTCTCCCA
Source organism: Lissotriton vulgaris (assembly GCF_964263255.1). NCBI lineage: Eukaryota > Metazoa > Chordata > Amphibia > Caudata > Salamandridae > Lissotriton > Lissotriton vulgaris. The sequence continues at coordinate 1,069,047,454 of NC_141694.1, read as the reverse complement.
GATCCCTGGAGGCTGTCCGGACAGCGTCTTCCATGTCCGCCCTGATTGTCGGAGATCCCGGCCTCCGGGACATCCCGGTTGTCCTTCTCCGTGCAACTCTTTGCCAACCGCCGACAGCCGTGCGTCTCCTCCGCGGGGTGCGGAATTCCTCTTCTTCCGTGGTGATGCCCAGGACTTCGCATGTGTCCTGTAGGGAACGCAATTGGTGTGTCTCTCCCTGCTACTTAAAGATAATACGGAGAGGGTGACCCCAGGAGTAGGGTGTTTCATGCTGCCTGAGGAAGTCCGTCACTATCTTAAAGGCTTTCCGCTTCTGAAGCGTGATCGCTGAGAGGTCCTGGTACAGTGCCACAGGGTGACCGCGGAATGTGAGTGAGTGGTCCCTCCGCGCCTCCACCATTATCCTTTCCTTCAGTGGGAAGTCCGGGAGGAATGCTAGTATGTCCGGCGGGGGGCCATTCGCCCGTCTGGGGGGTCCCACCCTGTGCGCTCTGTCAATCCTAATGGGAAAATCCGCTCCCTCCCCCTGGACAGCTTGGAAGAGTTCCTGCAGGTACTTGACTATATACGGGTTCTCCTCCGAGGACGGCACACCCCGGACCCTTATGTTGTTTCTTCGTGACCTGTTCTCCAAATTCTCGTTATGCAATTGAAGGTCTAAGTGTTGCTCCCTAAGAGTCAACACCTCCTGTTGTAGAAGAGTGAGTTCTTCATCCTGGCGCTGCGTGGAGCTCTCAACAGTGGCCACCCTCTCACCCAAGCCGTCCACTTCCCTGCGTATTTCACGTACCTCACCCGCCACTTCCTGCTTCAGGGTTTGGAAGTCTTCCCTCAGCGTGCCAAAGAGGGATTCCAAAAAGGATCTGGTAACCGGGGGTTCCGCTGTAGCACCAGACTGCGAGCCTCCAGCCGCTCCGGCTGAGAACGGGGTCTTATCTCCTTTGCTCTGGGATCTGCTGAGCATCTCCGGCAGCGTGCGATCGTTGCGTTTACCACCTCGTTGATCAGCCATGGTGCAGGCACTCCCACCGTCCGGCTTGCCTGTCGCTGCCTTGGACCTCCCCGATCTGCTCCTCTCCGGGTTTCTGCTCCCAGTCCAGGGCGAATGCCAGTCTGCGCCCCCTCCTTAAGATCGTCGTTGGCCTGGCCTATTCGCCGCTCCCCAAGTTGAGGTGGGGGAACTGCGTCAGTTGTCCTCGAGGCGTCCCAGGCGCCGTGCCTCTGGGGCGGCCAGCGACGCAGAGGCCTCTGCCCCGTCCCGGCCTCCCTCCGGCTCCAAGATCAATGCAGGGACCCCACCGTCTGGGCTCTCCGTCGTACTCCGCACCGATTCCTCCGTGGGTCACCCGCTGTTCCCCCACTACGACCAATGCCGTGTTGATTCTGGGTGAGGGCTGTGCGCGGGGCCTAGCTGCCCCCTTTCCGACTGCTCAGGAGCGTCAGTGGTAGTGAGAGCCGCGGCGAAGGAGCGACCCCCGCACCGCCTCTGGCCCCGTCCTGTCCCCTGCGCGGCCTGGTCTGTTTGGGCCCCGCTGGGGAGGCCGTACGAAAATAAGCCGGCGCCGGGGGCTGCGTGCGCTACCAAACTGTCAGGCACAGGATGTCTCTCGGCTATGACCGGTGTGTGGGCGCTCCTCGATTCCGATCTCGGCTCCCGCACGGCCTGCAGAGGGTCCCCAAGCCGGGCACTTGCGTAGTTCCCACACCGGCCAAGCCAGCACTTCGTGGTGGGGCGGACCCCAGTCTCCAGCAATTGGGCCCGCCGCTTCAGGCTCCCCGCCCACTCCGCTGCTGTGAGCTCTAACCGGACACCTGGAGTCGGCCGCTCCAGGCTGCACACCCGCTGTTTGGACCTCGCGCCCTCCTCAGGTCTGGGCGAGAACCTTGGCCTCAGCACGTCGCCATCTTGGTCACCAGGGGGAGGGGTAGGAGCGCCCCGGACACAGCGCAGCGCCGCAGATCCACAGCTGGCTCCCCGGTCCGCCGTCGGCGACCCGTACTGCTCACTCGGGCCGGCCAGACCCTCGCTCTCCTACCGCCCTGCGGATTGCTGCCTCGTCCGGACCGAGGTGCTGCTCCTGCTCCGGTCGGCGCCGGCCAAACACTCGGCCCTCCGTACCTGGTGAGTTCGCGCTCTGCGGGGCTCCGTCGGTGATGGTTGGCAAGCCACTGCTTCTCCGGTTGTCCCAGCTCCACTTTGCAGCTCCGGGGGGGGGAATTAGCGTAAAGTAGGGCTTGGGGCCTTGGAAGGGAACGGGAGCTCCGGAGAACACGTCCTCCCACTCCGCCATCTTGGCCACGCCCCCCCAGCCTTAACTTTAAAAGGAAATTGGGACCTAGGCTCCTTTAATCTCAGGGCTGGGGGCTACTCTACTCTGAATGTGTCTGAAAGCTACTGGTAGCTCACAATGGACTGGTTGATGGCACCTGCTCTAGAAAAGAAACAAATAGACACGTCAAACAAGGCCCACACATTTACCCTCCGCCCAAGCTTAATTGGAGCCCTGAATTTCTACAATTGCAAATGATTTGGCATTTGCCTAAGCTAGGAAAGCATGTTTACTTTAACAGTGGGTATCATACTCTGAAAGTGGCTTTGTTTTGCCTAGCCCATTGAGCCTGCCTGTCCAGGGGTCTCAATTTTCATTATTTGGACTAAGCCTTTTTGGTTTCTCTAGTATTTAATGCTCTTATCCTTAAGGTTGTACTGTTTGTGAGGCTACAGCAAGACATATAAGAGACCTGGATTGTATGACCACCAGCGCACAAAGAACACATGCATGTTGGAAGCAGAACGAAAGTCCCTGTGATTCAAGGCGCGTTGATAAAGTGGATTTAGCAGACTGATTGAATTGTTATCCAGGCATGGTAGAACTAATGACTTTTGTGTTTGACAGCAGGCTGTCATGTAGGTGGGACAGCTGAGTTGCCATACAGAATGGATTTATGTTTCTTCTTTTGTCTGCGTTCCCCTAACAAGAGGCCCTTTTTACTACAGCCTTATCATGGAATTATAATTTGTGGTTGCAGACATAGACGAGTCCTTCTATTTGTCATCTGATGCATGGTAGGTGGTCTTTCCTGATAGCTTGTGATAACAAACGTTAGACTGTGTCTTAATATTAACTCATCAAAATGATAGTAATACTGTATGTTCTTTCACATGGATTGGTTCATTCTCCAACTAGTGCAGAGCATAGCTCATTCAAAGTATTTTGCCAACTTATAGCACATTACACCTATTCCCTGAAATTTACACTGGGATTGTCTCTATGATGTTCCTTATCGTGGTGTATGCAACCCTCCACAGACTAATGCTATCATATGTGACTGACAGATACTCCGCACACTTCTCACCACCTAGCCACTTCCCCATCCAATTACTTTTTATTTGACAACAGGCAGTGTGGACCTCCTAAATTTAGCCTGCGAGATTTATAAAAGTTCTTCCTGCAGCAATATGATAGCTCTGTAGGGCCTACATATTCTTTTTGGACATCTCATCAAGGTATTTAAAAGTTTGAAGCTTCAATAGTTAAAGATCATTGTTTACTATAAATTGAATTTGAATATTTGATTAAATGGCCTTCTGTCAAATCAAAACAGAAATTGATTAAACGGTCCAGTCAGAGTTTTATTAAATATTTGTATTGTTTGATTTCCATTTGCAAGCCATAAGCTCATAGCAATGCTTCATGCAGTGAAATGTGTCTGTATTCCACTTAAATATAGATTTAGCATGTGATAACCGTGCTTAAGGAGAAATCAAGTGCACATATATAGTGTCCTCAGAACCCAATCTGAGTCACATTTTGAGGAAGCTTTTTTCTTCCACTCTTATTCGTGAATACATTTTGCTCAGATTTGCCTTTAAATTGGTGTGAAAGTATCTACAACAGCACACAAAATAATCAGTTCTTCCTTCAGGACCCATTAGTTAGAACTTTCTACAAGCAACCTAGCACCCAAGTACCATACACCTACTGCGAAATAACAAAACACATAACAATTCAACACCACATATTACATGGAAATAATTACACATTGAACATTGTATACATTTAGGTCTTAGGACCTAATTACGAGTATAGGTGCTATTCATTGAACCTGATAAATAACGATAACTTGGAAAAACATTTATCAGGTGCGATAAATTGCACCTATTACGAGTTTGGGGGAATAACGTACGGATTTTGGTGTATAATGCACCAAAATCCACATGACATAGTAAATAATATATGCTTTTCTTCTGTTATACTTCCATAGCTTTGGCCTGCCAAAATTTGACGAAGGTGAAGGTATTTAACACATTCAATAATTATCAGATACTTTAAATACCTAGCAACTAGTAATTCTGACCCAGCCGTAAACAATGGTTTACGCCACTCGGAATACACTGACCTACTCACAATCAGCTCCTTAGTTCATTATAAAGTCCATCCCACACCAGTGCACCAACATAGAGCAAAAATGATTATGGTGAAATAATAATATCCACCCACTAAAGCTCACATAAGCCATTTGATAAATGCATATCACATAGCCACCACCACTTACTACTCTCAGTTAATATAAGTGCATACCGACCAGCCATTCAATGTCCAAACCACAAAAAAACCTGATACCATGTCAGAATCTTTGACCGACCTCATGCTGAACCTAGCTCACATATAACAAATACATCAAACTGTCAACAACAAATCCATGATATAAACTAACAAGACCACAAACACACTGCTGTCTACAAACTGTCTCTCATAAACAAAATACATGGACCCATGAAAATCAGAGAAAGTAGGTGCTGGGCTCAACTGATATTACGAGACCATCATCCCTACGGCAGAATACGTGTTATGTGCATACTTAGAAAATAACATAACATAACATTGGGGAGCATTAACACCTCTCTATGTCGGACACTGCTGACAAAAATTATTATAAAACTTAATTCCAAGTAGAAAAATAAAGCATCAAATTGTGCAACACATTACAGCAGAAGTTATGTGGAAATAGAGAAAACTCATTATTAGTTTTCTAGTTGAGGTTTATCCAACATTAAATTAAAGCTAGCTGTGAAACTTTAACTAACAGAGCACTTGGGAGATACAGGCATGTTGTGGGAAATGTTAGTGTCTGAATTTGCTGAACTTATAAGTTTTCAGAGCACTGGATTTAGGGCCGGATGAACTAATAACTAATTGCAAAATGCCGGCTGCAAATTGCGAACTGCATTTTGGAACCAATATTGAATTTTATGAACTGATCTACGTTCTAATAGGTTGGCACGTAAAATTCCAAATCGGAGTGGGTCGCAATCCAACCTATGCATTTAACTAAATAAACCTTTTTTTATGCACTCTGTTTTCATTAAAGGGCATGGGACTGCGTTTAAAGAAAAAAGTTTGCTTTTCTGACAAAATCTGTATGAGAGTTGTCAGTGGTCCCCTGGACACTGCCTAACCACTCCGTATCTAAGCCTTTTTTCAACATTCTCAAGGGGGAAAGGGCCCAAGATGTAGAGTTCCCAAAGAGCTTTTTTCAAACAGGTTACCACCCATTTTGAGGAGTCAGTAACTTTTCAATGGTTTGCAATTAACATTGTGGTTGCACATCATTATTACATTGCATTGCAAACTACAACTTAGACACTGCCCTTCCAAACAGCTATTCATTATACATTTATATACCCATTTTATGATCTGGTAACTCAGAATGCGTTTAGTACATAGTATAAATCCATACAGCTGTCAAACATTCTGTGATTTTACAAATCTCAGTGTTTCCAACCACTAAATATTTAAGTACATGAGGCATGTTGATTCAAAAAAAGCATTTTAATGGTCGCTAACAGTGAATCTGACTTTCTTTCTCCATTAAAAATGCTTAGTACATCTGCCATTAAGTCTGCAGTTGTTCGAAACATTTCTGCCAATGAAAATGTCTTCATTTATAAGGCAAATGAGACAGGTGGATTTACTGTAGCATTAATAAGACTTTAACACCTGTAAGGAGTTTCATATTGACAGCTCATTGACAAATGGAGGCCTGTCAGTGAAGGACAGAAGATAAGTGTGAGTCTGTAGTGGAAGCTGAAAGTTTGAACACATAACGTTATTCACATGTGGGGAAATAAATGGTCTTGCTTTACAAAGCAATAACGTGGAATCAATGAGTTCGTGTAAACTTTGATGAAAGCAAGATTGGTTTAATTTACACATTTAGAGTCGTGAAACTTGATATCACATTATTTTCTTGTTCTGGCACTGAGGAGTGTGAAGAGGGGATATACATGGAAGAACAGACACCAATAAAATCATATAATGAAAAACAACTGCTCCAGACAATACATAATAAATGTGGAGTACCAACAAAAAATAAGGAAAAGGAATTGATCTGATTATGTGGTGTTTCTGCAAAAGACTTTATTGTGAACTCCACAGAGAGCTGGTGCCAGGTGGTCCAGCTAGCTAAGGAAGGATGCAGGGATTCCAGTGGCAATTTTTTCTTATGAGCGACTGATTGACAACAAACGTTTCAGTAAGACCTGCTGCCTACAATATACATAGAGTAAGCTCTGGGTCACATTTAAACCATTGGGTTCTTTGTGTAATCAATCAACAGTACGAAATCCTGAGGTCTACAAAAATATTTGAAAAGTGTGGAAAGACCACGTCTAGCTGGTTTAGTCAAAATGAAAAATATATAATGTGAACAGAACCAGTGACTAAGCCCAATAGAACTAACTTTGGGCAGTTCCCTTTTCAGGACGAAACCCCTTACTCACCATAGGTGACTTGCTTCATCATTTGGGATTCTCCTCTCAGAGGAAAAACCTAGTTCCTCTGGGGGCTGCAACCTCCTCTCTGAGAGGGAGGAGCTCAGGGATGTTTTATATGTTGAAACGGATATTCTAAATCTACAAATGAAGAGCTAGCAGTATGAGTGAAAGCGCAGCGCAAAAGAAATCAAAACTGTGAGGAAAGTGAGGATAAAAACTAACTCAAAAATCCCCAAAAATCTTTAATGTTAGACGTTCTTCGTCGGGATTGAAAATACAGTGCACCAGCGGTCTAAATTACAAACTGCGATGGTGAGGTAAGACTAATCGGTCAACATGTTTCAGCCTTATAGCCTATAAGTAGGCTCGGCTTTCATTAGGACCTGTGTTGCTGCTGCGAGAAAGTGTATGAGTGAAATAACATAAAAGAATACAGGAACAAAACATTTTCTCAATGTGCCTGTTTTGAAGAACATTACCTACAATCAAACAGAGAAACATCATCAGTGTAATAATTCGTGGGTATATCAAGAAACTAGTTGTGTTTCACAAGAAAGCAAACAAGTAAACTCAGCCGTAACTACTGGGTAAGTCACCACAACTCTACCTGGCAACCGCTCAGGAAAGGGGCACCGCTCTGAAAAAATGGTGTTTAAACAGTTTTTAAACAAAAACATGTCTTATCAAAATCAGAAAAGAGTATGCCAAAGTGTCAATACCCTTGATAAGCACATATGTAAGAAGCCAAACTATGAAAGAGGGACACTAAAACAGGGAGTATAGCAGAGGACTGGTTAAGCCACAATGCAGTGTAGGCTGAAATCATGCAATACATTAATCAGAAAACCAACTCCTACGATATTGTGATGAGTCAGTACTACTATATCGACCAGTCACTTCATTACTAGTAGTTAGCTCAGCATGAATGTTGACTGACTCCAAAATCGACTTTTGCTGTCTAGAGAAAAATAATAACCTTGGGGTCACATGTAAATTAAGTGCATCTGAACTACGACGCACAACAAGGTACTAGGACAATTTACCAAAGGTGTAAAGGAAGTCTACAAACCAGACAGCAATGTTAGTAATGAACAAGAGACACGATTTATAACAGGCCATAAATGATAGCGCTATGGTCACATGTAAATCAAGCCTGTCTGACCTACAATGTATATGGACAGATACATAGTTTTTTTGTAAAAGCACGCTCTGCACCGGGAACACACCCGCACCTTGACTGTGAGCAGTTGCACTGTCCAGGCAGCGCCTATGCATTACCGCGCGCCCTCGCACCCTAATCTTCTTCACCGCGACGCCATTTTCAAAATGGCGGTTTTGAAGTAAATGGATCCGGAGCTTTCAAAAATATAACATTGAGAACTTGTTGTGAAAAGCGCTGCGGACGCCGACTGAAAAGGAATTTATTTGATAACATAAGCGTCGCGGTGAAGAGGATTAGGGTGCGAGGGCGTCTGGTAACTCATAGGCGCTGCCCGGACGGTGCAGCTGCTCACAGTCAAGATGCCGCTGTGTTCCCAGTGCAGAGCATGCCTTTTACGATCAGCTTTTAAAAGTCCTTACCCAGGCGCGCAACACCCATTGAACTCACCGGGCTTCAGCCCCCCCCCCGTCATGCGTGGCAGCCCGGGATGAGACAGATCCCGGGCACACACACAGCCGCACCCGAACGTTTCACAGGTCGTTTAAAGACCATTTGAATGTTAATTAGGCATTGTTATTGTTTCAGCCCTTGTAAGAGCCCCTGCAGCTCGACTCTACGCTCCACTCTGCCTACTGATTAAAGTTCAGCCCCCCCCGAAATTTTTTCTTAGCCCCCCCCCGAAATGTGGCTCTAGTTGCGCCTCTGTCCTTACCTTCCAAAGATTTTTGGATTCAGACATTAAGTCCGGTTCCAGAAAACATTCATTTCCACTAAGAGGCAGCCCTGAGGAGGGTCCCGGTAGCTGTTGCCCGGGTCTCGAAATGCATTGGCAAATTTTCCACGGAGGATTCTAAGAAAAACGAATTCATTTGTGCATTTTGAGAGGGATGGTGATGAATTGTATCCCCCAGTTGCATTTAAGATTTTTTCCCTGTGTGTGATGGAGTGAGTGGATGACGTTGGATAGATTAGCTTTAGTTGTAGGGTGGATGATGTTCATGAGTGAAACGTGTGAGTGGAGGTTGTGAATTATTGTCTGTATTAATGTAATTTGTGATGTCAAGAATATATTTGATGGTTGATGAGAAATGTTAATTGAAGCATTTTCTTTTCCGTACATTGAATATTTTTAATTTTTTTTTCCTTAGAAAACAATTTGAATCGAAGTGGATAAATAAATAATCCATGCAAACAGATATAGTGGTTGTCTGGTTTTAGCTCATAAGACTGATGAGCATCAAGCAGAACGGGTCCAGGTGCTTTTTTGTGTTTGCAACTTTCTAAAAGTGGCATCTTCAATATCAATTTAACATCCAACTTTACCATCAGTTTGGATTTTAAATTGCTATTAATTTGAGTTTTTCAATCATGGGTCATGCTGTTCCCAAAGTTATGCATATTAAGGTGTTATATTGTAACACAGTGTTTTTGTAAAGGAGAGCCCGCCATGACACATTATATATATATATATATATATATATATATATATATAATTATTTATTTCATCAGTACAATTACAGATATGCAAATTATGTTTTGTTAACAGATATTGTCAACCTTAAATCTTTCCTTTCACAGTGCCTGTACTCCAGGAAACTGTCACACTTTACAAAACCCTAATTTTGTGGCCAAAGAATGATAAAAAGTAAACACCAATTTCCCAATTAATCAATTAAGCAACAATTTGTCATGAGATGAAGCCTGACATTTGGCCTCTGTAATTGAATGCACAGCTAATGAAATTAAATCTGCCAATTATTTTACCATGTTTGAAGAAAAGAGCACAAGCGCTTTTGCACTACTTAGCAGTGGTAAAGTACACAGAGTCCTAAAGCTAACAAAAACAATTTCAGCAAAACTGGAGGGGGCAGGATGTCACGTCAAATAGTGGTCATATGGGAATGATTCCTAATTTAATCCTTGGTGGTCATGTAGAAACAGGTTTTCATTTCATTGTTGGAGGGTATTACTGATACAGCCACTTGCAAGATTTCATAATCTTGGCAATCACGTTACATCACTTTCAATATAAAACATGCCAAGAAAAGCACCAGCTCCTTCAAAACTTGCCTTTGAAGTTTCTACTTGTTCCTGTACGTTTGCTGAAGTCCCAAAATCCTCCTGTGTATCAGTGGAGGCTTAGTGATTTAGCGACACAGTTGACCTGGAGCATAGTGAAGAGTCCTTTTCTCCTTGTGAAAACCAGTGACATGGGCCATTGACAAGCCTTATTCAGGGACAAATGTATTGTGTTCTTGGGTGCACACTGATACAAAGTTCTGAGACTGAGTTTTGTTAAGGAGACAGACACTGGGTAATATTTTGAATACATTTAATGACTTCAATTCGCACCCCCAAATTTTGCTGCCAGCCTGTCAGCTCTCCAGTCTCCAACTGTCTCACACAAGACATTACCATGGAGACAGAATCCACAGTCACAAGCAGATGTACATGGCAAATTAAATAATTACAGCACATCCCCCTTACTAAAAATACAGAAAGCTATAAAGGAAAAACTGAACATGCAAGAAAGGGAAGTAAGTTAAGAAAGAGGAAAAAAAGGTATCATAAAGAGAATAGAAAAACATTGCTTCAATTCATCACATAGTCTTTAAGATATTCAGGAGAACAGCAAGATCTGGAAGAAAAACCTTGTGCATGAGGATTTGGAGAAGGATTTCTCTCAGACAAACTGGGTCCGGGCAGATTAACACCAGAACATGAAGGATGCATCAATTTGTCACCTCGAAATCTTACAAGACGAGACATACTCCTCATACTAATATTGTGGACCGTCATCACGATCCTTTTCATGGAGGTTATAACAAAAGGGCCCATAAATTCAGTGACCCCCTTCTTGTGCCACCTTGGTTTCTTTATGAGCACCCACTCTCCAACAATCCATGTCTTAACCTTCACTGATTTCTTAAAATCAAATCTATCCTTATATTTTTTTTGATAAGTTTCAATTATAGCATCAATCTCCTTCCTATCCAAACCAACTCCCTCAATCAAAGGCAACCACCCAGGATTAAACTTGGACAGAGCAACCCTGCCCCTCAATATCTGGAATGGAGAACTTTGCAAAACTCCATTAAGGGCAGTGTGGTGTGCCCTCCAAGTGTCCCTCAGAACATCCTTAAGGGGAACCCTCATCTCAATGGTGCTCTGTACACAAGCTTTGGCCACTCTATTCATGCGTTCCGCAAGTCCATTGACTTGTGGCGCATAAAGAGCTGTTCTCTGACGAGTTATACCCAAATTCTTTAGAAACTCTTGCATCTATTACCCCATTGTCTGTGATGAGGAACCTAGGAATACCCTCACTCAGAAATTATTCTTTAACCCCTTCAATGCTGGTGACGGAACCATTCCGTCATCAGTCACAGTTGAGCTGTGCTGATGACGGAATGGTTCCGTCACGACCACACCCATTATCATTGGGGCCCAGCACAGGGGGAAAATATCAGCCGCAGCAATGAGGTTAAGAAAATCTAACAGTACTAACAGTACTTACGCATTTGGTGGAAACCCACCTTGAAGAGTAATCCACCAAGAGAATCACAAACCTTTCAGTGGGTCCCAACAGCTCAAAAGGACCCATAAGATCTAATCCTAAATTAATCCATGGCTTACGCGGAATTTCCACAGTAGACAAAGAAGCAGGGTTGGTGATGTGAAATTTATCATTGGTGGCACATTGATGACACTCCTTGACCCCCTTTCCACCTGGAAATCCATCCCAAGCCACCAATACATATCACAAAGCCTAGACTTGGTAAGACTCCTTCCCATGAGCAAGGTTTACAAGTTTTGGTCTCAGAACACATGGAGGCACCACCCTATCACCCCACATGAGTTGATTCTGAAACAAAGTGAGTTCATTCCTGACAGACCAGAAGGGCAAAAGATCAGAATCAAGTCTTTTGCACTCAGGCCACCCCTTAATCCCAAATTCAACAACAACCGGAAGAATTACATTATCAGATAAAGCAATTTCCCACTCATCTTCCATGATGGCAGGCTCCTTGACCGAACATACCCTAGCAGGTTCAACGCCATGAACATCACAGCTGTTCTCAATCAGCAATCTTGACAAACAATCCACAGCTTTATTTGCTACACAGGAAGGTATTGCACTTGAAAATTTAACGTTTCCAATCCTTCGCTCCACAGTTTTAACCTGGGTGTCAACCTCTCACTCTCCATGCAAGAAAACACTTGTATCAAAGGACAATGGTCAGACCTTACCAAGAAAGGTATGCCCCATAAGTAAAACTTGATGTGTCTAATTGCCCAAAATATGTCTAGAGCTTCTTGAGGCAAATGCAACAACCTTCTCTTCACCTATATCCATTTGAGAAAGAACTGCACCAAGTCCATAAAGACTGGCATCGGTTGTTAGAACAGTTTTCTTTCTTGTATCAAAATGACCAAGAGTGGGCAACTTACCAATGGCATGCTTAACAGAGTTGAAGGCTGCATTGCATTCTTCTGACCAGGCAAATTGTATACCATTTTTGAGTGAAGCGCTAATGGGTTCAACAATGGTGTCAAAACCCTTGAAAAACATTGAGTAGAACTCAGCAGGGCCAAGAAAAGACCTCACTTGCTCTTTATCAGTGGGTGCAGGAGCATTGAAAATACTTTTCGCCAAGTCCAGCTTGGGTTGAATGCCCTCCCCAGAGATAACATGTCCCAAATATGTAACAGAAGACACACCAATCTTGCATTTCAATTTGTTCACAGTCAATCCTTTGTCAGACAACCTCTGCAGCACACTTCTCAACGTTTTATCATGTTCCATGTCATCTTTACCATAGATCAAAATATCATTTTGGAAGAACAAGATGTTTGACATATCACCAAAAAGCATTTTCATGATGCGCTGGATGCAGGCAGCTGCTACGGGTAGCCCAAATGGCATTCTGACAAAACAAAATGCTCCCAGTGGTGTCACAAAGGATGTTAAATGCTTAGAGTCCAGATGCAGGGGCACTTGGTGATACGCCGAGGACAGATCTAACATACAAAAAACTTTTGCACCATCTGGCATGGTAATGGACTTCGCAATATTAGGGAGCGGCTGTCGGTCCACCCATATGCATCCTGTTCAAACTCCTCAAGTCAACACACATTCTGATATTTTTCCCTCCATTCCATGGGGCCAAAATCACTGGAGCCAAACATTCAGAGTACTCAATATCCTCAATAAAATTCAGAGCCACCAGCTTTTTTAGTTCATTCTTCCAGGGTTCCAACATCATGTTGGGAACCTTTCTCACCTTATGTACAGTCGGCACTGCATTCTTTTTTAGGACAATCCGATGTTCAAAGTATTTAGGTACACCAAGTTAATCAGTAAAGACTTGAGGAAACTCTTCAAAGAACTTGATAGAGGTTCCACAGTCATTAACTAAGATGACTTGCTTGGATGGATTACGTGCATTATGGTTGAGTATTATATCCAAATCTCTTTGGTGCCTCCAACCTAAAAGGTTGTCAACTCGTTTGGTCACATAGATTTTTCCAATAGTTTCTCTGCCTTTAAAGTTTACTTTCAGACAAGCATGCCGAATCACATCAATATGTTAACCACCATAACTTACTGGATTTATATCAGGTGTGAAAAGCTTTAAATCTGGAAACGTTTTGTCCCATAATTCATTACTCAGCATAGTAAATGGAGAACCTGAATTGGCCAGAACAACAAACAATTTGCCACCAAATACTACTTCACATTCAGGCAAGCTTATAAGATCAGGATCTATCACACCATCACCTCTCACACTCAGTACTACCGTTCTCGGGTTGCCATTGGTAGTCTCAACATTCTCTATTGTGCACACCTTCACACCAGATCTTCAAACTCTGGCATGGTGACCCTTAATCCCATACTTATGACAGGTAGAATTTTTAGCATAGCAATTAGGATTATTGAAGGTTCTGTCCTTCGAGAGGAGACTTCTTCGCTGCTGGTCGTCCCTGACTTGACCTCTCTTCCTGCTTTGCTGTGCCCGGTCTCCCTCCCGCCGCCGCTGTTGTTACCTTAGCGGCCGCCGAGCGGAGGGAGACTACAACTCCCAGCCTGCCCAGCGACCCGGATCCACTCCAGCGGGGTCATCGCGCCCTGAGGCGCTAGAAAAACGCTGCTCCCTCGGCAGAGCGGGTGTTCTGTCCTTCGAGAGGAGACTTCTTCGCTGCTGGTCGTCCCTGACTTGACCTCTCTTCCTGCTTTGCTGTGCCCGGTCTCCCTCCCGCCGCCGCTGTTGTTACCTTAGCGGCCGCCGAGCGGAGGGAGACTACAACTCCCAGCCTGCCCAGCGACCCGGATCCACTCCAGCGGGGTCATCGCGCCCTGAGGCGCTAGAAAAACGCTGCTCCCTCCGCGTCGCGGGACGCGAGCGGGACGCCCGGACGAAGCCCGGACAAAGGGCGGGCCGTCTGAGGCCGTCCGAGGCTGGTCAAGGTTGGGTTGGGCCCGTTACTCTGCTAGAAATAGAAAACCTGATTCAAGGAGGTGAGCCTGTGTTATAGCTGGGGGTTATTTATTGAATTGTTGCCTCTTGGAGCACCTGTTTACCCCGTGCTTATGAAAAGCATTGTCTGTTAGTGAATTATGCCCGGCAAAAAGTTATCCCCTGCAAAAAACACTATGGACAACTATATCTTTCAGGTAGTTGCCAAAATTAATAGTGACAGGAGATCTTCGCTTGGCCTGAGTTCACCGTCTGCCCTGGGTTCACCAACTTCGCCGGCTTCAGCTTTTGCCGAGTCCACGGAGCAACCTACCTCCTGCTTTCCACCTGTAAGTGAATCTGACCAAGCTGATATCGCTGTAATGAACCGGTCGGCTCTGATTGAGTTAGACAGCGAGAGTGAGATGGAGACTGAACAACAACTACCCGAGGACAAAGCCCCCACTCCGGTGCCCGCTCCACGATCCACCAGAGGGGCTAAAAAGCCACAGCCACAGCCGAAACGATTTGGGCTCAGATCAAGCCGCAAAAAGATTGCATCGCCCCCTAGCAAATCCGCAAGGGAAGAAGATGTCACTCTGGATGACGTTTCTATGTCTCTTACTAGTGGTCAATTTAAGAACTTACTGAGTATGATAGACACTAAGATAAAGGACATTGTTAATCCGCTGTTAGGCAGAATTGATAAACTCACTAAGGAAGTGAATCGCCTTGGGGGTTTACTGAATCAAACCTTATCTGAAGTAGGCAAACTACCAGATGCTGTTTCTAGTAGGGTTGAGTCCAGTAAGGCCTCTTCTTCTTTGGTGGGTGGTGGGGCTTCCTCACTACCAGTTCCTTTGGTGGCTCCCTTGATATCCATTTTAGATAGTGCAGAGAATAAAGATGTTCCCTCAGATGCATCCTCCGCCCCAGAATCTGTAAATGGCTCGGTAGAGTTGATAGTTGAGGCCTCTCCATTGGTCTTGGTTTTAGCCAATGTTCCTCTTTTGCAGTCTGGTCAGGAAGAATCTACCTCATCCCTATTGTCTAAAGCACTTTATTGGTTAACAAATAACATGGTAATAACTCCTAGGGGTAGGCACCAATTGGCTGACGAAATAGTAAAGGCTAGAAGGGTGAGGTGGATAGGTAATAGTACAAAGAAGTTTATGGGTGACTGCGTCATCCTACATTTTTCTGACCCAGAGGTTTTGGCCAATATTCTACCCAACCTTCTACCTCCGCAGCGGAGATCGACTGAAATCATTCCACTCACTTTAGACTTTTTCTATCAGTGTAGTGGGAGGGTCTCTAATAAAACAATGCTAAAGACTAAGTGGAATGTTGTCCCAACAAAAGGGCGGAGGGAAGTGAAGCAACCAGAGAGGGGTCTAAATCTAGAGAATAGATTTTCAGCCCTTTCCAATCTTGATGCCTGTGATTGACTCTCTATAAATCTAAGTCAAGTACCACTAGCAAATGGGGATCAAAATTCGGATAGCTTATCTACCCAGAATGTTAATTGCCTTACCAATGATTTGTTGAATAACTTGGTTGTCCAACCAGAGGGTGAGGCTTGTGTACTAAACTCTTTTCCTGGATTACGCCAGGGTCGTTTGTCTGGAGTTGCTAACCTACTCTGCTGGAATATAGCTGGTCTGACATCCAAGCTCGATTGTGGGGACTGGCTTGGCTTTGTTACCCAATTTGATATTTGTATATTCCAGGAGACTTGGGCCTGCGACCCTGTCTTTGTATTAAGCTATTTGAATTTTTATGTGTCAGCTGTCAAGGGTCCGAAAGGTAGACCTATGGGGGGGCTTACTATCTGGATTCGACAAGCAATAAATTTCTCAGTTAAAAATATAGCTACTGGACACAATGATATCCAGCTTATTAGGATTTCTAATGACAGAACAGGGTCACTTGATATTTACAATATTTATATTAGGAGTTCCAAAGGTCGATCTGAAACATTACTAACCTTGGCCGACCTCATCGAGGAGCACTCCGTTAAAAATAACATCGTTATAGCAGGAGACCTTAATAGGACGTTTGAGCCATTGGTTGTGGGAGATGCTTTCACTGGTGCTGATGAGGATTCCTTCTGGGGCATCCCTGAACTACAACTGAAACCAGTCTCCCGTTGGACAGAGGACATTATAGCTATTAATGCACTGTGCCTTGAAAAAGGCTTGAGAGCTATGAACGGGAGAACAGCTGGGGATAGAATTGGCTCACCAACTTTCGACAATGGGAGGCACAAAAGTCGAATTGACTATGTGATCTGCAGTTTGCATCTGTGGCCTGCCCTTTGTGATATGGAAGTCATCATAAGATCTGAGAGTGACCATAACCCCCTAAGTGTGACTCACAAATGGTGGCCTGCTGAATCAAACTCTAGCTGCATGAATGAATTCGTCCCTCCGCCCATTATCCCCGAGAACAATATGCGTAGGCTACGTTGGGACACTGTAGCGAGAAATCAGCAGGCTATTGATATTATTAACAGTGAAACTGATCAAGCCATTCTAGCTATGGAATTGGCTAATGCCTCTCCTAAGGATCTGGGTGAAGTGGTCAAAATACATGATACCCTCTTTGGTAAGATCAAGGCGCACTTTCTAAGACCTGATAAACATAAGGGGGTTATTACCAGAAAAGATGCTAGATGGTATAACTCTGATTGTAGGAAGGCAAGACTCGACCTTGGCCTGGCAATCAAGAAGCGAGACTGTGTGTCTGTTTCTCTAGCCAGGAAAGAATATAAAGTATGCATTGCTAAAGCTAAGAAGGATTGGGACGAGCAACACTGGTGCAAATTGAAAATGGCCAGTGACAGGAAGGATTCCAGAGTATTCTGGAATATTGTAAAATGGGGTTCTGAGAGAGCTGAAGAGTCACCAAGTAATAACGTCTCACAGGAGGCATGGGTTAAGTTCTTTAGTTCGCAATACACTCTTAATACCCGGGTCTCAGTTGATGACAGTACAGCTATGAAGTTTTTTGAAGATGACAATTTTAACTATAAAGAGATTATGTCTGCAATCTGTACAGTAAAGCGCGGGCGAGCTCCAGGACAAGATGGAGTACCCGCTGATATATTCTTAAATGATAGTGAACGCTGGTGCAAATATATACATTTGCTTATAAACTCAATTGCTCAAGGAGCAGATGTCCCTGATTCATGGAGGGGTGCAGTTATTATCCCCGTGTATAAGAAGGGGGACCGAGCTCAGCCCTGTAACTATAGGCCTATTAGCCTTATTGACACTGTGCAAAAAATCGTGGGTCGCGTGGTGGTCAATAGGCTTCTCGACTGGGCTGAGGATTTTAATATTCTATCTCCATTCCAAGCAGGTTTTAGAAGGGCAACAAGCACGATCGATCAAGTGTTCCGCTTCCAATTATTACAGTGGAAAACCGTGGTTCTGGGGGGGTGTAGCCTGTTTGCGGCATTTGTCGACTTGCGGGCTGCATTCGACCTGGTCCCACGTGCAAAACTGTGGCAGGTCTTGCATAGCTTGGGGGTTTCCGATGAGTTACTAACCCTGATACTGCGCCTCCACGAGTCTAACTATGCAAAAATTCAGTGGGGCGGTCACGGGATGGTCACTCCTGATTTCCGTGTTGAAAAAGGGGTCAGACAAGGGTGCTCAATGGCTCCTACTCTATTTACATTGTTTATAAACGGGGTAGTTTCTCGATTGGTAACTGCGAATGTTGATGCTCCTTCTCTTGCAGGACTAAAAATCCCCATACTAATGTTTGCGGATGACACGCTAATTTTATCAAAAACCCCTAGTGGACTACAGCGTGCTCTGACAATTTTTGAGAACTTTTGTGGGGAACATGGACTGGAGGTGAATACTATGAAAACTAAACTAATGAGCTTCAAGCCGCAGCGTAGCTTTAAGTCCAAAATTATGATGAGTGGAGGGCCTTTAGAGTTAGTTAAATCATTCACATACCTAGGTATCCAAATAACTGATGACCATAGGTGGAGCCAGCATATAAATATTGCTATTTTGCGACACAAACAAATAGCTGGCACAATTAATTCTGAACACAGGAAATCGCTAACCAAACCTGTTAAACCAGCCTTATTGGTATATGAAGCAAAGGCTATTGGGTCTGCACTTTATGGCGCTGAAATGTGGGGCTTTGAAAATCTTACATCTCTGCAAGCCTCTGAAAATAAATTTTTAAGAACTCTTACCGGTACACCTAAAAGTACTCCGTTGTTGCCTCTCCGATACGATCTAGGAAGGAAACAAATCAAGGACTTGGCCAGATTACGCCCGATCTTGTATTGGCGCAGACTCTGGACCACTCCTGAGCTCTCACATTATGCCGCGGGTTTTGTGGATGTGATCAAAGCTGATGGCTTTCACAAGATAAGCTGGCTTAAATTATTGAAATCTATATTGTTTGAGCTAGGGTTGAGTTCTTTATGGCAGGACCCTGCTGGGACATCTTTCCCTTCTAAGCGTGTCTTAAAAGATATTTTTTGGGAATGGATTGTTACTAAAACTTTAAATGCTTCAAGCTCTGGGTCCATGTCTACGCATTTTCTTGAGGCCAAAATGTATCCAGTCTTGGAACCATATCGGGATATCATCTCCAAACCAGGTGACAGGAAGCTCCTATTCCAACTGAGAGCTGGTGCACTTCCTATAAAAATATTGACAGCTAAATGGGGTTCAGGTGGAAGTAGCACCTGCCCAGCTTGTGGGTTGGGGGATGAGTCTCTGGGTCACTTTCTGTTTTCATGCGGATCATATGCTATTCCAAGACGAGTATGGTTAGCTCCTATGTGCAGGAACCTTGGGACATCAAGTAGTTCAGTAGCTATGCGAATTATTTGTACGACTCAAGTTTCTTGGATCCTGATAGCTACAGCAAAATATCTGGGTTGGGCATGGATGCTCAGGCAGAGACTGCTAGTTAAATAACTATTCTCTGCCCGACAATTTAGACAGAGACTGCTAGTTAAATAACTATTCTCTGTGTGACAAATTGGCCCTCATGAATTTGACATTACTGCTTTTTATCTATCAAGGACCATGTATCAAGATAGAGACTGCTAGTTAACCAACTATTCTCTGTCTTGATAATTGTTTTTTTTGCATTTGTATAATTGCTTTTAGACTCCAGCGTTTCTCATCTTGAAAAGTATTTTTATCAAATGTTTTAATTCTTCTTTTAACCGAATGAATTTTTATATGTAACCTATAGTGTTGCGTCAATGTGCTGGATTGTAAACTTAATTTGTTTTTAAATTCTTGTGTATAATATGCTTTTATGAGTAACAACTCGAATAAAGCACTTTTTTGACTTGACTTGACTTGATTATTGAAGGTGAGATTGAGACTCCCACACCAACAGCATTTAATTCTTGAAGAGTCAGTGGAGACCTTGCTTCTAGTTCCATGAAGTACCTTGGAAAGATTGTCAAGAGAGTCTTGATGAACATCCATTTGTGTTACTTCATGTATGCTGCTAGAAGTAGGAACATTTTCAGTTGCAGGTTTATGAGTCTTCATTTCTTTAACCCGACCAGAAGTATTCTCTACTCCCTCCACTAAAGCGATGGCTTCTTTAAGTGAAGGATTTCTTGATAGAAGCATCTCCTACGCTCTTGGGATGTTGGTGCATCTGACTAACTGATCACATATTAAGGAGTCGGTCAGATCACCAAATTCGCAAGTGGGGACAAGTGTTTTTAAAGAAGCAATATAATTCCCAACCTTTTCATTGGGTACTTGGATCCTCATAAAGAATTTGTGTTATTCCTGGACAACATTAATCCGTGGACCAAAATACGTTTCCAAAATTTTTATGGACATTTCAAAAACTTCTGAGGTTTCACCATCTCCTTCACCTACTCATATTACAGCAATACTTTCGAAGATGTTGTGGCCCTTAATTCATAGATTGTGGAGGAGAATCGCTTGTCTTCTATGCACAGAGAATTTCTCGCCTCCTATTGTGACTAAATAAGAATCAAATAGTAATTTCCACCTTTTCCAAGGTAATAATGGTTCACCTTTCTCACATAGAAAGGCAGGAGGGTAACTCATTGACGTGGCTGACATGCTGGCATAAACAGAAATAAATGCTAAAAATCACACAAAGCTGTGAAGTATTTCTATAAAAGAAACAGCACCAGGAAATGTCTAAAATGACTGAAAATCGTCAGGAGATGTATAAGAAGATAAACAGAGCTTCTACAGGACTGATCCAGTGTAAGACTGTTGCTGTGGCTTAAAAAATAACAAAGATGGTGGTACACAGCATATGCATACGTAACTTGATGATGTCAGCCACAGGTCAGAATGCAAAGGATGCAGGAGGATCCCACTGCGGCTCACGTCGAATTGCACGAGCGGCTTCGCGAGTGCAACTGCTCACCAGCTTGGATCCCCAAAAAAACAAGGTAATAGTTGAAATTTACTGACCCCATTTCCGTGCAGCCAAAGCAATCCTTGTAAATCCAGCAACCAAACTGTAGTCATTGGTGGCCGCCAAGCAAATGTTGCAACAAAATGGTCCAAAGTGGGTCCAAAAGGGGAATTGCTGGTGAGCTTGTCCCCTTACAAGCATCACTCGTCACCAGTATTAAGGAGTCAGACACTGGGTAATATTTTGAAGAAATGTAATAACTTTAAGTCGTACCACCAACTTTCTCTGCCAGGCTATCAGCTTTCCAGTCTCCAACTGTCTCACACAAGACATTACCATGGAGGCAAGCTGATGTACATGGCACATTAAGTCATTACAACATGTTTCCTAGCAGTGCTTTGACTCTAGTCCAATGCCTAAATTGAGCATGGCTTCTAAGTGGGTCTATTAGTGTTCAATGTAGTTCATGAGAGAAGAAAAAAGTGACAGTAAACTAACCTGGGAATCCAAACAAGAGATATGAAATGCAGGTTCTGTTTTTCAAGTGTACCGAGCCATAGTAGCAAATTGTTACAGCATAAAACTATTTTTTTCTGATCGTTCCTAATCCTCTTCCTTGTACATGCATGCTACCCTTGTGAATTCTATGTAAGGGAGGGGACGGCAACTTTACAAAGTTGAGCCTGAGGAATTCATATTTCTCATGGGATTCATTTGCAGTACAGCTGCATGCTGACGCTATGACCGAGTTTTTTCCTTTTTTTCATGTGTTCTGGTGGTTGAGATCCAGAGGGATCTTCCATGTGATCCCTCACTGGCCATCATTATGAATTTGGAGACACTCATCTTGTTGTGTCACTTGAATGATTGACTGCCTTGTGTATGATCTCTCTTATTATAAACCTCATACATCCCTTTGTCCCATTGACAGGTCATTTCTCTGCCATTTTGCTGGGTAGTTTGTTATATGCAGCCAGTTGGATTGCCTGTCCAAAGCTGGTACTCTACCGCAAATATCTACCTCAAACTGGACCAAGGGGTTCCATCCACATTTCGATCCTTGCAAAGAAATGATATGAAGAAATATGCAACATGTATACTAGAAGCTTGTGTTTAGTGATTACCCTATTTGTCAATCCACATAGTGATAGAAATGGTGGCACCTCTACAAGTTTGCAATTACTTCCTTTTTAATCAAGGTTCAATGATGCTCTGTGTAAGATTGAAACATAACGTGGGAACGCACATGTACATAGTGGAAGGACTCACACAGAAAGATACACGAAAATAGCCAACCAGATATTTATGTTGCATACACCCACCGACATACTAATCCAACTCATATAGGTTATTCAATTTGTCTTGTAGGGCACACTGAATGATCACTCACAAATCTTGGTTCAGTCAAATCTTGCATAATCTCACTCAGCCTCTATCCGAGGACCATGTCTTGGAACTACTTTCTAGCAATAAAGCCTGACTTCTCGTGCTCACAAAGCAATAGATCAAAAGACCCAACAGCCCCTATTCAGCATTCACCCCTTCAGGAACTGACATCCTTGGTTTCCCACCAACACCATCTTTTAAAGAAGAAACCACACAAGCAGACTTAATTCTCAATCATTGGTCTCCATAAGAATTGGCATTATAGTATTTCACAGCATCCACCTACTCAGGAAGTGAAATCCCTCCATTGCCCAGTCTCAGCCTCTTCTATCAACTCCTCAAAGTGTCCCACCTTCTGGACCTCCCCTGGAATGGCAGACACAGACACTTAGATTGCCAGTCTGGGGTTGTTAGGGCCAGAAATGGACTTGGGCCAGAACACCTGTTTTAACAGCAACCTGCAAAGTAAGATCTCCGAATGTGCCTAACCCAGCACTGCCCATTCCCACAATTATGCCCAGCCTTAGACTACACACTCACATAGCATCCCTAAATGTATCCGAGTTGATTAAATGAAATCTGTGGGGGTTAATACTAGCTTTGCTACTGGACTGGGCTCATTGGCACCAGAGGGTATTCTGAAATGGTATAAATCCAAGGCCACCGCTAAAGATTTATATGGCAGTGAGGTGTTGGGGTACATTCCTTCCTATAACACACAGGTGGAGGAAAATAAGTTTTTACGGTGGATCCTGCGGGTTCCGCAAGGCATGCTAGCCTGGATTCTTCATGAAGAGCTAGCGGTCGATTATCTGATAGATCAAGTGGCCATTAAGCCATTACTTTTCTGAATAAAGGTCTGGTTATGCAAAGATATGGGCTTAAATCGTTGGGTCTTAGAGAATTGCCTGGCCCTGGGTACGTTATATTAAATAATCTGCACAGGCCACAGGGAGGCCAGACTTTTTTTTGCACTTGACACTTTATGCCCTGGGGATCTCCACATCACAAAAGATTTACACACTAAATTTGTTACTGCCCAGTAACAACTTTATGGAGTAAAGAGCTCAGTAAACCTACAGCGAGAGCCTTTTTAATGTTAAAGTCTGTGCTTGGTTTGGAACCATACCTTTTTGCACTCCCTAGAGCTCACAATAGATTTTTAATCACGTGCTTCAGATTGAATCAAATTCTCCACCTTTTAGCTTCTCAAGCTGGATTTCCTTCCTCATCCTCAAGAGTTCCCTGTGGCTGTGATCTTAGATCTCCACAGGGCACGTTGCATTTTGTTTTATTGTGTGAATTATTTTCAGTGCCAAGAAAACGATTCCTTTGGCATTTATTAAAGAGTCTGAAGATCAGGCAGGCAAAAGTGGCACTCCTGCTTCTGCAGTTGTTATCAAATTCCCATACCTTCCTTTCTGTGGCTAGTTTTTTGCTGGCAGCTCATAGATCCAGGATATCCAGAATTGATTGAACTTATATTGCTTTGTATGTAGGAGGCTATTATTGGTGTGATGGGAAATATAGCCATAGACCTGTGGGGCTTTAAGTATCTTCTTTTGTTTTAATTTGCTGTTCAGTTTTATCTCTGTATCTGATTTTTATCCTGTATGTTTGTTTTATTGTATCTTTTTATGGATGTGTTTGCATTCAAATAAAGAGAGAATAATTTATCCGCAAAGCAATAGCCACAATACACCCTCAAGCGACTGAAACTACAAAAAATATTTTCTAAGTCATGCTCATTAACGCACACTTTGTAGTACTCCAGAGGTCCCAGACCTCATCACCTATCTGAAGCTGGATGTGCTTGGCATCACTGAAATATGCTTCACCTTGACATCTGCACACATTCAAGATGTATTTGTTACAGCAGGCTGCAGCAAACATCTCTTGGGCTGGAAACATAAGAAGGTTTTGCTGTTATTCTTGCTGATGATGTGCCCTAGGCAAGCAGGTGAAACTCAACCCTATGTGGCTTCTCAAAAGACACATTCCAATCTCAATAGCTTAAATTTGAATCTTCCTTCAATCTCATATAGAGGCATGCTGGGTAGAACAAGAACTTGATTGATTAATTAGTGGATCTCCTCACCAACTCATCAATCCAACATGCCCACACCACCCTACTGGATGAGCTTAAGCTAAAAAAACACGAGACACCCTTATCAATCTTATTAACACAATCAACTTGGTAAAGCACATCAACAAAACAACAAACTACAAAGGCCAGATCCTTGATCTCATCTTCTCAACATTACCAACAAAACAATGAAAAAAAACCCTGACCTTGGACAAGGTTGATGACCACACCTTCCATATTTCCCTGCTTAGCATTCATGCAACAAACCAAGGTCAACCCAAAAGAGAACACCAAACCATCACACCCTTCAAGCACTTCAGCATCAACAACATAAAGCTTGAACTCATCTCTTACTATTCCACCTTCATGTCTGATGTCAACACCTTTCTAAACAGCTGGAACACTTTTCTGGAAAACCATGTAAAACCATACTAAAACAAACACATGCAAGTCAAAACCCTCTGCACTCTGCATCCTGGCACTGAAAAAATCTTGCTGACAGAAATGCTCCAGCGTCGCACAGAAAAGAAAATGGGGAAATATCAGAACTCCAATTGACCTCTCACTATAGAATTCAAATCCTTATAACATGCAGACAACTCATCACATCAGCCAAAGGAAATTACTATATGACGTAGAACACTCCTTAAGACAACCAGGCATTGCATCAACCCAGCTGCCTAACCCTACTATCTAACACACCCAGGCAAGTTGAATGCCATCTACCTCTCCTGCAGTGACAAAATACAGAACATATGACAGTACATAAACAACACCAAGCCTGTTTCTCCTGGTAGACCAAGTCCTTTCCATTGCATCCCACAAAAATCATCCTTGAAAGTTGTATCTCTTGCAGAGCCCACTGTCATACTTCAATCCACAAAGCGATCTAGTATGAACATGATGTCTTACCCTCAACTTTTATTAAGGCTCTCTCCAGCAAAGGTCTCTCAGCCATAGTTGACAACCACCGGGTCATTACACACCTACTCTTCGTTAGATAAATCATTGAAAAAGCAGGCTATGTTCAACTTTAAGATCATATTAATCCTAACCATCTCCTTCAGAACTGCCATTCTGGCTAAAGATAATTCTGCAGCACAGAGGCAGCTACCTTACACATAATAGACGATGCCCTTTTGACCACAGATGAAGATGACCCATACTCCTGTAAATCCTGAAACTCTCAGTGTCAGGACCACACATACATGTGCATCTGTTCATCCTATGCATCTTATATAATCCATGAATACACCAATATCAAACCACTGGGCAACAGTTCAGTCCATACGTACATCTGCATCCGCCCGGTCTACTTCTGGTGAGTCCACTTACACACCTGCTTTCATGCAATCTGCATCCGTTCAGTCCATGCATACACCTGCTTCTATCCAGTCTGAATCTGTCCTGTCCACACACATATTTATACTCGTTCAGCCTGAACACACTTGTCTTCTCTTACTCCCCCATTGCTCAGTCAGTATGCACATCCTTCATATCCACAGACTCTCAGTATTTTTGAACGCACTCAGGCATGTGCCCATGAGGTACGATCACTGAGAACTGAACTTGGTTTTAGGGAAATGTCCCTATTGGAGGTAACTCCCCTTCCTCAGATCAAGCCTGTTGATTATACTTATTTAGGGCCTCAAAAGCTCTTGATGGATGAGTTGCCACAGGATTTATTAAACAGGAAGGTTTCACTCAAACCTTTGCGATAACTAGCTTCCCGATATCTTGGTTGCCATTTTGTGTGGGAGGGTATAAATATTGTGCCCAGGATTCTGGAATTTCTTTGGCTTTGTCAATCCCAGAAGAGACCAGGGCTACACAAGAAAAGCTCCAGGAAGCAACAAAACTCATCTGATTTCATAGACATCCGTCATGTGCTTAATTCAGCAATCGTGAAGGACAGCTTGGAGCTCCCCATTCACCTTCTAAAGAAAAAACACAGGACATTAGGTGGACAGTTCTGAAAAACAGCCATTTGAGAAGTTCACAACATCACTACTTATTATAATAAACTTTTTGTTTAAGCAGATT
The DNA here is from genome assembly GCF_964263255.1 of Lissotriton vulgaris. NCBI lineage: Eukaryota > Metazoa > Chordata > Amphibia > Caudata > Salamandridae > Lissotriton > Lissotriton vulgaris. The sequence goes on along the minus strand of NC_141694.1, from coordinate 1,069,021,133 downwards.
TCAAAACAACAATGCAGAGGGGTGAGAATATGTGTTATTTAAAAAGAGAAGTCAGAATAGGGAAGATACAGTCCTTTATCAAATATACATGTATACATTACCTATAAAGACTGATAACATTGTAAAACCCATTTTTCCATGTAAGATAGTGTGATTAAGGCACACTATTCAACATTTTCTAAAGAAAGTCTGCTAAGAGGAAACATTCTAAAGGATAATCATTGTTTGTTGGAAAGTGACACACAGAAATAAGAGCAGTTTGTAATTTTACCTATGCTTTCTTCCACAAAGTGCTCTACAACTATTCAGAGCAGGAGACCAGGAGGACAACGATACAAGTCCAATAATAGTACAAGAAGAAGCTCTCACTTTCAGAGACAGGCAGAGCTCCAGAGTGTTTTTTTTTCTCGTCCCAATCCCCATTTTCCTGTGAGATTGTCCTCAGTGAGCAATACTTCAACCCGTACAGCATACTATCTATAGGGAGTGTGTGGATCAGCGACGTTCCTGCAGAGAACCCAGATTTCAAGCTAGTGAGGTCTGACACTACGCTGTCTTTAACACCAACAACCTAATCTGACCACTGCCTTACTTTTGGATAGGTTTGTCCTATATAAATACTACATACATTCATACCTACACACACACACACACCAACACATATATATTTATGAGTGATGTCACTGACCATGTCATGAGTGATGTAATATGTGATGTCATCAGCAGTGCATTACACGCGCAAGTTATAGTGAGTCCAACTAACTATAACGTGGGAATTTCAATGGTTTTATGTCAGTAAAATTTCCAGGTAACTATAACTGGTGTGAAACCTATGTTTTTTTCAGTGAATTTAATAGGTTTTTTAAATGCTAATTCCTAACTATAACTGGTGTGAAACCTATGGTTTTTTCAGTGAATTTCATAGGTTTTTTAAATGCTAATTCCTAACTATAACTGGTGTGAAACCTATGTTTTTTTCTGTGAATTTCATAGGTTTTTTAACTGCTAATTCCTAACTTTATATAGGGCCTCATACCTATGTGTTTTTTAGTGAATTTCTAAGGTTATTTATTAGCAAATGTCTATAGCTTAGAAAGGTATTTTTTTCTAAAAATGAATCCTATATTGTATATTAATATAATATTTTTTTTAAAGTATATTCATTTTATTTTTATGTTTCACCCTGGAGCGCTCCCGGTGCGTGTACCGGTGTGCGCCCCGGTGCGCATACCGGGGCGCGTCCCGTCAGCGCCCCCCCCCCCCCAAAAAAATAAATAAATAATGAAGGAATGAGCATGAGGAATGGGGACAAAGAGAGTGGTGTAAAGAGAAAGAGAGCTAGAGGGAGAAACACAGAGGGACTGTGTAATAGATAGTAAAACAGAGAAAAGGTATAAGAGGAAGTAACTGAGAAAAGGAAAATGAATAAGGGAGCAAAAGAAGAGAAGAAAGAGGAAGAAGACTAAAGCAGAGGTTCTGGGAGAATGTGAATGGGTGATAAAAGTAAAAGGAAAAAAAGTAAAGGATGGGGAATGACGGGTAGTGACGGAACCAGAGAAAAGGAACAGCGGTAACGGAGGGAAAGAAAAGAGCAGTGAGTGTAAGTAAAGAGAAGTGAAAGAGAGTGGATAAAAGTGAATAAGGGAAATAAACATGGAGGATAAGAATAAGTGAGGGAAGCAGATTAAGGAAACAGGGGTGAGGTAGGGTGAGAGAAAAGTAGTGAGGTTAAAGCAAAGGGTGATGACAAACTACATTTTGTAGTCACACTTACCATATAATTAATGAAAACTTACTTGCATGTTTAAACTATACTTTGTATCTGTGAAAGACAAAAGAAAAAACAAGTTATAATTAGTAAAATATATATTTTAAAATAGAAGAAACAGGTCAAGAGGTAAAAAATAAAAAAAAAGTGTACTAAGAAATAAAGCAAGAGTGAAGGATACAAAAACAGAAATAAAGTAATGTAGAAAGACAAAAAAGAGGGAAAAAGAAATAGAAGGAGAATAAATTACTGAAGATAAGTAAGATACTAAAAGAATGTGAGATACCAAAACGAAATCAGGAAAGAGAAGAAAGTAAAAGGAAAATGAGTGAAAGGGAAAGGAGTCTAAATGAGGATCCATTAATAATAAAGAGGAATGGAAGATGACTGAGAGTGAGTGAAGGGGAGTCACAGAGTGAAAGGATGAAAGGAATGAGGTTAATATAGAACGATAGAGGAAAAAGGAGAGAGAAAGTAAGTACACAGGAAGACAAAGGGAAGGACTGAGTGAACTGCAGTATAATGAGTGAAGAAAGGAAAAAGAGTAAAGGAGCAAAAGAAGGAAAGAGAGGGGAAGAGAACTAAAGCAGTGGTACTGAGAGAATGTGAGAAAGCTGAAAAGTGGTGCAAGGGAGACAGGAAATGCAGACAGTTGAAATTGGATTGAGGAGTTGTGAAAGAAGTGGAGTAAAGGAACAGCGATGAAACAAAGTGAAAGAAAGGCAGTGTAAGTGAGTAAAGAGAGCTGAATAAGGGTGGAAAAAGGAAAATGAGTGTGAGACAATGGGAATACAATATAAATTATACAATGCAAACTATAGAATGACTTATGCAATATGTGACATTGTTTATTTTTGCTGTTCTCAGAATATATTGAATTTTACTTAAAACAGTGAGTTCAAACTCTTCATCATATAACAGCTGGAAAAAAAACACAATCTAAAAGATTGTGTTTAAAAAAAACATATAAACTTACAAATCATATATGTACACTAATCTTTGATTCACTTACTTTTCCTTGAGGCCAAATAGTAGATAGTGAAGATCCTTTTGGTGGAAAAAAAAGTCTGCTGTTCTCTAAAACTTGCATTTCATCGACTTCCTATGAAAAAAGATCTAAGAACATAATACCTTACACTTTCCTTACGCCTAAATAGTGCCAGATATATGAGTATATTTTTAAATTTCTCTAATTAAACTCTGAAATTACCGTTTACCCGAAGTTTTCAAAGAAAAGCTCATATAACATTTTCACAATCTTTAAATATTAATATTCCCTTTTTTGATTACTCATGTTCAACATTTCCTATAAAACTGATATCACTTACTATGAGATCCACTTACAGTACCTATATGAGATAAATAATCTTAAACATTAGACTAACTAACTAACTAACTTTTATTAACTGCACCCGTCTTCATAGGCCAATTACCTTTACTAAAACTTTGGTTTTAAAAATACTAGGTAAGAATTTTTAAAGTCATAAGGCAACGTTGTTTATAATTCAAATGAGAATCATTGCAGTAACTCCAACCTTTTTGACATTTGAAGTAGCATGTATAATGTCCTGATGTTGTCGAAGGACCGTCATGATAAATAATAGCTACAGTTGTAAAGGTTCTTCCTGAAATTGATAACTGAGAAGCCACAACATTTTTGATACAAGTTGTCAATTTAGTTCCATCAGGTCTACATCGTTAGAAAACTAAAATGATATACTGACCATAACTTTGTATAAATAATGTGGACAGCATTGGACACTTACATTGGGTACACACCATATTATGATCTGCTGCTTTAACTAGATTATTAAATGACACTGATTTACAGTCTGGTAAAGTCAAATATATAAATCTTTCAGTGTCTATTCTAGTAGTACTTGATGAACTACTGTTGTGGCAGTCATGCTGCCATTGATAAGAAAGGCTAAAAAGATTATCTATATCTACACCTTCTTCTTCCAAAACACCAAACATATACATTAAAAATTCCTGACAATCCTGCTGAATGTTCTGTGAAAATTTATCTTGACCAGAACACATATCTAAAATATTTCGAATTTCTGTTACACTTTCTATTTTTGCTCTATCACTGCTATATTTCTCAAACACAGAATTCAATAAACCACACAATCTTTGATCCCGATTTTCAACAATCTGTTCTTGTAAAGTTTGAAGAAAAAAAACAACATTAACCACTACATTAGCATAGCAGTTGACACCAGAACTGTTTTCAAACTGAAATCCAACAACATTTTCATCAGAATCCTTTTTCTTTCTGTTTTGAATTACATTTTCATCTACTTTTTGTCATTTTGCTACTACCTCACTGCAATTATTCTCATTTCTTCTTTTTCGGCCTACCACATGTTTTTCAAACAGAGGATATTGAGGCAAATGTGGAGCATACTCTCTTCTTAACCTATTGTATTCTTTAACACAATCTAGATCTGCACAAATCTTTGTCTCATCACACTCAATCAAGTACAATCCTGATAAAGTTCTGACTCGTGATAATGCCCCATATGCCATACCCTCTTTAAACACAGATCTTCCAATGTTCACCAAAGCACTATCTACACTTAAACCTTGAGATTTATGAATTGTCACCGCATATGCCAAACAAACAGGAAACTGTTTTCGGCGAACATATAAGTCTTTTACAAGCAAAAATCTAGCAGAACAACGACTGATTTGTTGTACTTGCTCAATGCCATCAAATTTTATTTTTAAAAATTCAATTCCATCTCTATTTCTATAATTCACAAAATCAACAACATAACCCATTGCTCCATTTACCAGACCTCTTTCAACATTTAAATTCCTTCTCAAAATGATACGACAATTTAAACACACATTCAGAGTCTTTTCAAAACCAGCTGGAATTACACTGGGACCTTCAACTGCTTTCTCAAAGGTAAGTTGTTATTTTGGAAAGTGAAGTATGTTGTGCACTTTAAGTTAATTTGAGAAAAAATATTCTGATAGTTATATACTATCCCTCTGTAATAGTTATAGATTGAGATAGGCTTCTCTGTTATAGTTATGGATTGAGTTAGGCTTCTCTTGTATAATTATAAATTTACTTAGGCTTTATCACATACACATTTTTATATTTCTAATTCCAGCCTGATACCATACACTGCCCAAAGATAACTTCACTGTTAAAAAATCAAAACTACCTGTCTGAACTTAAACCCAACAGTGCCCTATCTCCACTGATATATTTATTTTTTATGCAATTTACAGCAACAAAATGGAAGGAGAAAGGAATATTTCTTTCGAAATTATTTTGGACAACAACCGTGAAGAAAAAATTGCGGAGAATGATAACTTTGATTTTATGGATGAGTCTCTGGACCATCAATTAGTTCAGTGTGTGGAATCAATAGAATCACAGAATGAAAAAGAGGACATTCCAGACAATATATTGTTAGAAGTTTTATTAAATTTTGAAAAAGAATCAGAAAAATAAATTTATATTTAATAATCAAAAATTGTTCGAGACATTATTCATTTTTATATGCAATTCATCAAGTAGTTCCAAAATGTTTATAATATAAAGTGAGACTTATAGTATACTGTGCAACTTTTTTGTATTACATAGTAAGTTTGCTCATAGTTACTTCCTTTCTCCCACTATATTATCTCCAATGTGTATTTAACATCTCTTTATCATCTCCTGCCTCCATGTTGTTTCTGCTTTCCTGACAGACTATGGTATGAATTCCATATACCACAATAACTTCTGTAACAACATGCAAGATATCTACAAAGGAGACAGTGTATATTACATTTTAGACTCTGCATTGGTACCTACATGTTGGTCCTTAACCCCTTTACTGCTAAGGCATTATTATTCTTATCATATAATTTCCATTGAAATCAATGGAAAGTCCATGACGAGTTACCCTTGTCATTAGCAGCCAAGAGGTTAATAAAAAAAAACAACAAAAAGAACAATTAATAAACATACAATTTTTGAAAAGTCTGTCATTCTTTTTTCCCCATGGTACGCTCCCTGGTGCGCTCCCCGGTGCGCCTACCGAGCGCTCCCCCCGCGCAAAACGAAAAAAAATATATTTTTTTTTGCCCCGCGGGCCCTTTTATAGCCCCCACATCAAGTTTGGGGGGGATTCGTCAAGCAGGGGCCGAGATAAAAGGGGGGTCCCAAAACGTGTTTTCCCCATGTTTTCCCCAAGTCTAACTCACTTTTAGCCCGAACGGCTGAATGGATTTGCACCAAACTTGGCAAAATTGTAGGGACTGGTAGCCCGATGTGCCTTTGCTATGTCTCAAGATATGTGCTCCAGTGGATTTTGAGTAATTTAGGTTAAAAAAAAATATATATATCTATGGCAGCGCCCCGGTACGCGCACCGGGGTGCACCCGAGCGCGACCCGCGACTTGCGCACGGAAAGCTGATTGGCTTTCGGGTGTCTGTAAACATTCGAAACAGTCCGGAGCGGCCGCCATCTTGTGTCTCGGTAGGATCGAGACACAAGAGGTGGCCAAAACAAAGGGGGAAATGACCATAAGGGGGCAGGGTAGACCCCCCCTGACCCCCTAGGTTTGATGTGGGGGCTATAAAAGGGCCTCGCGGGGCAAACAAAATATATATTTTTTTTTGTTTTGCGCAGGGGAGCGTCCGGTACGCGCACCGGGGAGCGGACCGGGGAGTGTACCATGGGGAAAAAAGAATGACAGAGTTTTTTAAAAATGAAGCCTTTTTGTATATTGGAGGTAGTTCTGAAAAGAATTGTTTTTTTCTTCTTTTTGTTGTTTTATATATTTTTTAATGTTTTTTGAACATTTTGTACTTTTTTTGGCTTTTCAAAACAGTTTTATATTTTTTTTGTATTTTTTTAGGGGGAGAAACAAAAAAAATGGAATTGAAACTGGCTCAACTGGAGCAAAAAACAAAAAAAGAAAAAAATTACTTTTTTTTGGGGCACTTGTGATTGTCACCTGCAAGGACGATGAGCTTTACGCTCTTTTCACCATAGGCGATAAGCTTGCCACATGCAGTACAAGTGATTTTAAAATCAGCAAATCGTTGCTGAATACAAGGCATCATCTCTGATGTTTCTGGTCCCGATGAAGTGGGTTCGTTTCTTTGGGAGGTGGTCCTTGATGACTGGGGGAGGTTACTGGCCAGTTCCCTGAGGTCTGCACGAGAATAGTTGTTAGTGTGCTTACGGATCATATGTCGAATCATGGTATTGTTACCAAAGGAATACTTTTTGTTTGGGTTGCCCCTTGAGAGTTGTTCCTTACAGATTAGGCAAGTTATCTTGCCCTCTGGGAGTGAAAAAAACTCCCATACAATGTGTGACTTGGGCTTGTATGGGGTATTTTGTTCAGGCAGCCATCTTCTCCCATCCTCCTCTACCTCTTCCTCCTCCTCCTCTTCTTGACCACCAATGCACTGTTGTGGTGGTCCTCTTGGTGGTGGGGGTGGTGGTGCAGATGCTCCAGCTGATGCAGCTACAGTAGCCATTAGAAAGTACAAAATAGTTCTCTCTCTATTACTGAAACAGGTCTTCCTCAGTCAAAGGACAAAGTCAGAATAAGGAAAAAAGGTGGGGTCTTTCATCATTTGGGAAAAAAAAATGCCTGAACCAATGAGAAGTGTTATTTTCAGGTCACAAGACCAGGGATTTCATCATTATGAAAGTAAAACTGTTCTGCACCAATTAAAAGTGTTATTTTCAGGTCGCCCCGGGTCGCGTCGCGTAAGCGCGTCGGAAGTTTACGTTGCGCGATCGTATTCGCTCGAGTGCTTCCGGGTGCGCTTATGCCATGCGTATCACGCGGACGCGGCTACGCGATACGTCATGATCATGTTTTCGTTCGCGACATTGGCGCTAACGGGACGCTTCCCGGTTCGCGCACCGGGGCGCTTCAAACGACAACGCTCTCCGGGGCGCTCACCGGGGCACGCCCCGGGAGTGCTCCAGGGTCAAAAATAAAAAAATTTAAAAAATTGTTTAAAATACAAATAAAATATAGGATTCATTCATTTTCAAAAATATTACATTTCATAGACATTTGCTATTAACCAAATTTTTAACTTCAAAGAAAAAAACATAGGTTTGGGGCCTTATATATAGTTAGGAATTAGCATTTAAAAAACCTATGAAATTCACTGAAAAAACCATAGGTTTCACACCAGTTATAGTTAGGAATTAGCATATAAAAAACCTATTAAATTCACTGAAAAAACCATAGGTTTCACACCAGTTATAGTTAGCTGCAAATTTTACTGACATAAAACCATTGAAATTCCACGTTATAGTTAGTTGGACTTACTATAACTTGCGCGTGTAATGCACTGCTGATGACGCCACATATTACATCACTCATGACATGGTCAGTGACATCACTCATGACATCACTGATGACACCATCTTTGTGACAGAGTGACAGACCTCCTTTCAGTGTAATGTAACCCTTGAAACACATATTCAAAAATAGAAATTAACATTTTCAAAAAAATTGAGATATTCATACCAGTTACAACAACCAATTCAGTAATACCACCATCTATATACACATCCACTCATTCACCAACAGTTCTATATAGTCACTCATACATATACTCACTCATCATATGTAGTGATACACCAATATATCCTGTTACACACCAACAGTCATCCAAAAGTTACTCACACACATACTCACACATCAAATAAGCTATTGAACATCCATTTATTTGCATTTACAACTATACACACACTACCACCTTACTTCAAAGGAAACTTACACATACTTACTCTCTTAAACAATCACTTATAGAAACACATACTTATTTAAACAGAACTCTTACAATCTCACATATACTCACTTATAAACATCAATACTCACATATACTAGATTAAAACATATGTCGTTACTGATAAAGACACTAGTGAGACAGTCATTCACTCACTAACACACACATATACACACTCATCCACCCATATAGTCCTGCACATATGCTGTCTTCAAAACACATACAAACAGTGAGTCAGTCATTGATGCATCTATGTGCAAATAATACCCCCACCAAACCATACAGACACTCATACTGATACTAAAAAAACATCTAATAACCCATATACACACACATGTAGCTACTCACCAACCCATGTAGCCATTTATACACAAAGTGAAACACTGATACATATATTTAAATATTTTAACATTACTCACTAATATATGTATTCACTAAGATACACTTAATAAGCCAGTTAACCAATCAATTTTTTTTTAAAACATTCATTAAAAATGTATTTAAACATTTATTCTTCCATCGACCTTTACATATACATATATAAAAAATATTTATTTTTCCGAAAGGTACACATTCACTGGATGGTGTCATCAGTGATGTCATGAGTGATGTTACTGACCATGTCATGAGTGATGTAATATGTGACATCATCAGCAGTGCATTACACGCGCAAGTTATAGTGAGTCCCACTAACTATAACGTGGAATTTCAATGGTTTTATGTCAGTAAAATTTGCAGCTAACTATAACTGGTGTGAAACCTATGTTTTTTTCAGTGAATATATATATATATATATATATATATATATATATATATATATATATATATATATATATATATATATATATATAGCAATACGCATTGAAGAATGATTGGATATATAAATATAAATATCTGGATTGAGTATATAATAGCAGTGTGATTAACTGTTTACTTGACTAATATATAGTGTTTCACTAAATATATTGGATAGTGACTAAACTGTGTGAATATCTGTATCACTTTGCCAGTTGTTGTGTGAACTGCTTCTCCAGTTGGTTACTAGCTACATGAAAGTCTATAGTAGTTATTGATTAGTTAACTGAGTATTTGTATGCGAGAGGGAATGTGTTTGTTTTTCAGTGAGGGTTGAGTGACTGCCCAAAGATGTGTGAATAGTTGATTCCGTAAGTATATGAAGGTAAAACTACATGTTATAACAGTTGTTTGGGTGAGTGAATATCTTTATGGGTGTGGTGATGAGCAAATATATCTCTCAATGGTACAGGTCCAACAAACTAGAAAAATAAAAGGCAGTGTATGTGTCAGTTGTTATATATATATAAATAAGTATACATAAGACTGTATACTTGTAATAATGATTTTATAACACACTAAGTATGAGTTACTTTCTATATGAATTGATGAAGTGGTGTTTGTATAAGTGTGTAGCTAAGTAAATGTAAGTATGATCCATTGTTTGCATAAGTGAGTAGGATGACTTCATAAGTGAATATGATGTGTGCTGGTATGTAATGTCGATATAGGTGTATAAGTATATTTGATAGTGTTCTATTGATAATTAACAGCATGTATGAGTGAATCTATAGTAAGTGATAAGATGTGTGTATAGATCGAGGAATCACAGAGTGGGTTTTTAGAAACTTGTATAGGTGTGTCAATGGATTCAAATATGGTAATCTGTATTTTACAGTGAGTGATGAAAGGTTATACTGGTGCATGATGAGGTGTATCTGATTGTCACGTGGAGATGTCATCAGTGATGTCATTTGAGATGTCACTGACCATGCCATGAATGATGTAATATGTGACATCAGCAGCAGTGGATTGCGGGCGCGCAAGATATAGTTAGTACAACTGACTATATAGGAGGAATTTGAATGGTTTTGTACGAGTGAAATGTCCAGCTAACTATAACACCCATAAAACCCATGGTTTTTTCAGTGAATTTATAAGGTTTTTTAAATGTTAATTCCTAACTATATCAGGCCTGAAACCTATGTTTTTTTTCAGTGAATTTCAAAGGTTTTTTAAATGCTAATTCCTAACTATATCAGGCCTGAAACATATGTTTTTTTTCAGTGAATTTCGAAGGTTTTTTAAATGCTAATTCCTAATTATAACATGTCTGAAACATATGTTTTATTCAGTGAATTTCAAAGGTTTAGTAAATGGCAATTTTTAAATGTATTAATTGTTATATCATTTTTTTAGATACTGATTTACTACATTTTTTAAACTATTTATTTTTAGATATTTTATTTTATAAATTACATTATAATTACATTCTACATTACATTACAAAATATACTTTCTCAGAATGATTTACTTTAGTTTAAATACTTTGCAAATAGGCAATACACTTTTATGTACAGTAGTTACAGTTGTTGCAATGGGCAACACAATTTCAAACACAATGCAATATTGAGCTCAATGTGAATTTCTAGTTAAATGCAATTAGTTACTTTATTGATTACTTTTCTAACCACAGGACTGGATCATAGATTCAGTCCTTGGACAATTCCTGTAAACAGTTGAGTAAAAGCGTTTTGGTTACAGTAGTGATTTTTAAGGAATATTATTGTATTTTAAAAGTTGACACTTAGAATTCTTTTCATATAGAATCACCAATGTTATCCTATGGCAGGAAATTCACTTAGAAGGTAAGCAGTGTTATCGTCACTTTTTCTTACTCAGTGGTGGATCCTGGATCCAGCACTGGTGCATCTCCCTGTAAACAGTTGAAAGAATGTGTTTAAGTCATACAGGTGAATGTTTAGGAATATTTTTAGTTTCTGAAAATAGACAGAAAATTTTCTGATAAAAACCAGACAATGGATTCCTATGGAAGGAAAAACAAGTTACTGGTAAGTACGGTTAGAATTATTTTTCAGGGTCAGAGCTGGGCTAAAAGATGCAGCACTGGGTTCTCTCCTGATAACAGGTGAGTAAATCGGAATTTGTTGTTCGGATGATTTTAGGTGAATATTTAAAAGTTCCAAAACTCCATACTAAAAAGAATTTCCAAGAGAAACCAGTCAATGTTAGCCTATGGATAGAAATTCAAGTTACTGGTAAGTATGATTAGAATTACTCCTTTCAGGATCAGTAATGTGTTCAAAGATGCAGCACTGAGGCCTCCCCTGATAACAGGTGAGAAAATAGGAATTTGTAGTACATCCAGTAAGTGCCACAGAGCTGCGTAGCAGACAGATGTAAAAAGGGGTATGGCCTGCACCACCTCTCTGCAATGCAGTGCAGTGGCGCTTCCTGGAAGCACCTGGTGGGCTACTTGGTCCCCATGGTGCCTCAGTTTTGAAGTTGAATTTTTTTCCCCAACTTAAAATGTGCCACAGGGCGTGTTTGCACACATCACGTCACACCCCTTCCTCTCCCTTCACCACTGTGTAAACGCGCCCTGACACTGTTCTAAGTTGAGAGATTAAGTCCCCTTCAATCCTAAGGGTCCCTAGGGTCAAACTAACCCACTAGGTACATCCAGTAAGTGACACAGAGCTGCGTTGCAGAGAGGTGTAAAAAGGGACATGGCCTCTGAACACCTGTCTGCAACGCAGCTCCCTGGCACATACTGGAGATACCTGTTGGGCTATTTGGCCCTTAGGGACCCTCAATATTGAAAGAGAATTAATTCCCCAACTTAAAACGTGCCACAGGACGCGTTTGCACAGTGGTGAATGAAGGGGGCATGGCCTGAGTTGACATGTCTGTAAACACGCCCTGTTGGCAATTTTAAGTTAGAGAATTAATTCCTCCTCAATCCTGTGGGTCCTTGGGTGTCATCTAACCCACCAGATACCTCCAGTATGTGTCAGGGGGCTGCGTTGCAGAGAGGTGTTCAGAGGTCACACCCCTTTTTACAACACTCTGCAACGCAGCTCCGTGGCACTTACTGGAGGTACCTGGTGGGCTAGTTGGCCACCAGGGACCCTCAGGATTGACAAGCAATTAATTCCCCAACTTAAACCGAGTCACAGGGTGTGTTTGCACACATGTGAACTCAGGCCCGCCCCCTCCCTTCACCACTGTGCAAACGCACCCCATGGCGCGTTTTAAGTTGGGGGATTAACTCCCCTTGAATACTGAGGTTCCCTGGGGAGCAACTATCCCACCAGCTACCTCGAGTAAGCTCCACAGAGCTGCATTGCAGAGAGGTGTAAAAAGGGGCTTGGCCTCAGAACACCTGTCTGCAATGCAGCCCCATGGCGCATACTGGAGGTTCCTGGTGGGCTAGTTGTCCCCCAGGGACCCTCAGTATTCGAAGGGAATTTGTTCCCCCTCTGCAAACGCGCCAGTGGACGCATTTGCCGATTGATGCTGGTAGAGGGCGTGGCCTCTGGCACGATGCCCGTCTTTTTCTTTTTTTTTGTTTTAAGAAGGGGGCTGTGTGGCTCCCCTTCTTTTCCTAATATTTTGGCCCTGTGGACCCCATCCCCCAGGGTCTGCCCTCTATTTTTTTTTATTAAAAATTCTGGAAGGGGCCACTTGGCCCCCCATCAAGAGGCCATAATCGGCCCGATCCCCCGGGGCATGACCCTTTAAAAAAAAAAAATATTACTTTTAGGAGGGGGGCTACCTTGCCCCCCTCCTATGGCCCCGAACACCCCATCCCCTGGGGCCGGCCTTTTTAAAAAAAAAATATTTTAAATTACATTTTGGAGAGGGGGCGCGTGACCCCCTCTTGGGCCATTTCTAGACCCGGGGACCCCATCCCCGGGGCTGGCCCTCTTCGTTGGGGAACATGGGGGGTCCCCAATCCCCCACAGTCCCAGCCGGCTCCCCACATCCTGCGTGAGCCGGCATTGCTTTTTCACATGGGGAGCAACTAACATGCTGCTCCCCATGTGGAAAAGCAATTTGCTTCACTATTTGGAAGAGATAGCAGGCTTCCTGCTCTCTCTTCCAAATAGCAAAGCAGTTTGCTATGGCGGCTCCTGCCCTGCTATAGCAAACTACAGTGTCCCTGGTGAGGGCACTCCAGGACACTGCAGGAGCCAGCCCTGGGGGGTGGCGGCCCCCAGGGCCATCACAAGGCTCCAGGAGGGGGGCCATGCAGCCTCCCTCCCATCATCTGAAAAGCCCCGGGGGTGGTGGTCCCTAGGGCTGTGGGGTCCATCACAAACCCCCAATTTAATTATTTAGTGCCCCGAGGATGTAGCGGTCCCCGGGGCGTGTTGGGGCTTGAGCCCCCCACACAGAGTACAAATATTTTTTTTAAAAGCCCCAGGGTGTGGCTGTCCCTGGGGCAGTGTGGGGGGGGGGGGATTGGGGCCCCCACACTCATTTTTCAAAATTCCCCTGGGATTTGGTCCCCCGGGGGCTAATTCGCTTTGAAGCGCAGGAGCTCGCGCTTCGTTTTTTTTTTCATCGGCAGGATCCACGCATCCTGCGTGGAATTTGCCGATTGGACCTTGGGGGTCCTTGTGGGATCCCTGAGGAGGCCTAGGGGGTCAGGGTGTTTCTACCCTGCCCCCTTTTCGCAATTTGCATGTTTATTTCTTAGGTTTCTTGTGACTGGGTTCTACCGAGTCACAAGATGGCAGCCAACACTTCCTGATTTGGAGTGTTGATAGCCAATTAGAACACAGCTCGTGCACGGCAGGGTGCGCTTAGGATACGCGGATCCTGCGCGGCCAAAGATATATAAATGCTTTTAACTGTCATTTCCTCAGGAACTACTGAACGGATTTACACCATTTAAGCAAAAAGCACGATCTGAACTGAGAACTTCCGTTCAGCAGTTCATGCTGTAGCTGCGTCAAAAGGTCCCGATTGAAAATTGCATGGAGAAAACACGTTTTGGCCCACCCCAGTTTTTTCTCGGCCCCCGCTTGACAAATCACCCTGAGACTTTCAGGATAGGAGCGGACCATAGCTGATAATTAGTTTTGAAAATTTAGTGAAGATTCGTCAACAGGCGCCAAAGTTATTCCAAATAGAATGTTGCGGATTTCCTATGGAAAATAGGTCCTAACTATATCTACCTACTGGCGACCTACAGGCATACATACATACATTTTCACAGACAACAGCGCAGGCCCTTGTGACTACCAAGAACTCCACGGGACAAAGGAAATGGCAAAAACTGTGTGCTGCATAAATCACATCAAAACATTTAACATAACGTAGCAATCATCTACTCAGTTCAATTGGCTGTGCTTGGAAGCAGTATAAGTAACAAATTGTTAATTTCAGGAATTATTTATTCACGTCTATGATAAATACATAACCTTGGAAAAAATCGTACTTCCATACGTGTAGATGATGATATCTACGGTGCGGGTGGAGGGGGGTACGTTGTATACCATCTTCGTTGATCTCCGCGCAGCCTTCGATTTGGTTCCGCGGAGTAAACTTTGGACGGTACTTGCCAAACTTGGCATCCCCCCTGCTCTTTTAGACATCATTGTTCACCTACATACACACAATTATGCACAGGTCAGGTGCGGGAGGTCGGGCAGCCTCTCACAAAGATTTCCCGTTGGCAGAGGGGTAAGGCAGGGATGTGTTCCTGCACCGACCCTGTTCTGCCTCTTTGTTAACGGGGTAATCGACCACCTAAACAATGTCCCCAACACAGATGCACCAAGGCTCGGCGGCAGGAGGGTGCCCGCAATTATGTTTGCGGATAACACCCTCCTGCTGTCGAAATCCCCAATGGGGATTCAGCGTATTCTCGAGGGCTTTGAGGCATTCTGTGGAGAGCATGGTCTCGAAATAAATGCCCTGAAGACCAAGTACATGATTTTTAATCCCCCCCCCCCCCCAAAAACACGCCCTAACCCCACCATAGGCCTGAATAGGCTAGAAAGAGTCCTTACGTTTGAGTATCTGGGTGTGACCTTGAATGATAAATTGGAATGGGGCAATCATCAAGTTAAGTCCCAGCTCAGATTCGCCCAAACAGCAGGGGGAATAATTAGGCTAGTTAATTCTAATAAATCATCTGTTAGACCGTTAGCCCCCCCGTTGGAGATTTATAGACTCCAGGCTAGAGGCGCGATCCTATATGGCAGTGAACTCTGGGGACATGTCTGAAATAAAGAGCTGGTCATAGTTGAAAACAACTTTCTTAGACAACTCCTAAAGTTACCGGCTAGCACCCCTCTTCTGCCACTTAGGTTGGATTTGGGTCTAAAACCATTGGACGAAGTTGTGGGTGTAAAGCCCCTAACCTTCTGGAGAAGAATATGGTCTACCCCTGAGTTAAACATCATCAACATGGGGCTGTCCTTTTAGCCCCAAAGCCAGTAGCACAGCCTGTGTCGCATTTGCATAAATTTCTCCTTTCTTCCTCATTTTACTCTTTTTCAAATTTCATATTTTCTTCTTCTTTTTCGTTTTCACTATAGTCATTCGTCATTCAAATCCACATGCCAGTTTATGCGATTTCCTGGGTTTCTCATGCTTAAGCGGGTCATCCGAACCTCTTCTTCAAAAACACGTACAAAGGCGAAATTCATCAAAAGCAGTTTATTAATACCCAATGTATTTCGGGCCACTGGGGGCCCTTCGTCAGGGGATAACTGAAAATAACAACGAAACATGTTTTAAGACACCTCTACTATATATAAAATTAGTCTCATAAAATTCTGCTTGTGGTACACATCACACTCGCTCAATATTACATCCTAAGTTCTCTGCACTTATGTGCTTTGTTCTGAACCTGTCCGTTCTACTTAATTAAACACCATTATTTGTGCAATTCTCCCACTGACTTAATTGCGCACTCTCCACCAAACCCTTCCTTCAAAATCATCTCTCTTCTCTCTCTCCCCTGTCTTCTAAATTATTCAAGCAGGACCCATCGCGGATGCGCTTCACTCATCCCCTCCTTCAACCTTCCCATGTTTGACGACCCTCGTTTCTATATGCTTTCCCATTCTCTTCCTTTTTTCTACTGGCGCGTTTGGGCTAGGCACGTCACCAGTGTGCACACAAAAGAAGGACATGGACTTTTAAGATGTGATGAACATGAGTTTAAGAACAGGTGTGCAACCCAACTAAATGTGATATGTTTATGGTTTATGCCCTAACGGGTTAGCACCCATTATGAAACAAAGATTTAAATACAAGAACATAGTATTAACATCATCGTAGTAGAGGTGTCTTAAAACATGTTTCATTGTTATTTTCAGTTATCCCCTGACGAAGGGCCCCCAGTGGCCCGAAATGCATTGGGTATTAATAAACTGCTTTTGATGAATTTCGCCTTTGTACGTGTTTTTGAAGAAGAGGTTCGGATGACCCGCTTAAGCATGAGAAACCCAGGAAATTGCATAAACTGGCATGTGGATTTGAATGACGAATGACTATAGTGAAAACGAAAAAGAAGAAGAAAATATGAAATTAGAAAAAGAGTAAAATGAGGAAGAAAGGAGAAATTTATGTAAATGCGACGCAGGCTGTGCTACTGGCTTTGGGGCTAAAAGGACAGCCCCATGTTGATGATGTTTAGTTTTAACGTGCGTTTGGGCTAGGCACGTCACCAGTGTGCACGCAAAAGAAGGACATGGACTTTTAAGATGTGATGAACATGAGTTTAAGAACAGGTGTGCAACCCAACTAAATGTGATATGCTACCCCTGAGTTAGCCAACTATAGGCAGGAATTGCAGGAAATTCTTGCTCTTCCTACTATAGAGAACATCCAGTGGTTTAAATATCTAAAAACTGAGTTTGCCTGGCTGGGTCTTCCTACCCTGTGGAGCGATCCTGAAGTGGCCTGCCAGGGTTTGTCCCGTAAACATCTGGTGGCAACCTTTCATGCATGCAATCTTGCATCCCACATACAGGGTACACGCCCAGTTTCCCTGGTTAACACCTTTCTCGGAGTGAAAGATTCCTATAAGTTTGAGTCAGTCTTTGATGACATTTTTCCGAACTTGGCCAGGAAATTATATCTCCAATGGCGGTATGGCACTCTTCCGCTTAGAGCATTCACCAGTAAATGGAAGCAGCACTCCCTGGAAAATTGTCCTGGCTGTAACTGCAGGCTAGAAGATGAATTTCATTTAGTCTTCTTTTGTCCTGCCTATAGTGCGGCTAGAAGGTTGTGGATAATCCCATTATGTAAAAATCTAGGGTTTGTCAAATGCTCTGAGGCCTTTAGAATTCTCAAGACTGACCTCTCAAAAGTAATTGTTTTTGCAATGGCCAAATTTGTAGAAGCAGCATGGCGTAAGAGACTGCTTTTAATTCCTAGGGTACCTCATCCCTGATCTAGATCATGTACTACTGAGTGTACAATCTTTTTGTACTAGGTCATTTTAAGTAAATTTAACCCATATGTAAAATTGTTCCCGTTTTTTTACGTTTTAGATTGTCCAATTAATTAATTGGTACTGATTAATGTAACTGTTTTTATAGTACAGGCTGATATCTATCATTTTATCAGTGTGCTATCCCGCTATTGATGTAACATTGATGTCTAATTTTTGTTGTTGTAATTTTTATGTTCATCTTTTATGGCAACTGCCAAAATAAAGATTAATGAATGAATGAATGAATGATATCTACAAACTATGAAAAATACATAAATGTAAGCAAAGCAAGTGGATTTATTTCACTCATGCATTCGTTAACTACTCTGACCTTATTTAGAGTTTAACAGATGTGATACTTCGTCCTTTTGGCGTATGTCCCGCACACTGCACTACAAGTGCGTTATAGCCTTTGGCACTTGTAATACAGCAGACGGATATCTGTCATGTTTTGACAGAGTATAACATTCGACAATTAAGTCTTGCTAGTTTGCGCTGATAGGGTGTGTCAGAGGGGTGTGCATAAACATTTGTAGAATTATGGTCAAAACCGAGTCAGTGATAACTTAGTGGTGGATCTGAGAAATGTATAAATGATTTTTCCACACTTCTTAGCACATCACAGTAATACTCAAATGATCCAGGTCCGTCCCCCAATTTTTATGTAGCCCTGTTCTTCTTTATAAAACACCCAAACAGCTACAGGTCAAGGTACACTATATAAACGCAAAAAAGAATAAAGAAATGAACATAGCTGTTAGAAAGTGAACCAATTTTTCCACAGGATAATTTGTTAAGGAGTAACATATTAGTAATAATTTATCACAATTGAAAGAAAAAATAAAAGCTAAATCACAAATGTCTTCATTTTAGTATCCCTAAGTATGCATAACCCACAGAATGCATAGTGTATGAACATCATTGATTGGATTGTCTTACACCTGGGAACTACGACAAACATATGCTCTACATCCATAAATTGGAAAAATATGTGATGCAACTAAGTAGGTATAAATGATGGCTATGCATGGATATGACTTACGCAGGCCATCATTTTCACGTTTGATTACTCGTGTCCTAGATGATCACACAAGGTTGCTCTGCCATGAGTGCAAGGCAATCAATTTATAAACTTTATTCGGTTCTTAAAAAGACACCATAAAAGCACAGATACAATATACATGCACAAGTTAAAAAGCGATATTAATACTGTTCAGTTTAAAAAGTATAAATGTTTAAAAAAAATTTTTGTACTTGATGGGAGGGCCAAAATAGTTTTAAGAAATTTAAATGTCCAATTCCATTAAGGGACAATGTCTCTGGTAGACCTCAGTCTTGTTGCGATCCGAATGAAGTTTATCGTGCAAAATAGGGTGTAAGCGTCCTCGGCTTCCTGTAGGAATCTCAACGCCAGTTTCGCGTGCTTAAATCTTAGCTCTTTTAGGATACCCACCAGGAACTTGCGTCTTGGTGTCGCGTAGAATGGGCACAGTAAGACAAAATGAAGGGTATCCTGCGGAGATCTATGATCGCAGCCGCAGGTACCCTTCTCCTCCACTGTGTGGGTAAATCCAGATGGCACTGCAAGGATATGGTGTAACATGTTGATTCTAAATCGGGTTATGAGATAGCGATCCTGCGCATTGTACATGACCCTTAGGTAAGGTTCCATGCCTTGCTTCGGTGTGAGATTATTGTAAGAGAGATTGGTGGGTTTAAGCCTCTCCTTTTCTGCCCTTGTTAACTTCAGCTGTGTGAGGAAGAGTTTTTTGACCAAGGTTTTACACTCCGGTGTTAAAGAGTCGGGGGCTAAGAAGTATTTAGAGCAGCCAATCTCTGTTAACGACTCTTTAACAAATTTCAGCCAGGGGATTACATGGCCTTTGTCTCTTTTGAGGCAATCCTCGATGATTTGTCTGGTTAGGGCCGCCTCGGGGTTGGTCCATACCTTCACCCAAGCCAGAAGAGGTTTAATTTTGATTTTGTCCTCCAGGAAAGGTTCTCCCAGCTCTTCATGTATGATGTGGGCCGAAACACTCTGTGGGACTTTTAGTATTCTTCGTAGGAATTTGTTTTCTTCCGTCTGGAGTGCAAGGCAAATACTTCACCTACGCCAGAAGTATTAACCTTCCATTCACAAAAAGTGGTTGCAAACTGCACATTGTCTATTTGCTAATGAAATTAGATTTTGTGAACAAACCTCAATCAATCAATCATAGGCATTTATACCGCGCACTGCTCACCCGGAGGGTCGCAAGGCGCTTGGGGGGGGGGGGGTCCGCACTGCTCGAACAGCCAGGTCTTGAGCTTCCTCCTGAAGGAGAGGTGGTCTTGGGTCAGGCGTAGGTCGGTCGGGAGGGAGTTCCAAGTCTTGGCGGCCAGGTGGGAGAAGGACCCTCCTCCTGTTGTCGCTCTGTGGATGCGGGGGACGGCGGCAAGGGCGTGACTGGTCGAGCGGAGATGGCGTTTGGGAGCGTAGAAGTTGAGGCGGCTGTTGAGGTAAGTCGGGCCTTGGTTGTGTAGGGCTTTGTGTGCGTGGGTGAGGAGCCGGAAGGTGATTCTTTTGTTGATCGGGAGCCAGTACAGGTCTCTCAGGTGTCTGGAGATGTGGCTTCGTCTGGGGACGTCTAGGATGAGTCTCGCCGAGGCGTTCTGGATACGCTGGAGTCTCTTCTGGAGCTTGGCGGTGGTTCCGGCGTAGAGGGCGTTGCCGTAGTCCAGACGGCTGGTGACGAGGGCCTGGGTGACCGTCTTCCTGGTCTCGGTGGGGATCCACCGGAAGATCTTACGTAGCATGCGCAGGATGTTGAAACAGGACGAGGAGACGGCGTTGACTTGTCTGGTCATGGAGAGGGAGGAGTCCAGGATGAAGCCCAGGTTGCGTGCGTGGTCTGTCGGTTTGGGTGCGTTGCCCAGGGCGGGGTGCCACCAGGAGTCGTCCCAGGCAGAGGGTGAGGAGCCCAGGATGAGGACTTCCGTCTTGTCTGTGTTCAGTTTCAGGCGGCTGGTCGTCATCCACTCGGCCACGTCTTTCATCCCTTCGTGTAGGTTGGCTCTGGCGGTGGCGGGGTTGTTGGTCAGGGAGAGGATCAGCTGGGTGTCATCGGCGTAGGAGATGATGTTCAGGTTGTGTTGGCGTGCGATGGCCCCCGCAAGGGGGCTCATGTAGACATTGAAGAGGGTGGGGCTGAGCGAGGAGCCCTGAGGGACGCCGCAGATGACTTCCGTGGCTTCTGATCTGAACGGGGGGAGGCGGACTCTCTGTGTCCTTCCGGCGAGGAAGGAGATGATCCATTCCAGTGCCTTCTCCTTGATTCCGACGTTGCTGAGGCGCTGCACTAGGGTGCGGTGGCAGACAGTGTCGAATGCCGCGGAGAGGTCCAGGAGGATGAGGGCCGCTGTTTCTCCGTTGTCCAGCAGGGTTCGGATGTCGTCAGTGGCAGCGATGAGGGCGGTCTCGGTGCTGTGGTTGGCCCGGAAGCCTGACTGAGATGGGTCGAGGGATCCAGTCATCTCGAGGAAGGCTGCCAGTTGCTTGTTGACGGTCTTCTCGATGACTTTGGCTGGAAATGGGAGGAGCGAGATGGGGCGGTAGTTCTTGAGTTCGGTGGGGTCCGCCGTTGGTTTCTTTAGTAGAGCGCTCAGTTCGGCGTGCTTCCAGCTCTCAGGGAAGGTGGCGGTGTCGAAGGAGGTGTTCATGATGTCCCGCAGGTGGGGTGCGATGACAGCGTCGGCCTTGTTGAAGACGTGGTGAGGGCAGGGGTCGGTTGGAGATCCGGAGTGGATGGAGTTCATCGTGCTGATGGTTTCTTCGAGGTTGATCGGTGTCCAGGCGTTGAGGGTGGTGGTGGGGGGCGTTGGTGTGGTCGTGGGGAGCGTTGTTTGTGTGCTGAAGCTGTTGTGAATGTCAGCGATCTTGTTGTGGAAGTAGGAGGCGAGGGAGTTGCAGAGGTCTTGCGATGGGGTGATGTCGTTGGTTCCGGCGTTGGGGTTGGAGAGCTCTCTCACGATGTTGAAGAGTTCCTTGCTGTTGTGTGCGTTGTTGTCCAGCCGGTCCTTGAATGCTGTTTTCTTGGTGGCGTGGATCAGTTGGTGGTGCTTTCGGGTGGCGAGCTTGAGGGTAGTCATGTTGTCCAGTGTAGGGTCTTTTCTCCAGGCTTTCTCGAGGGCACGGCAGTTCTTCTTGGAGCTCTTGAGTTTGTCGGTGAACCACGGGGCCTTCTTGCTTCCGGGTCTGCTGGGCGGGGTCCTCAGAGGGGCGAGTTCGTCCGCGCAGGTGCAGATCCATTTCGTGAGGTTGTCGGCGGCTTGGCTGGGGTTCGCTGAGCTGGCGGGAGGGTGCTGGCTTAGGGATGCGGCGAGTTGGTCGGCTGTGATCTTGTTCCAGCTTCTTCGTGCAGCCTGTTGCTGGTGGTGGTGGACCGTGGTCCTTCTGAAGGTGAAGTGGATGCAGCTGTGGTCCGTCCAGTGGAGTCCAGTGGCGTGGCTGAAGGCGATGTCTTTGCTGGACGAGAAGACGGCGTCGAGTGTGTGTCCGGCGAGGTGGGTGGGGGTGGTCACCAGCTGCTTGAGTCCGAGGGTGGCGAGCTTGTCAAGCAGGGTGGTGGTGTTGCGGTCGTTGTTGTTCTCCAGGTGGAAGTTGATGTCCCCGAGGAGGATGTAGTCAGCGGAGGGGACTACTAATAGGTTCATTCACAAAATGAGTATATGCATGATATACCATTCACTTCGATTTAGGGCCATCATATGGGTCTTTGCCTGTGAACATCAGGAGACCACCATGTCTGTGATTGCCTTTAAATCGGTACACTTTTTTAATGCTGCCTATTTTCCATAAAGGAAACCTTGGTGAATTAAGAAAAAAAAAGTTACTTAAAAAATACAATTGCTTTTGGATCGGAAATTATTTTTAGACCACTACTTACTCCAAAACAAACCTTTTTCAACATTCACAAATACTTTTTACAGATGGGTTACCACCTCCTTTGAGACATCAGTAACCTTTCTATGCTTTGTGACCTGCACTTCAAATGGCAATTTGGAATTTCCAAGTTGCGTTTCAGTATTAATTTATAAACTCATTTTGCGATTCAGTAACCCTTTATTAAGTCACAAAATGGGTTTAGTGAGCACCAGTTAGCCGTGATGCCAGCGGCGGCCACCATAAACAAAGGGTGGTGGGGCGGGCGGTGTTGCGCAGGATGCTCCCCATGAGGGGTAGATGGGAGGATACAATGTAAAAAAATATAACATACCTTTTGCCGCATGCAACTCCAGTGTTGCGTCTTCTCACGTCGCCTTTCCTCTTCCTGCCTGCTGGTCCCAGGAGCCACTGGAACAGACTCCCTGTCCAATCCTCGCTCTGCAGAGCAGCGTAGAGATTGGTCTGAGCATGCAGGAAAGACACCCTGCTCAGACCAAGATGTCTCTGGTGTTTCTTATGCCCACCTGCTCAATGCAGCAGAGCTGGAGAAAACCTACCGTCGCACGTGTGTTTTGGTCAGCCTGAGACGGCCGGCCAAAACACATATGTGCACTTAGGCAGTGGAGTGCACTAGCTCTCCTCCCCCTTCTCCCATACCTTGGGACCCTCCCAACACGAATGGCTAAGAGCCGGCAGATGTAAATTAAATCGATGCAAGAACATTGTTTTCAATTACATTTGCTGGCTCTGAGCCAGGCAGTGAGACGATGCTCCTTCGCCATTGCAGAGGAGCCACCACTGCATGATGCTGTTGCAAACTTATTGATTTTGTGGACTCTGGGCTTTGTGAGTGGAAAATGGCTCAATGCATCTTGCCCCCACTCCTTGATTCCATAAGTATTGGGAGTGTATTTGGGGTGAAACTGTCGAACCATAAGCTATCTCCATTCTTATCTTAAAAAGGGCCGTCCATAACATTGATTCTATTTTTCTATTTATTTGACTTTCTGGTTGCAATAGTTATAAGGCCGCCATACATAATTTTAAATTGTCACCATTTCTTTAATAAATAACAACTAGACAAATATTAAAATTTCCCGAAAAGAGGTGTACCGCTGAAAGTCCTGGAATCTAAATATATACAGGCCGTGGCAGCAAAAAACACATCTGGGTGTCTAACTATGCTTGCAGTGTAAATACAGAAAGGCGTTTTAACTGTGGGGGGAAAAGTGAGAATTCAACAAACCTCCAATGCAAACCCCGCCTTCTGCTTCGGGATTAAACAAATCCATGCTCCAGGTGCTAAAAAATACTGTATATTATGTCGTGCTTTGTAATCAGGGATTAAGAAAATTACAGGGTAGCGCAATGCCAGTTTTCTCCCAATTGCAGATCACTCTACACAGCTGAAAATGAAAACCGCATGCAAGTTTCAAAGCTACAATAAACCTGATTAATATGTCACTGTGGATGAACTCTGTTTTATCCTGGATTAACTATTCTTCTATAAACTGGACTATTTGACGTTCGGATGAGATGGCTTAATTAAAAGTCGGCGTTACAGCCACTCAGGAATCCTCATGAAACAAGTATGAAATAACCAGTTCGTGTTTTTTTCAGGCTATAAAGTAGTCCAGGCTGCAGGGTTTATGGTTTAGAGCTGGGAATCTCACGAACCAGGTGACCGTTGACAAGCGTTATTGCAGCCGCCTGGTGTCTAGTAGTCTGTGATTTTACTTCCGCTCCCTGCAGAAAGAACCGCTGCACTGTGTGTTTGACTCCTGCTGGGGTTGGAAATATCAAGAGGAGGTGGGTAGCTATCAGAATTCGACGGAGTCTTGCAACAGACAATTCATAGATGATGAGAAGAAAATGTAGGAACCATGAGGTGTCTGTAGTTGAAGTGAAACTGTACAATCAAATGATCATGCTTAGTTCTGTACATTTTCTGGATAATTGTACGAATCTATGGGTAACAACAGACATAATGACAGCTTTGAAAAAATCAGATTGTGTAGAGGGAAATTTAGAAGTTTAATGAAGGCTGAAGATCTCACAAAGATTTCAGCTAGGGACAGAGCCACACTAAAAAAATGAAATAATATTTTTTTCAGAAGGCGTGGTATTATTCTGATTTTTATATAATGGGAGCTGTCTGCTGCACGTAATTTAGGGCATATTACGAAGCAATAGCGATAATTATCGCTATTGCTTGGTTAGAGACAAAAATTTACTGCTGAGCTGCGGCGATTTTTATCGCAGATAAACCTCGGTATTACCAAGGTTTATCGCAAATGCTATAAAAATCGGCCGCAATGCATGAATATCGCTTAGCCATGTTATCCACCTCCCACTAGATAACATGGCTAAGAACTGCTCAGGGCAGGTGTTAGCTTTTGGAGATATTTGCGCTTAGCGCGAATATCTCCAAAAGTTGGTAATAGGAGATAGCGATGTTAGCGACTGTTTCCAGTCGCTAACATCTTGGCACGCCCACTTTGCATGTCATTAGTGATAAATATCACTGACATGCAAAGTGGGGCCCAAGATGGTCGCTATCTCCTACTAGCTGTCACTAACTGGTGTTAGCGACAGCTAGGTAATAGGGAGATAATTTTATCTCCGCTTTCTTGGCTTTTAAAGCCAAAAAAGCGGAGATAAACCCCCTTGATAATATGCCCCGTATCTCTTTTACTCTCACACTTGAGTTAGATAACTTCTGCAATAAATGTCAGCTAATAGTAAACTGTTCCTTGAATGGATTATCTTTTACATCTGAGTGAAAAGTTAAATTTCTTAAATATAAATTAATGATCGTTGTTGTTTATTGTTTTTATAATAGTAGTACATTCTTGCAACCAATTTGTGCTGCAAACTCTTTGGGGCATATTTACATGAAAATCGTGCAGCATAATTTTGCAAGCAATTTTGCTGTGCCGACCTGTGTCACTTTCAAAACGAAGGGATGCACCATATTAAAAAGAATACTGCACATCTTTGTGCTCACCCCTGTGCTCAAAAAGCTGCCTGGCCCCAACGCGGGCACACGTGCACCATGGTGCAAGGTTGCCTGTGTTGCAGGGATGATTGTGTTTAGACAGGAAGAGACACCTTCATGCACAAAAACAATGATTGATGGTGTTTTGCTCCCTCCATGTGTTGCAGAATGCAGCACACGTAGAAAGAGCAAAGAACGAGGAAAAATAAAAGTATTTCTCCTCGTTGCGCCTCATGAACACCTCCTTTTGAAAGGCTTTAGTTTTTGAAGCTGCCTCAGATTTAAAGATTCTTGTACATCTGGAGCAGTGTCAAAAAGCAATGGGTGTTGCTGGAACACCCAAAGCAACACCCTTTGCACGCCCCTTTGCCGCAGAAAACAGCATTGCAGAGGGCCAAATTTACAAGGCTGTGATAAAATATCCAAAGTGATTTAGCGCAGCCTTGTAAATATGAGCTAGCATAGAGCAGCACCGGGGCGTTACACAAAAGTGACGCTCCTGTGGCACTAGGGGCTTGTAAATGCGAATGCTCTCATGGCGAAAGCAGGAACACCTTACTGAAAATGGGAATTGAAATCCTCAATGGTTGACTGTATAGAGTATGAATGGTAATGCATGTGTCCTACAGTTCAAGGAAAAGCTTCAGACACTACCATAACTGTGCACCACCACAGCCAACAGTATCCAGTGCAGGCTTTGAACTAAGCATATACTTCTCTGAGCAGTCCTAATCACAACACCTCTTATGGCAACCCAAAACTAATGCAAACGTTTTCATATTTCCTACCTCTGATCCAACCTTCAGAAACCCCAACAACTAAGTGGACCCACAAAAACTATAGCATCAGTGCAATGTTGTTTTGCCTTGCGATTTAGCTATGACAGAGCCCTTTTGGCTTCTGATGAACTCCTTGGAGTTATGACGCAATGAATAGAGTGTATTGCAGTGAAGGCTGCTTTAGAATGTTGAGTTTGCAGGTACACGCAGACGAATACATACGTGTGATACCAAGCTCTGTGTGAGTTGTAGATATTGGCAGGTACCCCGACAGGGAAGACACTATAAATGGTGACAAGATAGGGTCCATGCAAACTGCTCATGCATGTCATATGTGCCTTTGTCCAAGTAAAGAATCAATGCTGGATACATGTGTAGTCAAAGCACAGTTCCAGCCACTGTGAAGTTGAAAATGAATCCATTTACAGAGAATCTACTCATTGTTGGTGGAAAACCTGTTGGTCAGGCCATACAAAAGGTACGGCGCTATTAAGCAACATAGAGCTATACCGAAAAGTGAGTGATAACACTCTGATTACAAGTGCTACCAAACAAAGATAAACCCCCTGTCAAAAAGTTAAAGCAACAGCCAAGGACACGATAACGCTGCAATTAGAAGTGCTGAGAGGCAGATATCAATCAGGTGTAAGCAAGTGCCCCGAGACGCCAAAAGCAAAGTGGTCTAGATGCAAGAAACAGCCACCTGCTTGCTAGAAGTAATTAAAGCTAGTCTTCACACTGCAAGGCAGCCCAAGGAAGTGCCCCGAGTTGTGCTAACGAGCTGCCCATATCTGAAGAGGCAAGCCACCAAAGCCGCTGAGTGGGGCTCAGAACAAGTCCACAGTTCTACGAAGAGTGAAAGTTAGTGAGTGGTTCGGAAAAGTGGCAGGTTGTTGTTCTGATGAAGATCGAGAAGAAAATCACATCTTTAGTTTGCATTAAGGATGATCTAGAGGCCAGTATGTCACAAGATATCAGAGAAAATTAGCTAAAAACCATTACCAAAAAACCATCACATACCAACTCATTAAGTTCCACACTGGTCTACAATGCAGCCGCTTTTTTAAAACCACCATCATCATTCAATACCATCAAAAAGCTAAATATTGGTGACCGATGGACTACGCGGATGGTGATATTTGAAGATTTCATTGCTGCACTTAAAGAGACTGTTAACAAAAAGATGATCAGATACCTCAAAAATCTTGCTGGTGATGGTGTAAAGGAAATCATAAAGAAAATGCCACAAACTGACAAAGAAATCACATACCATGGATTAAAGAAACCTTGAATCTTCAGTTCAATCCAATGCTAAATGTTGACTATGAAAGATAGATTTTCAGTCAAGAACAACAGAAAGTTGGTGAAACCTTCAATCAATTTGTAGAAAGGCTTTCCACAATCATCAAACATTGTAAGTTCAATGAATTTAATGATGAAGAGGCCATACGCCCCAGGGTCATCGATGGATACTTGTCCAATTCATTCAGATGGCAAATGTTGAGAGAAACTTTAAGTCTAGAATGAGTGTTGATGACTGCTAGAGTTGAAGAACGTGCCGATGTGCCAGCTGGGGACATGGAGGGCAGAAGTGCACAGAAAATCAGTGAGGAGTCTGAAAAATACATCAAAGCAAAAGCTTGAAAGACACAATGTCATGTCTACATGCAAAAAGAAGTTATGTTTTAGATGTGGATATATTAATTTCCACACAAAGATACATGTCCCGTCATTGAACAGATATGTAACAGCTGTGGGAAGGAGAATCAGTATGTGATGGTGTTCAAAGCAAACGGAAAAACAAGTGCATCATGGCACAAAGACAAATTGGCCGCTGGAACATTCAAGAAGTAATGTTCGATGCACACTCACAAAGCCCAGTGGAGATATCAGGTATGACAAATGGACACTGAACGAACCCGATTGTCATCTAAATCATCATCAAACAGTTCACACATATCAGTATCAAGTGAAAGTGAAATAGATGGTTGTGCCATATTGATGTTTACTTCAGAAAAGTGTGCACATATCAGACTGGCTGCGTGTGAAGAAAAATGTCAGTGAAAGAAAAGACGACAAGCCAAAGCGCTAAAGTCATTCAAACAAGGTCTGACAATTACACTGAAAATCAATAGTTGTTCGATACCATTCATCATCAATAGTGGTGCATCGATAAACATTATGCCTGAGTAGAAGTGTAATGAATTACATCCCTTACCACAAATTATGCCATCAAAAACCAAAGTGTGTACATAGGCTGCATCGACACCCTCAAAAAGTCAAGGTTCATTTGTAGCAACGATGAAAAACAAAAAAACAAGTGTGCAAGCACCCATCCATGTGCTTCAAGAGACAGTGTCATGTGCCTATTTACTCAGCTTTAGCACAGCTACTGATCTGGGACTGATTTCCGTGAACTACAACATGAATGCTCACCATGAAATAGTAAGTCAGTACTCTTCATTATTTCATGGATTGGGAAAGCTTAAGACCGTCAAAATTAAGTTGCATGTTAATGAAGAAGTCTGTCCTGTCGTTGCTCAGAGACATAGGCAATTTGCTTCTCATTTAAAAGATTCTGTTGAAAAAGGCCTTGATTCGTTACTGAAGCATGATATTATTGAGCATTCTACTGGTGCGACTCCATGGATTTCTTCCATTGTGGTAGTGCCCAAAAAAGACAGTAAAGGAGTGGTACACATATGTGTTGACATGCGTCAGGCAAACAAGGCAAGGCGAGAACGACATCCAAGTCAACACATTGCTAACATGATAATGCAACTAAATGGTGCAAACGTCTTCTCTCACCTTGATTAAAAATAAATGTTATCATCAGTTGGAACTCAAAGAAGATTGCAGGTACATAACAACCTTTTGTACACATGTTGGCCTGTTTTGATACAAAAGGCTAAGCGTTGGTGTGTCATCCGCAGCAGAACTGCTTCAAGACATCATTCGACGTATCTTACAGTCTGTCATGAATGCGTTTAATTACAGCAATGACATATTTTTTTTCGAAGCTACACAGCAAGAGCATGATATAGCTCTTACAGAAAGAAGTATGTCAGTTACTTGCCAGACCGTGTTTGACTTTGAATGCAGACAAATGTGAATTCAATAAGACACGGGACTCACGTCTGAGCATACCCGTCCCACTCGGGGTGACAAATGCAAAAACAACAGTTGATGGACAGAATGCAGAACAATGTCATACATTCCCCCCAGTACATAGTTCCATCTTTTTTTGCTCACCATGCCATTCCAGTTTGAACCCCGCCATATGCAAATCAGCCTTGACCCTGTGCCCCATGGGAACAGTCCAGTCCGAACTGCCAAGCCAGGTCCTCCCTGGACTGGAAACAAGCATCCAAGGACCGGTTTCGGGCTTTCAGCCCTCATCAGCCTGGATAGCTTGATTCCAGTGGCATGGAGAGCACGGGGCTCACGTCTGAGCATACCCGTACCACTCGGGGAGTGCAAAAAAACGATGGATTTAGGCCCAGATCTCTGTACTGGGGTGAATGTATGACATTGTTCTGCATTCTGTCCATCAATTGTTGTTTTTGCATTTGTCACCCCGAGTGGGAAGGGTATGCTCAGACGTGAGTCCTGTGCGCTCCACACCACTGGAATCAAGCTATCCTGGCTGATGACGGCTGATAGCCAGAAACCGGTCCTAGGATGCTTGGTTTCGGTCCAGGGAAGACATGGCTTGGCATTTCGGGCTGGACTGTTCCCATGAGGCACAGGGCCAAGGCTGATTTGCATATGGCCATGTCTGAACTGGGGTGGTGTGGAGTGCAAAAAAACAATGGATTTAGGCCCAGATATGTGTATTGGGGTGAATGTATGACATTGTTCTGGATTTTGTCCATCAACTGTTGTTTTTGCATTTGTCACCCCGAGTGGGAAGGGTATGCTCAGACGTTAGTCCTGTGCTCTCCACACCACTGGAATCAAGCTATCCTGGCTGATGACAGCTGATAGCCAGATACCGGTCCTAGGATGCTTGGTTCCGGTCCAGGGAAGACATGGCTTGGCAGTTCGGGCTGGACTGTTCCCATGAGGCACACAGTAGAGGCTGATTTGCATATGGCCATGTCTGAACTGGGGTGGTGTGGAGTGCAAAAAAACGATGGATTTAGGCCAAGATCTCTGTACTGGGGTGAATGTATGACATTGTTCTGCATTCTGTCCATCAACTGTTGTTTTTGCATTTGTCACCACGAGTGGGAAGGGTATGCTCAGACATGAGTCCCGTGCTCTCCACACCACTGGAATCAAGCTATCCTGGCTGATGACGGCTGATAGCCAGAAACCCGTCCTAGGCAGCTTGGTTCCGGTCCAGGGAAGACATGGCTTGGCAGTTCGGGCTGGACTGTTCCCATGAGGCACAGGGTCAAGGCTGATTTGCATATGGCCATGTCTGAACTGGGGTGGTGTGGAGTGCAAAAAACCGATGGATTCAGGCCCAGATCTCTGTACTGGGGTGAATGTATGACATTGTTCTGCATTCTGTCCATCAACTGTTGTTTTTGCCATTGAGAGAGTTGACAAAAAAGAATGTTTCATTTCAGTGGTCCCATGAATGTGACAACAGTTTCAAGAAAATCAAACAAGTCATTGTGAATGCTACTGAAATGGATTATTTCAATCATAAACTTCATACAGAGGTTATTGTTGCTGCTATTTCAGTTGGGTTAGGTGCTATTGTTGCACAGCACAGCGGACACCCAAATGCTCAAAAGCATATTGTGGCATATGCCAATAGGAATTTGTCCCAACCAGAACGTGCTTACTCACAACCAGAAAAATAATGTTTAGCCTTGGTATGGGCTTGTGAACACCATGTATTCCTCCACAAAAAGCCTTTTACACTGGTAACTGATCATCAAGCTTTACTAACAATATTTGGCAATCCAAAGACCAAGATGCCTACTCGCATTGAACATTGGGCACCTCTGCTGCAAGAACTCGACTATGACATTGTGCATTGCCCAGGAAATGATCAGAACCTTGCTGACTCCTTTTCAAGAGTGCCCATTCAAAGTCATAGCACTCCATCTAAATCAGCTGAAGCTTATATCAACTTCACCGTAAAATTAAACACACCAGCTGCCATTTTGTTAGCCCAGATCATCGCTGCCATGAACCATGATACTGATATTCTACAGTTGATAGATATAATTACACATCAGACGTAGAACCAGTGCACTCGACCTCTCACCACTGAGGGTGAATGTCAAAAACACAGAAATGTCAAAGATGAACTGTCGATAACTCAAGAGGGAGGTATTTCGCGAAGGTCAAAATTCTTGATTCTGGAGAGTTTATGGCAGAAAATGACTGAAGTGGCCCACGAGGAGTATAGTGGAATCGCTGTTACAAAACAAGCTCTCTGAGACCGAGTCTAGTTTCCATTTATCGACAAGCGAGTTGAGATGGAATTAAAGGCCTGTCATCTATGCAATTGTCTACCTACAAAAGTAACTCAGCACACCGTAAACTTGTCAGAACTCCCTAAGCATGCCTGGGAGAGAATAGTCATTGACTTTGTTGGTCCACTCGACAATGGACATCCCCTGATGGTGATTGTGGCTGAATACTCATGATTTTCATTAACTGAGGATCATTCATGCACCACTCAAGAACGAGTCATTAAGAGACGGGATGGCATATTTGTGACATGGGGTCATCCAGCCATACTAAAATCAAACAACGGCTCACCTTTTAATATTCGAGAGTTCAAAGACTTATTTGAGCATCTGAGTACAAAGCATCAACAGAGCATTCCTCTGTGGCCACACACCAACAGACTGATTAAGAGATTTATGAGTATGTTAAAGCTGTGCAGCGTGCTACACTTGAAAAGATCAATTTACATACTGTGTTAACCACATCATTGCTACTGTATATTCCCGTGCTGCGCTGCAATTTTCAAAATCCCATGTTATGTGACAAGGTCAACTCGTCATAAGCACAGCGCAGGTAACACCCATGACGAGTTGACCTTGTCACAAGCATGGAAGTGGTTAAACTCTACAATGCAAGCTTACTGATCAACACCTCACTCGGCTACCAGTAAAATTCCAGCAACATTGATGTTCAGGAGAGCAATGACAATCAAGATACCCTAAAGGACCAATCAGAGAGAAAGAGATGAGAATGCAACTCGTACAAGGGACTTGGTGCAGAAAAAAAAGATGAAAACATATGTTGACCGAAGACTGCATAGCAAAAACATTGTTTTCTAGAGAGGAGACAGAGTGCTTGCATGTCAGAAGCGGAAAAGAAAATCGGATGCTCCCTTTAATGCAGAACCTTTCAAATTGGTGTCAATCACAGGACACACCATCACTGCAAGTGCCCTGGGAAGTCTATTACCAGAGACTCTTCTCACTTTCGGTGTTTGATTCATAATTCACCAGATCTCCATATTGGAGAAGAGACTGATTCTGAAAGACCATTGATGACTTTTGCCTTTTCACGATCCCAGCAGGTCTTAGATCATGATGGTGGCAGGTCTCAACATTGCACGACACGGTTAGATCAAATAAATACAGTGTCAAGGAGATTATTTGAAGAGATTCAAATGTATATATATGTGTATATCTTTTGCAAAATTGGTAGGTTTTATTTTACCAATGTAATGTCTTGTGAGTTAACAATGACGGAAACCCTTTCGCTCCTGATGAACTACGTAGAGCTATGACATAATTAATAGAGTGTATTGCAGTGAAGGGTGCTTTAGAATGTTGAGTTCTCAGTTGCACTCAGATGAATAAAGACATGTGTTACCAAGCTCTGTGTTAGGGGTGCTAGCATTGGCCAGTACCCTAGCAGGTAATACACTGCAAACGTGTGATGAGGAAAACCATATGACATGCGTATACTTTCATGCAACTACCATCAACTCTCTAAAAACAATCCATACAACATCATGTGGTAATGCTTCCAATGCACAGAGATCTGCCATTTGTCACTATGACTGGGGCCACATAATATTACAAACTATGTTGGTCAAACATTCCGCTGGCATTGTGGTCGACTTTAATATAGTGCATCCATCAGGGGTGCCAATCAGGCATGCCCATCATCTTGAAGACTGAGGTTTGTAAAGCCCTTGACCTTGAAACAGGGTTTGCCTCTAATGCAGACTCTCCAGTGCGATCTCGCTTCTCCATTTCTCTATACGTAATGATCCTCTATAAAAGTTGGTGGTACAGCAGTCACACTTAAAAAAATCAAAGGGGAACAAGCAGAATAACTGAGCATGCTCTATCACTAACCCTTTTCCGACTGTCACTCCTTATTCACCGTGACCCAAGACAAGATAATAGCCACCACTCTGGCCATGCACGTAAGACACCAAAATGCTTCCCACGTAGGCCACACGGCGAATATGTTCTTGAAAATAACCACTGCATCACGGTGTAGTGTGTAACTCATTGGGCAATGCACTTTGGCACCGTTGCAGCCATACAAATACATTTATCTTTCCAATTGCTGCAGAATAAAACAGACAAGAGAATATGAAAAGCTTTGACATAAAGTTGAGCAGTGTAAATTAAGATGGACATTTGTTGCTTTGAGCATTGGCAACAGAAGGAAGCGGTGTCTAACTGAAACTACAATTTCACTGCCATGTTGAACTCCTCTGCCAAGTCTTCTTCTCAAAAACGGAGTCGTATTGTCTTCCAAAGACAAAATGCACAATTCAGAGCTGAGACATTAGCTCAGGGGTCAACTTGACGGTGGGCCAGGGAAGGGATCTTGGAGTTCAGTTGAACACCGCATGAAAGGCGCCTTTTCCAATGCCAAAACAGTTACATTCGAGCGGCTCTTGTGGCTAATCTGACAGTTATTTATTGCATTTGGTTAAAAGAAATGGCTGGCCAGAAAGGAATCCGGGTTTCAGCTCAGAAAGTGCCAAAATTCGCAGATGGTCCTTTTCTCATTCGAAAAGTCTTGGGGAGAAAAATAGCCTCAAAGTCCTCAGTCCGAGGGCTGCTGGCATCCCACTACCACTTTGTGTGTTGGATTCTTGGACAGTAATGATTTTTCAAAAACGACTAATTGTCTTCATGCGTTTTCTTTTTAGTTACCAAACCTTAAATTGTGGCAATTTTATAGTAGGATTGCATAGACTCACAAGTATTTGTGCAATCGTGCTTGTGTAACATAACCGATGCTCATGTAAATCGCTCCAATACCTTCGGGTCGAGTTCGCGCTATATAAATCTGCAAAAAAAAAAGAAAAAAATCGTTCACAAAATGTGCATATGACAAAGATAGATTGTAAAGGTGCGGTGCCGAAGCAATTTCGCTCCGACTTTTGTACTATCAGACACATTAACACATTTTATTGCACCTGTTTGCTAGGACAAAATAAGATTTTGTACCAGCCAGTCGGTCATTACATTGGCACTAGTGTAGGTGCAACTCTTCATAGGCACTATTGCATCCCGTAAAATTTGATACAATATTGCACAGCTGCAACTTTTGTAATATGGCTTTAGTGAGCGTTAGGCGAATGGTGTAGCATAGTACAGAGAATTTAGCAATGTTTTCTCAATCATGGCTTGCACAACCAAGTACCCGGCAGATTATATAAACTAGCAGGATTCAGATTTAAAGTCCTTTTGTGCAATAATGCCATGAGTAAAAGTGCCAATACAAAGCTGTATAACATTACCTCACACGAGAAAGCTGACTGTCGAGCATGCACATTGTAGGTCACTTGTGCAATTGGAGTTGTCAATTTCATATGCACTGAGGTTTCAATTTAAACTATTTAACTCGTTCTTCAATGCAATGCAGAGAATAGTTTAAAAGGCAAACTAATAAAAATGAGCACTGCACCGGTTTATCTAAAGTCTAGCTGCTGATGTCTAGAGCTAATGAGAAAATCCCAAGGGCTCACTGACTAATTTTTCCAAGAGTAATTATGGAAGTACATTGGGGCTTACTTAAAAGGCCCTTGTGCCACTTTTGCGTCACTTTTCCCATGTTAAAAATGGCGCAAAAGTGGCGCAAGGGGCTTGTAAATCAGCCCCATTGTATTTAGATGGTCAATGACTCTGTTGAGCGATCCGGGAAGGAGGGGCCAAAGATTTTAGGATGTCCAAATCTAATTTGCTGAATTTGCAAACTGTGTAAATTCTCAATGAGGGTCTTTCTCACATACTAGTTACTTGTTTAATGATCTGTATGCCTGGTGAAGCCAGAAAGTGCTCGAATTAGAATCTGATTGCTGGCACTCATCAGAGTGTGTGGTTGGACTGGGCGTGGTATGTAGTTTGTCCAATGAAGAGATGCCAGATAAGGTGTTTGATTTAAAGATGTGCTTCAAGAATACAGCAGAAAACAGGAGCCTGCTCATAAGCACGACGTGATTCAGAGTAGTCTCACAAGTAGAAGCAGCTGTGAATAACAATACCAGGGATGTGAGGAAACAAGGTAATTTGCTTTTGTGTAATTATGCAAAATGTGGGGTAAATTTCACAAAACGATGCCTGAGTATTCCGAAATGCAGATCTGTAATGTTGCTCTATATTTTTGAGCGATATGAGTCCTTTCGGCAAATTTTGGCTCAAGGACATATTTTGTGGTAAGAAATAGTGTGGAAAGCACAAGTAGTGCAAGCAACAGCCGTGAGCATTGTGGCATCATTTTGGACATTTTATGTAAAAAGCATAACATGAAATTACAGAATTGGCGTGAATAATGCTGGTGTAATTTATATTTTGTGTGAGCCTGGGCGGTACTGCTTACTGTCCATTCATGTCTGCCTTGTGATCTTTCTGATGGAAATATCCAAGTTTTAGTGCTCTCCAATTTTCAGATGATTGTCAATTCTAGTTGTTGCATTAATCTAGTTCCAGTGTTTATTCTGTCCGAGTAAAGAATGAGGTTCAGTCACTTACAATTATTTTCATTTGCAAACTGTTTTCTATTTATATTTTTAGCTTGGAAGCAAGTTGCAGACTCTTTAAGGCATCTACTGTTATGAATGAGACTGTTTCCATTGTGTAGAAAGCTTTGCATATCTGTCTTGTAGGATGATCCCCTCTGTCTGTATTGCCCACGCTATGCAATCATCTCGTGCAAGCACATTAGGGTATAACCAGTTTAGTCTGTGGCCCTGATTACAAATGTACTGGTAAAATGCCAATCAGAATTCAGATATTTGCGATAACCACCCCGTGGCCGCAATTTTCACTTGCTGCATTTCAGTAGGTAAATCCTGCAGTATTTTACCGGGAGAGAAACATGCAATATATTCTGATACATGCTTAATTTGCTACACAAAGCACAAAATTCCTCATTTCCAAAGGAAATCGTGGAGTAAAAGGCATATGTTGCACCTGATAACTACCACACTCCACGGTAATAGTATATACCGGGTGCACTAAATATCCGTCTTTTTCCAAGCCCATTCATAATCAGGGTCTCTCTGCATTAAAAACAGAAGATCTTCCTCATACTGACACCAAAATCACATACCAACTGCTTTTTAAAAACACAATGTCATCCAGTGAGAGACAGACCAGAACACACAATCCAGTTGACCTCATCACAGACTTACTCAGGTTCCTGTCTATGATTGAAAACAAGAACCACATGATCACTAGGTGAAGCACCCCAACGCAACCGGTGATGCTGATGACCAGCGGAGTAATATAAATGCCAGGTACAGATCATACTATACATTTATGTCACTTCTTTGTGACTGTTCTCTCTTCTGCAAAACACACAAGATGATGGACGGAATGTTGCACATTGGCAAAACATTCACCCCCAGTCGCAAAGCTGGGTTTCATCCATCGTTGTTTTGTTCACCACGCCACACCAGTTCAGACATGGCCTTATGCAAATCAGCCTTGACTCTGTGCCTCATGGGAACAGTCCAGCCCGAACTGCCAAGCAATGTCTTCCCTGGACCGGAATCAAGCACCTTAGGACTGGTTTCTGGCTATCAGCCGTCATCAGCCAGGATAGCTTGACTCCAGAGGCGTAGTGAGCACGGGACCCATGTCTGGGCATATCCTTCCCACATAGGGCGAACAGCAAAACACACAAGATGATGGACAGAATGTTGCACATTGGCAAAACATTCACCCCAGTTACAGATCTGGGTTTAATCTATTGTTATTTTGCTCACCACGCCACCCCAGTTCAGACATGGCCATATGCAAATCCGCCTTGACCATGTGCCTCATGGGAACAGTCCAGCCTGAACTGCCAAGCCATGTCTTCCCTGGACCGGAATCAAGCATCCTAGGACTGGTTTCTGGCTATCAGCCGTCATCAGCCAGGATAGCCTGACTCCAGTAGCGTATGCCCAGATGTGGGTCCCGCACTGCCATAGCAAACTTGGTTTGGATTTTGAAAGAGAGAGCAGGGAAACCTGCTCTCCCTTTCAAAATTCAAACCAAATTCCTTTTCCACACGGGGAGCTGCAACTTAGCAGCTCACCCTGTGGAAAAGCAATGCCGGCTCCCAAGGGATGCGGGGAGCTGGCGGGACCATTGGGGACCCCCCCACGGTCCCCAACGGAGAGGGCCAGCCCCGGGGGATGGGGTCCCAGGGGCTATTAGTGGCCCAGGAGGGGAGGCCACAGGGCTCAGCCCCTCAAATATATAAAAAAAAGCAAAGGCCATGGGGTATGGGGTCTCAGGGTCCATAAATGGCCTCCCCCTCCAATAAAAAAAATCATTAAAAAATGGCCATACCCTGGGGGATGGGGTCCCCGGGACAGAATATGGACTTGTTAGGGGGGCCACGCAGCCCCCTTCTCAATTGTTTGAAAAAGGGGGATGGGGTCCCCAGGGCCAAGAATATTAGGAAAAGAAGGGGAGCCACAAAGCCCCCTTCTTAAAAAAAGATCGGCATCGCACCGGAGGCCATGCCCCCTCCTTGCATCACTCTGCAAATGCGCCCCCTGGCGTGTTTGTAGATGGGTAATAAATTCCCCTTGAATACTGGGGGTCCCTGGGGGTCAACTAGCCCACCAGGAACCTCCAGTATGAGCCAGGGGGCTGTGTTGAAGACTGGTGTTCTGAGGCCATACCCCTTTTTACACCTCTCTGCAACGCAGCTCTGTGGCGCTTAATAGAGGTAACTGGTGAGCGAGTTGCACCCCAAGGACCCTCAGTATTTAAGGGGAGTTAATGCCCCAACTTAAAATGCGCCACTGGCGCGTTTGCACAGTGGTGAAGGAAGTGGGCGGGGCCAGAGTCGACATGTGTGCAAAAACACCCTGTGGCGCCATTTAAGCTGGGAAATGAATTCCTCTTCAATCCTGAGGGTCCCTGGGGGTCAACTAGCCCACAAGGTACCTCCAGTAAGCGCCACAGAGCTGCGTTGCAGAGTATTGTAAAAAGGGGCGTGGCCTCTGAACACCTCTCTGCAACGCAGCTCTCTGGCGCATACTGGAGGTAACTGGCTTTCTAGTTGGCCCCCAGGGACCCTCAGGATTGGGGAGGAATTAATTCTCCAACTTAAAACGTGCCACAGGGTGTGTTTGCAGAAATGTCACCTCAAGACACGCCCCCTTCCTTCGCAATTGTGCAAACGCGCCCTGTGGCGAGTTGTAAGTTGGGGAATTAATTTTCTTTCAATACTGAGGGTCCCTGAGGGCCAACAAGCCCAACAGGTATCTCCAGTATGGGCCAGGGAGCTGTGTTGCAGACAGGTGTTCAGAAGCCATGCCTCTTTCTACACCTCTCTGCAACGCAGCTCTGTGGCGCTTACTGGAGGTAGCTAGTGGGCTAGTTTGACCCTAGGGACCCTTAGGATTCAAGGGGATTTCATCTCTCCACTTAGAACAGCCACTGGGCGCGTTTACGCAGTGGTGAAGGGAGGGGACAGGGCCTGAAGTGACGTGTGCAAACACGCCCTGTAGCGCTTTTTAAGTTGGGTAAATATTTCCCCTTCAATCCTGAGGGACACTGGAGGCTAACTAGCTCACCAGGAGCTTCCAGTAAGTGCCACTGCACTGCGATGCAGAGAGGTGGACTAGGCCGCGAGTCTTTTTAAACCTCTCTGCAACGCAGCTCTGTGGCACTTACTGGAGGTACCTAGTGGGCTAGGTGGACCCCCGGGACCCTCAGGATTCAAGGGCACTTAATATCCTTTTTTTTTTCTTATTTTTTTTAAAGTTTTATTGTTTTATTGCAAGGAAATACAGCAATACATAATGAGCAGAATAACACAATGTATTCTAAAAATATATAACAGATTATAGCGAGAAAAAGAAACGGAAAGAAAAAGAATAAAAAGAAAGAATCAGTCAAGCAGCGAAATAAATTAAATTAAATCCACTCGGCAATTCGTGCCCAAATTTTCTCCCCATGGCTCTTTTTTTAACCCCCTTTAACTTATATATAGCAGATTCAATGTTGTACATAAATAATAATTTTTCACGCCACATGAGAAATTTAGGCGGACCCGGGCTAATCCATTCCTTAGTGATACAAGATCTAACTGCAGCCATACAGAGAAAAAGAAAGTACGAGGTTGGTCTTGGCCTAATAACAGTATGGTCTATACCAAGCAATAACAATTCTGCAGTTATCTTAATCTCACATTTCAAAATAATGGATAAAAAAGTTTCAATATGTTGGTACAGCATTGAAAGTTTAGGACACAAAAAAAAACATGTGTAATTCATCAGCTGCATATAACCCGCACCGACTGCAGGTCGTACCTGCCGTCGTGCTCCACTTAACAATTTTGCTTGGAGTGTAATAAAGATTATGGATACACATAAAATGTTTCATCATCCTTGTTATAAGACAGTCTGAAGCCATTTTAATCGACAATAAAATATCAACATCAGGTATACCTAAACTGTTAGCCCATTTCAACTGACATTGTCCTAGGTCATCCCCATATTCCTGCATTAAGCTTGAATAAATAATTCCTATACGGGTTTTTTTTTGCAAGAGCTCTAACAATGGAATTTTGGCTGGAGGAATTGAAGAATGGTTCTGTAGGAAGCTTCGAAGTTGAAGAAATAAAAAAAAATCATTTCTTCCCACAGAAAAATTATTCATTAAATCCTGAAATGAAGCAATTTGGTCATTATAAAATAAATCACCCAGATACCTTATTCCTTTCTGCTGCCATCTATACATGGTTAAATCATAGAAAATTTCTGGTAAGAGATCCTTTGATGTAAAGGGAGTGTAGAGGTTTAGTTTCCTTAGTTTTATATGTTTTCGGACTTTTTGCCAGACTCCAAAGGCTGACTTCAGCATCTTATATTTGGTTTTCTTGTAATAACTGGGCTCTACCATCCTCAAAAAACTGCCCTTGACTTTCTCACCCATAATCATTTGATAAATTGATGGAGTCTGGCAATCGAGCACTTCCACTCTATCTCCCATAATTAAGGGGCTTATGTATTGCAATGCGGCAGAGAAATAATAAAAAAGAAAGTAAGGAACATTCCATCCGCCACATTCATTACTGAGTATCATTTTCTTTGTAGCTTTCCTATGACGTTTATAGCCCCATAGAAACCGAAAAATAGTTCTTTCTAAATTTCTAAAACAAAGCAATTGAAATTCTAATGGTATTGTGCGAAACAGATACAATACTTTTGGTAGAATCAGCATTTTTAAAATGTTAAGTGTGCCATAAAGTGATAGATGTAAGTGGTCTAGGCGCTGCAGTGAAGTATTAATTTGAGTTACTATAGGGTTTAGGTTACGTTCTGGTATCTTCTTTATGGGCAATGAGATCTTAATTCCTAAGTATGTGACCTCTGGGGTAGTAGAGATATTTGCAGGTGGATTTTCTCCTGAGCAAAGAATTTGTGTTTTCTCCAAATTGAGTTTGTAACCGGAAAAAGACCCAAACTGCTTAGCAATCTCATCAATGGCAGGAAGAGCTGTTTGAACATCCATAGTTGTTATCACTATATCATCGGCATAGGCTAAAACTCGATAATTGACATTAACTAAATGAATAGGTTTAATATTTTGTTCCAGAAAAAAACGATTAATTAGAGGATCAATATAAAAAGCAAAAAGTAACGGAGAACAGGGACATCCCTGTCGTGTGCCCCTAGTAATTAAGAAAGGTGAGGATATTTGCCCATTAATTCGAATATACGCTCTAGGGGCAGTATACAAAGTTTTTAAAGCTTTTATAATGCCGTGGCCTAGTCCCTTCTTGGACAGGATTTCCCAGAGATAGCCCCAAGCAACCCGGTCAAAAGCTTTCTCAGCATCTAGAAATACAAGTCCAATATTAGACCGAGTTGCTTGAGACCAATCCAAGAACGAAATCACACGCCGAATATGATCAGCCGTGTCTCTGGCAGGAATAAAGCCATGTTGGTAAATAGAGACTAAGGGGGAAATAATGTTTGATAATCGTAAAGCTAAAATTTTGGAAAAAATTTTACTATCGGCATTTATAAGTGATATAGGACGGAAAGATGAGGGTAATAACGGAGGCTTGCTTTTCTTAAGAAAGACAGTAATTATGGAATCATGCCATGATTGAGGGGCGCTACCTTGCTGAGCATTCAAACATAGATCCACTAATTCTAATTTTAGAACATTCCTAAACTGTTTAAAGAACTCTAAAGGAATGGCATCGGGGCCTGCTGCTTTTCGTGAAGCTAAAGACATTAGAGAGATTTCAATTTCCTCCTACGTGAATGGTAAATCTAATTTCTCCTTCTCTTCATTAGATAGAGTAGTATTCAAAGCTAAGTCAACAAACCGAGTAATCTGATCTGAACAGTCAGGACGATCATCTTCAGCATACAATTCAGAATAAAAGTCACTAAATACTTTAAGAATGTCTTCTAATTTGTTAACAGTCGTCCCTGTCTGGTTATTTATTTTATTGATGCTAGCAAATGTCGCTTTTTGTCTAGCCCTCTTAGCCAAGAGTTTACCAGAGTTTTCTCCAACTTCATAAACCTCTGTCCTAAAGGCAGAGACTTGTTGAGCAAACTTTGTGGCAAATCGCTGATGTATCTTGACTTTAAGGGTCGTTAACTTCTTTATAATACTTTCAGTAGGTAAACCTTGGTTACATGCTAGCATAAGCTGAATCTCTAGGGATCTAAGGTTTTTAATTTCTGAGTCTTCTTGCATTCTAGCTTCCTTTTGTTTTCTTATTGAGTAGCTCAGTGTTTCTCCCCGGACCCCACATTTAAAAGCATCCCAGACTATTTCTGGAGAAGCAGTACCTTTATTATTAGAAAAAAATTCAGGAATCCAAGTATTCATATGATCAATATAGGATAAATCATACAATAATTTATGGTCAAATGACCATAAACGAGGGGTATAAGAAGTACTCAAATCAAACTTAAACGTTATAGGATTATGATCTGAGATAACTTTTGGAAGAACCCCATATTCCACTTGAGCTAGCTCATTATATAAACCCTTAGATACGAAGAAATAATCTAATCTAAAAAATCTTTGATGCGGGGCAGAAAAAAAAGTATATCCAGACATTCCTCCCCTTTTCTCATGCCCTACATCTAATAGTCTATATTCTTGAACAATCCCTTTGAGTGCTCCAAATACCTTCTTCTTCCCACCCTTATATGGAGTACTGCTGTGAATATCAAATGTTTCCTCCAAGTGTAAGTTAAAATCTCCACATAGTATAATATTAGATGACCATTGAGCTAATTCCACACTTAAATGATTAAGGGCAGTGGGATCATCAATTATAGATGCATATAGTGAACATATAGTAGTAATCAGTCCTCCAAATTTAAGTTCAGCAATCACCCATCGTCCTGATGAGTCTTCTTTAACTTTTTTTATTTCCCCATTCCATATCTCTTTAGAATTGCAACCCCTCTTATTGTAGAGCTCTGACGGGAACACCCTACAACTTCCAATCCGAGATCTCTTAGCCACCCTCTGTTAGACCAGGCGATGTGAGTCTCCTGTACACAGACTATATCCATCCGCATAGTTTTTAGCATCTGAGCCATTATACCCCTTTTTCTTTTATCATTTACGCCACAGACGTTGATAGAACATATCGTCAATTTAGCCATTGTATTTTTTTTGTAAGGTAAATTAGCCTAACTAAAGATACATTAACAGAAATTTCCAGAATTCGGCACCAGCCGTAAATGGATCTTAAACACAGAATGAATACATCTTCCAGCTGTATGTCCTTGCACCCCAAAAGAAATAATTTTTCCCACCCACAACCCCCCCAGCTCTCCCCCCCACCCCACCCTTTCCCCAGCACCCCCCCACCAGAAGCGTAAGGGCTAGCGCCCTCATTGATGGTAAGTGAGTATGGGCTGTTGATTCCGCCCGGGCCAATCCGACCTGAAAGAATAATATGCCTCTGACACAAAAAAAGAAGCAATGACATAAAGATAGAACACAGCTAGAAGGTCGGCCCACTCAAACTAGACACAGTTGTTATCCTTAGCCTTTATCCTATAAATCATTATTACATAGTTTCTAGAAATTGTTGTGCTTTGATCTCTGATACAAAAAAAAAAGTTCTTCCCTTATGCACAACCTTAAGCTTAGCTGGATTTAACAGGAAGGTTTGTCCCCCCTTAGATTGTATTGGTGCCATTAACTGTTTGAGTCTCCAGCGTTGTTGAACTGTTGCAAAGCAGGAATCTGGT
The DNA here is from genome assembly GCF_964263255.1 of Lissotriton vulgaris. Taxonomy (NCBI): domain Eukaryota; kingdom Metazoa; phylum Chordata; class Amphibia; order Caudata; family Salamandridae; genus Lissotriton; species Lissotriton vulgaris. Next base: position 1,068,976,968 of record NC_141694.1, on the reverse strand, counting down.
CGAACAAAAAATTCGTGCCCCAGACCCTTTCTGGTTTTGGATGGCCTAGCCAGGTCATATAAAATCTCACGGAGTAGATAATTCTGCAAACTTATAAGAATAGCTCTTGGATTTTTATTTGCCCCCTCCTGATCATGTTTTTGGTTAAAGGGAAAGCGATGAGCTCTTATGATTTCTTTATCCCAGTCCCATCCTTTAAGATCCTGAAAAGCATCTGAGAACATCTCTACAACAAACCGTCGAGCGTCCTTTCCTTCTGATTTTTCCGCCACTCCCAAAATACGTAAATTGTTGCGACGAGCACGATTTTCTAAATCAGTTAACTTCCAATCGACATCTTGTCTAGTACTATCCAAGTCTTTGATTGAAGTTTTTTGTAGAGTTAGCTCATCCTCTACCGCAGATATGCGCGTTTCAGTCTCCTGTACTCTCAGATTGGTATCCGTACTAGACTTGGCCAATCGACGAACAACATTCTGGAGTTTACGTACAGCTCCTTGAGTACGAAGCCCCTCAGCTTTAGTTTCCTCTCTGTGAGTCATAATCATTCGGTACATTGACGTCTGTAACTTATATATAGATTTCAGTGTAACCTCTTCATCTTCCTCTAGTAGCTCTGGAGATTCGGGGTCGATTTCAATATTCATACCAGCCCCATCCCATTGTGGCTGACTTATGGCACCTATATTTTCATCTGTTTTGGCCTCTATGACCTTGCAAACAGTATTTGGGACTCCTTCATTTGTTAAAAAATCAGATCCAAGCATATCTTCTTCTGATACTTGGTTGCAATCATCAGCCCAGTCTTTTTCAAGGAGATGACCCTCGCTAAGTAGTTCTTCATCAAGGTCTCCTTCCGATGCTATCGATACGTCAGACATTGAAAAAAAGTGGCCTCCTGATTCTATAGAATCTGCATCTTGCTGTTCATTCAACCTAGGCGAGACTCTGACTCCCTCTACAGCAAGGCAGAGTTCAGAAACTGCATCATCACTCACTCCCGCTTTTACTCCGACTCCTTCCTCATCTAGAGCCAATGCTGAGATAGCAGGAGATTTAGCTAAATGATTTGCATCAGGATTTTTAGAAATAGCACGTGGTAAAACCTTAGAGGAGGTCAACTCATTTGTGCTATTTTTGTTGAGGTTGGTTGTAGTCTTTTTTCTGAATAGTTCAGGTATAATGGGTATCTTTAGTGGCGCCATTTACTTGAGAATTACGACTTTCTGGCTCTGTTACTGTTGCTGTTGTCATTTTCTCTGTAACTCCTGGGGTAGTATTTACAGGGTTAACCAAATTAGTAGTATTTTTTTTTTGTTCCTCTGCCTTCGGGAGCCATAGCTGAATTTTCAATTACTGCATCAAGATTATAAAATAGCAGGTAGCAAGTAACCTTGTTCAGCCTTTTAAGATTTTTTATCAGTCACTTAACACCGTAGGTTTTTCAAAAACTAAACGTATATTTTCAATTATTGTTTTCAATTATTGTGCTGAACCACAGATACAGTCTTCTCTCCACTCGTTTTTTATCGAGTATTATAGCCCCCACCTGTTGCTTGAAAAGGTTAACACACCACAATGTAGCAAGCTCGGCAAAGAATGTGTCAGCTCACCGCTTGATTTATCTGCATCTGCAGTTCCGAGCACGATACTTGGCAGGTTCAGGAAACTGCTACACTGTTGCAGCAATAAATTCAGAGAGCTTTTCAAATCAGCTCCCCGGTCTTATCCTCGCGGCCCCCGCCGCCTCTCCAGCAAAGACGTTGTGAATCGCGTCCCCGCACTCCGCACAGCAACAGGTTCAAACGCCAAGGAAACACAGCTGAGGCGCCGCAGGCCCAACTAAGCAGGAGAAAGCGGACGATCGCGGTGATTTTGCAGCAGCAGCTCCAATGCGAGCCGGTCTCCCTCTCGCAAGCACCGAAGCTCAGGAGTCACAAAAGTCAGTACAGCGGCCAGATAACCTGCGGCTTATCCAAACTGCAAATGCCGGTTAAGCCGGTTAAGCCAGGTCGGGTCGGTCTACGGACGGAAACATCGCAGCTCCTCACACGGCTGCAGTAGCGGCCGCCATCTTTCTTCCCCTTACAATAAGTGATCCAGCACTTAATATCCTAACTTAAAAGGGCCACAGAGCATGCTTGCACTGTGGTGAAGGGAGGGGACGGGGCCTGAGGTGACGTGTGCAAACACGCCCTGTAGCGTGTTTTAAGAGGTAGTTTTAAATCCCCTTGCCCTAATATATACTAGGGGCTTACAGAGGAGGTCATGCTAATCACAGGGAGACCCCAACGCATAGTGTTCCCTAGTGTATGTAGGTGTTTTCAATTTATTCAAAGTGTCTTTTAACATAGCACTGGCTCTAGGACTGGTTAGTCAGAGTCAGTTACCACCAGTGCCTGTCTGAAATTGTTGAGGGTACAGGATGATTTTGCAACAAGGCTTCTTTCTACTCTTCTGTTTGTTCTTTCTGCCTGCTCTTCGTCTTTGAGGACTTCTGTTGATTCTTTCTGCATTTTTTTTTCTTTCTGTGCGTTTTTTCTTCTTTCTTCACATGTCCTACCTCTGTAGGCATAGTTAGAAATTAGCATTTAAAAAACCTTTGAAATTCACTGAAAAACGATAGGTTTCAGGCACGTTATAGTTAGGAATTAGCATTTTAAAAAACCATAGAAATTCACTGAAAAAAACATAGGTTTCAGGGGCGTTATAGTTAGCTGGACATTTCACTCGTACACAACCATAGAAATTCCCCCGTTATAGTTAGTTCAGCTCACTATAACTTGCGCGGTCGCAATGCACTCCTGTTGATGTCACATATTACATCACTCATGACATGATCAGTGACATCACTCATGACATCACTGATGACATCTCAAATAACATCACTGATGACATCATCCTTGTGATAGAGTAGCAGTCCTCCTCTCACCCTAATATAACCTTTGATACACACATATAAAATAGAAACTACAATGTTGAAAACAATGGACATACCAATTCCAGTTACAACAACCTATTCAGTAATTCTAAGATCTACATACACATCCACTCATTAACCAACAGTCCTGTATAGTCACTCATGCATGTACTCACTCATCATATGTACTCCTACACCTATGCATCCTGTGACACACAGCCACTCATCCATAGAGTTACTCACACACATAGTCACTCATGCTAATAAAGAATCAAACATCCATTTAATTGCATATACAGTTATACACACACCACCACACTTACTTTGACAGAAACGTACACCTACTTACGCTTTAAAACAATCCCTTATAGAAACACATACTTATTCATGCAGGAACTCTCCCAATCTCTCACTCTCACATATACTCACGTATATACACCACTACTCACATATACTAATTTAAAACAAATGAAGTTACTTATAAAGGCACTATTGAGACAGTCATTCACTCACTAACACACCCCATACACACACTCATCCACCCATACAGTCCTGCACACATACTGTCTTCAAAACATACAAATATTGACTCAATCATTTATGCATGTATGCACTAAGTAATACGCCCCAATGAACCATACGGACACTCAGCCATTCATACTGATACTCAAAAAAACAACTAATAACCCATATAGACACTCATATAGCTGCTCACCAACCCATGAAGCCACTTATACACAAAGTGAGAGACTGATACAGATATTTACATATTTAAACATTACTCACTAACCCATGTATTCACTAAGATACACTTAATCAGTAAGTTATACAATCATTTTTTTTAAATCATCCATTTAGACACTTATATACCCATTTATTCTTCCATCGACCTTGAGCTATACATATATAAAACATTTAATTTTCAGAAAAATACACATTCACTGGATGATGTCATCAGTGATGTCATTTGAGATGTCATGAGTGATGCAATTGACCATGTCATGAATGATCTAATATGTGATGTCATCAGCAGTACATTGGGGGGGCACGAGTTATATATATATATATATTCACTGAAAAAACCATAGGTTTCACACCAGTTATAGTTAGGAATTTGCATTTAAAAAACCTATTAAATTCACTGACAAAAACATAGGTTTGACACCAGTTATAGTTAGCTGGAAATTTTACTGACATAAAACCATTGAAATTCCCACATTATAGTTAGTTGGACTCACTATAACTTGCGCGCCTGCAATGCACTGCTGATGACGTCACATATTACATCACTCATGACATGGTCAGTGACATCACTCATGACATCACTGATGACACCATCCAGTGAATGTGTGTCTTTCTGAAAAATAAATACGTTTTATATATGTATATGTAAAGGTCGATGGAAGAATAAATGTTTAAATAAGTGTCTTAATGGATGTTTTTTAAAAAAAATTGATTGGTTAACTGGCTTATTAAGTGTATCGTAGTGAATACATATATTAGCGAGTATTGTTTAAATATTTAAATGTTTGTATCAGTGTTTCACTTTGTGTATAAGTGGCTGCATGGGTTGGTGAGTAGCTACATGTGTGTGTATATGTGTACTTAGATTTTTTTTTAGTATCAGTATGACTGTCTGTATGGTTTGGTGGGGGTGTTACTTAGCACATAGATGCATCAATGACTAACTCACTGTTTGTATGTGTTTTGAAGACAGCATATGTGCAGGACTGTATGGGTGGATGAGTGTGTATATGTGTGTGTTAGTTAGTGAATGACTGTCTCACTAGTGTCTTTATCAGTAACTACATACGTTTTAATCTAGTATATGTGAGTATTGATGTATATAAGTGAGTATATGTGAGAGTGAGAGATTGAAAGAGTTCTTGTTTAACTAAGTATGTTTTCTATAAGTGATTGTTTAAGAGAGTAAGTATGTGTAAGTTTCCTTAGAAGTAAGGTGCTAGTGTGTGTATAGCTGTACATGCAAATAAATGGATGTTCAATAGTTTATTTGCATGTGTGAGTATGTGTGTGAGTAACTTTTGGATGACTGTCGGTGTATAACTGGATGTATAGGTGTATCACTACATATGATGAGTGAGTATATGTATGAGTGACTATATAGAACTGTTGGTGAATGAGTGGATGTGTATATAGATGGTGGAATTACTAAATTGGTTGTTGTAACTGGTATGGGTATCTCCATTTTATTGAAAATGTTAGTTTCTATTTTTGAATATGTGTTTCAAGGGTTACATTACACTGAAAGGAGGTCTGTCACTCTGTTACAAGGATGGTGTCATCAGTTATGTCATGAGTGATGTCACTGACCATGTCATGAGTGATGTAATATGTGACGTCATCAGCAGTGCATTGCAGGCGCGCAAGTTATAGTGAGTCCAACTAACTATAACATGGGAATTTCAATGGTTTTATGTCAGTAAAATTTCCAGCTAACTATAACAGGTGTCAAACCTATGGTTTTTCAGTGAATTTAATAGGTTTTTAAATGCAAATTCCTAACTATACCTGGTGTTAAACCTATGTTTTTTTCAGTGAATTTCATAGGTTTTTTAAATGCTAATTCCTAACTATATATATGGCCTCAAACCTATGTTTTTTTCAGTGAATTTCAAAGGTTTTTTAATAGCAAATTTCTATAGCTATGTAATATAATATAATATTTTTTATAATGAATCCTATATTGTATATTTATGTAACACTATTTTTTTATGTATATTGTTCATGTTTTTTTTTCATTTTTTTTGCCCTGGAGCGCTCCAGGTGCGCGTACCGGTAAGCGCAGTCTTGCGGCGCGCCCCGGTGCGCGTACCGGTGAGCGTCCCGTTAGCGCACCCAAAAAAAAGAAAAAAAAAAGAATGAAGGAGTGAGCATGAGGGAAGGCGACAGAGAGAGTGATGTTAAAAGAAAGAGAGCTAGAGGGAGGAACACAGAGGGACTGTGTAATAGATAGTAAGACAGAGAAAAGGTGTAAGAGGGTGTAACTGAGAAAAGGAAAATGAATAAGGGAGCGAAAGAAGAGAAGAGAGAGGAAGAAGACTAAAGCAGAGGTACTGGGAGAATGTGAGTGGGTGTTGGAAGTAAAGGGAAGGAGAGTAAAGGATGGGGAATGAGGGGTAGTGACGGAACCAGAATAAAGGAACAGCGGTGAGGGGGGTAAGAAAAGAGCAGTGAGTGTAAGTAAAGAGGGGTGAAAGAGGGTGGATAAAAGTGAATAAGGGTAAGACATGGGGAGTGACAGAGAGAAAGGACAGAGAGAGTAAAGGAAGGAGTGACAGAAAGGGACTGAGTGAAGCAGAAAAGAAAGGTAAGTGAGGGAGTGTGGGTGAGTTATAGGGAGTGAGCATGACGAAAGAGTAGTGACAGAGTGAGAGGACAGAGACAGTGAGGGTGAGAGAGACGGAGTGTGGGAACGGGAGTGAGGAACTGTGAGGACAGAGGGACTGAGAGAAGAAGTGAGAGGAGTGGAGTAAGTGAGTAAGGGAAAGGGAATGAGTGAGGGAGTGAACGAAGGGAACAGAGGGTAAGGGAAGTAAAGCAGGGGGTCTGAAAGAAGTTGAATGTGGTAGGAAAGTAAGGAAAAGAGAAGTAAACATGGAGGATAAGAATAAGTGAGGGAAGCAGAGTAAGGAAACAGGGGTGAGGTAGGGTGAGAGAATAGTAGTGAGGTTAAAGTAAAGGGTGGTGACAAACTACATTTTTTTAGTCACACTTACCATATAATTAATGTAAACTTAATTACATGTTTTTACTACACTTTATATCTGTGAAAGAGAGAAGAAAAAATAAGTTATAATTAGTAAAATATATATTTGAAAATAGAAGAGACAGGTCAAGAGGTTAAAAATCATAAAAGTGTACTAAGAAATAAAGTAAGAGTGAAAGACACAGAAAGGGAATTAAAGTAATGTAGAAGGACAAAAAGAGGGAAAAAGAAATAGAAGGAGAGCAAATTACTAAGACTAAGGCAGATACATTCAGTGACAGAGAGGAAAAGAAGAAGAGAGAAATTAACTGAAGGTAAGTAAGATACTAAAAGAATGTGAGTTAGCAAAACTAAATCTGGAAAGAGGAGTAAATAAAAGGGGAATGACTGACAGAGAAAGGAGTCTGATTGAGGATGCATTTACAAGAATAAGGAATGGAAGATGACTGAGAGTGAGTGAAGGGGAGTCACAGAGTGAAGGGATGAAGGGAGTGAGGATAATATAGAAGGATTGAGGGAAAAGGAGTGAACTATAGAATAAATTGTACAACATGTTAGATAGTTTATTTTTGCTGTTCTCAGAATATATTGAATTTCACTAAAAACAGTGAGTTCAAACTATTCATCATATGACAGCGGGAAAAAAACACAATCTAAAAGATTGTGTTTAAAAAAAACATATAAACTTAAAAATCACATATGTACACTAATCTTTCATTCACTTACTTTTCCTTTCAGCCACATAGTACATCATGAAGGTCCTTTTCGTTGGAAAATACTCTGCTGTTCTCTAAAACTTCCATTTTTTCGACTTTCTATAAGAAAAGCTCCAAGAACATCTGAAATATGTCTCAATGTTTTCATTTCCTCCTTGTGTTAAGTCATGACTCTATGCTCATTCCTTCACCTTTCCTTAAGGCCAAATAGCGACAGATGTATCAGTACGTTTTCAAATTACTCAAAACAAACTCTGAAATTACTGTTTTCCCGACGTTCTGAAAGAAAAGCTCATACAACATTTTCACAATGTTTAAATATTAATATTTCCATCTCTGGATCACTCATGTTCAACATTTCCTATAATACTGATATCACTTACTATGAGATCCACTTACAGTACTTATATGAGAACTTGCATTTTTATATTATCTTGATCACTTTTACTCACAATATAATTTTAAACAGTAGACTAACTTTTATTAACTGCTCCCTTCTTCATAGGCCAATTACCTTTACTTAAATTTTGGTTCTAAAAACACTAGGTAAGAATTTTCTAAGTCAAAAGGCAATCGTTGTTTGAAAGTCAAATGAGTATCATTACAGTAAGTCCAGCCTTTTCGACATTTTAAATAAGCTGTATAACGCCCTGATGTTGTCGAAGGACCTTCATGATAAATAATAGCTACAGTTGCAAAGGTTCTTCTTGAAATTGATAACTGAGAAGCCACAACATTTTTAATAGAAGTTGTCAATTTAGTTCCATCAGGTCTACATCGTTGGAACATTAAAATGACATACTGACCATACGTTTGTATAAATATTGCGGACAGCATTGGACACTTACATTGGTCACACACCATATTATGATCAGCTGCTTTAACTAGATTATTAAAAGACACTGATTTGCAGTCTGGTAAAGTCGAATATATAAATCTTTCAGTGTCTATTCTAGTACTACTTGATAAACTACAATTGTCGCAGTCATGCTGCCATTGATAAGAATGGCTAAAAAGATTTTCTACATCTACTCCTTCATCTTCCAATACACCTAACATATACATTAAAAATTCCTGACAATCCTGCTGAATATTCAGTGAAATTTTGTTTTGACTAGAACATATGTCTAAAAGATTTCGAATTTCTGAAACACTTTCTATTTTTGCTCTATCACTGCTACATTTCTCAAACACAGAATTCAATAAACCGCAGAATCTTTGATCCCAATTTTCAACAATCTGTTCTTGTAAAGTTTGAAGAAAAAAAACAACATTAACTACTACATTAGCATAGCAGTTGACACCAGAGCTGTTTTCAAACTGAAATCCAACAACATCTTCAACAGAATCTTTTTTCTTTCTGCTTACAATTATAGTTTAATCTACTTTTTGTCTTTTTGCTACTACCTCACTGCAATTATTCTCATTTCTTCTTTTTCGGCCTACCATGTGCTTTTCAAACAGAGGATATTGAGGCAAATGTGGAGCATACTCTCTTCTTAACCTATTGTATTCTTTAACACAATCTAGATCTGCACAAATCTTTGTCTCATTACACTTAATCAAGTACAATCCTGATAAAGTTCTGACTCATGATAATGCCACATATGCCATACCCTCTTTAAACACAGAACTTCCAATGTTCACCAAAGCACTATCTACACTTAAACCTTGAGATTTATGAATTGTCACTGCATATGCCAAACAAACAGGAAACTGTTTTCGGCAAACATATAAGTCTTTTACAAGCAAAAATCTAGCAGAACAACGATTGATTTGTTGTACTTGCTCAATGCCATCAAATTTAATTTTTAAAAATTCAATTCCATCTTTATTTCTATAATTCACAAAATCGACAACATGACCCATTGCTCCATTTACCAGACCTCTTTCAACATTTAAATTCCTTCTCAAAATGATACGACAATTTAAACACACATTCAGAGTCTTTTCAAAACCAGCAGTTTTAGATATACTCTTCTCTAATGAATCCAATTTTGATTTCAAATTTTCTGACAAAATAATTGTTGCTCCCATATGCTCTATTTTATCTATAGCTTCCAGTTTCACAATCTCTTCATTTTCTAATTTTAACATTTTGTTGTTGAAAATGGAACATTCTTGCAGAGTTGGCATCAAACATATCCCAGATTTGTTGTTAGTAATTTTCTTAAAAATATTCTCTGAAAGAATGTTTTCATTTGGATACAAATTTGAAATTAATCGTGCATGTAAAGCTTCTTTCCCATGCTCACTTATTTTTCCGATTCTTACATCTTGTAGAATATTTTTATAATCTTCATCTTTTGCCTGTCGCATATTTTGAAGCAGTTCTGCATATTTGAAATATAACCATATATTAACGTTTCCAATGCATCCTAGATACTTCCTGGTATCTTCATGCGTGAGCATTTTAAACACTGGTTGTCCTTTCACTGGAGTCAACTGCAGTAGATCTCCAAAAACAATAATGTGTTTCCCTCCAAATAACACATCAAACTCTGTTCTAAGAATTTCTTGCATTCTGAAATGCACAAAAGCAAGCATTAGATTTGAGACCATGGTTACTTCATCAATGATAAGAAGTTTCATTTTCTTCAGGACTCTGGAAACTTCAGAACACGCATCTCCAGATAGCTTGTTGTATTGCAATTTATTATCATGCTCAACTGGTAGCATCAGTAAACGATGTAGAGTAATCCCTTTAATATTATGTGCTGCCAGCCCAGTTGGAGCGGTTACAACACAAGACAGCGGTGATTCAGTTATTTTCTGCAGATAAGTTGCAATTGCTTTAATCAGAATTTTTTTTCCAGTTCCCGCTTCTCCACTCACATACAGTCGAACAGGCTTAAATGATGTACATGAGCACTCTTTTTTCTCATGACTGATTCCATGTTCAATCTGTTCTGTGACTTTGTCATATATCTGTTTCTGCTCAACGTTTAGTTGTTTCACCAAATCTACTAAGTTAACTACATCCTCTTGAGCTTGTTCCATAGCACTTTCCACCTCATCCATGGCAGTGGCAGCTTCATTTTGGATAATTGGTCCTCCCAGTGGATCCTGACTCAATGAATTAGAACTCTGACTGTCTTGAGAACTGTCTCTAGCAATCTCTGCAGCAATTGTGGCTTCTTGCTCTATTTCTTTGTTCAACATTTGCAGATAATTTGGAAAAACAGGACATTCTATGGTATCCTTGGTTGCATTAAAAGAATCTTCGTAACAGAGAAAATCTCCAAGTAGTTCCTCTTCTGTACGCCATGGCTTAAAGAGTTGCAAAAGAGCTAAATAGTAAAATTCCCTTTTGTCTGGAGATTCGCAACTCAATTTTCGATGATTAATCAAATGGCCTTTTCTCTGCTTCACTAGACATTCTTCACACCCAATGACAGCATATTTTCCATTATTGATATCTTCTTATTTATTTATTTATTTATTTATTTATTTATTTATTGACATTTGTAGAGCGCGGTGAATACCCGTGGGCGTCTCGGCGCTAATTAAGGGATGGATCAGCAACTGGGGTAAAGAAGATATACAAGGCTATTGGTCAAATAACCACGTCTTTAGCTGTTTGCGGAATGTGAACAGGGAGGGACTTGCTCGGATATGTGCAGGAAGGGTGTTCCAGAGTCTAGGGGCGGCAACCAGGAAACGCCTGTCGCCCCAGGTGACTGTTCTAGTGCGAGGCACAGCCAAGAGGTTCTGAATAGAGGAACGAAGAGATCGGGTTGGGACATGATGGAGAAGATTCTGTTTGAGAAAGTGGGGACCTTGATTATTGAGTGACTTGTAAACAATACACAGCAATTTCAATTTGATACGGCTGCGTATCGGGAGCCAATGGAGATCCCTAATGATGTTTGTAACTGGTGCGAACTTGGGGATCCCAGCCAGCATTCGTGCGGCTGCATTTTGGATTGACTGCATCTTAGTTGTCACTCGGACTTGGGCATTTAAGAATAGAGCGTTACAATAGTCCAAGGAGGACAGGACTAGTGAGCTGACCAGTGTTTTCCCGGCCGTGTTCGGTAGGAAAGGTAGTATTTTCCTAATAATTCTCAATTTCATATGAGCTGAAGCCGCAGTTTTATTCGCATGTGCCATAAAATTGAGGCTAGCATCGAAGATGACGCCTAGATTTCTCACTTTGCTAGCTGGACTCGGCGGGGGACCGAAAGATGGTGGCCACCAGACAGGTGACCAGCCCGGGGAGAGGTGACCGAAGATGACCACTTCCGTTTTTTCTGAATTGAGTTTCAGACAATTCGTGGCCATCCAGTCACCTATTGCCATCATTCCTCTCGTGAATCGATTGGCCACTTCCTCCCCGTCCCCTTTGATAGCCAGTACCAATTGGGTGTCATCGGCGTAGGAGGTCAGGCTCATCCCAAATGCTTTGATGACATTTGCAAGGTCCGACGCGTGGATATTAAATAGTGTCGGACTCAGGGATGAGCCTTGAGGGACCCCACACGGCAGAGACACCTTCGATGATTGGTAGGCTCCTAGAGATACTGCTTGTGATCTATTGGCCAGAAACGATACAAGCAGGTCCAGAGCAGTTTTCTGGACCCCCAGTCGTTCGACACGGACAACTAAGATCTTGTGGTCGACCGTGTCGAAGGCCGCCGAAAGATCCAACAGTACCAGGAGTGCTGTCCCCCCCTGGTCTCGTATGGCTCTGATGTCATCCGCAGCCTTTAGAAGGGCAGTTTCCGTGCCATGACATTTGCGGAATCCGAACTGGGTGTTGTCGAGCAACTGGTGCTGTGATGTTCCTCTTATAACTATAGTTTTGCAGAACCTCATACAAACAAGTGTTCTCAAGATGACTACTTCTATTTGGATAGTATGTATCCAACATGTTTGTCTTCAAAATATCTGTACTGTTTGGTTCTTTCTCCACCCAAATACTCAATTTCTTGTACAGATTTCAAAACTCGGTTTCGTGTTGCAGCAAGACCTAGACTCACCCAAATGATTGTTCTAGATTTGGCATAGAGACTTGCTGATGATAACCGATCAGAACATTCATATGCTCCAATTTCTCGATGCGACAACATCTTCAGACTGAAACTGTATAAGTTTTTTACTTTTACTTATACTCTTTTCATGTGAAATGTCCTCCCACATTTCCTTCAGTTCTGTCTTTTCTTTTTTTGTGATGTAAGACGTCACATATCGAGTCACAGCAATAGAGTTGTCAGCAATGAACTGAATATCCATGTTAGCATTCCACATGGACAAAATGACTGGGTTGTAGTCGTTGATGTACTTGGACTCTTCGTTTCTTTTTAAATTGTATGTATTTTTTAGTGATTTCCTCATCACAGTATGTCGCAGAGAAGACATCAAATTATTTACTCTTCCTTTAGAAATCACTGGTCGTGGAAACACGAAACGACATTTTGTGTAGAACTTGTCCTTGTTTCTGAATTTTCGACGACAGTACTTTCCACAACGATGGGATTGAAAGCGTAAAACTTGTTGCCTTAAACTGTTTTCTTCGGTAGTTTTCGGAACAGCACATGTTGAATATTCTTCAATGAAACTCATCACTGTGTCATCCGAATCAGTTCCAAATGTGGGTGCATCTTTACTCCATAACAACATTTGTATGTGAGGAGCACCTCTCGCTTGATACTCCGTTCTCCAAAAGAAATCCAAAACCTCTCCAAGGGGAGAATTTTTTTTTGTTGGTAATAAAAGACATCATAGCTTCAAATCTATGATTAAAATATCTGCATATATTCACTGAATCCAAAGAACACAGTTCTCCAGGTGTTTTGAATTTAATATTTTGTATGTTTCCATTTGCCTCTCGTAGAAATTGAAGTAAGTCGTCCCATGCATACTCAGCACAGCTAAGAGTGAGGAACCATGTAGGAGTTCCTAAGTTTTTTAGCATACATTTCAATTACCCATGACGACGGAACCAATACTCGTTTGTACCACGCTGACATGCCATGAGATTGATTAGCTGAGATTCCAAAATACTGTCTTGCAGATTGACTTTCTCCATAAAGTCCCTCGCCGAAACATTTTGCAGATGTGCTCCATTTTTCAGTATATGGTTCACTGCATAAGAAAGCCCAGACAAGTCACTTTCATACAGTAGATGAAACAAATACGGAATGCATTGACGAAACCTTGGATCTTCAGCATATAATCTTAAAGTCCGGTATTCAGCTGCAGGAATTTGAACTGGGCGATCGTCATATCGTCCACCTCGACCTGTTGGAAATAACTGTGGAAAACAACGAGCTTCCAAACTTTCTTCCCATACACTAATGGGACTTCCTTTTGCTGCTTTCATTTGAAACAAGTCAATTGCATTCCCCATTACTTCTTTGGAATGCAAAGGATGAACAGTATAATGTTCATATATTTCTTCACTTTTAGACACATCAACTTTTTCAATTTGGCCGGCTGAACAATCACTGTCTTCTTCTGTAGCTGTTTCCTCTGCTCCAACACATACATGTTTGTAGTACTCATTGTTTTTGACCAAATACAACGTTGCCTTTTTGACTTTCCTAACATCCACTAAATCTTGCCAAATTTTCTTACTCTTTGTCGGAACCCCATTAACTAGAATAACCAGAGGTTCCTCTTCCACTTTTTCTACACCAATTGTATCAATGTTTTTCTTGAAATCTAGAGGCAAATAAACAACTCTTCCCTTTAATCCTCTCTGTAAATCTGAATGAGGCAATTTCCCTATCTTAGGCTCCATGCGAACAATAGCCTGAAAAGGATGGACACATTGAATCAAAATAGATTCATAGGTATTTAAATCCATCAATTCAGAAGGAATGTCTACCAACTCAAGATCATTATGAACAGCTCTAGCAGGCATTCTGTTTTCATTTAATTTTTTAAAACAATAATTACAATTACGCTGATCGGAACTCAAATCAAAAGAATTCTCCACCAACAAATAAGTTGCAAAATCCTTCCATTCACTATTATTTTCCATTTCACTTTTTGCATATAAATCAACTAACCTAGTCTGAATCTTATAATGAGTCCGTCGACAACACACACAAGTAAAATTAGGCCTTTCACTTGATTTCACCTTAAACTTGGTAATTTCCTGGTCAAACTTTTCTGTACTTGAAATCTGTACATTGTCTTCCACATTACCTTCTATTACTGTATCAATTTCTACACTCCTCTTTTTCACCAAAATAACACAACTCAATTTCTTCACAAATGTTCTTCACATCTAATTCAGATCCATGCAAAAGAGCACTGTTTAACTGTTTAAGCTTAAGTGCTGGACTTTTTGCATAATACAACCTTCTCACTAATTTCCTCATTTTATTATAATGCACTGCTAATATCCTAAAATGATGAAAAACACTCTGACATACTTTTCTAGATATACAAGCCAGTGAACGCCCATGCAAACCTGTGTTTTCTCTCACTTTGCAAGGATCTAAGTCTTGCAACATCTTCATTTTCTGTTTTAGACTTTTCTTACTATATGTACGTAAGAAATTACAAAGCAAATCGATTGAATCCTGTTGCACACTACAAATACTACTACACTTCCAAGTGTAGACTGGACCCTTAGTATGTCTCCCTAAAACTTCATCATCTAACACCTCTTCTGCATCTCTAGAACAAGTTTCTCTTTTTCCATCGGACAACCATCTTTCACCTCATATGCTCGACCATTGGTGTCAACTGCATGCACCAAAACATTCTCCTGGAAGTAACTCTCCTCATTAAAAAATGGCTCAGAACTTGAACTATGCATCCATTCTCCAGAAAAAACTGCACAAAAAATATTCCGATTAATTATTCTTTTCCATCTACTGTTCGATTTGAAAACATCAATTGCCTTGTTAAGTATCCTAATTCTATTGATTACTAAAATAAATAATTTTTTCTTAACTTCAAAAGCCTGATCAACAATCTTCTCTACACTTTTCTTTTTCTTGTAAAAAGCAGCTCTCTGTTTACCTTTCTTAACATTTTTTAACAAATTTAAAACTACCCTATTGCGAAACATTCGTCTACGAATGTCCCTAAATTGGTTTTGCCTTCTATTCCTATACATACTGTTCTCTGCTGCTCCAGTAGTAACATATTTGGGGGGCCTCTCCTTCCTTTTCAAATTTGCTCTCTCCTTCTGTATATTCACATTCCCATTAACATTTTTTTTTATCTACATATGTTCCGAAAAAATGACTTAGTTGTCTTACCAGGAGCTTTTTTTGTGTTTTTTGAAGTATTTGTTGTAGGGGAGTGCTTTAATTCCGTTGCTGTTTTTGATTTTTTCCGCTTGACATCTTTCCTTCTCCTCTACCTTGAGGGCATATTTCCTTACTATTAAAATCTTGATTTCAATCTGTGGTAAAGAAAAAAATAACACATTATAGACCACTATTACCAAACAACAAAGCAATGACAATAAGCAAACAATATAAACACTAGTTTACAACATATCTAAGTTTATACCACAGCAACTATGTAACTAGGAGTAAGACAGAGAAAAAGAGCTAGAGGGAGTAACACAAAGAGATAGAGAGAGTCAGACAAAGAAACAGGTAGAGGGAGTAAAACAGAGAGAAGGAGAAAGACAGAGAGAGTGTATAATATGTTGTAAGACAGAGAAAGGATGTAATAGGGAGAGGGAGTAAGTCAAAGAAAGGGAGTAAGTCAGAAAATGGGTGTAACAGGGTGTAAGACGGTGTAAGAGGATGTAAGACAGAGAGAGGGTGTTAGAAGGAGAGAGGATGTAAAAGAGACTAAAACAGAGAGAGCCTGCAAAAATGAGAGAGAGAGTGAGTAAGTTTGAGAGAGGGTGTAAGAGGAACTAAATCAGAGAGAGGATGTAACAAGGAGTAAGTCAGACAGAGGGTGTAACAGGAAGAGAGGAAGAGAATAAAAAAGTCTGAAAGATGGAGAGAGCGTGTAAAACAGACAAAAGGTGTAAGTCAGGGAGAGAATGTTATAAAGAGAAAGGTTGTAAGACAGAGTAAATCAGAAAGAGGAGGTAAGAGAGAGTATGACTTAGAAATTACTGTAAAAAGGAGAGAGGGAATAAATCAGAGACAGGGTGTAAGATAAAGTAAGTCAAAGAAAGAGTGTAAGAGAGTGTAACACAGAGTCAGGATGTAAAAAGGAATAAGTCAGAGAGAGGGTGTTAGAAGGGGACAGGGGGGGAAATAGAGTAAGTCAGGAAGAGAATATAAGAGAGACTAATACATTCTTGATAATGCTTGGTAATGAAATTTTGGTGCATAAAGGAATTGTATTTTGTAAATGAGTGAGGTTTCAGTAGTGTAATGAAATGCTTGTACATATGACCTGTGCTCTGTTTTTTAAATGTTATTTAAAAAAAGATTTCGGGCACATGAATTGATTTTACATTATGGACAAGGAATAGATAGTATCTGCATGATTTAAAAAATATATTAGCACATTTCACAATCATGTCACCTGTGTTTTCTCAGATTAGTAAGCAGATTGTGCAGATGAGGTGAGGCCTGTCCAGGGGTGCAGAGGAGGTGAGGCCTGTGTCCAATAGTGCAATGGACAGGACTCACCTCCTCTGACCCCTAGACAAACCTCACCTCCTCCGTGCCCCCTGGACAAGCCTCAATGTATTATATATAATAAATCATTAAAGGATGCAGATGAGGTGAGACTTGACCAGAGGTGCAGATGAGGTGAGGCCTGTCCTGGGAAGCAGAGGTGGTGAGGCCTGTGTCTAAGAGTGCAGTGGACTGGACTTCATGAAGCCTCTCCCCCACTGCACTCTTACACACAGGCCTCACCTCCTCTGCACCCCTGTACAAGCCTCACCTCATCTGCAACCATGAACATTCCTCACCTCATCTGCACCCCTGGACAGGCCTCACCTCATCTACACCCCTGGACAGGCCTCACCTCATCTGCACAATCTACTTCCTAATCTGACGAAACACAGGTGACATGATTGTGAAAGTTTCAAATATACTTATTTAATCTTACAGACACTATTTCTTCCTTCTCAAAAATGTAAAAGCCATTCATTTGCCCCAAAATCATTTTTTAAATAACATTTAAGAAACAATGTGCAGGTCCTATGTACAAGCATTCAATTTCACTACTGAAACCTCACTATTTCACAAAATACAATTCCTCTCTCTTGCAAACATTGATACCAAGCATTATCAAAATACATGACACAAACCAACAAGAAAAAAGCTCAATCTGCTTCCTAATCTGAGGTAACGCAGGTGACATCATTGTGAAAGGTTCAAATATATTTATTTAATCATGCAGACATTATTTATTCCTTCTAAAAAATGTTAAAGCCATTCATTTACCCCAAAATCGTTTTTTAAATAACATTTTCGAAACAGAGCGCAGGTCCTATGTACAAGCATTCAATTTCACTACTGAAACCTCACTGTTTCACAAAATACAATTCCTCTATCTTGCATATGTTGATATCAAGCATTATCAAAAAAATGACACAAACCAACTAGAAAGAAGCTCAATCTGCTTCCTAATCTGAGGTAACGCAGGTGACATCATTGCGAAAGGTTCAAATATATTTATTTAATCATGCAGACACTATTTATTCCTTCTCAAAAGTATAAAAGCCATTCATTTACCCCAAAATCGTTTTTTAAATAACATTTTAGAAACAATGTGCAGGTCCTATGTACAAGCATTCAATTTCACTACTGAAACCTCACTATTTCACAAAATACAATTCCTCTCTCTTGCAAACATTGATACCAAGCATTATCAAAAAACATGACACAAACCAACAAGAAAGAAGCTCAATCTGCTTCCTAATCTGAGGTAACGCAGGTGACATCATTGTGAAAGGTTCAAATATATTTATTTAATCATGCAGACACTATTTATTCCTTCTCAAAAATATAAAAGCCATTCATTTACCCCAAACTCGTTTTTTAAATACCATTTTAGAAACAGAACGCAGGTCCTATGTACAAGCATTTAATTTCACTACTGAAACCTCACTATTTCACAAAATACAATTCCTCTATCTTGCATATGTTGATATCAAGCATTATCAAAAAACATGACACAAACCAACAAGAAAGAAGCTCAATCTGCTTCTTAATCTGAGGTAACACAGGTGACATCATTGTGAAAGGTTCAAATATATTTATTTAATCATGCAGACACTATTTATTCCTTCTCAAAAATGTAAAAGCCATTAATTTACCCCAAAATCGCTTTTTAAATAACATTTTAGAAACAAAGCGCAGGTTCTATGTACAAGCATTCCATGTCACAACTGAAACTTCTCAATTTTACAAAATACAATTCCTCTATGCAGCAGAATCTTTTTACCAAGCATTATCAAAAAACATGAAACAAAGCAACATTAAAAAAACACAATCTGCTTCCAAATCTTCTCCATAGAGCATACAAGTCTCTATCTATATTAATTGAATCATTACTTACCTTTACAAATGCTTTGGGAGATTGAGAACAGTGTCGGACACACACACCAATTTTTCTTTAGCAGAGCAAAAGGTATGCACTCCAGACACTGCAACCATGACTGGCACAGAAAACCTCTAATTCTACACACATATGCCTCATGTCAACCAATTAAAACTCTTCCCTCACTAGTTAGAATTTCCTAACCATTCAAATTACTTCTTTCACAGAACAGAACCATGCACCCTAACTTTCATTTTTCAACTATCTGAATCTACCAATCATTGCTTGTGATTCAAGAGCAGTGAAACTCCAAAGTTATTTTTTGTAAACTCCTACTGTTCCAACTGCCATTTCATTCCCACACTTCATCTGACTGCACCAGAACCTTCTCTCACCATGTATTCTGTCTGGATTATTGGACATAGCTACATCCACTGGGCTCAAAGGTATGCAGCTATCAGAAATTTTCACAACCTTGGTTTACCAAATGTGGATATCAAGTGGATTGGCCAGAGAGGATTGAGATGTCACCAATTGATACCATTGGTGAAAACCTTTTTGCATCTGCCACACCCTGACCTCTTAATTGTGCACTGTGGTGGAAATGACTTTGACTGTGGTAGGCCTGGAAATGCTTTTAAAGGACACCTTTGGTCAATTGATGGCACTTTTTCCACAAACTGCCTTGGTATATTCCAACATATGTCAAAGACAGAAATAGAAGTGGTCCAACCAATTTTGTCCACAATTTGAGAAAGCACGGAAACATGTGAATAAATCTGTTTCTGCTTACATGAGAGACTATGGAATGGGTTCAATATACAACAATAACTTGCGTTACAACATGCAAGATATCTACAGAGGAGATAGTGTGCACTTCTCAGATGAGGGGAATAGAATATTCCTCCTGAATTTAAAACTGTGCATTTGAACCTACTTGTAGGTACCTAAATCAGCCACAGAACCCAAAAGCTCTTTTCAGGGCTACCCTACCTCTGATCACTCAAAATGATTATCTTACTCTAACTTTTTTCACTATTTTTCACCAAAATACTTTCCCCGGTACGCTCCCCGGTGCGCGTACCGGGCGTTCCCCCCACGAAATTAAAAAAAAAAAAAAAAATTGTGGCCTATATGGGCCTCCTAAACCCCCCTCAGAAAACCTAGAGGGTCAGGGGGTGTCTACTGTGCCCCCTTTTACCCATTCCCAACGTTGTTTGTCCTCCATCTTGTGTCTCAATTCTACCAAAACACAAAATGGCGGACTCCCGTAGCGCTCCTGGTGCGAGTACCGGAGCGAGCACCGTTAAGCGCTCCCCAAAAATGTTGGAAGTTAATTTACATAAAAACCACTGGAGACACTTTCACCAAATATAGAATAGGCCCTACTACATACCAGCCCCTACCATTTTCCCAAATTTGGTGGAATTCCTTTGAGCCATTTGGGCTGTAGCCCTGTCTAAATATCCTGAGGTAAATTACATGACAAAAACACATATGAAAGTGTTAGAATTGACAACCAATTAAAATGTTACTTTCGTTTTGCACTTTAATGTGCTGACATTTGATTGGTTATGTACATGAATATATATATGAAAAATGAGAGGGAAGCACAGCCATTTTGACTAGTACTACCTGAGGTACATTTGGAAAGGATTTTCACTCAAAACTTCAATTGCTTTCACAAAGGTAAGTTGTTAATTTGTAAGGGGAACTATGTTGTGCACTTTAAGTTAATTTGGAAAAACGTTTTCTGATAGTAATTTACTGTCCCTCTGTTATAGTTATAGATTGAGATAGGCTTCTCTGTTATAGTTATAGATTGAGTTAGGCTTCTCTGGTAAATTTATGAATTTACTTAGGCTTCATCACATGAACTTTTTAATAGTTCTACTTCCTGCCTGAAACCATACACTGCCCAAAGATAACTTCACTGTTAAAAACTCAGAAGTACCTGTCTGAACTTAAACCCAACAGTACCCTAACTCTACTGATATAGTTATTTTTTATGCAATTTACAGAAAGAAAATGGAAGGGAAAGAAGAGTTCAATAATATTTCTTTTGAAATTATGGTTGAGAACAATCCTGAAGAAAATATAGTTGACTTGGATTTCATGGATGAGTCTGTGGACGAACAATTGATTGGCTGTTTGGAAACAATAGAATCATGCAATCAAAATTATGAGGAGATTCCAGACAATCTGATGTTGGAAGTTTTATTAAATGTTGAAAATTCTGAAGAATACATTTATATTTAATAATTAAAAATTTTTAGAGACATTATTCCTTATTATATGTAATTCATGAAGTAGTACCAAAATGATTATAATATAAAGTGAGACTTATAGTATACTGTGCAACTTTTTTGTGTTACATAGTAAGTTTGCTCATAGTTACTTCCTTTCTCCCACTATATTATCTCCAAAGTGTATTTGACATCTCTTTTTCATCTCCTGCCTCCTTTCTCTCACTGTCTGTCTCTAATGCACCATATCACCGCCAATTTTGTGTAGATTCAGAAGAGAGTAAAATGTAATACTTAAAAACATCATAAGGGAGCAGGGTAGACTACCCATGATCCCCTAGGCCTTCTCAGGGAGTGCTTAAAGGATCTGTTTCTGCTTTCCTGACAGACTATGGTATGGATTCCATATACCACAATAACTTCTGTAACAACATGCAAGATATCTACAGAGGAGACGGTGTACATTGAATTTAAGACTCTGCATTGGTACTTACATGTTGGTACTTAAATCACCCACACTACACAACAACTCTATTCAGAGCTACCCTACCTCTAAGCACTTTAAATTATTATTTTACTGTTTCACTGGGTTTTCCCCATGGTACGCTCCCCGGTACTCTCCCCGGTGCGCATACCGGACGCTCCCCCCGCAAAAATCATTTTTTTTTTTTTATTTTGCCCCGCGGGGCCCTTTTATGGCCCCCACATCAAACCTAGGGGGTCAGGGGGGTCTACCCTGCCCCCTTTTGGTCATTTCCCCCTTTGTTTTTGCCACCTCTTGTGTCTCGATCCTACCGAGACACAAGATGGCGAACGCTCCGGACTGTTTGGAATGTTGACAGACACCCGAGAGTCAATCAGCTTTCCGCTCGCGAACTCGCGAACTCGCGTAGCACGCTGGAGCTCGTCCCGGTGCGCGTACCGGGGCGCGCTTATAGATATATATATATTTTTTTAACCTAAATTACTCAAAATTTACTGGAGCACATATCTTAAGACATAGCAAAGGCACATCGGGCTACCAGTCCCTACAATTTTGCCAAGTTTGGTGGAAATCCATTCAGCCGTTCGGGCTAAAAGTGAGTCCAACCGCCCTATGGAAATTAACATGGGGAAAACACGTTTTGGGACCCCCCTTTTATCTCGGCCCCCACTTGACGAATCCCCCCAAACTTTCAGGGAAGGAGCGAGGCAAATTTCAGGAAATTTTCAGGCAGATTCCTTGACCGGCGCCAAAGTTATTCCCAATAGAATGTTGTGGATTCCCTATGGAAAACAATCCTAACTATAACTACCTACTGGCGACCGCCAGTAGGTAATAGAATATATATATATATATATATATATATATTTTTTACCAAGCACATTTCCGCAAGATAAAGGACGGCACCGACTCCGTGAGTTGCTTAAGAGTGAAATTTATTTTCCAAAACTGCTGAAAAGACGCGTTTCGGCGGAAGCCTCCGCCTTGCTCACTTCACCTACTTGAATGTCAATTACACACACATATACCTTATGACAAACACAGTTGCCTCACTGTGATTGGTGTATGGTTACTCAGGTAACACAAAAGTTTGGTCATGTGGTCACGCAACCAACATAAAAAAGTTCCTAATATGCACAAGTGCTTATTTAAGTGAGAAAATGCATTTTTTCCTTCATCACATTTAAATTCCAAAAACAATACTTTCATGTCATTGTGTATTAAATCAACCAAGTATTCACCTTCTGTGTCTGTTTGCAAAAGTCAAAGTGCTGACTTTTTAAATACATGGCAAGATCTGTAAACCAAAACATCAGGTAAGAAACAAAAAGAGGGTCATATCACAAACAACACAGTGACCAATCGGACATTCAGGGCATTCTGTGTACTACCCTGTGATTATAGTCAAACAATGTCCTGGTGACACGGCTTCTAGACCATATGAGTAATTACCTCAATGATACATTATATGAGACCAGGTCATTACATAATTAACAGAGATTTTCTCTGCCCCCGTGCACGTTCATAAACCAAAATAACGGAACAGAACACAAAAATTGCTGCATACACATCGTTTCCAAGTGGATTAGTGTTTGTGTGTTTTATGCATGGGGTTGTGAACCATATTCATACGTATATATTGAATTAACAAAATATCATGCCTAGACCCGTGCATCTATTCTCGGGACCTCAAAGTTTTACCTGGATTGATAAGACCCTGGCGTAACCAAACTAGATAGATAACAAATTACTACAATACTTGACACAAGGTATAAAGGAAACAAAGTATTTACACAAGTGATGGTGTAGGTGTATTACCAGCGGGAAATGGAAACTACGGGAGTCTGCTGCACTGTTTTATAAATGTACTGTCAATGCTTCATCGGCATTAAGCCCATTCGGAATCTTGGAATCCAACAAGATAATGTATCTTGATTCCAGACGCCTGAGGGCAAGTCTGCGATTCCCCCCTCTGATACTTTTTGCAACATTGTCAATGACAAAGTATTTGATGTCAGAACTATTGCCAGCGTGTGTCTTGTGTATATGCCTAGCCATAGCCTAAGCCTAAGCCTAAGCCTATATATATATATATATAAATAAATATATATATATATATATATATATATATTACCTACTGGCGATAGCCAGTAGGTATATATAGTTAGGATTTTTTCTCTATGGAACTTTTGAAAATTCTATGCCTAATAACTTTGGCGTTTGTGGACGGAATCGGCTGAAATTTTCAGGAAAATGGCACATTTTGTTTCTGAGCAGCCCCTGAAAATTTGGTGGGGTTTCGTCAAGGGGGGGCTGAGAAAAAAGGGGGGTCCCAAAACGCGTTTTTTGCATTGAGTTTTCCATAGGGCGGTTGGACTCACTTTTAGCTCGAACGGCTGAATGGATTTGCACGAAACTTGGCAAAATTGTAGGGACTGTTAGCCCGATGTGCCTTTGCTAGGTCTCAATATATGTGCTTCAGTGGATTTTGAGAAATTAACGTTTAAAACAAGATATATATCTGTAACAGCGCTCCGGGCAGCGCTCCGGTTCGCGAACTTTTCGCGTATCGGAACTTTGCGAAGCGAAGCTGATTGGCTCTCCGGTGTCTGTCAACATTCTAAACAGTCCGGAGCGGCCGCCATCTTGTCTCTCGGTAGGATCGAGAGACAAGAGGAGGCCAAAACAAAGGGGGAAATGAAGGAAAGGGGGCAAGGTAGACCCCTTCTGACCCCCTAGGATTGATGAGGGGGATATTATAGAGCCACGCCGGGCCCAAAAAAAAAAAAAAAAAAATCCGATTTTTTCGCCGTAGAGACGCGTCTTGGTTCGCGAACCGGGCAGCTAACCGGGCAGCTAACCGGGAAGCTAACCGTCAGTGTAACCCAAAAAAAAAAAAAAATAAATTCCGATTTTTTCGCCGTGGAGACGCGTCTTGGTTCGCGAACCGGGCAGCTAACCGGGCAGCTAACCGGGAAGCTAACCGGCAGTGTAACCCAAAAAAAAAAAAAAAATCAGATTTTTTCGCCGTAGAGACGCGTCTTGGTACGCGAACCGGGCAGCTAACCGGGCAGCTAACCGGGAAGCTAACCGGCAGTGTAACGGGAGTCTGAGGAGTAGCTGATTGGCTGTCAATATTGTAAACAGTCCGGAGCGGCCGCCATCTTGTCTCTCGGTAGGATCGAGAGACAAGAGGAGGCCAAAACAAAGGGGGAAATGAAGGAAAGAGGGCAAGGTAGACCCCTTCTGACCCCCTAGGATTGATGAGGGGGATATTATAAAGCCACGTGGGGCCAAAAAAAAAACAAACAAAAAAATCCGATTTTTTCGCCGTAGAGACGCGTCTTGGTACGCGAACTGGGCAGCTAACCGGGCAGCTACCGGGAAGCTAATCGGCAGTGTAACGGGAGTCTGAGGAGAAGCTGATTGGCTGTTATCATTGTAAACAGTCTGGAGCGGCCGCCATCTTGTCTCTCTGTGGGATCGAGAGACAAGAGGTGGAAAAAAAAAAGGTGTAAATGAATGAAAGGGGTAAGGCAGACCCCTCCTGAACCCCTAGGATTGATGAGGGGGCTATTAAAGTTCCCTGGGGGGTGAAAAAAAAAAATTTGCGATTTTTCGCGGTAAAGGTGCTTCCTGGTACGTTAACCGGGCAGCTAACCGGCAGCGTAACGGGAGTTCGACATATTGTGTTTTTTGAACGTTTGTGATATGTGCACGTGTGGATTTTGTCTAATTAAGGTTAAAAAAATATATATATATCTTTAAGCGTGTTCTGGCGCGCTTACGTTTTGGGTTTGGTTTGCGCTGCAGAGACGATACGTCACGGTTATGCGATGCATCATGAGGCGTCTCACGGGCTACGTGATACGTCACTTAATAAAGAATATATTTTACAGCTATAGATATTAGCTTTTAAAAAACCAATGAAATTCACAGAAAAAACCATAGGTTATAGACCATATATAGTTAGGAATTTGCATTTACAAAACCTTGAAAATTCACTGAAAAAACCATAGGTTATAGACCATATATAGTTAGGGATTAGCATTTAAAAAACCTTATTTTATTTGCACAAAACCATTGAAATTCCATATATAGTTAGTTGCACTAACTATATATCGCGGACCCGCAATCCACTGCTAATGATGTCACATATTACATCATTCATGACATGGTCAGTGACATCACTGATGACATCACTGATGACATCTCAAATGACATCACTGATGACATCACTGATGACAACACCCAGTGACTGTATGTTTCTGTAAAGTTAAAATATGTCTTACATATTGAAGAATGAGTGGATGTATAAGTGTCTGGATGAAGGATTTAGTAGGTGCATGACTGACTGTATGAGAGAATGATTAAATGTGTCTCACTGAGTGCATGGGTTAGTGATTAAAGTGTCTTAATTTGGCAATCAATATTTATGTTCTTCTGTAAACTGCTGCATGTTTAAATCAGTAGCTATATCAGTAACTATATGGGTTATTGAATGGTTGCCCAAGTATTTGTATGGGAGACTGAGTGTGTGTGTGGGTGGCTGGGAGGTGTATAACTCTGTGCATAGATGTGTGAGCGGTTGATTCCCTAGGTGTATGGGTTCAAAAGTGCATGTAGAAACAGCTGTATGGACAGTTGACTGTGTGCATGAGTATATTGGTGAGTGAATGGATATCTCAGTTCTACATGTCAAAGTAAGTACATATGTAAAACACACTCCATGTGAGAGTTGACATATATAAATAACTGAACATAAGAGTCAGTGAATGTGAGAGTGGCTGTATGAATCATTGTGAACTTGTATCAAGGATTGTATAAGAGAGTAAATATGTGTTAGTATATGTTTGAATAAGTAAGGTGTGTATAACTGTATAGTTAAGGAAATGGAGATGTGATTGATTCTTTGCATGACTGAATAGGTGTGTGACTAACTCCATGGATGTGTGACAGTCTGTGAGTGCCTGTTTACACTGAGTGTATCAAAGGTTATATTAGAGTCTGAAGATGTATTATCACATAAATGATATCATCAGTGATGTAATCAGTAATGTCAAATGAGATGTCAGTGATGTCATCAGTGATGTCATTGAGATGTCATCAGTGATGTCATCAGTGATGTCATTTGAGATGTCATCAGTGATGTCATCAGTGATGTCACTGACCATGTCATGAATGATGTAATATGTGACATCATTAGCAGTGGATTGCGGGTCCGCGATATATAGTTAGTGCAACTAACTATATATGGAATTTCAATGGTTTTGTGCAAATAAAATAAGGTTTTTTAAATGCTAATCCCTAACTATATATGGTCTATAACCTATGGTTTTTTCAGTGAATTTTCAAGGTTTTGTAAATGCAAATTCCTAACTATATATGGTCTATAACCTATGGTTTTTTCTGTGAATATATATATATATATATATATATATATATATATATATATATATATATATATATATATATATATACATATATATATATATATTACCTACTGGCGGTCGCCAGTAGGTATATATAGTTAGGATTTTTTCTCTATGGGATTTTTGAAAATTCTATGTCTAATAACTTTGGCGTTTGTGGACGGAATTGGCTGAAATTTTCAGGAAAATGGAACATTTTGTTTCTGAGCAGCCCCTGACAATTTGGGGGGGTTTCATCAAGGGGGGGCCGAGAAAAAAGGGGGGTCCCAAAACACGTTTTTCCCATGTTAATTTCCATAGGGCGGTTGGCCTCACTTTTAGCTCGAACGGCTGAATGGATTTGCACGAAACTTGGCAAAATTGTAGGGACTGTTAGCCCGATGTGCCTTTGCTAGGTCTCAATATATGTGCTCCAGTGGATTTTGAGTAATTTAGGTTCAAAAAAAGATATATATCTGGGCGGAGCCTAACCACACATCTGATCTGATTGGCTGTCAGCACTTCATCCAAGAAGTGTTGGCAGCCATCTTGGGACCAATATACATGATAGCACCTCATTAAAAAGCATTGTAGTTAATAGAGGGTTTTAGGACTTTAGTTACATTATAAATCATTTGTTGATGGTACCATACTCGTTTTAGGAATTGTGGTGGGTTCTAAGGTGATTTTACCATGTGAAAAAACCTTCTGCTGTGATATCATGAATATTGTTTGAAAGAAAACTAATATCTCATGATTTTCCCACAGTGGTTTGGAAGGGGATCTATAAGCTAAACTGAAAGCATATTTTCTGTAAATTCACATTATCTTTCTCAGTCATGTGAAAATGAAGTCTGACATTCTCAGTAAAACATGTACATCCAACAAGGACAGAGACTGTCAGTTGATTCCTTTGTGTTCTACTGCAGCCTCCTAGAGTGTTCTAAAGAACAACTAGAGCGCTAACAGTCCTACTTATTACAAAGGTATGGCACACCTGAAGCCATCTTGATTGGAATAAAGTGGTAACTCTTAAAACATTTAATTTAAAAAGAAACAACATGAGGGGGTATATTTTGCCATAGAAAGTATGATTAGTGCTGCAGAATGAAAAATTAGGGCACATTTTGAGTGACTTCTCAAATCCTTTTCTATTTCATTAAAACATTCTGACATGCAGTTTCCCAAAATGGCCACCAGAGACAAAAGAGCCCAAATGTAGCCCAAATATCACCCAGATGTAGCCCAAGTATAGCCCAATGACAGAATGTCCCAGAGTGTTCTAAAGAACAACTAGAGCGCTAACAGTCCTACTTATTACAAAGGTATAGCACACCTGGAGCCATCGTGATGGGAATAAAGTGGTAACTCTTAAGACATTTAATTTAAAAAGGAACAAAATGAGGGGGTATATTATGCAATAGAAGGTATTATTAGTGCTGCAGAAAGAAAAATTAGGGCACATTTTGAGTGACTTTTCAAATCCTCTTCTATTTCATTAAAAAATTCTGACATGCAGTCTCCCAAAATGGCCACCAGAGACAAAAGAGCCCAAATGTAGCCCAAATATCACCCAGATGTAGCCCAAGTATAGCCCAATGACAGAATGTCCCAGAGTGTTCTAAAGAACAACTAGAGCGCTAACAGTCCTACTTATTACAAAGGTATGGCACACCTGAAGCCATCTTGATTGGAATAAAGTGGTAACTCTTAAAACATTTAATTTAAAAAGGAACAAAATGAGGGGGTATATTTTGCCATATGAATTATGATTAGTGCTGCAGAAAGAAAAATTAGGGCACATTTTGAGTGACTTCTCAAACCCTCTTCAATTTCATTAAAAAATTCTGACATAGTCTCCCAAGATGGCCACCAGAGACAAAAGAGCCTAAATGTAGCCCAAATATCACCCAGATGTACCCCAAGTATAGCCCAATGACAGAATGTCCCAGAGTGTTCTAAAGAACAACTAGAGCGCTAACAGTCTTACTTATGACAAAAGTATGGCACACAAGAAGCCATCTTGATTGGAATGAAGTGGTAAGTCTGAAAACACTCAATTTAAAAAGGAACAACATGAGGGGGTTAATTTTGCCATAGAAAGTATGATTAGTGCTTCAGAAAGAAAAATTAGGGATCATTTTGAGTGACTTCTCAAATCCTCTTCTATTTCATTAAAAAAATTCTGACATGCAGACTGAAACATGCACTTTGAATACCAGCAGCAGACGTCCCTGGTGAGCAGTAGCTTTACTACAGTGATCTAATGTGCAACTAGAGTGCTAACATTCAGAATTTATGGCAAATGTGTGACACATCTGAATGCCTTCTTGATGGAACCAAAGTAAACAAGCATTGAAAATGCAATAGATCTCGCCCTCGTTTAAGTTAAAGCCATTCTGTTTGTAATGAGGTGGCTTTTTAGCTTTGCTTTTATTAGTGTTTTTTCAACTTTCATGTAAATAACGCACCGTTTTCACCAAATCGACTTTGCCCAAGCACACCCTTCCCTTCGGCCAACAAATCCCAAAAATTCGGCACACCTGCCGATCCACTCTCCCTACAGCTCACCCAAGCCCCGTCCCTCTAGCGCAACTGGAACACCCCAAATTCACCTTCTCCATGCGCACCAAAAACTCCCATTGAATAACATGGCAATTCGCTACTCCGCACAAAAATTGCTCTTTAAAGCACTTCCACTGCTCCGATCCGCTTCAAACTTGGCTGGACACTAGTTCCAGCGATTCCCTAACATCTCACCAAAAATCAGCCTAATCCATCCACTGAAACGGGGACGAATTCCAACCCGAATAAGCGCTCCCGACAAAACACAAAAAAAAGCCATAAAACGGCCAAATCTCGACCAAAAACCGCCAAAATCCCTCAAAACCTTGCCAACACCAATACGCACAAAACTGAACTGGCCCCTCAGCCCTAGGCTCCGGGAACCCTACTTAATTGACCCAAAAGCCCTAAAAAAGCAACATAATACACACGAAAACGCCCTAACAACCCTAAAATGCATATAAGTATATGTATGCATGCATTTATGTTTGTATTTATATAGATATACAGATGATATATGTTTATATATGTATGTATATATATATATTCACTGAAAAAACCATAGGCTATAGACCATATATAGTTAGGAATTAGCATTTACAAAACCTTGAAAATTCACTGAAAAAACCATAGGTTATAGACCATATATAGTTAGGAATTAGCATTTACAAAACCTTGAAAATTCACTGAAAAAACCATAGGTTATAGACCATATATAGTTAGGAATTCGCATTTACAAAACCTTATTTTACTCACACAAAACCATTGAAATTCCATATATAGTTAGTTGCACTAACTATATATCGCGCACCCGCAATCCACTGCTGATGATGTCACATATTACATCATTCATGACATGGTCAGTGACATCACTGATGACATCACTGATGACATCTCAAATGACATCACTGATGACATCACTGATGACAACATCCAGTGACTGTATGTTTCTGTAAAGTTAAAATATGTCTTACATATTGAAGAATGAGTGGATGTATAAGTGTCTGGATGAAGGATTTAGTAGGTGCATGACTGACTGTATGAGTGAGTGATTAAATGTGTCTCACTGAGTGCATGGGTTAGTGACTAAACTGTCTTAATTTGTGCATCATTATGTCTGTTGTTCTGTAAACTGTTGCATGTGTTGATAAGTAGCTATATGAGTAACTATATGGGTTATTGATTGGTTGCCCAAGTATTTGTATGGGAGACTGAGTGTGTGTGTGGGTGGCTGGGAGGTGTATGACTCTGTGCATAGATGTGTGAGCAGTTGATTCACTAGATGTATGGTTTCAAAAGTGCATGTGGAAACAGCTGTATGGGCGGTTGACTGTGTGCATGAGTGTATTGGTGAGTGAATGGATATCTCAGTGCTACATGTCAAAGTAAGTACATATGTAAAACACAGTACATGTGAGAGTTGACATATATAAATAACTGTGCATAAGAGCCAGTGAATGTGTGAGTGGCTGTATGGATCATTGTGAACTTGTATCAGGGATTGTATAAGAGAGTAAATATGTGTTAGTATATGTTTGAATAAGTAAAGTTTGTATAACTGTATAGTTGAGGAAATGGAGGTGTGATTGATTCTTTGCATGACTGACTAGGTGTGTGAGTAACTCCATGGATGAGTGACAGTCTGTGAGTGTCTGTTTACACTGATTGTATCTAAGGTTATATTAGAGTCTGAAGAGGTTCATCGTATTATCACATGAATGATATCATCAGTGATGTGATCAGTAATGTCAAATGAGATGTCATCAGTGATGTCATCAGTGATGTCATTTGAGATGTCATCAGTGATGTCATTTGAGATGTCATCAGTGATGTCATCAGTGATGTCACTGACCATGTCATGAATGATGTAATATGTGACATCATCAGCAGTGGATTGCGGGTGCGCGATATATAGTTAGTGCAACTAACTATATATGGAATTTCAATGGTTTTGTGTGAGTAAAATAAGGTTTTGTAAATGCGAATTCCTAACTATATATGGTCTATAACCTATGGTTTTTTCAGTGAATATATATATATATATATATATATATATATATATATATATATATATATATATATAAATATATAAATATATATATATATATATATTCACTGAAAAAAACATTGGTTATAGACCATAGATAGTTAGGGATTAGCATTTACAAAACCTTAATTTACCTGCACAAAACCATAGAAATTTGCATATATAGTTAGTTGCACTAACTATATATCGCGCACCCGCAATCCACTGCTGATGATGTCACATATTACATCATTCATGACATGCTCAGTGACATCACTGATGACATCACTGATGACATCACCCAGTGACTGTATGTTTCTGTAAA
The DNA here is from genome assembly GCF_964263255.1 of Lissotriton vulgaris. Classification (NCBI taxonomy): domain Eukaryota; kingdom Metazoa; phylum Chordata; class Amphibia; order Caudata; family Salamandridae; genus Lissotriton; species Lissotriton vulgaris. The sequence goes on along the minus strand of NC_141694.1, from coordinate 1,068,945,112 downwards.
GTTAAATTATGTCTTACATATTGAAGAATGAGTGGATATATAAGTGTCTGGATGAAGAATTTAGTAGGTGCATGACTGACTGAATGAGTGAGTGATTAAATGTGTCTCACTGAGAGCATGAGTTGGTGACTAAACTGTCTTAATTTGTGCATTATTATGTCTGTTGTTCTGTAAACTGCTGCATGTGTTGATCAGTAGCTATATGAGTAACTATATGGGTTATTGATTGGTTGCCCAAGTATTTGTATGGGAGACTGAGTGTGTGTGTGGGTGGCTGGGAGGTGTATGACTCTGTGCATAGATGTGTGAGCAGTTGATTCACTAGATGTATGGGTTCAAAAGTGCATGTGGAAACAGCTGTATGGGCGGTTAACTGTGTGCATGAGTGTATTGGTGAGTGAATGGATATCTCAGTGCTACCATGTCAAAGTAAGTACATATGTAAAACACAGTACATGTGAGAGTTGACATATATAAATAACTGTGCATAAGAGCCAGTGAATGTGTGAGTGGCTGTGTGGATCATTGTGAACTTGTATCAGGGATTGTATAAGAGAGTAAATATGTGTTAGTATATGTTTGAATAAGTAAGGTGTGTATAACTGTATAGTTGAGGAAATGGAGGTGTGATTGATACTTTGCATGACTGACTAGTTGTGTGAGTAACTCCATGGATGAGTGACAGTCTGTGAGTGTCTGTTTACACTGAGTGGATCTAAGGTTATATTAGAGTCTGAAGAGCTTCATCGTATTATCACATGAATGATGTCATCAGTGATGTCATCAGTGATGTCTTTTGACATGTCATCAGTGATGTCATCAGTGATGTCATTTGAGATGTCATCAGTGATGTCATCAGTGATGTCACTGACCATGTCATGAATGATGTAATATGTGACATCATCAGCAGTGGATTGCGGGTGGGCGATATATAGTTAGTGCAACTAACTATATATGCGAATTTCTATGGTTTTGTGCGAGTAAATTAAGGTTTTGTAAATGCTAATCCCTAACTATCTATGGTCTATAACCAATGTTTTTTTCAGTGAATTTTCAAGGTTTTGTAAATGCTAATCCCTAACTATATATGGTCTATAACCTATGGGTTTTTCAGTGAATTTCATTGGTTTTTTAAAAGCTAATATCTATAGCTGTAACATATATTCTTATTCTAATTCACAAATATATTTTATATATTTTTGTATTATATTTTTTTAATTCAATTTATATTATAGTTTAAATTATATTTTCTTGTTTCGCAGCCGGTCCGCGAACCGGTAAACGTTCCGTTAGTGCAACTACCACGTTAGAAAGCCACATCGTGACACGTCGCGTAAACGCAACGTATCGCGTTACTACGTAATGCCCCTTATGACGTGCTGCAAAAAAGCATACTAATCTTTATCTAAAATATATAAACGATAACTCACCTTTACAAATTCTTTTTGAAATTCAAAACAGACTCAGAAACACACCAATTATTCTTTAGCAGAATTAAAGGTATGCACTCCAGAGGCTGGAACCAACAAAGGCACTGAAACGCTGATATTCATCACACATATCTCTCATGTCAGCCAATCAAAACTCTTCCCTCACTTTTTTCAAATCAACACCCTTCCCCCCTCTGCCCTTTCTACCTCTTTTCCATAGCAACTACCGCCTGCCAGACCTGTCATGTTCACAAGTTCACACAACAATGTTTCAAATGAACTCTGAACTCTCAGTACACCTGCTAATCCACTGCAATCTTTCATAACAACATTTTTAAATAACCATTCAAAATACATCTTTCAAAGAACACATCCATGCACCCTAACTTTCTGTTTTCAGCAATGGAAATACACCAATCACTGCTAATGAATCATTTGCACTTAAACTCCACAGTTTTTTCATTACAAACTTCACTATTTCAACTGCCATTTCATTCCCACATTTCATCTGACTGCAGCAAAAACTCCTCTAGCCATGTTTTCAGTTTGGATTCTTGGACATAGCTACATCCACTGGGCTCACAGGTATGCTGATAACAGAAATTTACACAACCTCAATTTACAAAATGTGGAAATCAAATGAATTGGTCGAAGAGGATTGAAATGTCACCAATTGATACCATTGGTGAAAACCTTTTTACATTTGCCAACCCCTGACCTCATAATAGTGCACTGTGGAGGAAACGATTTGGGCACTTTGACTGGGGTAGGTCTGGAAATGCTCCTAAAAGACACCTTTGAGCAATTGATGACACTTTTTCCTCAAACTGCCTTGGTATATTCCAATATATGCCAAAGACAAAAATGGAGGTGGTCCAATCAATTTTGTCCACAAATTGAGAAATCGAGGAAGCATGTAAATAAGTCTGTTTCAGCTTACATGAGGGACCATGGAATGGGCTGCATCTACAACAATAACTTGCGTTACTACATGCAAGATATCTACAGAGGAGATGGCGTGCATTTCTCAGATGAGGGGAACAGAGTTTTCATACTAAATTTAAGAATGTGTATTGGTTCCTACTTATAAGTTTCTAGAACTTACACAGAGCCCAAAAGCTCTTTTCAGAGCTACCTTAACTTAGTTTACTCTTTTTAAATTTCGAATGTACCTTTTTTCTCTTATTTTCACTTATATTCGCTTCCCGGTTCGCTACCCAGTTCGCGTACCGGCAGCTAACCACGCGAAAAAATCAATTTTTTTCTCTCGACATATATGAGCCTCCTCAGCCACCCTCAGAAAACTTAGGGAGACAGGATACGTCTAAAGTACCCCAATCTACCCATTCTGAACTTTATTTACCCTCCATCTTATATCTCAATTCTACCGAAACACAAAATGGAGGACTCCCGTAACGCTGCAAGTTCGCGTACCGGGAAACGCACTTTCAATTTCTACTATTATATCATGACATTTGATTGGTTATGTACCTGAATATATATAAACAAAGAGAGAGAAACACAGCCATTTTGACTACTACTTCGTGAAGTGCATAACCATTAAAAATCACTTGATAACTTCAAGTTATATTTAAAAGGTAAGATATTATTTTTAAAACTGAAGTATGTTCTGTACTGAAAGCTAATTAGAAAAATATTTTCTGACAGTTATATTCTATCACTCTGTAATACTTATAGAATAAAATAGACTTCTCTGTTTTAGTTATGGCAGGGCCAGTCCTAGGATTTGCGAGGCCCTGGGCTAAAAGGGAACGTGCGCGAGGCCCACTCCAATTTACATAAGTGGCCCCTTGCAAGGAGAACATTCACAGACACTGTGGGGGCCCCATTGTCCAGCATTTTGACACCCCCACAGTTTTAACTATTACTCCACACGCATTTCTCACACCTTCATAGGTGTGAGAATTGATTGTGGTCTAAAAGTTAAAACTGTGGGTGCGCCAAAATGCTGGACAATGGGCCCCCCACAGTGTCTGTGAATGGTCTCCTTGCAATTGAGGGAGCGTCTCCTTCTCCCTCCCCTATACCTCCTAACACTATCCATGAGAGGCCCAAGGAGGGGGCCCCCTCCAAAGGACCTTAATTGCAGGCGACACCTTTCTTTGTGATAGATCTCCAGGAAAACAAAAGGACACATCACCAGTGCGTGGCCCCATGCTGGTGGGCTGAGTGCGAGGCCCTGAGCGGCAGCCCACGCTGCCCATGCCTAGCGCCGGCCCTGAGTTAAGGATAGAGTTAGACTTCTCTAGTATAATTCAGAATTGACTAAGAGTTTATTTGATAATTTTCTTCATATTTCTACTTCCAATTTGATACCATACACTGCCCAACGAAAAAAACACTGTTTAAATAACCAAACTGCCTGTCTGTACTGAAACCCAACAGTGCCCTATCTGTACTGATATATGTTTTAAAAATTCATTTTTCAGAATTCAAAATGGAAGGACAAGGAAATAACTTGAAAATTGAAACAGAAACACAAAAGGAGACGGAAGTTGACCAGGATTTCTACGACGATACAATAAACAATGAACTTGTGCAATGTGTGGATGCAGTAGATTTTCTACTGGAAAATGAAGAAAAAAATGATCATGATTTTTTAGATTTTCTTTTAAATTTTGAGAAACAATCTGAATAATAAATTTTTATTTCTTAATTCAAAAATTGTTTGACACATTATTTATTTTTATATGTATATTTTAAACTAGTAGCAAATTGATTATAACGTGAAGTCAGACTTTAAATATACTGTGCAACTTTTTGGTGTTACATACTTTGTTCATAGTTACTTCCTTTCTCCCACTATATAATCTCCAATGTGTATTTAACATCTCTTTATCATCTCCTGCCTCCATGTTGTTTTGGCTTTCCAGACAGACTATGGTATGAATTCCATATACCACAATAACTTCTTTAACAACAGGCAAGATATCTACAAAGGAGACGGCGTTTATTAATTTATAGACTCTGCATTGGTACCTACATGTTGCTACGTAAATAAAAAAAAAAAAAAAAAAAAAAAAAAAAAAACGAACAATTGATAAACATACAATAAGTTAAAAGTCAATCATTCTTGTTTCCTTATAGTACGCTCCCCAGACCGCTTTCCGGTACGCGTACCGGGCGCACCCCACGAAAAAAACATTTCTTTTTTTTTATTTTTTTTGCACGGCGGGGCCCTTTTAAAGCCTCCACATCAAACCTAGGGGGTCAGGGAGGATCTACTATGCCCCCTTATGGGCATTTGCCCCTTCGTTCTGGCCTCCTCTTGTCTCTCGATCCTACCGAAAGACAAGATGGCGGCCGCTACGGACTGTTTAGAATGTTGACAGACACCGGAGAGCCAATCAGCTTCGCTGCGCAAAGCTCCGTTTCGCGAAAAGTACGCGAACTGGTGCGCTATCCGGGACGCTGTCACAGATATATCTGTTTTTTAAAACGTTAATTTCTCAAAATCCACTGGAGCACATATATTGAGACCCAGCAAAGGCACATCGGGCTAACAGTCCCTACAATTTTGCCAAGTTTCGTGTAAATCCATTCAGCCGTTAGAGCTAAAAGTGAGGCCAAACGCCCTATGGAAAAATGAATGGGAAAAACGCGTTTTAGGACCCCCCTTTTTTCTCGGCCCCCCCTTGACGAAACCCCCCCTCAAATTTTATGGGGCTGATCAGAAACAAAATGTGCCATTTTCCTGAAAATTTCAGCCGATTCCGTCCACAAACGCCAAAGTTATTAGACATAGAATTTTCAAAAGTTCCATAGAGAAAAAATCCTAACTATATATACCTACTGGCGACCGCCAGTAGGTAATATATATATATATATTCACTGAAAAAACCATAGGTTTCAGGCACGTTATAATTAGAAATTAGCATTTAAAAATTTTTAGAAATTAACTCAAAAAACCATACGTTTCAGGGACGTTAGTTGGACATTTCTCTCATACAAAACCATAGAAATGCCCCCGTTATAGTTAGTTCAGCTAACTGTAACTCGTGCCCCCGCAATGTACTGCTGATGACGTCACATATTACATCATTCATGACATGGTCAGTGACATCACTGATGACATCTCAAATTACATCACTGATAACATCATCCATGTGAAAATCTGATGCACCTCATCACACCCTAATATAACCCATGACACATCCACTCTAAAATAAAGACTACCATTTTCAAAACCTTCGACACACCAATACCAGTTAGTACATATCTACTCACTAATTTCTAGCTCTACACACACATCCACTCATTCACCCATACAGTCACTTATACATGCAGTCAGCCATCAATACAAAATCATCATATGCACTCACATATCTATACACTCACACACCGCCTTTCATCTAGTGACTGACTCACACATCTAGTCATGGAAATAATCAATCACACTCCCATTTACTCACCTGTACAGTTATACACACACCACATCACTTATCTAAACATATACTATCACATACTTACTCTCTAATACAATAACTAATTCAAGCACACAATGGTCCATACAGCCACTCTCATAATTACTCACTCTCAAATTTAGTCATTTATACACACCAACACTCACATATACTGCCTTTCACATATGCAGTTACTCACACATGTAACATTGAGACATCTATTCACTCACCAACCCACCCATACACACACTCACCCACCCATATAGCCCTTCACAGATGCACTCTTGAACCCATACACCCAGTGAATCATCCACTCAGTCATCTATCCACAAAGTCATACCGCCACCCACACAGAAACTCAGGTACCCATGCAGATACTCAGATAACCAATCAACAATCCATATAGATTCTCATTTAGCTACTCACCAACCCATGCAACTTCTTACACACCAACTGACAAACTAAACTGTGTGAATGTCTCTATCAGTCACTAACCCATGCATTCAGTAAGACACATTTAATTACTCATTTATACAGTTAGTCATGCACCTACTAAATCATCCTTCCAGATACTTATACACCCACTCATTCTTCAATACACCTTGGCAAATATGTAAAGCATATTTAAACTTTTCAGAAACACACAGTCACTGGATCATGTCATCAGTGATGTCATCAGTAATATCATTTGAGATGTCATCAGTGATGTCACTGACCATGTCATGAATTATGTAATATGTAACATCATCAGCAGTGCATTGCGGGGGCGTGAGTTATAGTTAGCTGAACTAACTATTAAGGGAAATTTCTATGGTTTTGTACGAGAGAAATACCCAACTAACTATAACTTCCCTGAAACCTATGGTATACCGTGCTGGGGGTAGGGTTTTAGGGTTTAGGGTAGTGCAGTGGTGTTTGTATAGTGTAGGGGGTCATGCTGGGGGTAGGGTTGTAGGGTTTAGGGCAGTGCAGTGGTGTTTGTGTAGTATAGGGGTAGTGTTTCATGGTTTAGGGTAGTGCAGCACTGCTTGTGTAGTCTAGGGGACGTGCTGGGGGTAGTGCTTTAGGGTTTTGGGTAGTGCAGTGGTGTTTGTGTACTGTATAGGGTAGTGTTTATGGTAGTGCAGTGGTGTTTGGGTAGTGTAGGGGTTTGTGCTGGGGTAGATTTAGGGTTTAGGGTAGTGCAGTGGTGTTTGGGGAGTGTAGGGGGTCGTGCTGGGGTAGATTTAGGGTTTAGGGTAGTGAAGTGGAGTTTGTGTAGTGTAGGGGGTCGTGCTGGGGCAGTGTTTTAGGGTTTAGGGTTGTGAATTTGTGAATGGGTAGTGTAGGGTTCATGCTGGGGTCGATGTGGGGTTTAGGGTAGTGCAGTGATGTTTGTGTAGTGTAGGAGGTCATTCTGGGGTAGTGTTTTAGGGTTTAGGGTAGTTCAGTGGTGTTTGTATAGTGTATGGAGTAATGTTTTAGGGTTCATGGTAGTGCAGTGATGTTTGGGTAGTGTAGGGGTTAGTGCTGGGGGTAGATTTAGGGTTTAGGGATTGTGCAGTGGTGTTTGTGTAGTGTTTGTGGGTTCGTGCTGGGGTAGTGCTTCAGGGTTTAGGATAGTACAGCTGTGTTTGTGTAGTGTAGGGGGTTATGCTGAGGGTAGTGATTTAGGGTTTAGGGTAGTGCAGTGGTGTTTGTATAGTGTAGGGGTAGTGTTTTAGAGTTTAGGGTATTGCATTGGTGTTTGTGTAGTGTAAAGGTGTGTGCTGAGGGTAGTGTTTTAGGGTTAAGGGTAGTGCAGTGGTGTTTGGGTAGTGTAGGGGGTCATGCTGGGGTAGTGTTTTAGGGCTTAGGGTAGTACTGAGGTGTTTGGGTAGTATAGGGGGTCATGCTGGGGTAGTGTTTTAGTGTTTAGGGTATCGCAGTGTTGTTTGGGTAGTGTAGGGGGTCACGCTTGGGGTAGTGTTTTTCATGGTTTAGGGAAGTGCAGTGGTATTTGTGTACTGTAGGGGGTAGTGTTTTAGGGTTTAGGGTAGTTTAGTGGTGTTTGGGTAGTGTAGGGGGTCTGCTTGGGGTAGTATTTTAGGGTCATGCAGTGGTGTTTGGGTAGTGTAGGGGGTCGTGCTGGGGTAGGCTTAAGGTTTAGGGTAGTGCAATGGAGTTTGGGTAGTGTAGGGGGTCGTGCTGGGGCAGTGTTTTAGGATTTAGGGTAGTGAAGTGATGAATGGGTAGGGTAGGGTGTCTTGCTCGGGGTAGATATAGGGTTTAGGGTAGTGCAGTGGTGTTTGTGTAGTGTAGGGGGTCGTGCTGGGGCAGTGTTTTAGGATTTAGGGTAGTGAAGTGATGAATGGGTAGTGTAGGGTTTCTTGCTAAGGGTAGATGTAGGCTTTAGGGTAGTGCAGTGGTGTTTGGGTAGTTTAGGTGGTCATGCTGGGGGTAGTGTTTTAGGGTTTATGATAGTGCAGTGGTGCTTGTGTAGTCTAGGGGACGTGCTGGGGTAGTGTTTTAGGGTTTAGGGTAGTGTAGTGGTGTTTGTGTACTGTATAGGGTAGTGTTTATGGTAGTGCAGTGGTGTTTGGGTAGTGTAGGGGTTTGTGCTGGGGTAGATTTAGGGTTTAGGGTAATGCAGTGGTGTTTGGGGAGTGTAGGAGGTCGTTCTGTGGTAGATTTAGGGTTTAGGGTATTGCAGTGAAGTTTGTGTAGAGTAGGGGGTCGTGCTGGGGCAGTGTTTTAGGGTTTAGGGTATTGAATTTGTGAATGGGTAGTGTAGGGTTCGTGCTGGGGTAGATGTGGGGTTTAGGGTAGTGCAGTGATGTTTGTGTAGTGTAGGAGGTCATGCTGGGGGTAGTGTTTTAGGGTTTAGGGTAGTTCAGTGGTGTTTGTATAGTGTATGGAGTAATGTTTTAGGGTTCATGGTAGTGCAGTGATGTTTGGGTAGTGTAGGGGTTAGTGCTGGGGGTAGATTTAGGGTTTAGGGATTGTGCAGTGGTGTTTGTGTAGTGTTTGTGGGTTCGTGCTGGGGTAGTGTTTCAGGGTTTAGGATAGTACAGTTGTGTTTGTGTAGTGTAGGGGGTCATGCTGAGGGTAGTGATTTAGGGTTTAGGGTAGTGCAGTGGTTTTTGTGTAGTGTAGGGGTAGTGTTTTAGAGTTTAGGGTATTGCATTGGTGTTTGTGTAGTGTAAGGGTGTGTGCTGGGGGTAGTGTTTTAGGGTTAAGGGTAGTGCAGTGGTGTTTGGGTAGTGTAGGGGGTCATGCTGGGGTAGTGTTTTAGGGCTTAGGGTAGTACAGAGGTGTTTGGGTAGTATAGGGGGTTGTGCTGGAGTAGTGTTTTAGTGTTTAGGGTATCGCAGTGTTGTTTAGGTAGTGTAGGGGGTCACGCTTCGGGTAGTGTTTTTCATGGTTTAGGGAAGTGCAGTGGTATTTGTGTACTGTAGGGGGTAGTGTTTTAGGGTTTAGGGTAGTTTGGTGGTGTTTGGGTAGTGTAGGGGGTCTGCTGGGGGTAGTATTTTAGGGTCATGCAGTGGTGTTTGGGTAGTGTAGGGGGTCGTGCTGGGGTAGGCTTAAGGTTTAGGGTAGTGCAATGGTGTTTGGGTAGTGTAGGGGGTCGTGCTGGGGCAGTGTTTTAGGATTTAGGGTAGTGAAGTGATGAATGGGTAGTGTAGGGTGTCTTGCTAGGGGTAGATGTAGGGTTTAGGGTAGTGCAGTGGTGTTTGTGTAGTGTAGGGGGTCATGCTGGGGATAGTGTTTTAGGGTTTAGGGTAGTGCAGTGGTGTTTGTGTAGTGTATGGGGTAGTGTTTTAGGGTTTATGGTAGTGCAGTGGTGTTTGGATAGTGTAGGGGTTCGTGCTGGGGATAGAATTAGGGTTTAGGGTAGTGCAGTGGTGTTTGGGTAGTGTAGGGAGTCGTTCTGGGGTAGATTTAAGGTTAAGGGTAGTGCAGTGGTGTTTGTGTAGTGTAGGGGGTCACGCTGGGGGTAGTGTTTTAGGGTTTAGGGTAGTGCAGTGGTGTTTGTGTAGTGTAGGGGTAGTGTTCTAGGGTTTAGGGTATTGCATTGGTGTTTGTGTAGTGTAGGGGGTCATGCTGGGGGTAGTGTTTTAGGGTTAAGGGCAGTGCAGCAGTGTTTGTCTAGTGTAGAGGGTAGTGTTTTAGGGTTTAGGGTAGCGCAGTGGTGTTTGGGTAGTGTAGGGGGTCATGCTGGAGGTAGATTTAAGGTTTAGGCTAGTGCAGTGGTGTTGGGTAGTGTAGGGGGTCATGCTGGGGTAGTGTTTTAGTGTTTAGTGTAGTGCAGTGGTGTTTGGGTAGTGTAGGGGGTCGTGCTGGGGGAAGTCTTTTAGGGTTTAGGGAAGTGCAGTGGTGTTTGTGTACTGTAGGGGGGAGTGTTTTAGGGTTTAGGGCAGTGCAGTGGTGTTTGGGTAGTTTTGGGGGTCGTGCAGGGGATAGTATTTTAGGGTCATGCAGTGGTGTTTGTGTAGTGTAGGGGTTGTGCTGGGGGTAGTCTTTTAGGGTTTAGGGTAGTGCAGCGGTGTTTGTGTAGTGTAGGGGGTCGTGCTGGGGGTAGATTTAGGGTTTAGGGTAGTGCAGTGGTGTTTGTGTAGTGTAGGGGGTTGTGTGGGGTAGATTTGGGTTTTAGGGTAGTGCAGTGGTGTTTGTGTAGTTTAGGGGGTTGTGCTTGGGTAGTGTTTTAGGGTTTCGGGTAGTGCAGTGGTGTTTGGGTAGTATAGGGGTCGTGCTGGGGATAGATTTAGGGTTTAGGGTAGTGTAGTGGTGTTTGGGTAGTGTAGGGGGTCATGCTGGGGGTAGATTTAGTGTTTAGGGTAGTGCAGTGGTGTTTTTGGATTCGTGCAGCGGTTAGTGTTTTAGGGTTTAGGGTAGTACCGTGGCATTTGTGTAGTGTAGGGGGTCATGATGGGGGTAGTGTTTTAGGTTTTTGGGTAGTGCAGTGGGGTTTGTGTAGTGTATGGGGTAGTATTTTAGGGTTTAGGGTAGTGCAGTGGTGTTTGTGTAGTGTAGGGGGTCATGCTGGGGATCGTTTTTTAGGGTTAAGGGTAGTGCAGTGGTGTTTGTGTAGTGTAGGGGGTAGTGTTTTAGGGTTTAGTGTAGCTCAGTGATGTTTGTTCAGTGGCAGGGGCCGTTCTGGGGGTAGACGTAGGGTTTAGGGTAGTGCAGTGGTGTTTGGGTAGTGTAGGGGTCATGCTGGGGTAGTGTTTTAGGGTGTAGGGTAGTGCAGAGGTGTTTGGATAGTGTAGGGGTTGTGCTGGGGTAGTGGTTTACTGTTTAGGGTAGCTTAGTGGTGTTTGGGTAGTATAGGGGGTCATGCTGGGGATAGTGTATTAGGGTTTAGGGAAGCACAGTGGTGTTCGTGTACTGTAGGGGATAGTGTTTTAGGGTTTATGGTAGTGCAGTGGGGTTTGGGTAGTGTAGGGGGTCATGCTGGGGGTAGTGTTTTAGGGTTTAGGGTAGTGCAGTGTAGGGGGTCATGCTGGGGGAGTTTTTTAGGGTTTAGGGTAGTGCAGTGGTGTTTGTGTAGTGTAGGGGTAGTGTTTTAGGGTTTAGTCTAGCTCAGTGATGTTTGTTTAGTGGCGGGGGCCGTTCTGGGGGTAGATGTAGGGTTTAGGGCAGTGCAGTGGTGTTTGGGTAGTGTAGGGGTCGTGCTGGGGTAGTGTTTTAGGGTGTAGGGTAGTGCAGATGTGTTTGGATAGTGTAGGGGTCGTGCTTGGGTAGCAGTTTACTGTTTAGGGTAGCTTAGTGGTGTTTGGGTAGTATAGGGGGTCATGCTGGGGATAGTGTATTAGGGTTTAGGGAAGCACAGTGGTGTTTGTGTACTGTAGGGGATAGTGCTTTAGGGTTTATGTTAGTGCAGTGGGGTTTGGGTGGTGTAGAGGGTCATGCGGGGGGTAGTGTTTTAGGGTTTAGGGTAGTGCAGTGTAGGGGGTCATGCTGGGGGTAGTCTTTTAGGGTTTAGGGTAGTGCAGTGGTGTTTGGGTAGTGTAGGGGGTATTGCTCACCAGGGAGTTAACTGGAAGTCTACTGCTGGTATTGAAAGTGATTTTTCAGTCTGCTTGTCAGAATTTTCAAATTAAATAGAAGAGGATTTGAGATCTCTCTTCTACAACACTAACCATAATTTGTATGACAAAATTAACCCCCTCATTTTGTTCCTTTTTAAATTAAATGTTTTAAGTGTTAACAGTTTATTCCAATCAAGATATCTTCAGGTGTGACATAATTTTGTCATGATTAAGACTGTTAGTGCTCTAGTTGTTCTTTAGAACACTCTGGGAAGCTGCAGTAGAACACAGATGAATCAACTGCCAGGCTGCTCCTGTTGAAATTTAACAGGAAGATATTTCAGATCTCACTTAAAACATTTCCTAATTTTTCTTTCTGCAGCACTAACCATAATTTCTATGACAAAATCAACCCCCTTACTTGGTTCCTTTTTAAATTAAATGTTTTAAGTGTTAGCAGTGTATTCCAATCAAACTGGCTTCAGGTGTCCCATACTTTGTCATTAGTAAGACTGTTAGCACTCTAGTTGTTCTATAGAGCACTCTGGGAAGCTGCAGTAGAACACAAAGGAATCAACTGCCAGGCTGCTCCTGTTGTAATATAACAAGAAGATATTTCAGATCTCACTTAAAACATTTCCTAATTTTTCTTTCTGCAGCACTAACCATAATTTCTATGACAAAATCAACCCCCTTACTTGGTTCCTTTTTAAATTAAATGTTTTAAGTGTTAGCAGTGTATTCCAATCAAACTGGCTTCAGGTGTTCCATATGTTGTCATAAGTAAGACTGTTAGCTCTCTAGTTGTTCTATAGAACACTCTGGGACATTCTGTCATTGGGCTATACTTAGGCTACGTCTGGGTGATATTTGTGCTACATTTGGGCTCTTTTGTCTCTGGCGGCCATCTTGGGTGGCTTATTTGTTATGAAGTTTCCTAATTTCTTCATTGTTGCAGGTCTAGTTTATTTCACCGGCACCCCGCGTGCTTCTACGACATTGGTTGTTCATCGTTACGTCAGTTGGAATGCTGTAGCATTATTTATGTGATGTCACCTCCTGGTTGACAGTTGGATCATACCCATCGACTCTGCACAGTCGTTTCCTCCTTCCTCCCCACAAGCTCGTATTCTTACAATAAATCTCATTGACATAGTATCATGCTTCTACGTCTTCTATTTAAGGTGTCACTACATAATTGGCGACAAGTTCGGGATGTCCTGTCTACAGACGAGCTTGTGGTGGAGAAACTGTTACGGGCGGCCTATTCAGTACCATAAGACAAGTAATTATTGTCATTTCTTTGACGGAATTTGTTATTCTTCAATAATTACTTTCTCCATTGTTTTGGTACTAACGATGTTACACTGAATACAATAATTCACTCGGTGAGTCGCTGGCAATGGAAGAGTCTTCAAGCAATTTGTCAATCGCTTGAACATTTCGACATTTGCAAAGAACATTTTCAGGCAAGTAGTGAAATCTGTTTGTCAAGGCAATGTTTTCATGCTTGTAAATATTATTCCAGACGTCTATTGACCAAGATTCAGTGAAGAAGATCTGTTGACAGTTACGTCAGTTCAACTGTCAAATTTCAGCTGTGACAGTTTTGTAACTTCAACTGTCACTTTTCGCGTCTTCAGCTGTGCGTTACCGGGGATCTAACGTGAATACGTCACGGCGTCTGTAACGTGAGTACACGACGCCATTTTGGAAGTCAGACAGCTTCCATTGTGAAGAACGTTTTTCACCGCTACAGACCCGATTTTGAAGTATTCTAAGGTATTTTTTTTGTCTCATCTAAATTTACGGCAAGCGGAAGCATTAAGAAGTTCATTCTCAAAGTCATTGTTTACTGAACAAACGTTTTCAGTAAAGTTTAACATACTAACAGAGTGAAAATCCCTTCACCTCATCGGCAAATAAGTTTAAGTGTCATTTTCATTTTATCATCTTCTCCAAAGACTTAATAGTTACAGTTATTATATCACATATGACTCCTTGTCAATTGTAGATGCAATTTATTTCTTTCAATTATATTGTTATCTGGAGTTGTCTATAAATGCTAGGATTTCATTCATGAACATTTACAAGCTACGTATATTCCAGATATTTTTCGAAGCTCGAAATTCAAATCTTTGAATTAACAAGTGTTAGTTCTGCATCTAGGTCACAATTGAATATTTTATTAAGAAAGAGACTTCAGACTTTAAACAGGAAATCATGGCAGGTGAACACAGTTTCAGTACACCTGCTGCTTTTCTCAAGGAACCTGGTAAACCAGTCATGAAGTGGCGGAATTGGTATAGAGCTTTTGAAAATTATTTGGTTGCTATAAATGGTAAGAAGTTTGAAGCTGAGTGAAAGAAAGCTATTCTTTTTGGACTTTTAGGTGTCGCTGGCCAAGAAATTTTCGACAGCTTACCCGAATACGAACCTACCCCTGGACAGTTTATTCCTCTTGATGAGTTTCAAGAAGCAGTTAAAAGACTAGAGAAACAGTTTGATGAGGAAGAAAATATTCCTTTGGGTGTGGCTCATGTTGGTGAAATTCAACTTCACATTATGGCTGACTCCGGTTCGCCAATAACCATTATTTCAGACAAAAAGTATGCGCAACATTGGCCTCATGTCTATTTATTGTCATCTGATGTGAACCCCAGGACTTTTGGTGAATTTGACATCAATATGTTTGGCTACTTTGAGGATGTTTTAAACATCAAAGGAAGGTGTGTGAAAACTAAAATTTATGTAGCTGAGGGTGGTAGAGGTATTGTCGGCTGGAGAGATCTAGCCAAGTTAAAAATAATTCTAAAACCTGGGCAGACGACCCTAGTGTACTTGATGAAGGTTTTGTATCAAGTTTGTCTATTTCTTCAACGACATCCATCAGTGACGGAGTTTCTTCTATTTTAAGTAAGTATGAGTCCTTATTTGAGGATCACATAGGATTTGTCAAGGGGTTTGTTCATAAAATAATACTTTAAAAGGATGCTATTCCAGTTAGACATAAAGCCAAGTCTTTACCATTATCGGTAAAAGATGAGTTGCAGATATTATTGGACAAACTCATCAAGGAAGGTGTAAATGAACCAGCAGATTCAGCAGAATAGATTTCCGGAATTGTATTAATTAAAAAGAAAAATGGAGAATTCCGTTTGTGTGTGGATTTGAGATCTTTGAACAGAAATATATTAGTGGATTGTTTCCCATTACCAAAAATTCATGAGATTTTGGCTGCTACTGCAGGTTCTAAGTATTTTTCACTCATCGATCTCAAGTCAGCGTACCACCAGGTCAGGCTGGATGATGAATCAAAGGAATTAACCACATTCATTACTCCTCTAGGTGCTTTCAGGTACATTTGTTTATCATTTATCATGGAGAAGTGTCTTGAAAAAAGACTGTCCTTTGATGGAGGTACTTTGAAGTAGGTCACAGAAGACAATTAGGTGCTTTCCTCTAAGCAGCACAATATAATCTATTTTGAAAATCTGTTTAAAAGTTTCAATTTCTTCAGTGCTCTTGACACTTCATGCCAAGTTTCACTGGATAACCTTTAGTACTCCAGTTTATTGTAATGTTCAACAGGGAGCATTATTAGTCGATTTAAAGTAATTCCTTCAATGTGTTATGCAGTTTATCCAGTTGGGGCTGTTACTACACACAACAATTTGATTCGGTGAACCTCTGTAGGTAAGTGGTAAGAAGTTTAATTAAAAAGCTTTTCCTGGTACCATCTTAACCACTAACATATAATAGTATTGGCTCAGCTGATGATCATTTGTATTCATTAATGATTGAGGAATCCATGCTCTATTTTCTCTTTTACTTCCATACATTTCTTTCTGTTCATCATTCAGGTGTCCAACTAACAGTTCCAAATCAACACTTTCCTGTCCCGCTTGTTGCATTGCATTTTCTACCTCATGCATGACTATTGCAGCTTCATTTTCAATAATTGGTTGTCCAAGAGGATCTTGAGTCAATGATCCTCAAATTTGTCTGCTTTGTAAAATCTCCTTAGCAATTTCAGCTGCAATTGTTTTAACCTGTTCAATCTACTCATTTAACATTTTAAAATAGTTGGAAAACACTGAACACTGAATGCTATCTTTCACAGCGTTGAAAGAATCTTCATAGCATTCATATCTGCGAGTAATTTCAATTTAAGCATGTTGTGGCTTAAAGACTTGTAGAAGTGCCAAATAGAAAAACTCTCTTTTGCTGGAGTTTGGCAACTAACTTTTCTGTGGTTAATTAGATTTCCTTTTTTGTGTCTGACCAAACAACCATCACAACTAACTACTGCATATTTCCCTTCATCTACATTTTCTTTTACATTGGTTCTGTATCTGTAATGTTGAAGTATTTCATAAACACACATATAGTCTGGATGTGAACTCCTTCTTGGATAGTCTGTGTCCCACATATTTGATTTTATATAATGCCTATACCTTCTGGATGAACCTCTGCTAGATACTTACTTTCTGAGAAAGGTTTTCAAACTCTATTTTGCAGGCTTGCAAGGCCTAGACTTACCCCAAAAATTTCCCCTGACTTCGAGTACAAACTGGCTGAGCTCAACCGATCACAGCATTCATAGAGACCTATCTCTCTATGGGAAAGCATTTTCAAGTTGAAGCTGTACAATTTCTTGGCTAGAGACTTTTCTGCAGAAATCTCCTCCAAGCATCTCCTTCATCCCTATCTTCTCTGATTTAGCAATGTACATAGTGAGGTAATGAGCAACAACGATGGAGTTGTCTGAAACAAATTGTATATCCATAATAGCATTCCACATTTTGAGAATCACAGGGATATAGTCATTATTACTTGAAGGGCTCTGTTCTTTTCAAGTTGTATGTGGTTTCTCTTGGCTTTTGTGTCAGTGTATGTCTATCTGCAAATAAAAAGCTGTTTACTCATTCTTGGGAAATAACAGGTCATTGAAATCCTAATCAATAGCCCCCCTATAGCACTCCCCTGGACAGACCATGCATTAATTCCGTTAGTATGGAAAACTGACAAGCTCTCGTCCCTCACACCGACAGTGCGAGAAACACGCAATTGGTCTAAAATCCTGTTGGTTCAATGGACTCATGAGTTACAAAACTCAATTCCCTCAGTTGGTCAGACTCCATCACTGGCCAATGAAATGTTTAATGAATGGATAAAAAACTCTAAATACCACGCTCCCCATGAAGAAAACTGTCTTAAAAAGATCTAGGATCTCAGCTCCCTGGTACTCGAATGAGCTACGGGAGAAAAAGTGCTACTGCAAGAGATTAGAACATAAATGGCGACTAGGATATGCCGGATCAGATAAAATTATTTATAGAGAGGCCATTAGAGCTTATAAAAAAGACATAAAGAGCGCGCAATCCCTATATTATTCACATAAATTTGCAGAGGCCAGCTCCAGCTCCAAGGAGATTTACAACATTGTTAAAAGTCTCATTAACCTCCCAACGCCTCCGCTTATTGACGAAAATCCTCGGCTCCGTTGTGAAGATCTGGCTGATTTCTTCTTCCAAAAAATCAATCTCATCTACTCCTCCTTTCCATCCTCAGAGCAGACTAGATCAAAGGAGACACCTTTATGTCCCCCACAAGAAAACAAATCCAACTGCCCCCCTGTGCTGGCGGAATTTCCCCAGATGGATGCGGACCAACTCACCTCCCTCATGCGTCAGGTGAAATCAGGCTCCACTAGGGACCCAGCACCTCCACATATCTTAGTCTCTGCTATACAGACCATCCTCCCTACACTGCTAGTAGTACTTAACACCTCGATCTCCACCAGCACAGTCCCAGTGGCTTGGAAACAGGCCATGGTGAGGGCCCTTGTTAAAAAACCCAACTTGGACACCAAGAATCCTAAAAACTTTCACCCGATCTCCCTGCTACCCTGGGCAGCTAACATTTTGGAGAAATACATAAATGGTCTATTAACAACCTTTCTTGAACAAAACCAGCTGCTCGATCCCTCCCAGACAGGTTTCCGGCCCAAGCATGGGACCGAGACTGCATTACTGGCTGTCACAGAGGAGTCCAGGAGGATCTTAGATCGGGGAGGATCGGTGGCAGTCATCCTCCTTGATCTGAGCGCTGCATTTGATACCGTCAACCACGACATCCTTTTGCAGCGTCTCCTGGATACCGGAATATCTGACAAAGCCCTGGAGTGGTTCAGGTCCTACCTGAATGATAGATTTTTCCAGGTATATGAGGGCAATGCCACCTCCACCAGTAAGCCTCTGGGATGTGGAGTCCCGCAGGGATCATCATTGAGCCCGACGTTATTTAGCGTCTACATGAGGCCACTGGCTGAGATCGTCTGTCCGTATGGCATTAAGATCATTACCTACGCGGACGATACTCAGCTGGTGGTCTCTCTGGCGCAGGAAGGGGGATCCTTAGCGGGCGTGGATCTTGCAGGCTGTCTGGAGATAGTCAAGAGCTGGATGACCAAGTCTTGTCTCAAACTCAACGGAGACAAGACTGAGCTTATGCTCCTGGGTCGGCTCGCACCATCTTCCATCGATACTCTTTGGCCACCCTGCTTAGGACCTGCCCCGGCACCCAAAGATACCATTAAGAGCCTTGGTATCTGGCTCAATAGGTCCCTGTCATTTGACCAGCAGGCAATAAGACTATCTGCCATCTGTTTCGGCATCCTCAGAGTCATCAGAAAGATCCTCCCTCTACTTCCCTTCGAAGCAAGAAAGACCGTGGTTCTGGGCCTGATCCAATCTCGGTTGGATTTCGGGAATGCTTTATACCTGGGAGCCCCTGACTTCACTCTGCGCAAATTGCAACTGATACAAAATTACGCCGCACGGACTCTTTTACAAATCCCCCGCAGATCATCAGTAAAGTCCGGCCTAAGGAGACTGCACTGGCTCCCTGTTAGGGAAAGAGTCAACTTTAAATCCCTCTGTATTGCACTTCAGGCCTTTTGGTCCTTAGGCCCAGTAATCAATCTACCTCTCATTACACCCTATCATCCTGCCAGACAGCTGCGCTCAACCGATGCCAACTTGGCCATTGTTCCTAAAATAAAGAAATCAAGATCGGGAGGCCGCTCTTTTTCCTATAATGTGGCCAAGTTGTGGAATGCTCTTCCCCAGCATCTAAGGTCCAACCCCGATCTCATCTCATTTTGCAAACAGCTGAAAACGCTCCTGTTCATTAATCAGTAGTCGGGTAGATATCCTTCCCTCAAGCAACCTAAGCCTCAGTGGTAATCTTAGCGATTGGACGCCTTAGGGCAGCTATGTGCGCTCTATAAAACCCATTTCATTCATTCATCATTATCTTGTGTGAAATTTTTCTTTACATCTGTTTTTTGACGGCTGTACTTTCCACATCTCAAGACCGATTTTTGCATTCAAACGCAATAGGAACCTCAAAAACGTCCTAGTGAGGGGCAAGATGCTAGAAGCTGAGGTACCGGGTTTTTAGGGACCCGGTGGTGCCAGGGGAACACCCAGAGACCTCTTGAGATCTTCCTGTTCTGGACCACAGAAACACAGAAACACAGAGTCTTCTAGGTGATGTCAAGGATCGATTTTTATTGGCTGCAAACAAGTAACAAGCGTCCTAGAAGTACAACAGCACGGTGTGTATATTCTCAGGACACTGTTCTTTTTTACAGAACCAGCCTTCTCCTTTTATACAAAAATATCAGCTTCAGGCAAGAATTCTTTGTTTTACGGTACAACCATATACATATTTTCACAACAAAGAAAAAGCAGAGTCATGATGGCAAGCCCATATTTTCGTTTGTCCAGTTTGTGATAGATTACCCAGCAAGGCCCAGAACTTCCATCAGATATCGATGAAACCCCAATAAAATCGGGCACCTCCTTGTAAAACTAGCCATAAAGAAGAAACAGGGACAGGTGTGTGTATGATAAGGCGTGGTTTGTATGCGGTGAATGGTTTATGACATGTTGTGCCTTGATGCTAATCTCGCTCGGCCATTGGGAAGGGGACTGCCCGAACAGGTTTGGCTTGAGGCAGTGGAGTCAGCTCGCCCAGGTCACAGAGGAGTCAGCAAAGGTCTACGTGTCCTTTCAGATCGAATTCGGCCTTGTTCAATTGACTATGTAAGGGCAACCACAAGACGGATGCCGCTCACAAAATGGAACCCGAGGGTTCAAGACAGAAAGTACGATTTTAAGGTGATTGCATCACTCGATCGTGACGCAAATGCATAGATATAATGTCTTAATCATTACCAGTCTGCCGATACCAAATTCGTCATGATACGATGATATTTTCTGACACGAGTGTAAAGCTTCGGTACCACATTATAGCAGGGTCCATAATTTTCAGTACCACAGACCCTCCTTTTGCCCTTATATTGGCAATAACTCATGCTAATCTGAGTCCAAATCTGTATTCATGAAGTCATTGAGATGCTGCTGTAGCATCATCCTGTTACTTAGTTCATCTCTTGACACAGGCTTCCTTACACATGATGTAGCACAGAGGCCACATATTGCAGGAGCGCACTGTACACACAGGCAGAAATGGAACAGAATGGCTAAGATCATTCCAATGAATATCAGAGTTTTCCATCCCCAGGCAGATATCAGTTCCCAGAATCACCCCAGCAAGGACCAGTCCCCTTTATCCACGTGGATGGAATCAGAGATCTTATGCAGTTTGGAGATGGCCTGGTATACTGTCGGAGCGTTGTCAAGGATAAAAATGCAGCAACTGGATTGGATCACTTTACATACCCCACCACGGTCTGCAAGTATGACATCTAGGGCAACCCTGTTTTGAAGAGTCATAAGGCGGTCCGACTGGAGCTCTGCAGTCAGGTTACTAAGGGCACCAGCCGTTTCGATCACGGCGGATTCAACTACCCTCGTCAATTGGCGAATGTTCCTGCTGTTCACCATAGGCCCCCAAAATGGCAGAAAACCTTTTGCGAAATCTCCAAACTCCTGTTCCGCAGTGTCGTCTTCAATCTTCTGGCAGACTCGTGTTCAGGTAGAGGGTGGAAAGAGGGCGGGGAAACAGTAGGAGGAGGTGTGGGCTGCTTGGTGTGTACAAATGAAACTCGAGAGGTGAATAGAGCATAGCCCACCAAAAACATCATTATACTACACAACATAAGGATGCATATTATTAAAAATTGTTTTTTCGCCATCACAGCGCATACTCTCTTTTCAAAGTACGTAGATCTGGCAGGTCTCTCCAGCTTGGGAAACTCCATCCTCTAAGTTGCTGCCCGCGGTGGGAGATTGATTCTGCTAAGGAGTGCTTCTGTCAGTTTAGGGCAACTCCCTTAGACCGACCAGAACTGTCAACCTAACCGTCTCCAGCTGCACTCCAAAGACTGTGGCAACCGCGACCCTAGCAGCAGAACCGGATGGCGGTTCGAAAATCAAAAATGAGCAAATTTCGTGGATGAGAGAGCTGCACAATCAAAAAGAAAAATGTTTTTATTTGTCCTTAGTCATAGGTCTTGGCCTCAAGTTATAAAGTTTTTGACCAGGTGTTGTGTGGTCTACAAACAGTAGTTCAGGCTCAGTAGTGTCCACTTGCATTGACGGTGGCACAGATCCTTGCAGAATGTGATCGCTTTCCTCTTCGGTAGTAGTTCCTTTCAAACGTGCATCACTGAAGGGCAAGAAGCGAGGCACAGTCTCAGCCTCAGAGTCAGCAATTCCCTCCTGGACCCACCGGTCATAAGGGAGGGGTAACGGGACCCTTTTACAAAGGGTGCCGTGCACCCAGTTCTTCTTGCCGTGGACACGTACTGCAGAACGGGTAGCCAGCAAAACTTGGAAGGGTCCGGACCAGCGAGGCTGCTCGTTCTTGGTTCGCTGGAAGTTTCGCACCAGGACCCAGGTGCCAGGTTCAATTGCGTGGCCTGGATCATCAGACGCTGGCGGGGAGGAACTGTGGACCTGTTGGTGTAAAACACGCAATTTAGTTGTCAATTCGTGCAAATGGTCAAGCAGTACAGGATGCTCAATTTCACCGAACCGTGTGGGCCTTGGCACTCCCCATATGTTGTCCGGGCGGCCAAACACAATTTCATGTGGACTAAGTCCCACTCTAGAATGAATGGTCATTCTTATTGATAGGAGTGCCAAAGGCAGGGCGTCAGGCCATTTAAGACCTGTGCTTGCTTGAATCTTGGCCAGTTTCAACTTTAGAGTGCCGTTATAGCACTCTACTAATCCAGCTGATTGGGGGTGATTTGCAGCGTGGAACTTCTGATGTATGCCTAGCCCTTCACACACTCTCTTCATTACTCGTCCCACGAATTCACTCCCATTATCACTCCAGATCATTCGAGGCATTCCAAACCTAGGGAAGAATTCTTTGACAAGGGCTTTGGCGGTGGACAAGGCAGTATTGTCCTTAAGGGGATACGCCTCCACCCACCTGGAAAAGGCACAAACAACAACGAGTACGTATTTCCGATTGTTGCACCTCTCCATGTGGATGAAATCTAGCTGCAAAACCTCGAACGGATACGTTGGAGGTGCAAAATGACCAGCTGGAGTTGGGGTTCCCCTAACAGGATTGTACTTCGGACACACCATACAGTCCTTGACCACATTCTCTGCACATTTAGGGATTCCGCTATTCTGCCATACTGGAGCCAACAACTTACAGATCCCTTTCACACTAATATGAGCCATCCCATGAGCCATTGTCACCACTGCAAGCAGGTACGCATCGGGTAACAGCCATCTCTGATAATCTGACAATTCGACCCAACAACCATTCGCATCCAATTTACCCTTGCTATCTCTCCATTCATTCACCTCTTTCTCTGTGGCTTCGGATTGTATGGATCTCACACTCTCAATCGTGTCTTCGCACATACCCACATCACCAATCCATCTTGCGGGACCTGCAACATACAGAATTGTAGGATCGTATCGGACCGAACCCCACAATTAGGAAGGACTTTCTCGTGTTCGCAGACTGCTGGCGGTCTCGCGTTCCCCGGGCGTGAGCTTTGTTGTAATAGGGAAGCCGCATTTATCCAACGTCGACTCTCGCGCAAATAATACTTAAGACAGACTACAAGCTGTCTTTTACCTCACTAAGATTTTACCCGCTAAACACTGAGAGATGAAATATATCATCTAGTTCTCACGGGTGACATTATTGTGCTGTATACGTAATAACCTCCTATATTGTGACCTAATATTGGAAGGACCAAAATTCTGGCCTGTGGATACCTACTATATGAGATGTGTCTTATATTGTGGGAGTTTTTTATAAAAATTTCATCCTGATGAAGGTGTTGGGTTGAAAATTTCATTTGCCAAAAACGAAACATGTCGATGCCCTTGTGTATTGGGATACACTAAATCATTGGATTGTACTACGCTTCCAATTGGATAAATATGAATTACAAAATTGGAATATGATTTATTGAAGATTATACTGTTGTATCCCTGTTTTATCTTTTAACCATTGTGTTGTTCTTTTGTTCCCACCGTGTTATCATTTTCTGCATATACTGTATTAGGATATATGGTTTATCCTTTTTTAATGTAAAAACTTTTTTTTAAAAAAACTATTAAACTGTGTACTTTTTATGATGTCTGACTAATTTTTGCATCATCTCTCAGTATTGCTCTTATTTAGAAAAATGCTCTAAATAGTAAGGCGCTGCATGACAGTGTGTTTGATTGTTGATTACCGTTCCAAAGGGGACTATATTTGATGACACAAGTAAACAACTCTACCTTTAAGTCCTTTCTGTAGCTCTTTCGGTATTAATTTTCCTGTCTTTGGTTCCATATGAACTGTATCTTGAAAAGGGTGTATACATTGGATGAAACATTTAATTCTTGAAGTTCTTCTGGAATCGATACGAATTCTAACTTGTTATGTATGGCCCTGGCATTTTGTTATCCTCTAACTTATCATAGCAATACTTACGTATAACTTGTACTCTAAATCAAAGCATTCCTCTACAAATAAATATACACTAAATTCTTGTCACTTATCTCTGTTCCCGTGTTCAGTTTTCAAGAATACAACTTAATTGTGAGTTTGGCTTTTGTAGTGTGTGCGTTGACAACAAATGCAAACCCAGTTTGGTTTCTCTGAAGATACTGTTAAACATTTCAATCTCTTGTGCAAAGTTATCAGTACTAATGCCTGTGTCCTGTTCCTCTACACCTCTAGTAACAAACTCCACATTTTCCCATTCTCCTGTTCAGGACCAAAGAAATCAAACTGAACATCTTCACAATCTTTTTCTACCTCTGCTACTTTACCATGTAATAGAGCTCTAATAATAATCCCTCCCAAACATAAGTGAGGAGATTTCACAAAGTAAATTCTCCTAACCAAATGATGCCTTTTATAGTCATGAACAGCTAACATCTTGAAGTGATAAAAGCTGCTTGTGCATACCTTCTGAGATAGGCACACCAGTGAATGTCCCTGTAAATTAATGTACTTTTTAACTTTGCATGGATCTATTTTTTTCAATTCCCAGCTTGACACTTCTATCTGGAAATTGATGTAAAAAATGTTCCAATATGTTAATTGATTATTGCCCAACACTGCAAATACTACTACTACAGTTCCATTTGTATACAGGGGGGCTGGCTATGCCTTCCTTGTATCTGTTCAGCTATCATTGCCTCTGCATTCCTAGGAACCACCTCCTCTTTTGCAATAGCCCTACCATATTTTACCTCTTAACTAGGGGTGGGCGGAATTTGCGTAATCGCGTTACGCAAATCTTCCCGAAACGATAAAAAATCTCCAGGGACACCGAAAATAATTCCTCAAAAAAGCGGAATTGCTTGTTCGCGATGCTTTTTTACTGAACGCACAATTTTGGGCAATTTTGCTTTCTCCACGGAACGCGAAATTACTCCGATTTCTCAAATTCCGCAAACCGAATTTACCGTCCTGGCCTACTCTTAACAATGACCAATTGTATCAACTGCATGCACTTGTGTGTCTCTTGTAAATAGATTTCTTTATAAAAAAAGGATCTACTAGAGGTGTGCTTAAAAATCTTGCGAATAATAATTTTGTTATTAAGCCTTTTTTAGAGATACTCTTTATTTGCACACAATAATGTTTTGTCTGGTGTCCTCAATCTGTTCAATATCAAGATAAATTGTTTCCTCTTTAGAACAAATGCTTTCTCAACAACACTCTCAATATGTTGCTTTGCATAAGTGCAGCAGATCTCCTCTTATACTGCATCATCCTTTGCAGCACATTCTGTAAAACTCTAGACCAAACCATATTAGCTCATAACTCCTTAAACAGTTTTTGTCTCCATGTCAAGCTGCCTGTTCTCTTATAACATTTCCTACTTTCACAAAAATGTACTCCTTGCTGTTTAACAGTTGATTTCAAACTTTGGTTTTTACATAACGCTTTTCTCTCATTCTGCATTTTAAGGCATATTTTTTCAAACACTCCTTAGTACTCTTACCAGCTATTCTTTTTTTCCTCTTTTAGGAAAATCTCTGGTAACTGGAAATGCTGCTATAATTGCTTACCTTTTTAATTTAACAAACTAACTGGTTACGTATAACTGAGCAAATATTTTTTGAAACTATTGTTTGGAACAGAGATGTAGAATGTTTTTAACAATTGTACTTAACTGTAATTTTTTATATACTGATCTGCTTTTATGATAATGACTTTTATCGAAATAAAGCTTTTTGACTTTGACTTTGACTTTTTTTCCTCTGTATATTCTCCACCTATTTACATTTTCACTCTCAGTTTTAATCAGGTAGTACTGTTTCATCTGTTTCTTTCTTCTTTGTCTCTTGTCAGGCATTGAAACTCTTCTTCTTTATGTACAGGTGGATATATGTAAAGCAAATAAAGAATGCATTTACCTCTACAGAACATATTACATTAGGTATTGTAAACAATGACTGAGTACATAAGTGGTCATTTCAGTGTCGAAAAGGTTGTATAAGTCTCTCAGTATAGATCTATAAATGCATATTTTAGTTAGTATATAGATATAAGACTAGGCATTCCACTTCTCCAAATATATTAAGTGACTATATTAGTAATTCACTGAGCAACTGGTGTATTATTTACCCTATGGGTAACAGATAGTTATACAAGTGATACATTCCTTTCCTTATTTGCTCTGTGTCTTACAGTAGGGACATCAAACTGTCTTGATAAAATCCTGGCCACCCTGTTGGCTCCCATAATGCCAGGCTTAGTTTCTGCCAGCAGCATGGCTTTATACAGGGCAGAGATACCACTGCTCAAATAAGCACATCGGTGGGGGCCTTTGAGCTAGCTGGGAAGTCAGCGCTGAGATTGGACATGATCTTGTTAGATGCCAAAAAGGCTGGCAACCGGGTGGCTTGGGATTATTTATCGGCAACACTGTCATCATTTGTACTAAGAGGATGATACTGTAATTGAATACAAGCTTTGTATAGCAGACCTCAGGCCAAATTGTATTATGTCAGCTTGCAAACATCTCAGTTTCTAATTCGGTGCAGCACCTGACGAAGCTTGCCTCTTTCTCCTCTTCTCTTTGCACTATACATTGAGCCATTCATTAGGGCATTGCATACTTATGCACAGATATCCCCTTTGACTAAAGGTTATCTCCAGCTGAAAGTCACTGCTTATGCTGATGACATAGCTGTCTTTACTATCAATCCAGCATCTGCAATAGACGCTATTGAAACAGAAGCAAACAAATTTGGCCTCTTTTCTGAAGACACAAGTGCTTCTTAATTACCAGCCTGAACAGCGTATCTTAGCTGTCTGCTCGACTGCTAACTTCTTAGGGGTCTGCATCTCTCCAAAGATTGTACACATACCTGCTTTGAATTATGATCCTCTGCTGGACGTTATAACCAAGCAACTGAAAAGCTGGCATAAGCGGCCAATTAGTATATTGGGGAGGTGCAACATTATAAAAATGAAGGTGCTACAGAAATTTTTATATCTATTCTGGTCAAACCTATTGCGTGTCCCTAACTCCTTCTTCAGTAAACTAGACGGATTCTTGGGCAGTTTTATTTGGGGCTAAAGGAAATCACGACTGGCAATAGGGCTAAAGAAACTGCTGTATAACCAGGGTGGGCTAGAAGTCCAGGATTTCAAAATATCCTACTGGGCAATATTTGTGGGGCGCCTACATAGCTTTTTGAATCCAGAAAAACAAGATTTCTGGCATCGGCTGGACTTGGGTCCTGACAGCCAAATATTTTTTTATACAGTCAGTAACCCTAACTATTTTAAACATGTCCGCTTTAAGACCATCAGGGATAGTGTACACATATGGCAGGGAATTGTTGCCAGGTGTTCTATCTCTCTTTTCAATGATAATCTTCCCTTGTGGGGTAATCCAATGTTTCCGGAGGTATTTCAGGACCCTGATAGTAGGCGGGGGCATTGTATGACATTGATCATCTGGGCCAATTGTATGACCATAATGGCTTTCGGTCATTAGAAAGCCTGCAGATTACATTTGATATTCCTCGTCAGATGTTCTTGGAATACCTCCAGCTCAGGGACTATTTTATAAGATACCATGCACTTCTAACTGTATCGTGCGATGCGGTATGGGATTTTCTGCACGGGCAGAATCGGGGATTGGAAATTTGCACAATATACCAATGCTTGTGCCAGTTTAGAGTAAACTGCTGCTTAAAGCTGACAGCAAGATGAAGTGAGACTCTGGGGTTAAATGTCACCTCTGAAGCAACCAAGACCGTGTTCGGTGCTATTGACCGATCAATACACTCTTTTAGTCTTAGACTTCAGCAATTCCGCACAAGTTACTCATTAAATCATTCCCCTGAGAGGATTGCTAGATGGGCTCGAGGGGGAAGGATAAGACAGGAGAGAAGGAGGGGACCACAGCAAATGCCCCAAATGTGGATTGTATGCAGCCAACATCGTGCACATGTTCGCTACTTGTCCTGATTTAGAAACATTCTGGCAGAAGGTAACCCATGCCATGAAGCTTACATTAGGGGTTGAATATCCTCTAACAGTGGCTGAAAATATGCTGGGTTACAAAGGGGATAGTCATGGTCATAGATTCATTATTTCAAAAATGCTGGTGGCAGCTCGATTTGCGATATAGCCAGGGCCTGCATTTCATCTAAACCACCTTCTGTAGTTGAGTGGAGGGCAATTGTGAGATAAACTTTTGAGAGGGAGAAGGCCCTGGCTAGAACAAGAGAAATTTGCTCCCTGAAGACATTTGACTCCATATGGGGCTGTCTCGAAGACGCTTAGAGTATCAGACTAACCGGGGCTACTTATTAGAATTTGTGCACATTGGCTGCAAGGGCGCATATTTAAGCATATATTTAAGCTTGTTTATATTAGGATTCAGAATGATTTGGAATATATGTATGTATTATTGCTATTACTACTGCTTCCTGCTATGCCTCGAATTGTCAAAGAGTGTCTTGGTGTTCCCTTTTTGGCAATAAACTTTTTTTAAAAGAGAGTTTTTGTATGAACAACACACTGGGTGTGAGAGTGTCTGTCTGGGGATGAGACAGTGTTTGTATGAATGTAAGAGTAGGTATAACAGTGGCTGTCTGGGTATGTAAAAGGGTATCAGAGAATCTGCATGAGTGTGAGAGTAGGGGTGAGAGTGTCTGTATGGGTGTCAGAGTGGTGCAAGAGTATATATAGATTTATTTTTCATTTGTGGGCAAAATCAGAGGATCCATCGCTGATTTACACTGGGTGTGAGAGTGTCTGTCTGGGGATGTGACATTGTTTGTATGAATGTAAGAGAAGGTGTAACAGTAGCTGTCTGTGTATGTAAAAAGATATCAGAGAATCTGTATGAGTGTGAGAGTAGGCGTGAGGGTGTCTGTATGGGTGTCAGAGTGGTGCAAGAGTATATATAGATTTATTTGTCATTTGTGGGCAAAATCAGAGGATCCATCGCTGATTTACACAGGGGGCAGCACTGGGCCGCGCAACAGGTTCAAGAATCTCATGTGTGGCCCCCAAAATTTCTGCCATTTTACTATTCCTTAAGCATGCTTTGCCTCATTTATAACATACACAGGGTGTCAGGAAAGCTCTCACTTGGACTCCTCCATTTAGTATACTAGGACCTTTTCAGCCCTGGGTCTATTTCCCAATCTATAAAACGGTGGCCACAACTTTTCTGTGAAGGGATGACCAGCCAAATCAAGACCTTGCTTTGGCGTGTGAATCCACGGATTCCCCACTGATGGATCCGCGGAAGGTCCACAACTCTAGAGATACAAATGTGGTTTTCAGTTATTATCCCTAAAACCACTGAATGGATTTACACCAAATTATAAAAAGCACACTTTCTGGACCAAGAGCTAGCTTTCTGGAAAATCTGGTGTAATTCCATTCAGCAGTTTGGGCTGGAATGGTGTTCAAATCCCTATAGAACATTGAATGGGAAAAACGCATTTTGGGACCCCCTTTTTCTCAGCCTCCGCTTGATTAATCACTACGAAACTTTCAAGATAGCAGCTGAGGCGAATGGCAAACTACTTTTCAAAATTTCATAAAGATTCATAAAACGATGCCAAAGTTTTTGTAAAAACAAAAAATACTTTTCCTATGGAAACTAGGTCCTAATTATAACTAATATGTATATATTATATGCATAGCTATTACCTACTGGCAGTCGCCAGTAAGTAGTTATAGTTAGGACTTACTTTCAATAGGAAAAGCATTTTTTCACTTGCCAATCTTGAACAAGCTTCATAAAATTATCCTAAAGAAGTGTCAAAGTAGGTTCTGTGTGTCATGGAAAGTTTGGGGGTGATCCGTACAGTGCAAAAAAGGGTACGTTTTAATGTTAATTCCAGTAGGAATGCATTGTCGAAACCTACAGCCTGAACTGCTAGATGGAAGTACCCCAAATTTGGCACAAAAGTAAATGTTATTACATAATTTGTGCTTTTTGTTCTTTAGTGCAAATCTCTCCAGTAGTTTTTGAAAAATATAGGCAGAAATGTACAGTGATATCTTTGGACATGGATATTTCGTAATTAATCGCAAATGCATGCGCCAACTGGAATGCTCTGATTTGCGGACACAACCTGAAGAGAAAGTTAGGCCCTCCATTTTATCATCCATGAATGGTTGCTGGGTTGATAATTTGTGTGAAAGTTAACATAAGGGGTTAGGTCGGACATACTCTGACCCCATGTTTGAGAAATTGGTATGTTAGTGACACAAGTTATGTGTCCAAAATAGATTTTTTTTAATCGCACATGATATGTGCGATGACGATGCGACCGCTAGCCTGGCCCCCCATGTATCATCTTTGGAACATGGTGAATATTGCGACGTCATCGCAAATATTGATTAAAATATTTAAAAAATATATATAATTGTACACTCTCACCAGCCACTGTCACACAATCATGTACACACTCACAAACTCACTCAGACATGTATACACCCATTCATATATCCACTCACACACTTACACATCCAGTCACATACACACTCAGATACTCATGCACTCACTCACATACCCATTCAGGTTCTTATGCACCCACTTACAGACTTACTCAGAAAGTGATACACCCATGTACAGACCCCCTTAGACTCATGCACCCACTTACAGATCCACTACCAAACTCACTTATGTTTTCACAGACCCACTGAGACACTCAAACACCCACTCACAGTTCCACTGAGACACTCATACATCCACTCACACACCCATACAGTCAATCTCATACATAAACACAGATGTCTCAGAGACCTATAGACTCAGTCAGTCACCTATACACTCAGAAACTCACACACCCTCTCAGATACTCACTCAGATATAAATGCACCCACTCAACCAGTCAAGGCTCATGCATTTACTCACAGACCCACCCACACACTCACCCTACCAGTCACAGACCCACTCAGACCTCATGCATGCACCCATTCACTCACTCACTCAGAGACTTGTGCTCTCACTTACGGATTCATTGAGACACTCATACACCCATACAGTCACTCACCCACCACGCATAGACCCACTCAGGGACTTATGCACCCAGTTAGCTATAAACGCAGAGACTCATGTACCCATGCACAGCCGCACTCACACATCCACACACTCACTGACAGAACCACTCAGACACTCACGCTACCAGTCATAGGCCCACTGAGAGACTTATGCACTTACTCATAGATCTACTCAAACACTCATGCACTGACTTACTCACCCATTCAGACACCCACTTAAACACTCATGTATTCACTCACAGATCCAGTCAGTCATATACTTACAAATGCACAAATGCACTAATGCACCTACTCACAGATTGAGTGAGAGACTTACGCAACCAATCACAAACCCATTGTGACACTGATGCACCCACTCATAGATGTACTGAGACAGTCACACATTTCCTTACAGTAGTATTGCTAGACTGATGTATCATTTCACAGATTTCCTGAAATACTCATACAGTGAATGAGAGACTTAGTGATACAGTGATGTATGCAGTCATAGATTACACTGAAAAAGTTATGCACCTAAGTTACAGGGATATTAAAGGCGTTGTACATGCTATTATACAGTTGTTTAGAAAATAATGTGTTAGTTTGTTGGTTACAATTAATTTTGCAGTAATAAGTTTTGAATGTGGTGGTGGATATTGAATGTCTGCATTTGTTTTGTCATCCCACGACATATTCTTGGCGATCACAACTACGGATATTATTGCGACACCCGGCGTCACTGCAAAAATAGAAAATCAGTTTAAATGGTTGTTTTTATGCAAGCTCCCTACAAAAATATGACTTTAAACAGTGCAGTAATAAACCCCTTGTGTCTAAAATACTATAGAATATGTGCATATATGTGTTTTGCACCCCCAAAAAAAGGCACGATTGTGACATTTACCGGAGTGATCGCGACTTTCTGTGTAATCACGAATATGGGAAGTAGGGTTCAAACACAGTTTTTAAAAAAGTTACTACAAATATGTTTTTAAAGTACTGATGTGGTTAGTAATGTGTGTATTGTAATAGTTTGAATTAATTTTTAAGTTAACATTTTTGAATGTGGTGTGGTCGCTGAATATCTGCTTTTGTTTTGCTATTTCATGTTGTGATTTTGATCATCGCAATGTGGTCAGGAGTTTACAAATTAAAAAATATATATTTGACAAGTAAATGAACAATATTTTGGCCTTTTGGTTGCTCTAATTTAAAACATGTCTTGCAGTGTATTTTTAGTAAGTGAAATACATTTGCTGGTCACAGATTATCCACAGTAAATGCAACAATGTAGTGCCAACTCAAACATTTCCTTAAAATAAAACCAGCTACTAATGTTTTTTCTGATAAGCCTATACTGAATAAAAAAATAAGTAGTATATGATATAAATATATTATACAAGATCCAATTATAGAAACAAAATACAAAAATCTTAAAGATTCACTTAAAAAATGGATGTTACAATTAAGAAATAGGATTTAAGAAAACCTTAGAAATTCACTGAAAAAAAACAAAGGTTACATGTACATGTAGAAATTAGCATTTAAAAATCCTTAGACATTCACTTAACAAAACCAAAGGTTCCAGGGACATTATAGTTAGGAAATAGAATTTAAAAAAAAGCTTAGAAATTCACTGAAAAACATAAAGGTCACAGAGACGTTATAGTTGGGTGCACATTTCACTGGTACAAAATCAGAGCTATTCAGCAGTTATAGTTAGCTGAGCTAACTATAACTTGTGCCCCTGCAATGCACTCTTATGACCTTACAGATTACATCACTGCTGACATGGTCCGTGACATCACTGATTACATCACGTATGACATCCCAAATGACATCACTGATGACATTATCTAAACAATCTCTGATGCAGCTACTCACACCGCAATATAATCTTTCATGCACCCACTCCAACTTCCAAAATTCCATTCTCAAAACCATTGACACACCGATACCTGTGCTTAGACACTTACTCACTGATTCATAGGACCACACACATTCACTCAGTTACCCATATAGCCACTCATCCACCAACTCACTCACTAATACAGCCACTGATATATCCACTCATACAGCCTTACAGCCACTCACACAGTCACTCATAGAGCTAATCACACACCAACTCATTAGAGTCAGCGAGCCATTTACTCACCTATAGAGTTATACACACACACTCTCATTTATTCATACATATACTACCTCATGGTCAGTCACCTATACAGTCACTTACATAAGCACACACTCACCCACATAGCCACTCTCACAATCAATCACACACATACAGTTACTCATACACTCTACCACTCACCTATACTATCTTTAACATATGTATTTACTCACTCATATACAACTGACATACCCATTCATTTTTACAGCCCTTCTCTTGCACACTCACTAACACTTACACCCACTGACTATCCCACTCACTCATCTATGCAGGCACTCACATACTCTTTCACCCACCCACACAGAAACTCATACACCCATATAGGTACTTAGACAACCACATAATGGTGGTTTCTTTGGCTGCAAATAAAGACATCATGAAATGAGGATCGGAAGGTGGGCTTGTTTTGGGAGGCTTTATTGGAGCTCGTGCTTACATTTGGAATGTTTATAGCGTGATGCCCGCTACACAAGCCCTGACTCGAGAGGCAGGGAGTCCATTTGGGGTCAAGTTCAATGGAACTACTTTGTGAATGGATGCCCGTCTGTCACAAAGAAGTGACCTAATCAAGGTGAGGCCACTGTTGAATGATGGGAGGCATGCCAGGATAATGTCTATTCTGCAAAGCATGCAATGTATGCAGGTGGCCAGGGTTTGCAATTTGGTATTTGTCCCTGCACTAACCGATCAGTAATTGTGTGAACTTGTGGTGAAAGTTGTCCTTTAAAGATCAAACAACACTGAGTTGCATTTAAATCATCAGGAGCAGCATTGTGAAAAAATGGAAATCCCGTGCACTATAAGAAATTGACTTCTTTGAGGCATGGTTAGGATTAATAACATTGCAAGCATTGAAAGGACCAATAAAGTTATGGTATTGAAACAAGTACTATAACATCACCTTGGCAGTGTATTATGGGCATTGGAGTCCTGGATTTAATAATACTGAGAGGACGAACAGTGAAAAATGATTAAAAACGAAAATTGCAGTACTTTTATTGATTAATATTAGCAAAGTTTCTTTGGAGGTACATTTTCACTTATTCATCAAATGGACTCTGCACAAAGATTAACTTGCAAGGAAAATGAATGTTTTCTAACTGAAGTCCTTCTACACTTTGTATGACAAGCTTTGTGTTTAAAAAGCCAAGTAATCAGCTGCCTGTTGTTTGCCATATGATTAAGACATATGAAGGTCGAAACGCGTAATGGTGGTTTCTTTGGCTGCAAATAAAGACATAATAAAATGAGGATCGGAAGTTGCCTTGTTTCCAGTGGCTTTGTTGGAGCTTGTGATGACATTTGGAATGTTTATAGTGGTGACGCCCACTGCACAAGCCCTGACCCGAGAGGCAGGGAGTCCATTTGGCGTCAAGTTCAATGGAAATACTTTGTGAATGGATGCCTGCCGGCCGCAAAGAAATGAACTAATCAAGGTGAGGCCACTGTTGAACGAGGGGAGGCATGCCAGGATAATGTTTATTCTGCAAAGCATGCAATATATGCAGGCGACCTGGGCTTGCAATGTGGTATTTGTCCCTGCACTAACCGATCAGTAATTGTGTGAACTTGTGGCGAAAGTTGTCCTTACCAGATCAAATAACACAGAGTAGCTTTGAAACAATCAGGAGAAGCATTGTGCAAAATGGAAAACCTGTGCAAGATAAGAAAATGACTTATTTGAGGCATGTTTAGAATTAATGACTTTGCAAGCATTGAAAAGACCAATACAGTTATGTTATTGAAACAAGTACTATTACATGACTTTGACAGTGTATTATGGGCATTGGAGTCCTGGATTTAATAATACTGAGAGGATTAACAGTGAAGAACAATTAAAAATGAAAATTGCAGTACTTTTACTGATAAATATTAAAGTTTCTTTGGAGGTACATTTTCACTGATTCATCAAATGGACACTGCACAAAGTATAACTTGCAATTAAAACGAAAGTTTTTTAACTGAAGTCCTTCTTCACTGTCTACAACAAGCTTGTGTTTAAAAAGCCAAGTAATCAGCTGCCTGTTGCTTGCCATATGATTAAGACCTATTGTGGTTGAAACTCGTAATGGTGGTTTCCTTGGCTGCAAATAAAGACATATGAAATGAGGATCGGAAGTTGGCTTGTTTCACGTGGCTTTGTTGGAGCTCATGATTAAATTATTTTTTTTGATGACATCATCCAGAATAAATGGGTATATAAGTGTCTAAATTTTATTTGTGTAAAATTGATTGGATAACTGACTGATTAAGTGTCTCTTAGTGAATACATGGGTTAGTGAGTAATGTTTAAATATATAAATATCTGTATCAGTCTCTCACTTTGTGTATAAGTGACTGCATGGGTTGGTGAGTAGCTACATGAGTGTCTACATGGCTTATCAGTTGTTTTTAGAGTATCAGTATGAGTGTCTGTCTGTATGGTTCGGTGGGGGTATTACTTAGTGTATAGATGCATGAATGTGTGACTCACTGTTTGTATGTGTTGAAGACAGCATGTGTACAGGACTGTATGGGTGGATG
Source organism: Lissotriton vulgaris (assembly GCF_964263255.1). NCBI lineage: Eukaryota > Metazoa > Chordata > Amphibia > Caudata > Salamandridae > Lissotriton > Lissotriton vulgaris. The sequence continues at coordinate 1,068,909,594 of NC_141694.1, read as the reverse complement.
AGTGTGTGTATGGGTGTGTTGGTGAGTGAATGACTGTCTCAATAGTGTCTTTATAAGTAACTACATTTATTTTAAACTAGTATATGTGAGTATTGGTGTATATAAGTCAGTATAGGTGAGAGTGAGAGATTGGAGGAGTTCCTGTACAAATAAGTCGGTGTTTCTATATGTGATTGTTTAAGAGAGTAAGTATGTGTAAGTTTCTGTAGAAGTAAGTGTGGTAGTGTGTATATAACTGTATATGCAAGTAAATTTATGTTTGATACTTTGTTTGCATGTGTGACTATGTGTGTGAGTAACTCTATGGATGACTGGCGGTGTGTAACAGGATGTATAGGTGTATGAATACATATGATGAGTGAGTACATGTATGAGTGACTGTATAGAGACTGTTGGTGAATGAGTGTATGTGTGTGTAGTTATTGGAATTACTGAATAGGTGTGTTGTAACTGGTATTGGTATGTCAATTGTTATGAAAATTGTATTTTTTATTTTTGAGTGTGTGTATCAAAGGTTATATTAGGGTGAGAGAAGATCTGCCACTCTATCACAAGGATGATGTCATCAGTGATGTCATGAGTGATGTCATTTGAGATGTCATGAGTGATGTCATGAGTGATGTCATGAGTGATGTCACTGACCATGTCATGAGTGATGTAATATGTGACGTCATCAGCAGTGCATTGCGGGCGCGCAAGTTATAGTTAGCTGAACTAACAATAACAGTGGAATTTCAATGGTTTGTACGAATGAAAAGTCCAGCTAACTATAATGCCCCTGAAACCTATAGTTTTTTCAGTGGATTTCTAAGGTTTTTTAAATGCTAATTTCCAACTTTAACGTAACTGAAACCTATGGTTTTTGTAAGTGAATTTCAAAGCTTTTTTAAATGCTAGTTTCTAACTATGCCTACAGAGATAGGATATGTGAAGAAAGAAGAAAAAACACAGAAAGAAGAAAAATAAATGCAGAAAGAAGCAACAGAAGTCCTCAAAGATGAAGAAGAGTGCAGGAAAACAAACAGAGTAGCTTAAAGAGGCCTTTTTGCAAAATCATCCTGTACCCTCTACTTTTTCAGATGGGTACTGGTGGTAACTGACTCTGAATAACCAGTCCTAGAGCCAGTGTTATGCTAAAAGACACTTAGAATACAGTTATAACACCTACATACACTAGGGAACACTATGCGTTGGGGCCCCTGTTATTAGCATGACCTCTTCTGTAAGCCCCTAGTATATAATTGGGAGGAGGATTAAAACTACCCCTTAAAATGCGCCACAGGGTGCGTTTGCACACTGGTGAAGGGAGGGGGGCTGAGCTGACCTGTGCAAACACGCACTATGGCCGCTTTAATTTGTGGGATAAAGGCCCCTTGAATCCTGAGTGTCCCTTGGGAACAACTAGCCCATCAGGTATCTCTAGTTAGCACCACAGAGCTGATTTGCAGAGAGGTGTAAAAATGGGCACAGCCTGGACCAGCTCTCTGCAACGCAGCGCAGTGGCGCTTACTGGAAGCACCTGGTGGATAGTGGCCCCCATGGGCCCTCAGGATTGAAGGGAAATTATTTCCCCAACTTAAAACGCGTCACAGGGTGTGTTTGCACACGTCACATCAGGCCCGTCCCCTCCCTTCACCACTGTGTAAACACGTCCTGTGGCCGTTTCAAGTTGGCTGATTAAGTTGATTTGAATTCTGAGGGTCCCTAGGGTCCAACTAGCCCACTAGGTACCTCCAGTATGCGCCACATAGCTGCGTTGCAGAGAGGTGTAAAAAGGGGCACGGCCTAGACCACCTCTCTGCAACGCAGTGCAGTGGTGCGTACTGGAAGCACCTGGTGGGCTAGTTAGCCCCCAGGGTCCCTCAGGATTGAAGGGGAATTATTTCCCAAACCTAAAACGTGCCATAGGACGTGTTTGCAAAGACACCTCAGGCCCCATCCCCTCCCTTCCCCACTGTGTAAACACGCCCTGTGGCCGTTATTAGTTGGGAGAACAACTCCTCTTGAATCCTGAGGTTCCCTATGGGCAAATTATCCCACTAGGTACGTCCAGTAAGCACCATTGCAGAGAGGTGTAAAGAAATGGGCACAGCTTGCACCACCTCTCTGCAACGCAGCGCAATGGCGCTTACTGCAAGCACCTGGTGGGCTAGTTGGCCCCAGGGTCCCTCAGGATTGAAGGGGAATTATTTTCCCAACTTAAAACGCTCCACAGGGCGTGTTTGCACACATGACCTCAGGCCCCGTCCCCTCACTTTACCACTGTGTAAACGCGCCCTGTGGCCGTTCTAAGTTGAGAGATTAAGTCCCCTTGAATCCTAAGGGTCCCTAGGGTCAAACTTGCCCACTAGGTACCTCCAGTAAGCACCACAGAGCTGCGTTGCAGAGAGGTGTAAAAAGGGGCGTGGCCTCTGAACACCTGACTGCAACGCAGCTCCCTGGCGCACACTGGAGATACCTGTTGGGCTAGTTGGCTCTCAGTATTGAAAGAGAATTCATTCCCCAACGTACAACTCGCGACTGGGTACGTTTCCACAATGGTGACCTGAGGTGACATGTTTACAAACACGCCCTGTTGTGAATTTTAAGTTGGAGAATTAATTCCTTCTCATTCCTGAGGGTCCCTGGGGGCCACCTAGCCCACCAGGTAGCTCCAGTATGTGCCAGATAGCTGCATTGCAGAGAGGTGTTCAGAGGCCATTCCCCTTTTTACAACACTCTGCAATGCAGCTCTGTGGCGATTACTGGAGATACCTGGTGGGCTAGTTGGCCCCCAAGGACCCTCAGGATTGAAGAGGAATTATTTCCTCGACTAAAACCACGCCACAGGGTGTGTTTGCACACATGTCAACTCAGGCCCCGCCCCCTCCCTTCACCACTGTGCAAACGCGCCCCGTGGCATGATTAAAGTTATGGGATTAACTCCCCTTAAATACTGAGGGTCTCTGGGCTCAACTAGCCCTCCAGCTACCTCCATTAAGCGCCACAGAGCTGCGTTGAAGAGAGGTGTAAAGAGGGGCGTGGTCTCAGAACACCTCTCTGCAATGAAGCCCCCTGGTGCCTACTGGAGGTTCCTGGTGGGAAAGTTGACCCCCAGTATTCAAGGGGAATTTGTTCCCTATCTTCAATCACGCCATGGGGCGCGTTTGCAGAGTGCTCAAAGGAGGGAGAGTGGCCTCTGGTGCGATGGCGGTCTTTTTAATGTTATTTTTTTAAGAAGTGGGCTGTGTAGCCCTCCTTCTTTTCCTAATATTATTGGCCCTGGGGACCCCATCCCCCAGGGCTTGCCCCTAAATTATTACTTTTTTCAAAATGTTGGGTAGTGGGCCGTGTGGCCCCCCTCCTGAGGCCATATTCTGCACCGGGGACCCCATCCCTTGGGGCATAGCCCCGGGGTTGGAATTAGTTATTTTTTACATTTTGGTGAGGGGGTCTGTGTGGCCCCTCTCCCGGACACTTGTAGCTCTGGGGACCCCATCCCCCGGGGCTGGCCCTCTCCGTTGGGGACCGTGGGGGGTCCCCAATCCCACCACTGCCCCACCAGCTCCCCACATCCTTCGGAAGCAGGCATTGCTTTTCCACATGGGGAGCTGCTAAGATGCAGCTCCCAGTGTGGAAAAGCAATTTGGTTCGAATTTTGAAAGAGAGAGCAGGTTTTCCTGCTCTCTCTTTCAAAATTCAAAGCAGTTTGCTATGGCAGGGCAGGAGGCGTGAGGCTCCCGCCCTGCCATAGCAAACAGCAGTGTCCTGGGGTGGGCACCCAGGATACTGCAGGAACTGGACCTGGGGGGTGGCAGTCCCCAGGGCCATCAAGGGCTCCAGGAGATGGGCCGTGCAGCCCCCCTCCCACAATGTACAAAGCCCTGGGGTGTGGTGGTCCCAGGGGCTTGGGGGTCCGTCACGGACCACCCCATTTTTTTTAGTGCCGTATTTAGGGGCGTAAGGGTGGCTTGAAGCACCCCCACACACAGTTTAGAAAAAATATATATATAGAAGCCCCGTGGGTGGAGGTCCCCAGGGCTTGGGGGGCCTTTGAGTCCCCCCAACATTTATGTTAGAAGCCCCGGGGGTGGAGGTCCCCGGGGCTGAGGACCGCTATGAGTCCCCCTTGCATATATAGTACTGAAGCCTCAGGGGGTGGTGGTCCCTGGGGCTAGGGGGGCCCTCTGGCCCCCCCACCCAGTATTGACATTGCCCCCGTGATTTGGCCCACCCGGGGGCTGAATACTAGAGTTGCACGGGAGCCAGCGATTTTTTTTTTTTATCGGCAGGATCCGTGCATCCTGCATGGATTTCACAGATTTAAAAAAAATTATAATAATTTTTGGGGCCCTGGCCGTCCTTGTAGGACCCCCTAAGCAGGCCTAGGGGGTCAGGGTGTTTCTACTCTGCCCCCTTTTCGTGTTTTTCGCGTTTTTCCTCTGCTTTCTTGTGCCTCGGTTCTACCGAGGCACAAGATGTCTGCCAACACTTTCTGCTTTGGAGTGTTGACAGCCAATTAGCATACTGCTTGCCATAGGGAGGGTGCGCAGATCCTGCGTGGCCATAGCTATATATGGGATTTTATTTTTGATTTTCTCAGCAACAACTAAACAGATTTACACTATTTAACAAAAAGGCACGATTCTGAACTAAGGGCTACTTTTTTGCCGATTTCGGTGTAATTACATTCAGCAGTTCGGGCTGCAGCTGTGGCTAAAGTTTCCTATGGGAAATTGCATGGGGAAAACACGTTTTGGGACCCCCTTTTTTCTCGCCTCGGCTTGACGAATCACCATGAAACTCTCGATAGGAGCGGACCAGAGCAGGCCATAAGTTGTGAAACTTTTGCTAAGATTCGTCAATCGGTGCCAAAGTTATTGGGAATAGAATGTTGCGGATTTCCTATGAAATATATAAATATATATATATATATATATATATATATATATATATATATATATATATATATATATTACCTACTGGCGGTCGCCAGTAGGTAGTTATAGTTAGGATTTTTTTCAATGCAAAATCTCAAAATTCTATTTGGAATAACTTTGGGGCCGGTTGACGAATCTGCCTGAAAACTTCCTCAAATTTGCCTCGCAGAGCTCCGGTCCTTCCTTGAAAGTTTCGGGGGGATTCGTCAAGCGGGGGCCAAGATAAAAGGGGGTCCCAAAACTTGTTTTTCCCATGTTAATTTCCATAGGGCGGTCGAACTCACTTTTAGCCCGAACGGCTAAATGGATTTGTACCAAACTTGGCAAAATTGTAGGGACTGGTAGCCCGATGTGCCTTTGCTATGTCTCAAGATATGTGCTCCAGTGGATTTTGAGTAATTTAGGTTCAAAAAAATATATATATCTATGGCAGCGCCCCGGTACGTGCACCGGGGAGTGCCCCCGGCGCGACCCGCGACTTGTGCACGGAAAGCTGATTGGCTTTTGGGTGTCTGTAAACATTCAAAACAGTCCGGAGCGGCCGCCATCTTGTGTCTCGGTAGGATCGAGACACAAGAGGTGGCCAAAACAAAGGGGGAAATTACCATAAGGGGGCAGGGTAGACCCCCCCCTGACCCCCTAGGTTTGATGTGGGGGCTATAAAAGGGCCCCGCGGGGCAAACAAAAAAAAAATTGTTTTGCGCGGGGGGAGCACCCGGTACGCGCACCGGGGAGCGGACCGGGGAGCGTACCATGAGGAAAAAAGAATGACAGAGTTTTTTAAAAATGAAGCCTTTTTTTATAAATTGGAGGTAGTTCTGAAAAAAACGGTTTTTTTTCTTCTTTTTGTTGTTTTATATTTTTTTTAATGTTTTTTGAACATTTTGTACTTTTTTTGGCTTTTCAAAACAGTTTTATATTTTTTTTGTATTTTTTTAGGGGGAGAAACAAAAAAAGGGAATTGAAACTGGCTCAACTGGAGCAAAAAAACAAAAAAAGAAAAAATTACTTATTTTTGGGGCACTTGTGATTGTCACCTGCAAGGACGATGAGCTTTACGCTCTTTTCACCATAGGCGATAAGCTTGCCACATGCAGTACAAGTGATTTTAAAATCAGCAAATCGTTGCTGAATACAAGGCATCATCTCTGATGTTTCTGGTCCCGATGAAGTGGGTTTGTTTCTTTGGGAGGTGGTCCTTGATGACTGGGGGGGTCACTGGCCAGTTCCCTGAGTTATGCACGAGAATAGTTGTTAGGGTGCTTACAGATCATATGTCGAATCATGGTATTGTTACCAAAGGAATACTTTTTGTTTGGGTTGCCCCTTGAGAGTTGTTCCTTACAGATTAGGCAAGTTACCTTGTCCGCATTCATTTTTTTCTTTCCCTCTGGGAGTGAAAAAAACTCCCATACAATGTGTGACTTGGGCTTGTATGGGGTATTTTGTTCAGGCAGCCATCTTCTCCCATCCTCCTCTTCCTCTTCCTCCTCCTCTTCTTGACCACCAATGTACTGTTGTGGTGGTCCTCTTGGTGGTGGTGGTGCAGATGCACCAGCTGCTGCTGCTACTGAAGCCATTATATAGATGAAAAAGGTACAGAGAGGTACAATCAGGTCTTCCTCAGTCAAAGGACAAAGTCAGAATTAGTAAAAAAGGTGGGGTCTTTCATCATTTGGAAAAAAAAAGGCCTGAACCAATGAGAAGTGTTATTTTCACATGACCGACGCGCTTACGCGACGCGCCCACGGGCGCGCCCGCGGGCATGCTCCGGGTCGCGTTGCGTAAGCGCGTCGAAAGTTTACGTTGCACGATCGTATTCGCTCGAGTGCTTCCGGGTGCGCTTACGCCGTGCGTATCACGCGGACGCGGCTACGCGATACGTCATGATCATGTTTTCATTCACGACATTGCCGCTAACGGGATGCTTCCCGGTTCGCGCACCGGGGCGCTTCAAACAACTACGCTTTCCGGGGCGCTCACCGGGGCGCGCCCCGGGAGCGCTCCAGGGTCAAATAAATAAATAAATAAAAATTGTTTAAAATACAAATAAAATATAGGATTAATTCATTTTCTAAAATATTACATTTCATAGCTATAGACATTTGCTATTAACCAAATTTTGAACTTCAAAGAAAAAAACATAGGTTTGGGGCCTTATATATAGTTAGGAATTTGCATTTAAAAAACCTATGAAATTCACTGAAAAAACCATAGGTTTCACACCAGTTATAGTTAGGAATTAGCAGATAAAAAACCTATTAAATTCACAGAAAAAACCATAGGTTTCACACCAGTTATAGTTAGCTGCAAATTTTACTGACATAAAACCATTGAAATTCCACGTTATAGTTAGTTGGGCTCACTATAACTTGCGCGTGTAATGCACTGCTGATGACGTCACATATTACATCACTCATGACATGGTCAGTGACATCACTCACTTACTGAGAAAATATATCTGTATCTGGCAGCAAATTCTGTTATGACTTTTTTTATTTATACACGTAGTGCATTCTTAAACAGCCGACACGAGTTTCGTCCTAGAGGACAATCATACTGACACATCCAAAGGAAGTTCAGACTAAGGTGAGATGATCAATCTGGAATAGTTGGGTATCAAGAGGGTAGGAATTTATATTGCTGAATAGTAATATAAAGTGAAAATATGTGTTTTTTCAGAAGCAAAGTGATGTCATTTGCAATGTCATCAGTGATGTCACTCACCACGTCATGAGTGAGGCAATATGTGTGTGTAATACGTGAGATTATAGGTGGTGCATAATTGGGAAGTAAGTTATAGTTAGCTCAGGTAACTATAACTGCTCATGCAGCGTTTCCAGTGGGAGTACCGCGGTACATCATTGAATGGCTGTGCTGGGACTTGTAAGTCTACTTCTAGGTGTATTATGCACTCCAAAATGGTAAATAGCAAAACAGTGGAAAGATAAACCTAGGTAGTAGTGGATATACAGGTGAGTAGATGTACACATGTAATTTTTTTTTAATTGGCCCCAAAGTGAATATGATTGATTGTGGTAATTCAGATTAGCTCACTTAATAATATACACACACTAGGGAAAAGGGTAGCTTTGCCCCAATCATGTCATCACGCATCCATAAGTAATCAGCCTAGCTCATATCTATATTATAACCAGCTAATAGCATAGTTGTGCAAGTCAATTTGTATATGGTAAATTTTTTACCTCTCCCCCCATGTTACTTGTTATGGCATTAGGCATAAAGTTGTATTTTTTATTTCAGAATCCCTCCAGCAATGGGTAGTTGTTTCTAACCATGGCACTGGTATCTTATTTAGCTTTCTTTTGCATGGTGCTTTATTGAGCAAAGAGAATCAGCTCATACCTGGCTCCTGTTTTGGTCCACAAGCATTACGCCTGCCCATTTGACATGTAGAATTCTAAAAACACATAAAAAATACATGTAACTCTTGTCGCCGCAGGTGTCCAAGTGATATTTGGTAGTGGCTGCTCAGATTTCCCAAAGAGTCTTTATTAGAGAGGACACATAGCTGTGGTTCCAAGGTAGGAGAGGAAGTAAAGATACCCTTCTTTGTGCGGCAGTTGAATATTTTTACATCTAGAGTAGTGAAGTTAGATGCAAGTTGAAATAGGCCCTTCTACAGTCCCTTTGTTTATAAATAAATGGATACCGTACTAGTTAGATATTGGTTTGTTATGTGCATTTTTGGACTTGTTGATACCTTGGAAAACTAATTTGGGCACTAAGGTCCATATTTAAAGTTCAAAGGGTGGGCTCCACCAACACAAATGGGGTGGATGCCCTGCCCATCATAATACAAGTAAATTAAAGATTATAACCTTGTAATCGGATCTAATGGGTGTCCGCAATGTGTCTATTTAATAGAATCTTTGTATCTTGAATTGGTGCTTCTGTGTAACATTCTTGTATGAAACTGGGTTGTTTGTTGTGTGGGATGTGAGGCCTGTGCAAGTTATAGGTTCACAACTATCTCCTCAGTGGAAAGCAAGCACCCTTGCAGCACCTGACTCTCTCAAGGCAGCAAAGCAGAGCAGACCAAGAACTTATCTGGGGAGGTGGCGTGGGCTAATCATTTCCACTCACTAGCATGCAATTACAGCACTCAATAAATTATTTTCTAGTCAGTGCTTTTTCTTTGAAAAAGGAGAAGTACCTATATTACACACAAACTACTAAATGCTACTCATTAATTTGCAAATATATGCATCAGGAAGATGTCAATACCTTTGGTGACATTCTGAAATCACATTTGGCCCCTAATGGATAATCATCTAAAAAATCATAGCATCATCCCCACCCATACCAGACAGAACATCACCAAGTAAACTGTTGTCATTTGAAATAAATCAGGCCTATTGACTTTGCCATTACACCAATATACAGACAAGCCTATTGGCTTTGGCATGGTGTCATCAGTAATCCCATGTTAAAAATGGCCATCAGATCATTGGAGTCAGTAATAAAATCATTATTGTTTACCTAAAGCATTACAATGTTTATCAAAAATGAGTGTGAGCAATACATTTTCAATAAGGTCAAAGCAACGCATGTTAGAGGCTTTCTTTACTCCTTGGGTAACATAAAATGCAGTCATAGGATCAACCACTAGAGGTCCCTGCACTCCCGAGCTGTAGACCGTTGGCTCCAGCATCGGGAGTGCTTTACAAATGCTGCAAAAGTGTCCCCCGGCCATACATTCTGGACCATGAGGCGTATAAGGTTAAACTGTCCGATCAATCCTTGTGGGGGGTGCTGTGCCTCCTGCACCCCCACAACACTTCAAGATTAAGTTTGTGGTGCTGTGTCCCTCCCTGTGAGACCACAAGGTAGAAAAATAAATGTAAAATAAGCCTCTCAGGGAATTATGGGATCTCCATCTATGGAACCATGCATATTTTATTAGCGTCTCTGGACACTTAATTTACACATGCAGCCTTGCACTATGCATCTTCTTTTTTTCCCTTTTGTTTTCTTGAAGTGACCTTGCCCCTCCCAGGGTACGTCTTGCTTCCTCTTTCACCTGGGCAGCATAGAGAGCTGACTCCCATGCTGTCAAGTCAGCTCTCTGGTTCCTCCTCGTGAATGTTGGCAGGGCCATGTTGCCTCATCTCTCCGCATCCCCAGAAATGGGAATGGGGTTGGAGGTAGCCTCCATTGCTCCTGAGGATCTGGCCACCCTGCAAGCAGGAAAACTGCTTGGCCTTTGCCTCGCTTTGTTTTTCGTTTCAGAGTTTGGGCTCATATGGTGGCGTTAGGCTTCAGAGGATGGGGTCCCCACAGCCAAATGAGCCTCTGGGGAGGAGGGCCCCATGCATGCCTTTCACCCCAATAATGATTTAATTAAAGTTGCACCACCCCTAGGGGATTGGCCCTTTCCAGGGGGTTTGAAATGGCAATGCCAGGGAGTGCTCTATCTCCTTTCTCTTTCAAAAACGCCAAAGGTCAGATCGCTACAACAGACATATCCTGGGCCCATTGGGACAATTTTGATGATCTTGGTCTCCTTTTCCTTCGAATGACCAGGCCTAGCCATTGGGAGCACTTCCCACAGGCATCCTGGCCTCCAAAAGGGTGCATTCAGTAGGGAGGCGGTTTCACTGGCCCCCTCCACCTACTTTGTTCTTCGCTTGGCTGTTGTTTCTCCTCTCTTCCTGCAGGGTTACAAAAGTCTATGCCTTCCCCCAACTGGTCCTCAGGAGATTAAAGGGGACCAGCATCACTGGCCCTGGTACCCATCAAGTGCTGGAAGTCAGCTGGATTCCAAAGTCCCTAGTCCATCATGAAGGGCATCTGATTGCTTCTTATTCGAATTGTCCATGGTGTTGTTGTCATTGTCATCCAGGTCCAGGGTCTTGCTATCTGCTTCTCCATTATGCAAGAGTTTATAAGTGGTTTATAAGTGTGGGTCAAAAGTTCCAAATGCCAGACACCCCAGACCAATCCTAGGATCCAACATCAGCCCTCAACCCTTGCCCAAATCCTCCTGCACAGCATTCTGGGACACTCCAATATGGTGCCATCACGTGTTCTCTTTGCAGACTACCTCTAAAAACCTGCGCTCCATCCCTAGCTGACATCACTGCCAGGCACCTTCCCACCAAAACTTCACAGGGGAGCCCCTCATTGTTGGCTTTAAATGTATAGGCTTCCCCCTTTGTCCCCACCCCTTTCTTCTCAGAAACTGAGTCAATCACTGATAATCACTTATTTTGCTTGGTGAGGCCTTTCTTCCTTCTACTGAGGAGCAGATTCATTGACTTGGCAAAGCAAGGGGAATCTGATTCTGAGCTGTCCAGACAAATATGGCAATTTTGGTCAAGCCATGAGATGTATACGTAGGTTATTAGGACCTGCATACTCAAACTTGGCCTGCATGTTTCATCCCAGTTTGACACCTTGCTGCACTGTGTTGGCCTACGTGGGGCGAAACTGCACTTTAAGGCATATTTCGCCTTAATGCATCATACAGTGGCACTACAGATAATGCAGTGAACCCTAACCTGGCAGGGTCCCCTTTTCACCAGGCTGAGCACAACAGTAGTTTTACATATGCATCCTGCACACTTGCACGCATGGATGTGCACGTTTTTGTATAATCAGTCTGTTTCCCCTTATCCTAGCTACATCACAGTAGTCCTATATTAAAATTCAGACAATGACGGTAAGCACACACTGTCCAATTGCCATGTAATTACAGTGAGTGAGACTCAAGTAGTGAGACTCACCTGCAGTAAAGGTCTAAAAAACTAGTGATCAAAAGCAAAAAATATGAGTGGATTCAGCGTTTAATTTGACTGGTTTATTTCCTGTGGGGCCATATGGACTCATTTTTGGGGACTGGCACGTACTTTTCCTCTTGTGACATTTTCCAAGAGAAAACAGAGAGTAGAATAAGGAGGAAGAGAAATTCAGAAACCTGTCACAAAAAGGAGGACACAGAAGCCTGCAGGAGTGAGATAAATGGACAGGAAATGTTTGCCAGTTGAATGAAGATGCCTGAGGTGAATTCAGGACTGCTCAGTCTTGGTATTCAATGCACTGTCATATAATAAGGCCAGCACGGGGATGTCTGAGCAGCACTTTAGGCACCAGCACTTAATATTTTATAAATTAAGCACTGGCTGGATTTGAATGATTTCTTTCATAATCCTTTACAAATGCCCCATTAAGCAAAACTCATTACAAGGACAAGTTTACATCACTTGCAGTCATTGAATCAGCAGAGGTATTTGAGTTATTTAACCGTAAGTGTGTTGACTACTCAACCACAATTTTATCTTGCTTTTCTTATGAACCTGCAACATAGTTTTTATGTGACCAGGTTCTGTTTGTTCTTGGTGCACTTTTAGGTAGCCTTTCCACTGCAATGTGGTTGGGCAAATACTCTTCCTACGTGTCCATGCAATAACACCACAAAACACAGTACTTTGCACTTTGTTTTATTTTGTGCCCTGTATAAGACAGTGAAAGCCAAATTTATGTTACCACTGTTGAGGACATATCACCCTGGTTCCCTTACAGAAGGTTTTAACCTTATCCTTACTTTGGATTCTACTGATATTTGTTCTACCATTTTAAATGTTATTAAAAGAAATAAGAAAGTGGTATGGTTTAAGGATAGTAGATGTGTTTCTGTATTTTGAGACTCTAAAATGTAAAATCTTTTAAATAAATAAATACTGTGATATTTTTATTCTGTGGGAGCAAATGAAAGAAGAAGTTACATTTATAGTGAATCAATTTTGGTGCTGTTAATTTTATGCACATTTTATCAATTCGTATACTGTTTTTCTAAGTGTATTATTGATGTTTTTGTGACGAACTTTGTGGATTAATTTCTTTTTTGTTCTTTAATGATTTATCTACTAAGTCGAATAAAGCTTGCTTGACACTGGCTGGACTAAATGGGCAGAATTCATTTTGCTACAATTCAACAAGCTGCCAGGAAAGAGTGACTGTTGATATGTTTGATGTATCTCCCTTCCTTCAATCCTGGACTGTAGACATATCCATGCCACAAGCTCTGTCTTCCTGCTTCAGGTTCCCCAACATCTGTGGCTCGAAGCAGGTTCCTCCAGTCGCACTCCTACTCAATTTTAAGAGCAATTACATATCTGCGTGTTATGAAAAATTAAACATTGTTAAATCTCTTTCTCTACAGTGAAAACATACCTTCTCGTTAGATATCGCGCAGGTCTTCCAGCCGCCCCTCGTTCTCTGAGATCCGATCCCTGAAATCTGGGGGAACGCAGCAGCATGTCTGAACACCTGAAGAGGATGGCAGACACCCCAGGCACCTTCTTGAAGTGCTTGTGGGCGTTGATTGAACGGTCATTACAAAATGTACCTGTGTCTTCCGCCTGCAGTTCCCTTTCATAACTAATTACGTCCATCTCCAGCACTTAGACGTAACATTATCCGTACCCATGCGCGTTTATACCCCTACCAGGTATGTCGCCTCGAGTGCAATATGACAGTTTTTGATATGCCTTCGGGTTGGGCCACAAATAGTATGTCTTCATTATTTGACAACTCGTTTGTCTTACCCTCCTTCTTATGTGAAAAAGATCCACTTGCAAATGTAAACACAGGGGTGAATATTGTGTCAAGCTTAACCAGAAGAGACATTGTTAACTCCTCGTGCATGATATTTGCCTTAAATGTGGAACAATGGAAGGGACACATTTGAGCGACGAAATTACCTGCAGCTCAAAGACCACAAGGAATTTTTGAGAGACGAAAAGGCCTCTCGCAAAGTTAAGAGGAAAATGTCCAATAAAAATGTTTCAGGCGAAACCGATTGAAATTCCTGTCTTTGGTGTCTGGAATAAAATAAACACACACCCACACACTTCACTACAGACTTGCCGGCGTGCGCGCATACATACACGCATTCACACAAACACAAATATATGGGCAGGTGTAATGTTATGTCTTTATTAGTCCACTTGTACTTCCCTGAAAAAAGGGTTCACAACAGATATCTGTCCTATCCCCGTACGATAGGGGCCTTAAAATGTGACGTGTTCGCGCTGGGATCACAGCTACATGTATGAGGTGCTTATTGCACGCGGTAATTACCAGCTGCAATTAAGATTGCAACCTTTGTTAAATTTAGGCAGCTCAAAACTGCCATAATTTAACAGGGGGAAAAGGTCTGGTATTTACTCAGACATGTGGATTTTGATTCACTAGAACATGCATATTATTCCACAATAAATCGGATTTGGTGATAACGATTGCGCGATATAAATTTCGAACACGTGGGTGTCTGATTTGCATTGGATGTGAACAAGAATGCAATTCCCAATGCAAGTTAGCAATGTGATTAGGTTTGATGTGGACACATTTGTGGCCACGTTAATTGGACAGTCTCCAAAACGTACAACTGTCGTCATCAATGGCTGCAGCATAAATCGGCATCCATTTCTGGATAGTCATTTTTGATCGGCCATACAGCACCGTTATAATTCTTGTTTAGCAGAGATGGGAATATTTGCTACATGTGGGATGAGAAAACTCAAAAAATGTGTTATTCTTCTACTTTCTGGCCTTTTCTTCTTCTTTAACAGTGACCACTCTCAATCTACTTGTCTCTCGTGGCCTACTTTTGACACCGGTTACTACTTTTTTCACCCTCCAACCTCCGAGTGGTGAGAGGGGGTGTGAAAAGCTTTGATAGCTGCAAACACAATGCATGAAATCTTTATTTCGACAAAAGATTGTCATAAAAGAGCACAGCAATAAACCAGTTTGTACGATACAATAACATTTAAAAAAAAAAAACAAGCATTAAAATACCGTTTCATATCAGTATGAACTTCCCAAGCTTAACAATTGTCCCTCGTGCCCTGCTAGTTCTAGTTCCAACCCCTGTAGGATTCAAACACAATGACAAATCCAGCCCTTCAACCAAAATGGGGCACTCCAACAATTCCTATATATCGGCAAAGTCTGTGGTCACACAAATTGAGACTCACTGCTACGTTCATGGCTTTTAGGGCATCTTCAGTCATTTCCCTTGTTCCCACACTCTTGACACCTACCATAATGCTTGAAACTGTCTGTAAGAGACTGATAGGCCAACTGTGAGAACTCTCTTTTTTTCCACTGGACACGCTTCTCTGGCCAACCAACCAAAGAAGCAAAGTCTGTGCACACCAAGCTCTGTCTTCCAACCCAAAGACTCAAGCTTCCGTAGGCAGTCCTTCTGACTGTCCTCAATTGTACTTACACTTCTTATTAACTTGCCTGAACCATGCAGCTCTCATGAAGATCATTCTGTGTCCAGGGTCTCTCCTTGTTGCACTAGGTAAGGGAAACAGGAAGTGCAAGTGAAAGTCGAGATTTCTTTATTACTGTGTGTTAAATTCCCTTTGAGATTTTATTTTTTGTCATTTCTTTACATAAATAAAGTGTGTTTCCTGCAACATTCAATCAAAGAATTCTCTTTTATCTCTTCTATCTCTCGTTGAACACACTTAGTGGTGTTACATGAAATCAGCCTCATAAGTTATTAATGGCCTGCGGTATATTGGCATGGGTTGCCTCAGTCAATGTCTTCATTTGGCTTTCCGGCCAGCAACAGTGAAAGATGCGTCGCTACGCCTCTCTTGTCTTTGTCAGCCAGGATAGGTGTACATGTTTTCGCACTTGTGGTGCTGACCTTAGTATTTTGTCCTGATGTAAGATACCATGAGGCAGATTTACAAGAAATAGACGCATCTGTAGAGATGCGTCAGTTTCTCTGCTCCTCCATGCGAAACCCTTGGACCACCATTGATGCACTGTATTTACAATATGGTGTGCCATGGCACAAGGATTGACAGATGGGTCAGAAATTCTGGTGCATCAGTTGGCACAAATGTCACGCATTGCAGGAGTTGTGTCGCAGGCACGACACAACTCCAGCAATGCATGGGGGAGCTCACTGAGACCGAATCTGAACCTGAAACACGCTGCCTGGAATTAATTAATTTATTTATTTATATTCTTATAAAGCGCAGGACTCGATCCCCAAAGGGGTATCTCCGCGCTTGCGCTTTTAGTTAAGAATTGCCCAATTGGTCCATGATCTATGGGATGGTTGATGATTTATATATATTTTTTTTAGGAAGTCGAGAATAAGTATGTTTTTAATGATTTCCTAAAGGATGGGTAATTAGTGGTTTGTTTCAGAGTGGGGGGTAGAGAATTCCAGAGGATAGGACCCTTGTAGGAAAGAGCTCGCCCTCCCTGCCTCGATCTCCTAATCCTGGGTATCTGAAGTAGTTGTAGCTTATTGGAACGCAGAGAACGTCCCAGAATATAGAAATTAAAATTTTCAGACAAATATTTAGGGCTAGTGCCAAACAGACATCGGTGTATAGTGCAACAGATTTTAAATTTGATGCGTTGTCGCACCGGCAGCCAGTGGAGTTTGTCCAGAAGGGGGCGAGAGGAAGTCCTGGGCTGGACATTAAGGACAAGTCTCGCCGCAGTGTTTTGGACTACTTGTAGTCTGTTGAGTAGATCCTCATTAGCTGAAAAGAGCAGACCATTGCAGTAGTCCAATCTACTGATCACCAAAGTCTGGACAAGTGTTTTCCTGTGGCTATCAGGCAGGAAAGTAAAGACCCGCCGTAGTAATCCGATGACACGAAAGCAAGATCCGGCAACTTGACCTACATGTTATTTGAGTAGTAGTGCCTGATCTAGTCGCACTCCCAGGTTTTTCACTGCCTGTTTAGGACTTGGTACTGGTCCCAATTCCAGAGGCCACCATTCAGGGGACCACAGAAGCGTGGCCTCCCCGAACAGCATGACCTCTGTTTTGCCTACATTGCACTGGAGGCAATTTAGGGCCATCCAGTCTAATACTGCCCTCATTCCGTCCGCAAAATATTTTTTTAATGCGGGCGTAAGAGTCTTAAAAGGGAACAGAAGTTGAGTGTCGTCGGCATACGACACCGGGGTGAACCCATAATATCTTACAATGTCAGCCAAGGGGGCCACATACACGTTGAACAGTGTGGGGCTTAGGCATGAGCCCTGTGGCACTCCCTTGGTGAGCTCCCTAGAGATGGAATGATGGGAGCCCAGCCTGACTTCTTGTGTGCGGCCTGAGAGAAAACTCTCCAACCAGGACAGTGCCGTACCTCCTAGGCCCACTTCCCTTAGACGACCGAGAAGTACCGCATGTGACACCGTATTGAAGGCGGCAGATAGATCTAACAGCACCAGAATCATAAATCCCTCCATCCAGTTGCATCCTGATGTTGTCGGTCACTGAGAGGAGGGCTGATTCGGTGCTGTGATTAGGTCTGAACCCAGATTGAGAATGGTCCAGACCTTCCGCCGCTTCGATGTATTTAGATAGATGGGTGTTCACATGCTTCTCGGCCATCTTACTGAGGTATGGTAAAAGGGAGATGGGCCGGAGATTAGAGAGGTCTATCCATGGGAGTGCCGCATTCTTCCGTATAGGGTTCATCACCGCTCTCTTCCATTCCGAGGGCACTTGTCCCACCCTAAGCGAGAGATTTATTACTGATTGGATCAAAGGTCCAAGCAGAGTGCTCGGAGGTGCAACCATTTTGGGAGGCAAAAAATCATCAGGAGACCCCGATTTTATATGACTGAAAAGGGGGGGAAGGTTTAAGGCACAAATTGCTGGAAAGGACATTAATGATTTCTCTCTGCATACAGGCAGATTAGAAGGGGGAAGAGTATTATTCCTTTTACTGGAGGCCACCATGATTTTTTCATAAATCAAATTTATCTTGTTTTCAAAAAACCTTGAGATTTCATCGTAAAGAGATTGGGAGAATTCGTCAGGACTCTCACAGGCTACCGGTTTTACGAAAACCAGTAAGATTTTAAGTAGTTCCCTCGATGAATTACCTGCCTCTACCAGTTGCTGAGTGAGGCTGTTCTTCCTAGCCAGTTTTATGTTTTTATAGTAGTTAGACTGAGCCCCTTGGCATGCTTTCTTGCTCTCCTCAGTTTTAGTTTTCCTCCAAATTTTTCTATCTTTCTACATCCCTGCTTTTCTATTCTAAGTGCTTCAGTATACCAGGCTTCTTGCTTGGAGGGGGGGTATTGCTTATGTAGCTTCAGAAGGGCCAGTGTATCAATAGCTTCTATAAGTGAGTTGTTAAATTTGGACAGTGCGGAATCACGCTTGCAGCTACCGGTCTGCTGGTCACCTGTTGGAGTTACGCTGCTGCTTGCAGCCACCGGTCCATTATTCGCCAGCTGTACATTACGAGGGCATCACCTGGGGGAAAACTCAATTTCCCAGAATACCAAGCGGCACGCTCGCCACTGATGTCACCACACGGGCCAGGAGGTGCTTCAGTGCCGGCCAGGGCGGGCCCGTCTGTGCCCGTCGGTGATAGGAGGAGGCAGGGCTGGGCCATCCCTCTTGGTTGTGCCAAAGGATCTTGAGTAAGAGACAGGTAAGGCGATATTTTGTCTGTATTGTCATATTTGTGCCATCCTCCACGTGGGTAAAATGGGTAAGAGGAAACAACCACAATCCCTGAGGAAGCCACATTCCGATAATATGCCCATTACGAAATACCTAAAATCAGCAGTGGGAATGATTGATAATGAGATCGTCCTCGTGAAGGAACAATTGGCAGCGACTAAAACTGCGTTAGATGCTTCCCTGATGGTCTCGGCACCAGTACCAGAGGTTAGACAAGACCTTGTGATACATGAGTCAATAGAAAATGAGAAGGCGCTAGAGTCAGCGATAGTGCCAGTCGGAAATACTGTAAACAAAAAGGTCATATCAAATAATAGGGATAATCCATGCATCAACACTGGAGATCTCATAATCATCCGATAATACAGCACTAGTCTCCCCACCAGCAAAAAAAGATAAACAACTGCCAAAAATGAAGGAAAGTTCAGAGGAAAGCAAGGGAGTGAAACCCAGACCAATGCAGAAGGTAAAGAAAGGTGGCAAATCTATTGGAACGCCAAAGGGAGAGACTCATGCAACTGAGAGTTTACAGGGGATGTATAACCTTGAGATATTATTTTAAAAAGCACACTCAAAATTGGACAGCATTGAATGTCGAGTAAAGACTGAGATAAAATTGGTTCAAAAAGATGTAACTTTTTTAACATGCCAGGTGTCGGGACTATTTGCCTAAAAAAAGTGAGATTACCCACTGTATCTGATATCCCACTAATTAGGCCAAAGGATGATGGTGGTACCAAAATCGTAACCGAAATTAAACAAGGACTGGCTCCTAACAAGCTTCCATCAAGGGACAGTATGCCATCTATTCAAACCCAAAGGACTGAAAACAATACTCCTCCAAGGGTAACAAATGAAACTAATAAAATGGAGAAATCAAATAGGACTATGAATTTTGGCTCCACTGCATATAAACCATTACACCTTCCACCGCAGGCGACACCTTTTGTCATCATCCTTAAAATTGTGCCCAGGTTGGAGAACAAGACCCGTGAACCCTATGAGAAATTAAAAAAATCAAATGACACATTGGCTTACAGTAAATAGGAACACTGGCATTCATGTATTACAATGAAACATTATAATGTTGAGGAGAGTGAGCTGGGTGGGTAGCTCTAGGAAACAATGTGCAGGAGACTGTGTAGTGGTGAATTTCCGTAGTAGAGCGTTGGTAGAGAACTTGAAGGAGATATTTGCAAATAATGTTATGTAAACAAACTCTAATATGATGGAACATGTAAGTCCTGTCCCATTGGGTTACTTTTATAGGCCAAGCTATGTCAACAAAAAGGTAAACAGATTTAGGTTTCGCAAATCGGTTTCAAATATCCCAACTTACAATAGGTATGAATTACTTAGATCTTGCAGTGAGATTGATTGACTTAGGGAAAATGTAGAAATTGTTCCTGATAGACTGCCAAAGCACATTACCTTTGTAAACAAGCTTGATGTCAATGTAAATGTAAATAAGTTAGATGGTTGCCTGAGCACACAAATACCTATTGAAGATCGATGTGACATGATAGTGCACATTGAGGATACTGTTTCCAAGAGCTCTGCAAACAAGTTAGATGGTTTACTGTGTTCCCAAATATTTAGTGACCAACATGAACTAATAGCTGATAATAAAGATAAAATGTAGGTACCTTCACTTTGGATACGGAAGATGTGGTTTTGAGCTGTCAAACTACACAAGCTCATGGGTCCCGAATATTATTATGTCATGGAACGTAGCAGGAATTAAAAATAAGATAAATAATGATGAATGGAATAAAACGATAGAGAGGTGTGCTGTAAATATGACTCAGGAAACTTGGAATACTGAACTCTTTTTTATAAATGGTTTTAAAGCAATTTGGACTAATGCCAGTCCCTCTAGGAGAGGGAGAGCAAAAGCAGGCTTAGCAACATTAATAGCAGTTATTGCACCTCTGATAGTTAAGGAAGTTAATATCAAGTCACAATATTACCAGCTGATACAATTATATTCGGAAGGGAAACAGACAATTTGTGGAAAAAGGTAGGGCTAGGACCTTTCTCAAGATTTGCCCGGCGCTAACCGCCCTTGTACCATTCAAGTTTACCAAGCAATGAGGCACGCGCCGGAGACCAGAAGGCAGGAAACAGAAGTTTTATTTCGACGGAGCAGAACACATCAGATCAGACAACAAGGTATCGTCTCGAGGTGCTCTAACAGCCTCTCGGAGGCCTGGCCTCTTATACACAGGTTTATGGCATGTGACCTTTCTTTATTACAATCAGAACATTGTGACATAAAGGAAAAGACATCCCTGTAATCCTCGTGTCAATCCCACCCCCATATATCCCCACAATAGAGGTCCTCAACCTGCTGATAAGAGGAGGGGGTCATCACGCAGCGGAGTGTTCCGTCGAGTCTTAGGATGTGTGCGCCTGATCATATCACAGGGGGTGGGGAGGCCTGGATCAATAGAGGGTCCTTTGAAGGAGAGCGACCTCATACAATAAGGGGCAGTAAATGATATCTTCCGGCTTAGGCGATGGCCTCGGACCTGTGTGGACAGCTGGACACGGGGGAAGGGGTCATCAAAGGAGTGGTATTCATGCCGCGTGGACAATCGAGCTGAGGGAAGGTTTATCAACAGAGGAGCATTCATAGGAAGAGAGGAGGTGCTGGTCAGGCGCTAGTGTGACTCCCAAGGACAGGGTCATGCAGAAGGGTTATGCTCATGAGGAGGAGGGAGGGGGAGCCAGGGTGCGCGGAGGATGCTTGCTGGGTCAGAGGGGCGCGCTGGCGATCGATCGTGGACAGGGAGACCATGATACCTAAAATGGCTGCCGTGCACGTCGTACGTGGATGACAAGCTGGCGCAGATGATGTTTAGATTGCAAACTAAAATTCCACAGTCCTCCCTTTTAACATGTCTCGCCAACTTGTCAGTTTGGATTTATCCCCATAAGGCCACGTATTTCTACTTCATAGAGGGGGCTCATGTGCTCATTTCGGAAGTCCAAAGTCTTTGGGCACATACAGTTAGAAACAAGGCCGCACAAAGGTGGCAGACATTGGATACCTAGGCAACACCCACATAATATCACAACAGGTATCAGCACGAAGGAAAACAACTTCCAACCCCAGTTCTTCAAAGCGTCCCAAAACCAGCTCCCAAGCGACCATCCTTCCTGTTCTTGGTGAACCTCTGAGGAAAGTCTGTGGAGGTGTTCGATGGCTTTGTAGACTGAAGGCGAGTTGTCTGGCACGTAGGTGCAGCAGCTGGATCCGATGATGCGGCATGCTCCTCCTCGGTCGGCTAGGACCACGTCTAGGACAAGACGATTTTGAAGGGTCACAAGGCGGACCGCCTGAAGCTCCGCAGTGTTGTTGGCGAGGATGCCAGCCGTGATGTTGATCGTTGTTTCTACTGCCTGGGTCAGGTGTCGGATAGCACGGCTGTTTGCCATTGGGCCCCACAGAGGAACAAGTCCCTTTGCTGCATCCAGGAACTGTGCTCCGGTGGAGTCGGCTTGTCCAAGGTCGTCTGCACGCCTCTGCCGGTGATGGTTGGCAGGGGCTACATATGTGGGTGGAAGAACGAAGGCAATGTAACAGATACCCTTCCAACCCTTCGGGAGCCAGGTGTAAGCTTTGGTGCCACACACAAAGTACATGTTCGGAGAAGCAACAAAGGAAGGGGGGTCAGCTGAGTCCAATGTTCTGGTGATTCGGCAGGCGCTGTGACCCACCAGCTGCGTTCCATGGCCTTCGAGAACACGAGACCTGTGACATTGATAACAGACAGGGCCACAGTCAGAGTGGCGGTAGTTTGTTTTTGCAGATGAGTGAAGGTGGTTCTGGCTGGATTGTGGAGCACCTGTACTTCGACTCGTTCTTTGGCTGGAATGTCTTTGAGGAAGGTGGCGCCTGTGAGCGCAGGACACAGGGCAGCAGGGGTCTTTCCGGTTTTGTTCAGCCAGAACCCAGAGTAGAAGTGTGACACTGTCCGGCTGGAGGTGGCGTTGTCCTTGTGGCTCTCTTGCATGAGGATCAACCAGGCGAGGCAAGAGCCGTGAACTGAGAAAGGTGAAGGGATGAAGGGGATGGAGTGTCCAGTGGCATGCGGGAGCAACCCGCAGATCCAACAGTTCGTAGCATTTGCAGCAAGGTTGTGTTGGTGCAACAGTTGCACGAAGGAATTGTTCCAGAATTCCCTGCGCCTTTCTCGGAGCTGAGGCGACAGGGAGATTAGGTGATGCTCTTTCAGGGGTGTCGGTTGTGCAGTAGGTAGTAGTGCCTTGTGGGCCGGTGTGCTTTCCTCCAGAATCCAGAAGGAGGTCATGAGGAGGAGGCAGAAGAGGAAGACAATGAAGAGTGCGATTGTCTTTGATTTGTGCAAGTTGTCAGTCTTTGGATTTCTATACTGGATATTTCCTGTTGCTTCCATCATCTTCTTATCTGGCGCTTCCATCATCTTCTTATCTGGCGCTTCCATCACCTTCAAGGGGCTCGGTAGTGGGCAGAACCACAGACTTCGTTTAACTTCTCTCCCGGTAACCCTTAATTGTGCTTAGGTCACCGTTCTGAGATTCAACTTAGTCCGTGGCCTACGTAGCCGAAACTCCCTCCTTTCGACGCAGGAAATACCCTTCTCTGGATGGCACAGTGGGATCAGAGAATTTTGCAAGTTCGAGTGCCTCAGTATCGGGATAACAGTTCAATATCGGTCGGTCTTTGCTCAGGAGCTCTTCTTGGGCGCTGACGTTTTCTGTCGTGGCCAGGTTCGCAGAGACCTTCCGGCAATGATGTGCATGCAGCCAGTGCTTCTTCCCCTCCACTCGAAGCGCCGTTCGGGTGGTAATCGGCACTTGCCAGGGGCCCGTCCACCGTGGTTCCAGACTCTTGGTCCGCTGGAAATTTCGTATCAACACGAAATCTCCCGGTTGGATGTCGTGGCCGGGGCCCCTGGAGGCATCGGGGATGGCCTGCTGCACCTGTTGATGAATGACAGACAATGTTTTAGTTAACTTGCACAAATAATCAGATAGTAGGACGTCTGGGACGTCCTGAATGGAGGTCGGTTTGGGAGCAGTCCAGAGATTCATCGGTCGCCCAAACACGACCTCGTAAGGGGTCAAATGGTGCTTGGTGGGAGTGGAGCGCATCGATAACAAAGCCAGTGGGAGGGCATCCGGCCAGTTAAGTCCAGTGGTGGCCACTATTTTTGCCAGTTTCAGCTTCAGTGTGGCATTATGGCGTTCCACTAGACCGGCGGATTGGGGGTGGAAGACCGCATGAAACCGTTGCTTCACCCCCAACCCCTTTAGGATTAGTTGGATAACCTCAGCTATGAAGTGGGGGCCATTGTCGCTCCATAAAATTCGACAAAGGCCATAGCGAGGGAAGAATTCTTTCAGTAGTACTTTGGCAGTAGTCATGGCAGTGTTGTCACGAGTTGGATAGGCCTCTACCCATTTGCTGAAGGCACACACGATGACTAGTACATACTTCAGGCTTTGGCATCTCTCTAGTTGGATGTAGTCCATCTGAAGGACCTCAAAGGGGTGATTGGGGGTCCCAAACCCTCCCCGGGGTACTACAGTTCCTTTCCCGGGGTTGTGTTGCAGACAGATAAGGCACTGCTGAACTAGGCGTCTGGCTGAGTCAGGGATTTTGTCGTTGTGCCAGATTTTGGAGATGAGTTCGATCATGGGTGCAGACCCTATGTGTGCGGGGGAGTGTGCCATTGTCAGTATGGGAATCAGGTATGAGTCGGGTAGCAACCATCTGTTTGCATCCTTCGTTCGCCAGCAGCCCTCTTCATCCTTCAAACCCACTCTTGCCCACTTGGTCAGCTCGTGAGGGGTGCTGGCCGACTGTATGTCTCCGATCATTACCCTTGTGTCACTCCATGTTTCTGCTTGTGACCTGGTCACATACATGCGTGTCACCGTCCTATTCTCAGCAGTGGTTCGTGCAGTAACGTCGGCTAATGCATTCCCTTGTCCGACTAAGTCTGTCACCCTTTTGTGTGCCTGACATTTGATCACCGCTAATCGTTTGGGGAGGAGAACTGCTTCGATCAGAGCGGAAACTAGGTCTCCGTGGAGGATTGGGGTGCCGTGGGACGTCAGGAATCCCCTCTCCCTCCACAGGAGCCCAAAATGGTGGACCACTCCGAAGGCATACTGGCTGTCCGTATATACGTTCGCGGTGGTCCCTGCGGCTATGATGCATGCTCGTGTGAGGGCTATCAGCTCTGCTGCCTGGGCAGATCGTTGTGTGATGCAGGCTGTCTCGACTACTGTTCGGGCTGTCGTTACTGCATAGGCAGCTGAAGTGGTGCCATCTGGGAGTTTGATGCATGAGCCGTCTACCCATAGCTCTCCATCGGGGTCAGTAAAAGCAGTGTCTCGGAGGTCAACCCTACTCCTAGTTTGTTCGTCCGTGAGGGTCACACAGTCGTGGATGGGAGGAATGTCGGGGTCATTTTCAGGCAGGGGTAACAATGTGGCAGGATTCAAAGTCGTGCATCTCTTTAGTGTGATGTGGGGTGCAAGCAGAGTCAACTCGTACCCTGTCAGTCGTGCGCTAGTCAGGTGTTGGGTCTTTGTCTGGTTCAAGAGGGTGTCGACTGCATGGGGTACTAGCACAGTGAGGGAGTTTGAAAGTACGATTCCTTCGCTCTGGCGGATAGAGACAGCAGCGGCAGCTACCGCTCGAAGGCAGGCAGGTAAAGCTCTGGCTACAGGATCAAGAGTGGCGGAGAAGTAGGCACAAGGGCGCTGCTTAGGACCAATTGATTGAGTTAGGACAGACAATGCGCATCCCTCCCTTTCGTGGGTGAAGAGGGAGAAGGGTTTGGAGTAGTCCGGCGTTCCGAGGACGGGTGCTGAGCAGAGTGCGTCCCGTAATTCCTTAAAGGAGGCCTGACACTCAGTGGTCCAAGGAAGCGGGGAGGGGACATCTTTGGTCAGCAGGGCAAGTAATGGTTTCACAATGAGGCTGTAATTAGGCAACCACTGTCTGCAAAAAGAGGTTAGGCCAACCAAAGAGCGGACCTGCTTTTGTGTTTTTGGGATGGGGGTGTCTAGGATGGTTTGGATTCGGTCGGGTGTAAGTTTCCTCCCTTCCTTGGACAGGAGATGGCCTAGGTAAGTCACTTGTGGCTGGCAGAACTGTAACTTCTTTTTGGAGACTTTATGGCCATTTTCTGCAAGAAAGTGTAGGAGTTGGACGGTGGCTGTCGTTGCAAGTGGGGTGGTGTCGGCCGCCAAAAGGATATCATCGACATATTGGATCAACACCACTCCCTCTGGTAGCTGGAAGGCATCCAGCTGTCTTTTGAGGGCCTGGCTGTAAATGCTGGGACTTTCAGTGTACCCCTGGGGAGCTCTACAAAATCGGTACGAGCGGGATTTTAAAGTGAAGCCGAAGAGATAACGGCTGTCTGGATGGATGGGGATAGAGAAAAACGCGTTCTTAAGGTCGATAACAGTGAAGGTGGTGGCAGTGGACGGGATGAGGGTCAGAATGGTGGTGATATCGGAGACTACAGGATATTGGGGTACAACCACTTTGTTAATCTCTCGCAAGTCGATGATGAAGCGGTACGCTTTCTCATCTCCTTCACCTTGCTTCTTAACAATAGGTAGGATTGGGCTGTTGCAGACGTTGCTAACCACCTCTTCAACCACTCCTGCATCTACCAGAGACTGAATGATCGCTACCAGTGCCTTCTCACCCTCTGGCGATATCCGATATTGCGGGAGTTTCGGGAGCATAGCGTCCTGTCGTACAGTTATGTGAATAGGATCAATCATCATTCGCCCCACATCAGAGTCATTTTTGGCCCACAGGTACGGAGGCAGGGTGTCAAGCAGGGACAGGTCAGCGTCAGTTATGGAGCACATGTGTCGTGGGGGACGGGATCTGGGCATGTCTGGGTTGTCGTACAGGAAGACTCGTATTCCATCTGGGGAACACCTAATGGTAGCTCGAAAATGTTTCAGTAAGTCAATGCCCATAATGGCGTCAGGGGAGTTGGAGGAGAGCAGAAATGTCACGTCAGTGGTGTTGTTTTCTAGGTCAAAGGTAATAGGTACGGACAGGGGGTTAGTGGAGGGCGTTCCATCGAAACCTATCGACGTTATGTGTGAGCCAGACAGGGGTGCCCTCGGAATCAGTCGTTTTGATAACACACTACGTGTCGCCCCAGTGTCTACCAAGAATGGAGACTCTGTACCCAGGACCTTAGCGGTGACATAAGGACCTTGCTGGTCAACACAGAGCTCGACTGGATCCCTCCCTTGCCCCTGGCAGTCCTATGCAAAGTCGGGGGTATTTTCACCTTCGGACAGCTGATATTGGTTTTGTCGGGGACGGTCAAATGTGTTCAGTCTCCCTGATCTGTCATTGTTGGTGTCGTTGGTGTGCCCTCGTCCTTGTACTTTATTTCTTGGCCCTCCTGCCACATCCCTGGAGTCCCTATTTCTATTCATCTCTAGTAGAACCGGACACTGGGATTTCCAATGGCCGAACCCTTTGCAGAAGGCGCATTGGTCATTGCTAATGTCTCTTCGTCCAGTGTGGGGTGTTGGGGTGTGATCTTTAGAAGGTAGATCTCTGGGGGTGGTTGATTGGTAGTTCCCCCTTTGGTGTTCCCGTCCTATCGCTATACCCTGTATCTGGGCTATCATTACCCTTTCCTTTAAATCTTTCTTCTTTTTCTCGGACGCCCTATCATTCTCATTCTTTTGGTGCTCGTAATACTGAGCCATCTGAAGGATAGCTGCGGGTTTGGAGGCCCCCCAACTACTCTCGCTCGTCTGCAGCTTTTGGGAGACTTCTTGTGTTAGGCCCTTTACGCAGTTTTGTACAAACAGGTGTTGTCCGGTTGCGGTGGTCATGTCTTGGCCACTGTAGTCGGAGAACACTGTCTCGAATCGGGAGAAGTATTCTGACACATCTTCCTGGGGTTTCTGTCGGCAGGCCGTGACTATCGACCAGTCTACCTTTCTTTCTGGAATCAGTGTCTTTAATTTCTGGACTAGTTTGTCTGGGAGTTCCAGTATGTCTTTTACTGGTTTCCTCCCTGGCTCTCGCTGTCTATCTAGTTTACCGAGTTGGTCCCAGGTATGTCCAAACAGATCCGTGTGGTCAGCCTTCCGGATTTGCTTCCACACATCAGCTGGCAGGCATAACCCAAAGAACAAGTCAATGTCCGCTAAAGTCATTATTGTCGAACCCAAGGCTGTGCCTAATTCGGTATAAAATGCCGTCGGGTTCTTTCTTAAATCGGGCAGGGTTTGTTTGAAGGTTAGGATATCTTGTCGGTCCCATGGTTGGTAAACCCAATTGTACACAACCCTCCCTTTTGCATTTTCATTATTAATATCATCGCTTGTTCCCTGGCCCCGTGGCGGG
This sequence comes from Lissotriton vulgaris, assembly GCF_964263255.1. Classification (NCBI taxonomy): domain Eukaryota; kingdom Metazoa; phylum Chordata; class Amphibia; order Caudata; family Salamandridae; genus Lissotriton; species Lissotriton vulgaris. Next base: position 1,068,881,780 of record NC_141694.1, on the reverse strand, counting down.
ATCCAGTAAGGGGCCGCTTCTCTGATAGGCATCATAGTATTGGCTACTTCTACCGAGGTCGTTTCAGGGACTGTAGCCTTGGCTTCTGATTTTTGTTCCGTGAGGTGGCGGAAGACCTCAAGCATCTGCATGAAGAGCTCCGTCGCCTCACGTTCAGTCCCATCTCCAACATCAATTTTCCTATACAGCGTTGTTAGTTTAGCAGGACCCTTACTCTGATACCTATCTTCATATGCGTTCAGGGTGTAGTAGCTGAATCGCAAGATGAAATGCCGTCTGTGGCTGTCGGCATGTGAATTATATACGCTCATTGCATAATCTTCGCTCTCCCTTCGTTCTACTAATGTCTTTGCTATTTTGTCGATCCCATCCCGCTCATCTTTGCTCAACCTAGTTAGTCTGGCTGGTGATTGTTTGCTAGCCTCGGGATCGTCTGACGAAGTTGTTAATGTGGCTGGTGCAGAGGCCGTGAGGGCTGGTGCACTAGCGCTAGGGTCACTTTCACTCACACTCGGGGCTCGCAGGCTTTGTTGGCTGGGGGCATATGGAGGGGGCATGTAGATGATTGGGGGACCTAGCAGTAACTCATCGTTTGCCCGTTGTTTGGAGGGCAATTCAGGGTAGAGTGCAGAGGGGGTCCTAACAGGACATTGGCCTGTCGACCCTGATTCTTGGTTTTGTGTAGCTTCTTTTTCTTTCTTTTATTTCCTCTTCTAGTTGCTTTGCGGCTAGGTGGGCTGCCTTTCGTAATTCTTTCCCTATTTTTGCTTCTTCTCTTTTCTTTCGTTGTTCCGTTTCTTTGCGCCACATGCCGATACTGTCGAGCATAGTGGGCGTGGTCTTATTCTTCTGGAGCGCTATTTCTAATGTTCTTATTTTATTTTCATTAAAGGAACCTATCAGTGGCCACTGACTTTCAGGGTTCTTTTTTGTATATTTATGCCATAGTTTAGTGTAAGCTATAGCGACTAGTCCATACTTAGTGAACATGTCCTTATTAGGGGTGCCCTCCAGTGGAGCTGGATGGTTCATCTCTAATAAGCGGTCCGGGCTAAACAGGCTACCAACCAGTGGGGAGAAGATAGGCATGACGGATTACAACGGGGACAAAAGTCTGCACTACCTATCTTATCACGGCGGGCAAAGACTAGACAGAATATTTCTATTCTCCGTTGTTTGCCGGCGGTGAATACCTCAAACGAACCAATACCGAATAATCGGTCAATCAAAACAATTCAGTGGGGAGAATAAGTGGGCACGAAAAGTTATCGTTACCTACTCTTTCTCTCCCTGCAAAGAGAGACCTTGTTCTTCCCTGTTTGCAGAAAAAGAATCTCCAGACAATAATCCACGAACGACAGTTCGGGAAACAGTGGGGGAGGAAGATAGGCACGACGGATTACAACGGGGACAAAAGTCTGCGTTACCTATCCTTCACTGTTTGCAAAGAGAGAGCCTGTTGTTTTCTCCGTTTGCAGACAGCGAATCTCCAGAGGTTTCAACAAAGCGTAATACTAGTATTATCCAAACAAAACAATTTTTCCTCAATTCGTCGTGTTTACACGACCTTACCCGGACCGCATGGACGGTTTCCTGTCCTCTGGATCCAGCGCCCGATCGTCCTCTCTTCTTCGTGATGCCCGTGGCACTCCTGATGGTTCCCAGTCAGGACCGTAGATCACTCGAGAGAGGTCTGTTCAGAACTAGTGAAGGTCGGATGATCGGCTGTCAGACGAGGGTCTATCGGACACGAGCTCTTCCCGATTGTTGCAGTCGTTCACTCTGTCATCGGGACCTCTCCCACTGGATCCACGTGTCGCTGATGGGCCCCACGCTTTGGGACGCCAATTGTGGAAAAAGGTAGGGATAGGACCTTTCTCAAGATTTGCCCGGCGCTAACCGCCCTTGTACCATTCAAGTTTACCAAGCAATGAGGCAGGCGCCGGAGACCAGAAGGCAGGAAACAGAAGTTTTATTCCGACGGAGCAGAACACATCAGATCAGACAACAAGGTATCGTCTCGAGGTGCTCTAACAGCCTCTCGGAGGGCTGGCCTCTTATACACAGGTTTATGGCATGTGACCTTTCTTTATTACAATCAGAACATTGTGACATAAAGGAAAAGACATCCCTGTAATCCTCGTGTCAATCCCACCCCCATATATCCCCACAATAGAGGTCCTCAACCTGCTGATAAGAGGAGGGGGTCCTCACGCAGCGGAGTGTTCCGTCGAGTCTTAGGATGTGTGCGCCTGATCATATCACAGGGGGTGGGGAGGCCTGGATCAATAGAGGGTCCTTTGAAGGAGAGCGACCTCATACAATAAGGGGCAGTAAATGATATCTTCCGGCTTAGGCGATGGCCTCGGACCTGTGTGGACAGCTGGACACGGGGGAAGGGGTCATCAAAGGAGTGGTATTCATGCCGCGTGGACAATCGAGCTGAGGGAAGGTTTATCAACAGAGGAGCATTCATAGGAAGAGAGGAGGTGCTGGTCAGGCGCTAGTGTGACTCCCAAGGACAGGGTCATGCAGAAGGGTTATGCTCATGAGGAGGAGGGAGGGGGAGCCAGGGTGCGCGGAGGATGCTTGCTGGGTCAGAGGGGCGCGCTGGCGATCGATCGTGGACAGGGAGACCATGATACCTAAAATGGCTGCCGTGCACGTCGTACGTGGATGACAAGCTGGCGCAGATGATGTTTAGATTGCAAACTAAAATTCCACAAATTGTCTTGATCAATTTTATAATAATATTTTCGATAGTACCAGACCAAGGGTAATTAAAGCCTTAGAGGTTGATCTAGATGACTTTGTAAAGGAATTGGGAGCGGAGTATATACTTATTTGGGGGGGTGATTTTAATTGTGAAATGTGTGATATTTTAGCGGGAGAACAATGTGGCTTTAGTGACTGTTTTGGCAATCGAATCCCTCATTTTCCACATGATCCATACGGGGAAGCAATAAATAACATTATTTCTAAACATAATTTAGTCATTTTGAAACCGGAAAACTCAGAGGGTGACATTGCCTTTTATACTTATGTAGGGGAAAGAGCATCATCAAATATTGATCACCTTATATCATCTGCAAACTGTAAAGGTTTGGTGGAAAAAATCATAATTAGTGAAAATCTGCTTAGTGAGCATCATCAACTAATACTGACGCTGAGGCTTGGCCTGGCTCATCAACCCAGGGGTAAGACTACACATACAGACATAAAACTCCAAGGAATGAATGGAGTTTCCATTAAATGGTCAGAGTAGACCCAACCAACTTTTTGCATAATTTAAGAGGGAAAAAACTAAAGGATATTGATATCTGTATGAATAGCTCCTCCATAGACATGATAATTATAAATACCTTCTGCAATATTATTACCAAAATTGCGGGCGATCTAACCCTTAAAAAGAAGAGAACGGTACGTGATAAAAACCCAAGATGGTTCAATAGGGAATGCTCTAGTCTGAACAGGGATTTAAAAACAGCTCTTAAATTAAAACCAAGAGACTGTGCCAAAATAAGCACCCTAAGGAAAGATTATAAAATAATTCTAAATGAAAGGAAAAGTGAAATCCAGGAGGATGCTTTGGCTAGCCTAATTCAGGCCACAGAAACAAGAAATGTGGCTCTATTCTGGCATACAATTGACCACCCATTTTTTAAAGATAATGTAACATCGAAAATAGAAATTGCCATACCCCCAGAAGATTGAACTACACATTTTGAGTGTATTTTCAATCCAGATGCTGTTAGTGTCACTACAATAAATAATAGCAATTTCATATTAGTTGAACCTGTAAAATCTCCACCAATTACATCAGTGGAAATTAAAACTGCCCTCCAAAAAGTGCGAGCGAGAAAGTCGCAGGACCAGATGGGGTACCCATTGATGTTTTTAAAAGCGTGATGGATTTTTGGACCCCTATTTCATTAAATGTTTTCAATGCTGCTATAGGAGGGGTCCTACCTGTATCATGGGCACAAAGTATTATTGTACCCATTTTTAAAATGGGAGACAGAGGGAAGGCAAAGTGCTACCATCCGATATCTCTTCTGGACTCAACCTCAAAGTTAATGGGAAGAATTCCCCTGGGGAGGCTAGAAGAATGGGTAAATGAGAATAATATTCTTTCAGAAGCCCAGTATGGGTTCAGACCAGATATCGGAACGATAGAACAATGTTTAAATTTGGAGCGCTTAATAGGAAAATATACCCTAGCTAAGGAAGGGGTTCTACATCTTTGTTTTGTAGACCTTACAAGTGCATTCAACCTCGTTAATCATGCCAAATTGTGGCAAACCCTAAAAGAGCTAGGTGCATCAAATTACATTGTTATATATTTATCCCAAATGTATACCTTTTTAACTTCAAGAGTACGATTTGGAACGAAGGGCGAATGTTCACAGGATTTTAGGGTTACAAGAGGAATACGCCAATGTTGTGTACTGGCACCATTGTTGTTCTCTCTATATATTAATAATGTGGCCCCTTTTTTACAGAAGCAAAATGCAGACAGCCCAAAAGTTGGTAGACGTATTACCCCAGTAGTACTCTATGCTGACGACGCTGTCTTTTTATCAAGGAAAACCGATTGGACTACAATGTCTAATTGAGAAATTTGCTCAGTACATGTCAGAAAAGGATTTACAGTTAAATCTTACTAAAACGTTTGTTATCACATGTCGAAATTTCAAACTGAAGCCTAGACAACACCATATGGGAGGAGTAGCTATTGGTAGAGTCCAATTTTTTCTTATTTGGCCCTTCTTTTTAACAGAAAGGGAAGCTGGAAACCTCACATTGATCCATGTAATTTGACATTTTTAAGAATCGCAGAGTGAATTTTTAGATTTTTGGCTAAAATGGTAAATAAACCCGTAAGGGAGATACTTACTCTGTACAGCACTAAGTGTGTGACTGATGCTTGTTATGAGGCTGCAATATAGGGGAGAGCAAACACCACAGCCCTACAAAGACAAGAAAATACATTTTTTAAAAGAGTGCTGGCGGCTCCAAATTCAACAGCCAATTATATTGTACACAAAGAATTGTCTGTATCATACATAAGTGAAACTATCAGTATAGCAGGACTTACATTCTGGCGAGGGTTGTGGGTGAAAGAAGAGACAAAATTCACTACGGATCTAATAAAGGACTTCTTGGCCCTTGACCACTGGAAAAAAATCCCATGGCTAGAGTACATCCACAATTTACTAACATATTGTTTGATAGATTATGATAAAGGGGATCAGGTATCTATCTAAAAGGATAGTAAAAATAATTTGAAGTCAAAATACATCTATGCCAGGGACCGTAATAGAACTGACGTGGCTAGACAAAAACATAGTGTTACCACCTATTGTGAAATCTCCTCTGTGCTGGGTATACATACATATCTTACCACAGTAAGAAATACCCAACATAGATTCTATCTAACTAGGCTGAAATGTGGTACATTATACTATATAACTGCATTCTTTGATACAGAAAAGTGGTCTTACAACCTACCAAATTGCCCATGTAATGGAAAAAAAACAGTCTAAGCTACATTTTATATTATTCTGCACTTTGTATAGTGATATTCAGAAATCCATTTTAAAACCACTCTTCTTAACTAAAAGGCTTTATAATTATAAAAATGCTTTTAATTTCCTAGGTAGCCTGGATAACATGAAGACTATGCACACTGTTATCCGCTTTATAGTAAGGGCGGTTAAGAAAAGATAGGACTCACCACATTTAGATGCATTATTATATGAGATACCTGATGAGTGAAACTCGATGCGTTATTAACAAGTGTAGACATGAAATCTGTAGAAAGACTCTAGTTACTTCTGTGAAGTGTTTTTAATATGCAGCCTTGCACATTATGCCTTGTTTGCCCATAGCCTACTTTGTCTAGAGTCGGCGTAAGTGAAGGTGCAAATTTGATGTAAATTATTTTAACAAACGTGTATATTATGTAGCTTGTATACCATGCACTGATTTTCATATAGGATGTTATATATCTATTGTGGTATTTAATAATGTTTTACAGATTGTTTTGAAGCACTGACACTTTTAGTATGATATTTGGAAAACTTCTTTAAGTTGATTATTGTCCGTCCTGATTCTTACACATTTATTTTTTATTTTATTTTTTTAATACTTGTAAAGCGCGACTGTCACTCCGCTAGGAGTATCCTGGCGCTATCCGAGAGGGGAGTGAGAATAACCAACAGAATGGGGCAGTAAAGAACACGTTTACATCCAAAAGTGATCCCTTGGTATCTTTACAAAAATGTATTTTATATGATTCGAAAAGGTTAAACCTATATATTGTATTACTTAATTTTCTGTTTTTATAAGTATGCTTTGATGGTTGTATATTTTACACCAAATAAAGCTGTTTTGACTTGACTGCATGGGGAGGCCTATACTTATTGTGCTGCATCACTCCTTATGCCTGCTCCAAGCAGGTGTAAGGTTTTGACGCAGTGGCGTCCTAGAAGTGGCGTAGTGAAATATTGTAAGTTTCTCTGCACCACTTCTATGAGGCTTTCCTGTGTGGGAACGCCCACCCTGCATACATTATACCTGACAAAGGTATAATGTGGTGCAGGGCTTTACAACGTGATGCATCGCCCTAGATTCGTCACGTTGTAAATGGGCCACAACGTGGCACGTTGTTTATCCCGCCGCTGCAGCACAATAACTGGCGCAACGGCAGCGCAAAAGTGTTGCAAGGGGCATGTAAATTTGCGCCTATGTGCCTATACGAACATGTATATATTGCATTGAAACAGGCACAGTCCTGAGACAGACCACATGTAGAGTCCATCAGAAGGGGCCTGCTCAGATGCATGATGCGCTGTTTCTGCTGGTTCTCCCTTGCCTTCTCACTAAAGAGCTAAAGTCTAAGCAATCATTGGCTGACAGTGAAAAATACAGTATCAGCCAGCACTGCTCAAGGGCATGGCCCGTGACTGAGGCTCAGCAAGGTGAAAAGAAAACCTTCACACATGCACATGAGTTGGGAATCTCAATCAATATATGGTTTTTAATCTTCTTCTGCACAAATATCAATTCCACAATATTTTCTTGCACATTGCTGTCAATTCAAGCAGAAATTTATGTATAGTTCCCTATGTGTGATTACCTTAGTGACACAGTAGTAGTCTATATCGTGAACTCAGTATTTATGCAGTTCAATTTTTATGTGCTTGAAATTGTGTCATAAAACCAGCATGTTCCTCTATGGTATGTTGAGTCCAAAACATGAAACATAGCCCTGTGGCATCTCACAATCTGTACGGTCAGGAAAGCTAAATGGTTCTGGCAATTGCAGCACATCACTGCAACGGAACATGTGCAGTTGGAGAGGAATGGAAATGCACCAGAAATATTTGTAGGTAGACAATGGTGCCATCATTCCTCTCCCAGCAACATATGTGTACTGCACCTATAACCTAAAACCAGACAAACTCTGCTTAATGGATTTAGAATCCTGTGTAATTCATTTAATGACCTTCTGTAAATGTGTTTGGGCAGCACCTACAGGCTGCACTTCCAATGGTCCATGATGTAGAGACTGGATTGAAACAAGGCCCAGGTGTAACATTATTATTATACCAGTCTAATATAACCGAATCCCCAGCAATTTAAGCTGAAGGAGTCATCTGTAATGAGCACAAATATGACATTATGTCACGTAGGGTACATGAGATGTCCACTCATGGAAAAATCCTATGGAAGGAGCATGAGAATAATACTATTGACCCAAAAGCGATGGCAGTTCTTAAACATGGGCACTGATCAAATTAACAAAAAATTCATTTCAACTTAGTTTTTTAGCTAAGCCATGCTTCTTTCTTATTCTTTTTCACAGGGGATGTACCATGGAGGCTGGGAGGCTACTGTTTAGTGCAGATCATCGTCCCCTTCCTTTCTCGAACATGCCTCTCTGTTCATTGTTTAGCCTTTGGTCATTTTGGATTTGGATTTTGGGGGGGAGGAACCATCACGTATCCTTTGTCTTCAAATTCTGTAGCATCCTTCACCTTTGAAATCTCTAGTTTTTTGGGAAACAAAAAGGCATGTTGAGCTGTGCCTTGCAAATATTTGTTGTTAGCATACATCACTGTTATTGTTTTTCCATTTTGTTTGTTTGTTTTTAGATGGTCTTGAGTTTGAATTTGAGGATGCACTCAGTCCATTCTGTGATTAAGGATACTAATGCAAGGACAATGGCCAATTAGGTGTTGGAGACCTCGAGTTCTATATGTTGCCACATTGCATTGTGCGTTTTTGAACTGTATCCATATTTGTTCATTATATTGTGGTGTTTCACTATTAATACATTTTTCCAGTTATGCCTAAATATGTTTGTAGCTGATTGTAGTAGCCTGTAGTACATGGGTGTTGTTGTTCATTAATGTAATTAATGTTTGCCTACCTCCTATAGAGGTCCCATTGGCTCTGGAGAGACACCAGATAATCATTAATTTAATAATTTTTGTCAACCTCACTCTGGCTCCCATAGGGGACTCATGGGCCTTTAGGGACATTAGATATTTATCGATTCAATAATTATTTGGTTGCGGTCCCAGGAGGGACACCAGGTTTTTATAAATTAATTTATTCGATTTTTCCCTGCCCCTCCCTAACTACCATAGGGGTCCTATCGGCCCTGGAGGATCACCAGATATTTTTATATTGATTTAATCAAATTTGTCTCCCTCCTCAACTCCGTAGGAGCCCCATTGGCCCTGGAGTAATGCCAGGCATTATCTAACTGTTTCTGAATTTCAGTAATGTACTCTTCAACAAAGAAGTAGCATACAACCGTGGGTTTATAATATTGTTCCAATTGAAGATGAAAATGTATTGTATTTCATTGACTTGAATGGCCATATCTTGCTGTCTTACTTATTTTTATTGCCTGCAGGTGAATGAGACACCACTGAGATGGAGAGACGTCTGTAAGATAGCTAGCAAATAGTCCAGATACCTTTCTGCTAAGTGCTTCTCTTTGTGCTGTTGACCAATACTGCAAGAATTAAAGAAGATGACCTCAGAGAAGCAGGTCCCTGCCAAGACTGCAACCACTATCGTGAAATCTGTTCCAACACTAGCATCAAGCCCTCACGCTTTTCCCAGAAATGTACCATACCTGTGTCACCCTCTTTTGGGAATGAAAATGCTGAAAGCTAGATCACGTCTGATTATCGTCAGAACCCCCACTACCACATCAAAAGAATACCAAATCAAAAGGAGATGTCTCTGAGCACTGGAGTGACTGTAGTCATGGCTGAGAGCAGTGAGTCTAAAATGTTTTTTTCCCATAGCAAACTGGATCATCTGAGGAAATTAAGAAGCAGCTGTAATTTGTTATAACTGATCATCTGTATGTAGGAGCAGAGCATGAAGTAGAGATGCAGAGTAGGGTTTTGTGACTGTTGTTCCATTGGACACATTGTCCTCTATCTCCTCCAAGTGAAAGAACAAACTCTCCTATGTCTTCCCCAAGCCCCCATTAATTGATTGTGACATATATTGGACCCCTGCTTTGGGAGACAAGAAAAAAAAAAGGTTCCAGAAAGTCAAGTTAGAAGTAAAGATGTTGAACCAATGATTGTTCATGAAGAGAGTGGCACAGAGGAAGTGCAGATCTTCTATTCAGCCTGCTCTAAGCCATGTAGTACAACCAACAATACCAGCTTTCAACGTTTCAAGAACCCACACACTTGCACCAACCCCTATCCCTACCACAGTTGCATCACACATTAAGGAAAGGCAAACAGAGCCATCTAGCTCCACCACAGGTTCTGCAGACGTTGGATCTGTATGATAGGTCATCTTCTAGTTTGAAAATCTTTACACTTAGTCCTCATGAGGAACATATCACAGATTGCACAATTTGTCATAAACCAGTACGTTGTGGGAAGCCAAGAAGACATTTTGGTACCAGGGCCAACTGGCCCAACTAAAAAAAACAACATACACTCAGTCCACTATCAAGTCTATGTTCATTAAGGAGTCACCATACCACTGAACCCATGATCTAGTCCAGCTATGCAATGGGAAGCTAGTCAAAATATTAACACTTGACCAACTGTCTTTTTCTTTGTTTGACAGAGAGGGGTTTATGGAATTTCCATCTAAATTGAAAGTTCCAGCAGGACATATGTTTCAACTGTTGCTAGGCCAGAGGTGCGCCTTTAAGTCCTGGAACTGGTTAGTGACACAATGAAGGAGAGTAGTGCTTAGCCCATCCACCAAATGACATACATATTGACCAGCTGTCAAGCCAGAGTACATGTGCATTACTTCACACTGTGTTGTAATCTAGGGAATTAAACAAAGGCTAAGAGCTGGTCTCACTCTTGCTGATGCTTTATGGCATTCATTTGCACGCAAACAGTTGAGAATTATTCATTGTGCTAATGGAGTCCCTTTAAAGGCATGTATCAGGTGGTCCCAACCCTTTACAACTCCACCTTCTACATGCTGAAATGACTGTTTGAGCATCCCAGGTCTATTAATTATTGCGTACTACAAAGAAGAGGTGATGCACTGCCCAAAACCACAACAATGATTTTGTCAAATGGAGACTAGTGGACTGCCTGATCCAAATGCTATTGTAATTTGGGATTATTACACAAGAAGTCAACAATGAGGATTTTACTAAAAGACAAGATGTTCCATTAGTGCACATGTTGCAGGTCTATTTGCAAAAGATGGAGAACAAATACATGAATAATAATGAAGAAGCAGCTGTTTAGCCAACCACTTAACCTTCATACCACTGCAAACCAAAGCCTGCAAAAAGAGATTGTGTTCTCCAAAGAGTAAATCGTTGCTTGATCAACGATGCAAAAATGGCTACCCATTTTTATTCCTTTTTCATCAGTGGATGTCTTTACTTATAAGAACTGGACAATCAAGTAGGTGAGTTGCCAAAAAGATGAAAGATTGTACATTTGAGGATATAGAAGAATTGAAGTGGTGCCTTCAGCTTCTGGAGATCAGGAGGGAACCCCAATAATGTGACTGTGTAGAGGATTCTGGATGAGTTTGAGCAGTTTATGGTGTTTGGAGGCATAAAATTGATCAGAATAAAATAGAGCTGTTCCTGTTTCATACTCCAGTTTGTGATCTTCCCATTTCTCTGCAGCAGCAAGATTGTTCTCAAACCCCAGTTCGATATTTAGGCACTTATTTGACCAATAACTACTCTCAAATATTTCAACTGAACAACATTGCAATGTTTAAGAAAATTCGGGGGTTACTGGGAAAATAAATGGTTGTCTCTCTCCCTGACTGTGAGCAGTAAAATGTCTATTTTACCCTTACTTTTATTTCTTTTTTTCAAATGTTCCTGTCAAAGTTTGTAATAGTTATTTTATAGATCTAAGTCTACTTTTTAGAAATTGTGTCTGTAATAGGAAGGCCCCTAGGGTGAAATACTCAGTTTTGAAATAGATACTGTACAGGGAGGGTTGGCGCTCTGTCATGTGCAGACATATTATGAGGCATCCTTGTGGGATATCTTGACAGGATTGCTGGAGGGAAGAGGGGTAGTAAATCTTTGTTGTTGTTGAAAAAAGGATGCAGGAAGTAGAAATTAGGCTGTCAGTTATTATTAAGACTACTAAGTTCCTGGGACTACTTCCTTGGGAAAGATGAAAATACCTTGGCCTGAGGCAAGATGGCACCCACTGTGTTGGACGTGCAAGCTGCTGCTCCCTGACCCCCTCCCCTTTACGTTTTGAACTGCAATCTGACTCTATTGCTCTAACCCTGCTATAACCCTATGTGGTACACTGTGTGCTTCAAGCGGTTCTGAAGGCTGGAATGATCTGGATTGTTTGCAGTGTCCCTCGGCCACACTCCACTTTGTACTATGCCTCACGCTTACCTTTGGTTTCATGTCTCTCTCGCATCATTGTTGCTGGCAGCAGTGTTGTTCCGGCTACACTCTCAGCCGTCCTGCCTCCAAAGACCGCTAGAGGCGGGAAACTCTGTGCTTCTGCTGACACTTCCTGAACAGCGAAGGGTGGCCTCGGACCACAGAATTGCAGTGTCGGCATCTCTGAATGTGCCGCAGAGAAACTGGATGGAACTCAGGGAGAGCCAGTCGGTAAGAGAAACATACTCTCACTATTTTTAGCAGGGAAGAATAAGAAACCTCATCCTCTTCTAAATGAAAGTACTGTCCCTGAGAGTGTTTCAATATGCCACGAAGGTGAACCTGGTATGCAGCTGCACTTATCCATCGGTGCTGGTCAGCCTCATCTAAAGGCTGATGCTGCTCACCGGCTTAATGAGTTGCCAGGCAAACATGATAGGACTGTAAAAGCGGGCAGTGGCTTTATCACTAATGGAGAGGTTGGGGGAATGATGGACCGGCCTCTGTACCTCTCTTGACAGGGGAGGGTAACCCCAAGGGTTACACTGAGCCTAGTAAGGTTAACAGCACAAGGAAACCAAAGGTGGCCACCACCCCGGTGCCTGATGGGCAGGGGGCAAATGGCACCAAAATGGCACTCAGAACTTTGTAAAAGAAGTTGATTCTGGGGACATTTTTTCCTATTTGTATCCCGCTGACTCGACAGGAGATGAGACCTCTTCGATCCTCAGGCCACGCCCTAGAGGAGAGTCACCTGGCAATTGTTGCAGTAAGGCAGGCAGTATACATCCTGAGGGAGAAGTTACTGATAATTTGGAATCTGGTTTGATGACAGTGCGTAAGAGGCATGAGCCGCTTGAGGGGGCCGCACAGTCTGTCAACACAGGTACACTACTTTGGGACTATTCATTCTCTGCAGGACTTGGAGCTGATGGGGTCAGCATCTAATCATATGGGGGAGGCCCTGTTGGAGAAACCCAATGATATATCTTTGGCTGTGATCTATCAAAGTATAATGGCGCACAGAGATGGAATGTGTATGGAGAGTCAAAGGACGCACGGAGAATGCTGTAAACTCAGGAATTTCATAGGACGTATTGCAAAATCCTGTTCAGAGTTTGCAGAAAGGTTCAATGAAGCTAAGGCTCGGATTTCAACTTTGGAAATTGAACTTGCGCTTAGAAAGTAATTACTGACACTCACAAAAAGATGACACACAATGGAAATTAACCGACCTTGTGAATCCTCTGCGACAGAATAACCTCCGAGTTTTGGGAATTCCAGAGGTCACGGAAGGACAGGACTTTCAAAAGTTCATAGATGATCTCTTTTCCAAAGCTTTCCCTGAACTATAGCAGTGGAATTTTAATCAATAAATACAGAGTGTGAATCGATTGAACATCATACAACAACAACCAAGATTGCGATAAACTACTTCTATGACCAGGGCAATCTTGATATGTTGAAATAATTTTCTTGTTCACCAGGCAGTGTATGAATTGGTGCGACAACATAGAAAGAAGTAGGCAAGGGGAGTGAGTTTTTTATAAGACCTGATTTTTGCCACCAGATGGTGGAAAAACGCTGGCAGCTTCGGCAACCTATTCCTTTGTTTCAGGGTAAGGGTACGCTGGCGTATCTTCTGAATCCGGCACAGTTGAAGATAATTCACAAAGAGCAAATTCTTTTTTTTGCCTCAGAGGTACAAGCTAAATAATGTTTACAGTCAATCTAGCTGGGGCCCCAGGTTCTATGCCTATTCATTTTTCACTTTTCTGCTATAAAATGTAGTGATTGAGTGAACCGGGTTAGATAGGTGCTGTAGCGGGTGGTGATCCAGGTAGTCTGGAAATTTCCATCTCACAGGATCATGGGTCCTCTTGCCTCACTTTTGGATGGGGTTGTTACCAAAGTATGCTCCGGTAGGGGGGGTCCTTTGGTGGGGATGGGAGTGTTTGGTATGGGGTGCACTTAGGGGGTGGGGTGGGATTGGCAAAGGAAATCAATCCATAACATGTGGAAGTTTGATGAGTGCATACAAATTGTAATATCTAGGAGGGTTAATTTAAGGAAGGACTTTTCTCTTTTCAACGGGGGATAGGTCGTCACATCTAGGGGTATGCATCTGCTCCTTTGATGTATGTGGCCTGAATAATAGGCAGCAAGGAGTGGCTGAACTGCAGGTGATGAAACCTGATGTGGAGTGCAGATAGGAAACCCACATTCTGTTTGGTAAACGCAAGATTTTGAACGAGCTGTGCTATACACTATTCGCATGTGCACATCAGAGTACGACAATTCGGGGTGTGGCTATCTTGGTAAGACCAAATGTACAGGGTACCGGTAGGATGTTAGCGGATAAGCAAGGCCACTGGGTTATTACAGAGTGCGTAGTAGGTGCGGTCAAGTTTGTCCTATGCTCATTCTACGTGTCGAATCAAGGTGAAGCACAGGTACTTGAAGGTCTTATTATAAAATTGGCACTTTGGCCTACACCTTTGATACTGTGTGGTGATTTTAACATTCACATGGGCTGTCAGAAAAACACAGTTAGATGTTGCAACTATAGGGGTAGGAAGCCCAAAGTCTTTAAGGCATTACAGCAGTTGTTGGTTTATCATGGACTTGTTGACGTGTGGCCACACTGAGGTATCCTGATCCAGGCTTCACCTTGTTTTCACATCTGCATCTCTCTCTCTCTCAATTTTCCTTAATTTCCCTCCCCACATCCATTCATAAAATCCTTAACCTTCTTTCCTTAAGTTGTGTGATCCACTGTGGTGTTCTCTATTTCTACCATCAATGAATATCACTTGGCAGGATTGATGTGGTGTAATCATCAATAAAAGTTTACAAGGGGAGGTTACAAAAAATTACAAATTTGCCCACTCCACCTTCCTTACCATGGGCTGAACGAGACATCATGGTGCAGAAACTTGATGAAGGTAGTGGTTGGCCAATGATACGCTGCGCACGATTTTTTCCACAATCTACACCCCAAAGACAGCTCCTGAAGTTTCTTCCAAAATAACCCTTTCCAGGAACCTGAATGTGCATTACGCTCACTTTAGTAAATTAGTCTGTGTAATATGTTGTTTTATGCTGCTCTTCCTCTTGGACTTTCCACTTATTTTTTCTTTTCTTTCAGTTTTATCATATTGCAGAGTGTCAATCCTTCTTTGCACGTGCACCTGCCCCATTCACTTTGGGCCTGGTATGGCCATTGAGAGCTAGTCCCTTTGGCAAAACTCCAGGCTTACCAATCATGAGACATTGGTGTAGGCATCTATCAATACATTCCTGCTGAGTTAAGAACTGGAAGGGGACAATGGTTGGTTTTAAGTTTGGACAAACCAATATTAATAAAGTGATACTGTGACAATATGACACTTTCTTTGCATAGGGCCAGATTCAGGGCTCAGCCTCTCTTTTTAGTTATGTGGAGCATCCTGGTTTTATTATACAAAAAAAATCCTTTCCCTCCACTTGTAATGGATCAACACCTTTCATCCTTAAAAAAACACTAAGCTTGATTGCTAACACTTCCCCAACTATTCTCACCACTCCACCTGCAAAAAGCCCATCCCTTATCCTAAAGCCTAGAAACACAAAACCTAATTTACTCCCTCCGCAACTGTTCCTGTCCACATCACAGGCAACAGGCCCACCCTTCTCGCTAAAGCCTAAAAAAACATTAGACCTAATTGACCCTTCCCCACTTGTTCCGACCTACAACATTTGCTACAGCCCTCCTTCCTTTCCAATGCAAATATCACTCCAAAACGTTGAATCTATCCATAATGTCCCTCCGGGTTTTCCCTCAGTTTATGCCATTTAAGCCCTCTTGGAGAAGGATCTTTGTGGTTGAGGAGAAGGGAGTGTGGAATGCTCAGGGCGACAGTATACTATGCCTCTTGTGGTGGCTGAGCCAATAGTGGTGCCTTGACGTAGGTTGTACTGGTTAAGCAATGGAGAAAGTGGCTGTAACTAACGCCTACTACTTCTTCAAAATCCCCAGTAAATGAAAGGATGTTTTCTGCTACCGCTAGTCCTCCTTAACCCAGGACTCCAGGGCTGGACCTGCAGAGGGGACAACTAGATGGTCTGAGGAAAGAAGAAAAGAACATGAATCGTGATACACATACAAGCACATGTTCGAATAGTCAGACACACAGTAATGTTGATTCTACAGTACCATTGGAATTGTTGATGTGATTCTGTGTCTTTGGGAAATTTTTTCCACACAATTCACATAATACTATTTGCAGTATGTGACATTATTTAATCCACAATCACCTCTATAATTTAGAACATTTTTATTTGCAAATATAGATGACAAGTTTAAATAAATGAATTAATGAGGTAATACGTTCACCAGACACTTAACGTGTGTTTAAAAAAAATTGTAAACTGCAAATGTATATATTGCCATAGAAAAATGTGTGGTAATAAATGTATGCTATACAAGTTATTTGACTGTATGTATATCATCCAACATTAGTTGAGCTATGGACATTTGGTTCACCTGGATAATGGAAGGTGGATTATGGACTAGTATAAGTGTAGACATTAGAAGGATGAATGTAGGAAGAACCAATGGGAAAAATGTGGCTCATGCCGAGATAGGATGGGAGGTGGTAGGTATGGATGGGCAGAGAGTACTGGGCAACATACCTCTTCTCCTACCCATTAGTTTATGTGGCAGATTGGCAGAAACAGAAACATGGGAAGGTGGATATTTTAAAAGGGAACCGGGTCTATGGTTAGAAGCAAGCACTGAATGCTTTCATGTATATAGCAGTTGTCATTGAGAAAGAAATTTAAATTACCACTTTTCGCTGAATTTGCTTGATCTACCCTGCCGCTTCTTTACAGGCTGTTAGTGGTCCTGAAATGCCTCCTTGAGTTCAGCCTGGGCAGTTTATAGACATAAAAAAAGTACTTATTTGATAATAGTACTACCAAGGACAGTATTTGCACGAGCTAAAAATCTGAAACTATTGCTATCAAAAGTATTGATTTGAAAGGTTTACTCCTACTTTTAAAAACAAAATAGTAAAAAGTTCAACACTTTAAAACAATGTTTCAATAATGGCAGAAATACTTAGGAAAGGATGAGGAAAAAATGATTACAGGATGGAACAACAGTAAGAAAAAATGTGGATAATGGTAAATATCTAAAGAGACAGATGAAGTAAGTTGTGGAATCAGAAGGAAATATGAACGAAATTACAAGAAGGTGTGCAGGGTTACAGACACTAAGGGGCAGATGTATCATCACCATCATTTGCGATTCCAAATAGAGATTTTTTAGAAATCGCTATTTGAGAATTGCAATTTGGGATGTATGTAGAAAATCGCTATTTTTTTGCGATTTCTTAAAATTCCTTATTGCGATTAGCAAATTACTAATCGCAATTAAAATAATTTCCCATTCATTTCTATGGGCCAGGAGGCCCATAGGAAGGAATGGGAAGTTATTCTCAATTTGCGATTCGCAATTTGCTAATCGCAAATTGAGAATAATTTCAAGGGCGCAAGGGTCTCTTAAGGACACCCTGCTGCACCCCAGAAATTTACATGTGTGCGCATATGATGCACATACATGCCCTAAGGGCATGTATGAGCGCCACATGGCACCTTTACAAATGCCAAAAAGTGCATTTGTAAAAGAATTCGCAAATTACCACCAACTACAAGTTGGTGGTAATTTGCAATTTCTTAGTGTGAAATTGCAAACCTTTATTGTTTCATACATAGCATTTAAGGAATCGCTTTTTGCGATTACTTAAATGCTTGCGCAAAATTAAGGAATCGCTGGTTGTGTTTTTGTAGTAGTTTGGTGATTATTTCTGTCACTTGCAGTAATGGTGGCAGAAGACTATCGTGTTTTAGAAGCCATCAGGCTTCTAAGTGAGGCAGGTCGCTTGGACCTCGTGTTGGGAGACGCGGCCGGGCCTTCCAGACCGGCGCGTCAGGCCTCAGCCGGAATGGCAGCGGTTGTCGCTGCCTGTGTGACCCCAAAGAGGCCCAGGGTCGAGGCGGTAAGTGTGCGGTGCCGCCTGCGTTTTCGGTAAGCGGCCCCGGTTTTGAAGGCACATCCGGCTGCGGTGTGGGAATCCGTCTCGGGGGCCCTGCAACAGCCGGAGTCTGTTGTGTGCATGGGGGAGCAAGTTGGGGCCATTATAGAGGGCCGGAGCTGTGTGCTGCTCCTGCGGCTCAGCTTTGTGCTTCTTCGGCCCCTGCGCAACAAGGAAAGCGCGGGGGGAGAAGGGGCATTAAGAGGCGCTCAGCATCAGCGTCGGTGGCCCCTAGGTCTAAATTGGTGCAGGGAGGCCGGAGGTGGGGGAGCAGGTAGTTTTGCCTCCTGCTCAGGATTTCTTGCAGAACAGCGACTTGGGAGGGGAGAGCAGGAGGTTGTTGCCCCCCCTCCAGTTGTTTTATAAGACCAGAGAGTGTGGGGCAAGTAGGGTCGGGGGCAGGGGGTTTAATTACTTCCCAGGCCCTCTCTGTGTTAGGGGCTAGCAGCATTGTGAGGGAGTCCATGCAGTTTAGGGAGAGTGTGCAAGGGGAGGCAGGGTGGGAGCTGATTCCTATGAGCCTCCTCTTTTTTCACCTCGATATTCCAACAGAGGCGAGGTTGTGTCAGTCCACAGTGGTTCGGTGGGAGAGGGTGAGTGGCCCAGGTGGGTGGGTGTGGGCTTACCCCTCCACTGGGGGCAGGTTACGAGGCAGAGCTCAGGTCACCCCCCTCCTATACTTGGGCCTCTGGGGCACTTTTTTGGAGGGGCAGGCAGTTCTATGAGGATGGGGGCAGCATCAGTGGGGTATATGAGACATGGGGAGGGGGCCAGATCTTGGGAGGGTTTGGACATTTTTCTTTCCTGGGCAGAAGGGTTATGGGAGGCTGGGTTTGGGGATGTTGGCACAGGTCGAGGCCGTCAGCGGTCAATGGTGAGTGGGAGTGCTTTGACAGGTCAGTGTGAAGGGAGGTCAGGAGGGGATGCTTTAGCCCAAGAAGTTTTGAAGGGTGGGGATAGGGTCGAAGGGGGTCAGGTTTTAGGCCCGGCGGCTTCCGCTGTTCAGGCCATGTCGGATTCGAGCAGTGAAGAAGAAATAGGGGAACCCTCCCCCCGTGGTGGTTCACTGTGGGGTTGGTGGGGACGGGATCAGTCAGGTGGAGCCGGCTAGAGGTTTGGGGTTTGGTGCAGGTGTTTCGGGTAGACAGATGGAGTTAGGGGCCTTTAGCTGTAAGGGACCCGGCACATCAGTCCGAATTTTTTCTCCACAGGCTAGGATTTCTCACGGAACGGCAGACTCGGTAGGGCGAAGTGTGGCCCAGTGGCGCCGAGGAGAAGGGAGGGTGGAGCCTGGCGCGGCACATTCCGTATCATCTGGGGATCCCGGCGCTGTCAGCAAACGGAGGTCTGGCGCGACCTCGCTGGCCCCAACTATATTACCTTCACGTCAAATGGAGTGGACATCAGAAAAGGTTTCTAAGTGTGGTCAATGTTTGGGGGAGTATCGGTGGGTACAGTCGGCTCCCCGCATCAGAAAGGGTCTCAGAAAGGGTCAGTTCAGGCCCAGATAGGTCATGAAGGGTCCGGTAAGGCCTGTGGTATGTTGCTGGTGTCTGGCCCTTCACAGGTGGAGGAGCCCTTGGTTTTGGATTACAATGAAGACAGCCCCGAGGAAGGGGAACTACGTGATGTTGAGGTCGGGGGGGGCCTTCTCATGTTTCTCATAGTTTTTTGAAGGTACCGGCAGCGGTACAGCCCAAGAGGGCAGCAGTGTCTGGACCCAGAAGAGAGCGCAGCCCCTCGGGGAGGGCTCCTCGGATGGGGGACAACGTGGAACAAATGGCATGGCGGTTGGTGCCGGGACAGCCCTCTTTTTTAGAGCCAGGTGAGACTTTTGAACCACGGGCCAAAAATGGTGTCTGTGGGTAAGGGGGGTGAGGAGGTTGGGGGGTCAAGTGGGGGAAAGCTTTTTAAAGGTCATTATGTGAAGGATCAAGGGATAGGCACGAGGGACAAAGAAGGAGTATTGGGTGCAAAAGTGGAGTGTGGTATGAATACTGAGGAGGTCACAATAGCCAAGGAATCTTTGCATAGCAAAGAGCTGAAGATTAAGAAGTTGCCTTATATGGGTGTTACAAAGCCTTTGGGGCACATTTGACGTTGGCAACTAAAAAACGAATTTGGAAGGGAGAGTATGTTGAAATTTTGAAGGAGGAAGAATATGAGCTGGCTAAGCGTCCAAAAGTCCCTCTAACAATTGAAAATTGGACAGCAGCGTTTTTAATTTATGCTAGCGTGTATTGCGAGAAGTTCCCGGAGCGCTGCGTTGCTATTTTCAAGTACATGGATTGGATCAGAAAAGCTCAAATTACTGGTAGCGGTTTTGCATGGGCTCAATGCGATGAGGAGTTTCGAGCCCGCATGGCTTGGGACCCAGAGGCAAAGTGGGGTGAGTTAGATACATATCTGTGGCAACACACGATGGGAGCCTCAGCTGGGGGTGAGACTATTTTTACAGACAGTGGTTTGCCTTTAGTTTACCGGCCCTTTCAGGGGAAATCACCCGTGGAGGGGTGGGAAATGCAGCAGCGGCGCAGCCTGGGGTGGGAACATGCTGGGATTTTAACAAGGGCCTGTGCACCAGAGAATATTGTAAATTCCGGCATGAGTGTTCACAGTGTGGTAAAAAACATCCATTGGTCAAGTGCTGGGGGACAGGGAGTGCAGGCAGTCAGCAGTGGCAGCGGCCGGGGGCCAGCGCTACAGGATCTCACAGCAGTCCCAGAGTGCCAGAGGGGGAAGGGTCCACAGGGGTCTGGGCCCAAAGGCTCATACTCGGGTTAAGATAGTCAAGTCAAGTCAAGTCAGAAATTTATATAGCGCGCTACATACCCAGAGGGTCTCAAGGCGCTTGAGGAAGGGATGGGAATTACTTGTCGAATATCCAGGTTTTAAGTTGCTTTCTGAATGTTAGGTGGTTCTGAGTGAGGCGTAGGTGAGTGGGGAGTGAGTTCCATGTTTTAGCTGCGAGGTAGGAGAAGGATCTACCTCCCATGGTGGTTTTATTGATGCGAGGAATGGTAGCAAGGGCTTGGTTGGAAGATCGTAGCTGGCGGGGGGGGGGGTGTAGAAGGAAATTGGCAATTGGAATAGTGCAATTGGTGGCAGGGCTTCAGGGATATGGAAATGTACATGTAAGGGAAATGTTACTGGACGGTTTTAGAGAAGGTTTTCACCTTGGTTACAACGGGCCGGGGTTGCGGCGCTGGTCAAAGAATCTGAAATCAGCTGACAAACAAAAAGAAATAGTGCAAGCAAAACTGGACAAGGAGGTGCAGGAGGGGAGAATGGCAGGCCCATTTGATGATTGGCCTTTGGAGAATTTGATTGTGTCTCCGATTGGGGTAGTTCCCAAGAAGGAGGCAGGTCAGTACAGGTTAATTCAACACCTATCATGGCCAGAGGGGTCTTCAGTCAATGATTTTATTGATGAGGAGGCGGCCTCTGTGTCATATACCTCGGTTGACGTTGCCATGTCACTAGTGGTAACTGCGGGCCCAACTGAGGAGATGGCAAAATGCGATATAAAATCTGCATTTAGATTGCTTCCATTCCATCCAGATGATTGGAATCTTCTGGGGATCAATTTTGCTGGTAAATGGTACGTGGACAAAGCACTGCCGATGGGTTGTTCCATTTCCTGTGCTCTTTTTGAGTCTTTTAGCACCTTCTTGGAATGGTTTTTCACACAGCGCACTGGTCA
Organism: Lissotriton vulgaris; assembly: GCF_964263255.1. Taxonomy (NCBI): domain Eukaryota; kingdom Metazoa; phylum Chordata; class Amphibia; order Caudata; family Salamandridae; genus Lissotriton; species Lissotriton vulgaris. The sequence goes on along the minus strand of NC_141694.1, from coordinate 1,068,860,104 downwards.
TGAATTAGTTACACACTATTTGGACAATTTCTTTTTTGTTGGTTCCCCAGGCTCCACAGAGTGCCAGATTGCTCTTGACACGTTCAAAGAGCTCATGGAAGAACTTGGGGTGCCATTGGTGCAGGAAAAGAAAATAGGTCCTTGCGCGACCATGTCATTTTTGGGGATTGAGATTGATTCAGTGGCAATGCAGGCTTGCTTGCCCGTTGAAAAGAAGGTGAAAATGTTGGAGCTCCTGGTGAGAATGTTGGCAAAGCACAAAGTGACAGTGAAGGAAGTACAGGTCTTGCTTGGACACCTTAACTTTGCGTGCAGGATGGTCAGGGCTGGTAGAACTTTCTGCAGGCTCTTGGGTCGGGCACTGTCCGGTCAGCATTTGCCTCATCACCATGTCCATTTGTCAGCTGGGGTCAAAGAAGATCTTCGGATGTGGTCAGTCTTTTTGCAGTCATTCAATGGTGTTCCTTTAGCCAGGGAGGAGGACTGGGAATGGGACATTCAAATTTTCTCAGCCGCGGCAGGCAGTTAAGGTTTTGGCCTTTATTGGCAAGGCAGATGGTGTGCTGAGGAGTGGCAGGATCAGTGGGAAGGTGGTGGGAGGAGCATTGCCTTTTTGGAGCTCTTTCCTGTGTTGGTGGCTCTAACATTGTGTGGTGAGGAGTTGGCCCATAAGAAGGTTCTGTTTCGGATTGACAATATGGCCGTGGTGGAAATCATTAACAAGCAGTCAGCCAGGGATGTACAGATCTTCAAATTGCTGCGAGTTTTTATGCTAGGTTGCCTCAGATTTGACAGCAGCTTTAGGGCCCTACACATCCCCGGTGTGGACAATGACATTGCGGATGCTTTGTCTCGTTCGCAGTGGGAGAGATTCCATGGGCTTGCCAGGGACGCGGACAGGACACCGATCCCCATGCCAGACCATTTGTGGAACATAGGTGACGTAGGGTCATACAACTGGTGGTAGGTTCTTTGTCGGCATCCACTTGTGCTGCTTATCCAGTTCATTCTTAATTTGATGGACAAAGGCCTGTCTAGAGTTACGATAGCTGGTAAATTGGCAGGTGTTGCGTTTATGGGGAAACTCCTTTGGGGTTACACACCTTCAGCAGGGGAGGTGGGGCGGAGAATGTTGGAAGGTTGGGCCAGGGAGCAGAGTGCGGAGCGGCCAGTTCGGAGTCCCTTGTCGTGGCAGACCAGGGTTTTGGAAGTGTTGCTGGTGGTTTGCAGAGATGCTTTTGAAGCATGCCTTTTTTCTACCCTCATAGTATGGATTTTTTTTTTGGGCCGTTTAGAGTTTCTGAGTTGTTAGGTTCTAAGTTAATTGTAGGCATTCGGTGGCAGGATGTACATCTGTCAGATAGGGGAGTTCATATTTGGTTATATAGATCTAAGACAGACCAACGGAATAGGGGTAAAGATATTTGGTTAGAGGCGGCCTCCCCAGCGGGGATGTGCCCGTTGCAGTGGGCTCGGCGTTGGTGGATGCAATCCGGTGGGGGTGTGGAGGCCAGTGTTTTTCAGCATTCAGATGGTTCCAGGGTCTCGGATTATCAGTTACGGATGGTGCTTCGTAAAGCTTTGCAGATTATTGGTTTTGATGGGGCACAGTATGGTACTCATTCCTTTCGGATCGGGGCTGCGACTGAGGCGCAAAATCGGGGTTGGTCCAGACAGGATATCATGCGCTTAGGGCGTTGGTCATCTAACTGCTTTCAGCGCTATGTGAGGAACAATGTGGAGGAAGCGCTTGCGTCACCTGTTTTGCCATAAGTTTGATATTGCTTTTCTCGTTTCAGGTTCGGTGGCTGGTCCCAGTGCGGCGGAATTGACCATCTGAATTGTTGGGCATTCCTTCGTAAAATGGGCTCATGTTCAAGCATGCCGCAGTTATTTTGGGTCTTTTCTAGGTTTTAATGAGAGACTGTTTAAGGTGGTTTGGAGGGGGAAAGGGAGGATGCTATGGAGGGAACTTATCCCTGCACTTAATTCGTGGTTATTTGGAGGCCGGTGCCCAGATGTTTTGTTAATTCACCTGGGTGAGAATGATTTGTGTGGAGTCAAAGGTGTGGTTTTATTGAGGGCAATGAAAAGAGATCTTACTTTGTTGAAGGAGCAGTGGTCAGGTTGCCACGTTCTGTGGAAGGAATTGGTTCCTTGTAGAGTTTGGAGGGCTACGATCAAACCTAAGGCTATTGATAGGGCACGCAAGAAGATAAACCTGGAGGTCTTCAGATTTTTCAGAGGCCTGGGATTTGGTGGAGTGATTCACAGGGACATCCGCTTTGATGCTGTTGAGTTTTTCTGGAGTGATGGTGTACATCTATCCAGGTTGGGTATGGATTTATATCTTTTGGAGCTTAGGGAAGTTCTGTCTCGGTGTTTGAAGGTTCAGGATTTGGCCACTTAACGTGCTCCGGCTGTGTTTCTTCATTCCTTCTTTCTGTGTTTGGAGGGCAGAAAGGGGGGGGGTAGTCTTTCTCCCCCTCCCTGCTTTCTGGGTGGCGGGGATCAGTGGAGTTTTTGCCAGCATTGGCAGTATTGTGGTTATTTTTTTGCTTGGTTGTGTCATCGTCAGGGTGAGTTGGGCAGGTTGATTTGTTGGGGTGTTCCATGGGTTGGGGGACAATCATGTGCTGAGGGGCAAGCAAGGGATTTTGTGTAATGGTTTGGGGGATTTGTTAAGTTAAAATGTTTATGAAGGAATTTACATTGTTGGTATTTTTGTAATGATGTAATGTATGGGTGGGGGCGGGGCTAATGACGTATTAGGGGCGGGGTTCGGGTGTTAAGGATATGTGTTATTTAGTGAGGTTTAGTTTTGTAAGGCGTTGCCGAGGTTTTATAATTTGTTATTGTGCACCTGTTTCAATAAAGCGGCCTTTTTCACACTAAAACTGGTTGTGGTCTGCTCCCTCCACCACCCCTCCCTCCCAAATACCTCACTGAGCATCAATTGGTCAAGCGTGGAGAATCTGAACATTAAGCGCCATGATCAACAACCTACACGAAACACAATCATGGACACAATAAACTATGGGTAGGGCAGTTGAATGACATCTGAAAATACTGAATCGAATGCTGCGTACCTGCAAACCACTCTTTAGAGTCCAGGATTCCCAAACGCTTCCGGGTGAATGACCTCCGTATTGAAAGAAGCTAATGAAACAACATGAGAGCCCCTTGTAAATACCAGTACAAAGGACATAATATAATGCAAAATCAATTGGCTGCCATTTAGCCTTCACTCACCAAACTTGTGGAAAGATGCCAGACTGCAGCACTCTTCTCTCCAGACGCAGCTAACAAATGCAAAGCGAGCAACTGGATTTGAAGGTTAAAAAAAAAACATCATGAAAGTAAACAGTGGACTACAAGTGCTTCCCGCACTTAGATCCTTGCCAATATGGGTGCCATCGTAAGTAAGTATTGAAAATGATCCGATGACGGAAGATCGAAACCGCTATTCCACGAAGTATAAGAAATAACCACTATGCACGAACCGAGCAACAAGTTCTGTGCTGTATGCCGCAATGGCAATGAAGGTTCTCTGTGAAATAGGTACACCTGGGAGTCCCTATTGATAAAACTGCACCAAAACCGATCCCAAACTGAAACAAGTGCACTGACTGACTACATAATTATAATTTACCTAAACCGGACGTGGTGATCAAAAAAGTTCCTGTTGGTTAAAATGCAAAGTGATGCTGAAAAGAGGAATACAAAATTTGAATCACAATGAAGCACAATGAATCAGATCACCGTTCAGACACCACAGAATAAAGGAAACAGATAATACAGTAAATTAATGGTATTGCTCAGCATAAAAGTACTTGCTGTAATGCAAGTCAATCACAGATGTCAATACTGTCAATGCTGTGAGGTGCGATGTGCGAAGCTGGGTAACCTGTAGGTGACAATGGTACTGACTAATAGTTGAAGGGATCATAGGCGGAATGAAGGGTGTGTAATGTTGTCCTAATGGACCAGCCCACCTCACAGTCATGTTACGGAGGTGGTCTCTGCAGACCTCGACAACGTCACCCAAAATAGGCTGGCACAGTGTGTGCTCAGCCAGCACGTGGAGTAGTTAATTAATAGCTCAGGGACCTGGGCGTGGTTCAGTGTGTATCTGGCCACCACCATATAACGCGTGTGACCGTGTGTGTGTTCAGCCAGGCCCCTGAGCCCACAGCGCTACACTGGCGACGAGGTGGTCTATCCACCCTGCCGAACATCGCTTCCGTTCCTGTGCCCGCTGCCGGCACTGTCTTCGCGGGAGCGCCCCTGCACTGCCTCCCGCATGGCCTACCTCGCTCCCGGTGCATTGGTTCGCGCGCATGCAGCACAGTGGAAGAGTCCACCTTCGGCCCTCCACCTCAACAGGGCTCCCCTCTCTGCTCCTGGTGCCACCGGCGGCCGCGGAAGTGCGGCGCAGCTCTCCCCATGAAGTGATCGGCTGTGTGCGGCCCGCGACTGTCTCTGGCTGTGGGAAGGCCGGCCGCGCATGAGCGAACAATCGCCTGCGGCCTACGATGACGCCTGGGCCCGACCTGCAGCCCACGCCGGTGAGTGCGCCACAGCACGTGTGCAGCCACTGTGCTCTTGGGTCCCCCTGCGGTGCAGCAAAAGCCCAACAAAGTCACGTCTGATTCCCTACCGCTACCACGGCCTCCAAGGAGTCTAATTGCCGGCTGCCTGCATAAGTAGTGCCAAGGCACAGTGAACACGCTCTTCTGCGCCACCTGCACCAGAGCTGAACTGTCCGGTGCCAGCAAGTCAACGCCTGCACAACGCCCACATATAGCGTTGGTCCATGCCCCACGGACGCACCAGATACGCACCTGCCCGCAGCAGCCCCGCCTGCAACCGCATCGTGCCCAGTCGGCGTTGAACCTGGCCTCTGGGCCCACTACGGACCACACCCACTATGTTGATTTCCAAGTCCAACCACGCCCCTGCCCTTGCTGCCATGTCTACAGTGCCCCCGCTCGAGCCTTTCACCATCACTGGGCCTCCGCCCTCTCTGGCGGCGCATTGGAAAGAGTGGGTGGTGCGCCTGGAGAACTATTTTGAAGCTGCCGAGATCGCGGCCCACGGAGACGGTCGATGCTGCTCCAGCTGGGTGAGGCAGACATCCATAAAATGGCCAAGCCCATCAAGGAGGCCGGCCGACCCAGAATCTACACCACGATGCGCAACGCCATTACGGCCTACTTCGAGCCCTTCGCCAGCCCAGACTACGAGCGCTTCCTACTCCGCCAGGCCCGCCAGCTCCCGGAGGAATCTGTGGATGTGTTCTACGCGAGGCTGAAAGAGTTGGCGAGCACCTGCACCCTCCCGGACGAGGACGATGAGATCCGTGACCAATTCATCCAAGGCTGCACGTCGGCCAAACTGCACGAACGGGTCCTGCAAGAAGACAACGTGCCGATGAGGGACATCCTGAGGCTGGGCCACTCCAAAGAACTGTCCAAGGCCAGGGCGGCGCACATGGCCCCCAAACCAGCCGTCACTGTCAAGGAGGAACCGCTGTGTGCCATCCGCACCGATGCCCGAGAATTGCGACCCAGGGCCACCCGGCCAAAGTCTGCCGCGCAGACCTCACACAGTCGCCCATGCGGTTAGTGCGGAGGCCCATCGCCTCACGACGAAGCCTGCCCTGCACAAGGTAAAAACTGCAGTGCCTGTGGGAAAGTGAACCACTTCTCAAAAGTGTGTCGGTCTACACCGAGTAGGAGAAAGAGTTGCCCACCTCGGAGAGTGCGCGCGATCGACCCGTCCCGAGGGTCCGACAGGCAGTGACCTGGATGACGATGACACCGATGCAACAACTGTTCATGTGGTCAGGATGTTGAACACTCTCTCATCTGCCCAACTTGCCACACCCATGTGTAACATCAAATTACAAGACCAGTCAGTGGCAGCCCTCATCGACACCGGGGCCACCATTAACCTCATGGCAGCCAGCGTCTACAGGGGTTTGGCGAATCCCCCAGCACTTCGCCCTACCAGAGTATAGGTTCACGCCTACGGCACCAAGTCTCCACTCAGGGTGTGTGGGGTGTTCCAAGCTGACCTATCCCATGGAGCCGCCCGCCAGCACGCCAAAGTGTGCGTGTCCCAGGAAGGATCCGGATTCCTGCTCATCTGCAGGACTGCACAAGACCTCAACTTGATTCAATTTGCGTTCACCATCCATGCCCACGACCTGGACGATCTACTCCACGGGTTTGAGAATCTGTTCGAAGGAATCGGATGCCTGAGAGGCCCTGTACTTCGCCTGCACATCGACAAATCAATTGCCCCAGTTGCCCTCCGGCACCGTAGTATTGCCTTCTATCTTCGCCCCAAAGTAGAGGCAGAACTGCGTCTTCTTGAGAGAGCCGGAATCATCGAATGGGTGCGCGGCCCTACCCCCTGGGTGTCACCCATCGTCGTTGCGAAGAAACAGAAGCAACCAGATGCCGTCCGCATCTGTGTGGACATGAGAGTCCCCAATCTCACCATCAAGCGCGAGCGCCACCTGACCCCGACAGTGGACAACATCATTGGAGAGTTGTCAGGCTCCAAATGGTTCTCATAAAATGGACCTCCACTCCATCCGGACTCTTGCCCCATCATGACATTTTCCACACACGCAGGACTTTGGCGCTACACTAATCTCAATTTCGGAATCTCCAGTGCGGCCGAAGGTGTTCCAAAACATTGTCAAGTCAAGTCAAAATATATGTTTATTATGACCATAGTCTTTAAACAATGCAGTGAACATGACACAGTATGGAGTATGCACAATAACTTCATAAACTTATATGCAGCGGGTCTCCTTTAGTTCCCAGCTTACACCTGCAGCGACCTTCCTGATCTAACATTTTTATTTTAAGGTCTCTGTTTATTAGCCATGGGTTAATCCCAATTCGAAGCCTCAGGATCTCTTGCCTGAACCCGCGATTGGGTAATCTATCAAGGTAGGGGAACCAGTTTTCATAGGACCAAGCATTTAGCATATGCACCACTGATTTTTTCTTTGTTAAATAGCCTATATAAAACGATTTGGAAACTTCTTTCCCCCTTCGCTTCAGATCACCTTTGGTACTAAGGATTTGATATGTTTCCAGGTCCAAGTCGATCTCTAATGAATTACAGATTCCCTTCAATTTTTCCCTACTGACCTTTGCCCATTTTAGCTCACTTTTCTAAATTTCTTTGCGACACCAGTGTGCTACTTTTTGACTTTCAGGGTCTTCTAATCTCTTCCAAATCTGATCACAGCCATCTGGGTTTGTATCACCCAGGACTTTGTGCCTATTTCTGTTCTGATGGCTTGTATCATAGAAGATTGAGGAAGTGATAGGAGCCTTTTTATGCAATTCCCCTCTATCACGTCCCAGGATCTCTTACCGCTCAAATAAAGGATCTCTGCGCCATATAAAACTTGAGGGGGGATCATTGCCTCAAAAGCTCTAAGCATTGGTCGGTGTGACATCTCACCATAGTCCCCATTAAACCTTTTCAGGCCACATATGGAAGAGAGTGCCTTTGCTTTTTGAGTTTCCAAATGGGTATTCCAATTTAGAGTCCTATCGAACCATATACCCAGGTATCGGTACTCATTAACTGTCTCCAATTTGAGATCACCTATATACCAACTGAATCTGCTTATCTTTTTCCCAAAGCATAGGGTTTTAGTTTTATCCAGATTGATAGTCAAAAATCTACTAGCACAATAAGTATTGAAAGCATTAAGCTTCCTTTGGAGGCCTCTCTCAGTCTGATCTACCATTACCAGATCATCCGCGTACAATAGACAGGGTATCTTGTTTCCATCCATTTTAGGGCTGGCACTACCCTCCACCTCTAGATGTGCCGGGAGATCTGACAGGAAGATCGAGAAAAGCTGGGGGGCCAGCACACAGCCCTGTCTTAATCCATTAGCAATGGGTATTTTTGGGGTCAGAGAACCCACCGTATCCTTGATTACTTGCCCCCAGTTTTCCCTGTGTAGTTCTTTTATTATTGTGAGGAGGTCTTTAGGAATATTTAACCTCTTTAGGGTCTCCCATAGGCAGGCCCGATCCACAGAATCAAAGGCTGCTCTGAAGTCGACGAAACAGCAGCATAGCTTGCCATTTTGTTCCGTCGACTTCCTCGCCATCGCCCATAGAGCAAATCCGTGGTCTATTGTAGAGTGGCCCGCTCTAAATCCACCCTGTTCTGTGGGAATTATTTGGAACTCGTCTACCCATGCATTCAGTTGTTTCAGTACAATTTTAGAAAACACTTTCTCACCTATATCTAGGAGATTAATCAGCCGGTAGTTTTGTGGCGCCTCTTTGCTCCCTTTCTTGTGGATTGGCCTAATTATGGCCCCCTTCCAGGTTGGAGGCATTACACCTTCTTTTAGGACTACCTGGAACATCTTGGCAAGGAATCTTGCCCACCATTTAACCTCGGTCTTCAGAATTATTGCAGGAAGATTATCTGGGCCTGCTGCCCGAGTTAGCTTAAGTTCTTTTATTGTGAGCTCAACTTGTTCTTCATTAAATTTAAATAATAGGTCTTCTGAGATTTCTTGCCATATTTTGATCTCCACCTCCTCTCTGGGAGTCCTTGCCCCATACAGTTCCCTTATGTACTCTTCCCATGCTGCTCACTCACCACACAATTTAATTCTCCATCTGTTGTTCCGGCTGCAGCCTTTACTAGTTTCCAAAATTGCCTTAGATTTTTATTCTCTATGGCTTCTAATAGTTCTAACCAGCATTTTTCTTTATATATCCTTTTTGCGTTGAATACCATTTGCTTGAATTCTTTTTTCTGCTTAACTAGCTCTTCCTGTCTCTCTTGTGTAAAGTTCTTTTTTTGTCTTCTTTGTACTGCTCTTATCTCCCTTTTCTTATTTTGGCTCGCCACAGAGAACCCTTTACCTCGGTTTATTTGTTTTACCCTTATGGGATTATCCCATTTTAATTTTATTTTTAGGCATTAAACAACTTCTTCTAATTTTCCAATAAACCATTCCAGTTTTTTATTCTCACAGTTTTCAGGTGCCATTTTTATTTGCATGGCCTTCAGTTTTTCCATATATTCCTCAGTTAAACGTGTCGTCACCCGTTTGGGGTACTCGACCTCCTGGGTAATCACTGTTTCTCTCTGTAATTTCCTTCCCCCCGATATTACTATGTGTAGGAGTTTATGATCACTCACCTCTTTTTGTTCTAACTTAAAGTCCCTAATCTGGTAGAAATTCCAGGCCTGCAAGAATATATAGTCAATTGGGCAGTTCTGTTGCCCTTGGATAAACGTTTTTCCTGCCGGTGAGTCTGTCTCTATTCTCCCATTTACGCAGTGAAATCCCCTGCCTCCTAAGGTGTGTATTAGTTCTAGGTCTTGTTTCGAAGTTTCCCCAGCTGGGAACCTAGCCGGGTTTATTCCGTATACCTCTAACTGTTCCCTATTCCAAAGGTCTGCCTTTTTTGGGTTTAGTTTATGATTGAAATCGCCCATTATTATTATTATGTCTGCGGGATATTTTTCTAGAGTACTGTCTACATCCTCTTTAAAATACCTCATTTCCCTTTCATACTCCTCCCCATTATCCCACTGCATGTATACATTCATTAAAATCAACATTTTATAGTTCAGTTCCACCGTCATGAGTTCTATTCTACTTGATTGAACCCATTTACATTTTGTATTCAACAGTTTTAATTCCCTCATTACTTTTGTTGATACCAATGTCAACAGCCCCCCCGAGGGCCTCCCACGATTTTTCTTTATGGCAGGCTGATGTATCGGGGCGTATCCATCAAAGGTTGGGGTGTCGTCGCATAACCAGGTCTCTTGCAGGCAGGCAATGTCCACTTTATTTATGGATTCCTTTATATATTCCCGTTTTTGCTCATTGCCTAGCCCATTTACATTCCAGGTTAAGAGACCTAGTTCTTGCGAACCCCCTCCATCCTATTCAACGTCACTCAAACCACCTTCTTCTTCTGTATCCACCGAATTACTTTCATTGCATTCTCCCATGCGAATACTATGTAACGACCAGTTGCCCCATGAGGAATCATTCCCTGTGTTGTCTATTACAACGTTCAGACAGCTTCGATCACCTTTTGTTTCTTTATAGAGAATCACTTGTCTCTTCTGTAGCCCGGCATGCTGTTTTAAGAAATTGTTATCTTTAGAGGTTTTTATTTCTCTCTCTGGGATAATCCTTATTCCTTGTTGCGTTATCTCATTTGAGGCTTTCTGGATTGCCCTTTTAACCAGGTCTGAATAAAGGGTGATTTTTGTTATTTCCTTTCCATACCTGTTTTCTACAAAGCCAACATGCTGGAGGTCTTCAGTACCGATCCCCCTCAGACTACCGCATTTTGCAAATGCGGTCAACATCAGTGCCCTATTCAGGGGACTAGTTTTTCTTGTCGGCTTCTCTTTCCTCCCAGCTGGTATCAGGTCCAGAAATAGCCATTTGTTATCATCTCTCTCATATAAATTTGTGTTTATTTCATGCGCCTGTTGACTGGCGATTGTTCTCCCTACTTGCTGTCCTTTCTTTCTCATGTTGGGTTCTTCTTGTACCTGTGGTCTTACTGACCTTTGTTCAGTAACACGCTCATCCATTGGCCTTACTTTTTGTCTCGTCGTACGGATGGAGGGGGGGTTCTCAGTTGCCTCCTTGCGAATCTGCTTTTTCCTTGGTTCTCTCGGGGTCTTTGGAGACTTTGAAGTTTTTGCCTCTACATGTGTAGGTCTATGTGTTATAAATGTCGGAGCTGAGGCATTTAATCATGACTGCACCCCCCCGTCGTTGTTTCCTTCCCTTTTCTCATTCCTGCATGTTTCACTTGCCTGGATTTTCCTATCCTGTTCCTGGCCCCGAGTGTGACATACCCCCCGCGCCTTTTTATCAGAATAGGTCTTTTTGATATATACACATTGTCCGCAGACTCTGCAGCATCCTTTGCTGTTTGTTCTGTGGGTTTAGGCGATCTTTCAAAAATTACCATGCTTTCTTCTTCCGGTATTATCATGTCACTTTCCTCCCTTGGTGGGGCTATATCAGTTGGCTTTACCCTGCTTGGCAATTCGCTCTTTATTTCTCCTAGTTCTTCTTCTATTTTCTTTAGATGTTGTTTCTGAGCTTTCATCACTCTGTTGTTTGAGAGAGTTACTTCCAGGATTCCTTGAAGTGCCTTCTGAAGTAACAAGATTAAATCCATCAGCGAAGATGTAGGAGTTTCAGAGAGCACCGAATCCTGTGTAGTATTTCTGACAGGGTTTACTGGGTAACTTGTCCTTATGCTCTCTTGATGTATTGGGGATTTTTGCGGTGGGTGGTGCTGTTGAAATTGATCTGGCGCGCCTCCCCAGATAACGCTCTGGTTCTGGCCTTTATCTCCCCTGTGATCTTCATTCCCTGGTGACAACAGTGAGAACATCTTTGGTGATGATGATAGTCGAGGCGCCGAGATTTGGTGGTTTTGGCTCTGCAGTGTCTGGTTTAAAGATTTGCGGTTCACCCCTTCTTCTTCGGTGTCAAGATTAACTTCTTCCTGGCGTTCTCCCTTATCTGACCGTCTTTGATTTTCATCTGGCAAGCCTGAATTTTCACCAGTTTCTCCGCCAATTTCCACTATTTCTCCATCTAGATCCGATGTTATTGCTGGGTTTAATGATTTATAGTGTTTGCCTACAAACTCCTTTATGTTTATGTTTATGTTTATGTTTATTAAAACTTTTGTAGCGCGCTCTGTTACCACGGGGTATCCTGGCGCGGTGAGTGAATTTGAGAACAGAAGTGCTGAAACAGAGTCTGGAAGAACTACATGAGAGGGGCATTGAACAAGTGGGTCTTGAGATCTTTCTTAAACACAGCAATGGTTGGCGAGGCTCTGAGAGAGAGGGGGAGAGCATTCCAGGCAGAGGCTGCTTTAACTGAGATGGATTGGCCTCCCATACGTGCATATTTGAATTTGGGGGTGGTTAATAAACAGAGGTTGGCCGATCGAAGGGCACGGTTGGGAGTGTAGAATGAAAACCTTTTCTGCAGATATGTTGGTCCCTGGCCATGGACTGCTCTGAATGCCAACACAAGAATTTTAAACAAAATTCGATGAGGAACTAGTAGCCAGTGCAAACTGCGTAAGTGGCTACGCACGCTAGACCTCCTTGGGAGGGAGAAAAGCAGACGTACTGCAGCGTTTTGTATCACCTGCAGGCGGTGAACCATGTATGCAGGTAGACCACTAAATAAGGCGTTGGCGTAGTCGAGCCGAGATAATATCAGAGCTCGAAGGACAGACTCCTTGGCTGCCCTAGGCAGAAGAGGAAAGAATTTCCTCAGGACACGCAGGGTGCCAAAGCAGATGCCGGTCAATTTTTTTATGTGATCCGCAAACTTTAGATCTTGACCGCACCAGACCCCCAAGTTCTTAGCTGGGCCTCCCGTCGCACTGGGACAAGGCAGGTCCGAGGGCCAAATCTGGTCCTTGAAATTGTCAGGGAAGGGGCCGAAGAATAAGACCTCGGACTTATCCTCGTTGCACTTAAGCTGGACCTGTGCAAGCCACCTGAAGACTTCCGACAGACAATGTTGGACTGCTGAAGGATCGGACACACCCTTAGGCCATGTGAATAGCAGCTGAGTATCATCAGCATATGCTATTATCTTGGCTCCCAGATGTTCCGCCAGATAGAGTAGAGGGGTCATATAAACGTTAAACAGTAAAGGGCTTAACGTAGAACCCTGCGGGACTCCAGTTGACAGTCTCTTAGGGGCCGAGGAATGGGGAGGCATCCAGACCTGTTGAGTTCTGTCACTCAGGAATGATGACAGCCAGTCAAGGGCCAGCCCAGAGATGCCAACAGCACGCAGTCTGTCAATCAGTAAGGCATGTGGGACCGTATCGAAGGCGGCAGAGAGGTCCAATAAAATCAGGACCGCTCTGCCACCTCCGTCCAGGCACTCACGAACAGCCTCCGAAACCTCAACTAGAGCTGTCTCGGTACTGTAGGCAGCTCTGAATCCTGACTGAGCAGGATGTAGAGCGTGAGAAGACTCAATGAAGCTGTCCAGTTGTTTAAAGGCCACCTTTTCACATACCTTAGCCAGAGCTGGCAACAGTGAAATGGGCCGATAGCTCGATGGTAGTGCTGGGTCTGAACCGGCCTTTTTTAATAAAGGGAGCAGCTTTGCCTCCTTCCAACTTCTCGGGATCCTGGCCGTGGAAAGGGAGAGGTTAATGATGTGCGTCACCTCTTGAGTAATGGTGTCCGTTATCCCGCCCAAAACCCTGGCAGGGCAAGGGTCAGAGGGAGATCCAGACTTTAAAGCAGTCAGGATTTGCCGTATGTCCAGTTCCGAGGCCGGAAGAAAGGCAACAAGTTGGTCCTGTTGACATAGTCTATCCGATCCAAGTAGGGCAGGAGGGGTCGTAAAAGACTTTTGAGCCATTTCTAAGTCCGATTGTATTTTTGCAATTTTGTCCGTAAAATAGCAGGACAGTTTTTCACACCATTGGGCGGAAGAAGGGAGCTGGGGTTGGGCAGCACAGGGAGTTAGAAGGTTTTGGACAATTGAGAAGATCTCTTTGCTGTTGTTTTCCGCCTTCTCAATTCTGTCCGAATAATACCTACTTTTAGCTGTCTTGATCGCAGCATAGTAGTCCATTTGGGCTGCTCGTAAAGATTTCTTTGCGGCAGGCAAGTAGGCTTGTCTCCATGCTCGCTCTAGTTTTTTTCAGACCAGCTTCTGTTCTCGCAGGGCATGCGTGAACCATGGTTGGGAGGGTCGTGACCGCATTCGCCGGACGCCCCTCACGTTAGTGGAGGTAGCGACACCATTCGCTATCCAGGAATTGAATGCGTCAACAGTCGCTTCTAGCTCCATCGTTGGGGCCGGACGGGTGTCGGCAAGGGACTCAGATAAGGACATCACATTAATCCGGGGATGGTGTACCATAGAAGGGGTTTTCCTCAAACCCACAGCTAGCTGCCAGGCAAACTTGATCATATAATGATCGGACCACACCATAGGCATTGGGGGGGACAGACTAATATCAAAATTAGTACAGATTAAGTCAAGAACATGACCTCCCACATGTGTGGAAGCATCGACCCGCTGGGAGAGGTGAGCCATGCTGAAAGTCTCACTAAGACGAGTAGCTTCAGTGGTGTTCACAGAATCCACATGTATATTAAAATCGCCCAGTAGTAAGAAGCGAGAGAAGCGCAGGGCTCGTGGCACGATAACCTCCTCCAAAGATCCAATAAAATTTCCAACGTGGCCTGGTGGTCGATACAGTAGTGTGCCGCCTAAGGTAAAATGCGGACTAATGACCAGGTAGAAGTGGAGAAGTTCGGCTTCTTTGATTTTGTCCAGATGCTCGCAAGTGAGAGACCAGTGATCCCTATAGATCACGGCAACCCCCCCTCCTCTTCCCACATCGGCAGCGCGATCAACTCTACAGATTCTGAAACCACGAGGGATAGCTAACTCGACTACCGGCGAGCAGGAGTCAGTCATCCAAGTCTCAGTAACAAAGAGTAGGTCGAGATCATTATCAGCTAGAAGGTCAAAGACTTCAGCCGTGTGGCAGACAAGAGATCTGGCATTGATCAGGCCCGCTTGTATAATCTTAGTCTCATTACAGGGTTGAGTAGGCGGGGTGGCAGGACTAGGAAAAAGATAATTGCAGAAGGAGCAAGATCGGGACCGATTTTCAGAAAGCGCCCAGGAGTGTGCCGCCTCACAAGGAGGGACCTGAAGGGCTCTAAGGTCGGCAGCGGAATACCGACATGGTATAGGAGGGACAGAGGTGGAAGGAAAACGTCCAGGGGTCGGGGCCCTGTGCCCGGCCAGAGCACGGACGGGCACAGATGGGCCCTCCTTTGGCGCTCCTTCGGCGCGCAGACGGCGCGCCCGCTGCGCGCGTCCGCTGCGCGGTCGCTGACACATGGCGTTATAAACGGTCGTGCGATCTGCCGACTAGAGCGTCAACCCCGGTGCAATGCGGTCCCGCCTCACTTCCGGGAAACCGCTGGGGTCGAGCGCTGAAGCCGGGACCAGAAAGGGGCGTGTGCAAATAAGCGAAACCAATGCTACATAGGAAAATAAAGCACCCCACTGTCTGTAAAGTGCAGCAAAGTGAAGCGGAACCAGAGCACAGTAAGGGAAAGGGCAGGGGGGATTAAAAACGTTAAAATATGCAATTAATGGCAAAGAGCTAAAAACAGATGGTAGAGCTCCGCTAGCAGCGTCAAAAATAGCAGCAAGAATGATTGTGCAAAATAGCAGCGTTACAGCGTTACAGCGTTCTTCTCAAGATACTCACAGCCTGAGCACGCCACCTCAGCCGATTATAAACGGACGGGCGATCTGCCGACTAGAGCGTCAACCCCGGTGCAATGCGGTCCCGCCTCACTTCCGGGAAACCGCTGGGGTCGAGCGCTGAAGCCGGGACCAGAAAGGGGCGTGTGCAAATAAGCGAAACCAATGCTACATAGGAAAATAAAGCACCCCACTGTCTGTAAAGTGCAGCAAAGTGAAGCGGAACCAGAGCACAGTAAGGGAAAGGGCAGGGGGGATTAAAAACGTTAAAATATGCAATTAATGGCAAAGAGCTAAAAACAGATGGTAGAGCTCCGCTAGCAGCGTCAAAAATAGCAGCAAGAATGATTGTGCAAAATAGCAGCGTTACAGCGTTACAGCGTTCTTCTCAAGAGACTCACAGCCTGAGCACGCCACCTCAGCCGATTATAAACGGACGGGCGATCTGCCGACTAGAGCGTCAACCCCGGTGCAATGCGGTCCCGCCTCACTTCCGGGAAACCGCTGGGGTCGAGCGCTGAAGCCGGGACCAGAAAGGGGCGTGTGCAAATAAGCGAAACCAATGCTACATAGGAAAATAAAGCACCCCACTGTCTGTAAAGTGCAGCAAAGTGAAGCGGAACCAGAGCACAGTAAGGGAAAGGGCAGGGGGGATTAAAAACGTTAAAATATGCAATTAATGGCAAAGAGCTAAAAACAGATGGTAGAGCTCCGCTAGCAGCGTCAAAAATAGCAGCAAGAATGATTGTGCAAAATAGCAGCGTTACAGCGTTACAGCGTTCTTCTCAAGATACTCACAGCCTGAGCACGCCACCTCAGCCGATTATAAACGGACGGGCGATCTGCCGACTAGAGCGTCAACCCCGGTGCAATGCGGTCCCGCCTCACTTCCGGGAAACCGCTGGGGTCGAGCGCTGAAGCCGGGACCAGAAAGGGGCGTGTGCAAATAAGCGAAACCAATGCTACATAGGAAAATAAAGCACCCCACTGTCTGTAAAGTGCAGCAAAGTGAAGCGGAACCAGAGCACAGTAAGGGAAAGGGCAGGGGGGATTAAAAACGTTAAAATATGCAATTAATGGCAAAGAGCTAAAAACAGATGGTAGAGCTCCGCTAGCAGCGTCAAAAATAGCAGCAAGAATGATTGTGCAAAATAGCAGCGTTACAGCGTTACAGCGTTCTTCTCAAGATACTCACAGCCTGAGCACGCCACCTCAGCCGATTATAAACGGACGGGCGATCTGCCGACTAGAGCGTCAACCCCGGTGCAATGCGGTCCCGCCTCACTTCCGGGAAACCGCTGGGGTCGAGCGCTGAAGCCGGGACCAGAAAGGGGCGTGTGCAAATAAGCGAAACCAATGCTACATAGGAAAATAAAGCACCCCACTGTCTGTAAAGTGCAGCAAAGTGAAGCGGAACCAGAGCACAGTAAGGGAAAGGGCAGGGGGGATTAAAAACGTTAAAATATGCAATTAATGGCAAAGAGCTAAAAACAGATGGTAGAGCTCCGCTAGCAGCGTCAAAAATAGCTTTATGGACTTTGACGCTGCCGTGTTCTCTTTCTGTTTATTAGTTGTTTGATTGCAGCCTCTTTTTGCCTTCTGGGCATTCTTCGTTGCTCTTTTGACTTTTCTTTTCTTTCATCTCCCCTTACTATTATCCATAGATGATACATGACTTTCCTGGCTCTCATCCAGAGATTTTGAGCCCTCCAATGATTTACTCCTTCCTAGTTCATCCACCGTACGTAATTTTTGCCCTCTTTTAGGTACCATTTCTAGGTAAAAAACTGTTGTTCAACTAAAGGTGGTAACTCTTAATTATTATTTTTTACTTTTGTTAAGAGTTGTTCACTTACCTCTGTTCTGCCTTTATTGCCTTCCGCCTGCTGCCTTGCCACACTTATATTTTCTGTCGTGTTTAATAAATCTCCGACTTCTCCGTAGTGCTTAGTCTTCTTAGGGCTGGTGCTTCAATTAAACGCCCTTTTTTGCTGCCAGCTTACACATTTAGGAGCCTCCGAAGTTTTACAAGGTTTTGCCTTGCAGACTCTGCTGAATTCACTGATCCAGCTGAATGTCCGAGTCTGCAAAATGGGGGCTGAAAGGGGGCTAAATGGGGGCTGGCGGTCGGCGGCGTTCTCTGCTTCAGGTGCGTGTGCAGAGTCTCGTGACGCTCGGCGAGCCCTCCGGCTCGCGCCGCTCCCACTCCCGCTCCCCTCGTCTCACCCTGCCTTGCCCGAGGGCTCCGCTATGATCCGAGGCTGGGGTGGAAATCTGTAGCGGTTTGCACGCTTGCCCGCTTGCCGCTAGTGTCCGGCTGTCGTAGGCTTGCTCCGTGTCCTCTTGCTCCGTGTCCCCCCGCTCCTGCTCCTTACTCCCGCTCCGCGCTTGGAGCTCGGCGATTGCAGCACTTGGTCTGGCGGGGCGTGGCTTGGCTTAGGCACAGCTAGGCACGACAAGGCGAACAGAATCAGTAGATGAATAAAATACTAAAGAAGCAAGAATGTCCTCCAAGGGCTGGAGGGTGTCTTAAACATCAGCGATGACATTCTGGTGCATGCACCCACCCTGCAAGAGCACATCCAATGCCGCCATGCTGTGTTCACCCGACTCCGAGACAGCAGACTCACCCTACACCGCGAGAAGTGCGAGTTCCTGAGGAGGGACATCAGTTTCTTTGGGTACCGGTTTTCCGACGAGGGCATTGGCCCCGATCCAGACAAAGTAAAAGACATCCAGAATGCTCCTGCCCCGACGTCAGTGTCCGGAGTCCGCAGTTTCCTGGGCATGGTTACATACTGCGAATGCTTCATCAAAAATCTATTGGATCTGACTAGCCCCCTGCGAGACCTCACCAAGACCACCAGCCACTGGGTGCGGGAAGCAGATTAAGAGGAGGCATTCCAGAGAACCAAAGCCGCCCTATCAGCCAACACGACCTTGGTGTACGTTGACCTCAGGCATGAGTCCCAGCTAGTGGTGGACGCCAGCACCACGGGTCTCGGAGCAGTGCTGGCCCAGTAACAGACCTGTGGAGAGCGGGCCCCAGTCACCTGCGCCAGCAGGACCCTTACACCCACGGAGCAGCGCTACTCTTAAATCGAGAAGGAGGCCATTGCAATCTTGTGGGGTTGTCGCCACTTCCACATCTATCTGTACGGACATCCATTCGTGGTAATAACTGACCACAAACCCCTCATTCCACTCTTCCACGGGTCTTCGTCCTGCCCCCCACCGAGAATAGAGAAATGGGTACTGCAGCTTCAGGAATTCCAATTCACAAAGGAGTACCGGCCAGGCACCCGCAACCCGGCTGACTTCCTGTCTTGGCACGCTCGACCAGCCACTGAGCCAGAGGTGGCGGAGGCCACAGCCACAGAAGAGTACGTGCGCATGATCATTGAACGATCCAGGCCCCTCCCTATATCACTGGAAGAAGTGATACAAGCTACAAAAGACAACGACTGCTTCCAGATCACTATCCGAGCACTCTCCTTGGAGACTGGAGGCCACTCCAAAACCCGACGCCATTCCGCACCACAGAAGCGCAGGCCACGCTAAAGACTCTATACCGGGTGCGCGACGAGCTATCAGTCTCCACAGATGGCTGCCTCCTGAGAGGTTCTCGCCTTGTCCTACCGGGACACCTGACTCACCAAGCCACCCTCCTCGCACATGGAGCGCACCAAGGGATAGTGAAATCTAAGAACCGCCTGAGGAGCAAGGTCTGGTTTCCGGGGTATAGACCAACAAGTTGAATCCATCATCCAGCGCTGTCCAGTATGCCTAGTGACCAGCCTCCCCAGCCGACTGACTCCCTTGATCACTGAGGCTGGCACGCCGCCCCATGGGAACGAGCCAGTGCGGATCTTGGTAGCCTCCCTTGAGGGAAGTACATGCTGGTAGTCATGGACGGCTTCTCACGATACCCCGAAGTGGAAATTCTTTCCTCCACCGCAGCTGGAGATGTCATCCCCAAACTAGAAAAAATTATGGCAACTCACGGTCTGATCGGAGAGCTCCCGACGGACAATGGCCCACCCTTCACCAGCACCGAGCTCTAAGAGTATCTTTCATCCCAAGGGATAAAGCATCGCCGGGTAACCCCTAGGTGGCCACAGGTGAACGGAGAGGTGGAGCGGCTAATGCGGACACTGAACAAAACAATCCAGATAGCCATATCCGACAGACACCTCCTGGAACAAGCCATATACCAGTTCCTTCGGGAATATCGCCTCACACCTCACTGCACCACCGGAGTCTCCCCGAGCCGCCTCTGTTTCGGTAGAGTGGGGACCAACACCATCCCGCACCCCCCGGTGTGGACCGAGTCCCCAAACCCTCCAAACCAGTCAATGACACGGCGTACCAAGACCAACCAAGAGGCATCCAGGAGGAGACATGCCGAAGACAGCTCCATCACTGTTGGCCACAGAGTACTGGTGCGGGACCGCCACCTAGGTGGAAAGTTTAGGATGCCGTTCGAACTGGATCCATGGACAGTGATGGAGGTCAAAGGCACAATTATAACGGCTTCTCGAGGTACCGAAATGGTAACCAGGAATGTATCATTCTTCAATATGGTCCCCGCTGACGAGCTGGAAGAGTTCACATTGCCCGACGAGCCAAACATCACGGAACTGGACAGCCTGCTTAGGCCAGGAGGAGACAGTAACCATCGCCCGGCTACAAGCGGAGAAGAAAGTCGAGCCACCATTGTGTCGGAAGAATCCCAAAGCCAATAACGCCAAAGTAGCCAGTCGGTGCCAGAGGTTGAAGAGTCTGGGGTGCGCCTCTGACCCCTCCAGATAGAAGCAGTCAAAGTCGATACAGCCTGCGGCCTCATCCCAAGCCGTTCCAGAAGTACCAGGACTTTGTAGCCCGCTGTTGACCCCTGTAAGCCAGAAGCAGAAGAACCCTGGCGTGCCAAGTAAGACTGTTTCATAAGTGCTTTATCTGTCAGAGACTGATGATTATTGTTTTGAAGTTTAAACTGTTGATCCAGTGATGTTTTGTTGGTTCTTTGGGTAAAGGAGGAATGTAATGTTGTCCTAATGGACCAGCCCACCTCACAGTCATATTGAGGGGTGGTCTCTGCAGACCCCGAGGACGTCACCCAAAATAGGCTGCCCAGCCTGTGCAAGGCCAGCACGTGGAGTAGTTAATAAATAGCCCAGGGAACTGGGCGTGGTTCAGTGTGTATCTGGCCACCACCACATAACATGTGTGACTGTGTCTGTGTTCAGCCAGGCCCCTGAGCCCACAGCGCTACAGGGTGCAGTACTCTAAACCCGAGTGAGTTGTAAGCACATCGGAATACCTACGATATCTGATTGTGTGGGAAACAGAACCCAAGATACTGAGACTATAAAAATGAAGAGACTGTGAAAATAGAATGAAATTGTGTACAAATACAGACGGCCCCTATCTTAAGATGACCCGACTGAGTCAGAGTTATACTGGACGAAAGATCTAGAATCAGGTCAGATACCAGAAAAGCCTAAAAGAAATAAACATAAGAGAATAGAGTGTGAAGAAGGAGTAAAAATTAGAACAAGAAAAACCCCAAAATGCAATGAACAGTGTCAGAGACAAAGAAGAACACAGTGTAAAAAATAGGATATTGCCATGGGGTAGCCCATTGTACAAACTAACAGTGAGAAAAACAACACCGTACACAAGTATGGAAAATATACCAAAATGTAGACAAGCTGAACAACAAATAACAAGCAAAATGATCACAAAAAGCAGGGCATATCCAACTTATCATTTAACCCGGCGGGAATCATAGTTTGTAATGACTTAATCCACCAAACTTTGCGTTGAGACAACAGTCTAGCATTGTCCCTGTCAGGTTTACACACTAACATCTCTAAGATCATGAATCTGAGTTGTGCAATGGTGTGGTGATTGTCTAACCAGTGTGTGATTTCAGGCTTCTAGTTCAAATTGTGCTCTTGTTTTCTGTGATCCTAGTTTTAATTTTGCGTTCAGTCTTGCCCACATATAATAAGCTGCAGAAACATTTTATGCAATAGATGATAAATCTGGAGTTGCAGTATCCCGTGTATCTGAGTTGTATTTGTTTGCCAGAGTGGGGATGATTAGTTTTATTCCCTAGTATCACATTAGTACAGTTGACACAATTATGGCATTTATGCATGCTAGTGTCTGAGGCCTTAGTGAACTGTGAGACCTGAGTGAGCATGTCTTTAATGTTTCTATTCCTAGTGTGTGCGAACAATGGATCCTGGTTGAATAACCCTTTAAAATTCAGTTCAGTTTTCAATAACTCCCATCTTGATTTAATGATCTTCTTAATGGCCACCGATCTGGTGGAATATTTAGAAACAAAACCCATCCAATTTTGTGGTTGTCTTGGTTTAGATAAGAGTAAATCTTCCTCCTCAAGGTCTCTATTTTTTGTCACAGCTTGAATTAAAGTTGCTTATGGATAGCCACGCAGTTGGAAATCAAGGCATTGACTATCTATAGTTGATGCCAAAGTGTTGTCCTCACACATGATTCTCTTGGTTCTCGGCATCTGTGAGAAAGGTAAATTCTGTAGCAATCAGGGTGGATGGAATCTGGAAAACAGCAACAAATTATTCCCATCTGTAAGTTTTTTAAAGACAGAAGTGTGCAATTTGTTGGAGCCCTTGGTAATTAATACATCCAAAAATGATAAGCTGGTAGAACTGATGGAATAAATAAACTGAATAGGAGGGTTCTTCAGGTTGAGTTCCTGGATTCTGGATTCCAACTGAGTGGCTGAGTTGTTCCAAATTAGAAAGATGATGTCAATTAATCTGACATAAAAAACAAGATTAGAGTGCCACTATTCATCCGAGAAAATGAAATCATGTTCAAACATGGCCATGATGGTGTTGGCGTAGGCCGGAGCCCCAGAAAAGCCCATTGATGTCCCGCTTATTTGTAAAAAGAATTCATCCATCCATTGTAGGCAGCTGTTTTGGAGACAAAAAGTCAAATGTTCCAAGATGAAAATTTTATTAGCCCTATTTCGGGCAACTGAAGAGCCTATTCGCAAGATTCAAGGCCTTCCTGAAGAGGTATTGAGGTGTACAATGCTGTGACTTCAATTGAACACAATAACCAATTGGTGTTGTACTGAGATCCAACTGTGTTCAGTACTTGGAGGAAGTGTGTAGTGTCTTTAATTTAACTTTTCCAATTTTGTACGAAGGATTGTAAAACATGGTCCACATATTGACCTGCAGGTGTGAAAGTGACTCACACCCAGACACAATAGGTCAAAAGGGAGGATTTTTCAAACTTTTGTGTACTTTGGGTAGCATGTAGAATCGTGGTCGCCTGGGATGTGACACTTTGAGGAATCTGTAAGTGTTGTTAGTAATCCACTGCATGTCCACAGCATTCTCTAAAATCCTGTTCAGAGATGCCGACATTTCATGTGTAGGATCCTGATCAAGTTTGATATTAGTGTTGGAATCTTGAAGATGTTCAGCAACCTGGTTACAAATGAGGACATAGCAGTACTTAGGAGGGACTAACAAGCCTATTGATTAATCTGAAGCCAGCATTTACAAAGGACAATGAATGACCCAAGCCAATGAAAAATTGGGGCAGAGAGTGGATGGAGCTTCAAATCCATATTCTAATACAGCATGCCTCGCAGAGCAGCTCATGCGCTGCCCAGGCTCGACCTAAAATGGGAGAGGTGGAGATGACAATGGTCAATCTGGACTTTGATGGGCAGGGCAATACAAAGGACGAGCTAGGCAGGATCAGGATAGACTCAGAAGTGGCATGTGCTAATAAAAATGGCCACACGCATGGGTCAAGCACTTTATTTTCAGCACAAAATGTGTTTTTGAATTTTTTTTCTGTGCTCCAGATTCTGAGACCAAATTTGACTCAAAACACATAATTTTATATAATTTTTCAGGAATTTCACATAATTAATACAACCCAGTCATAACCTGCTTAGAGTGGCACCTGGGGTTTGAGGTCTCTCTGGCCTCTTAGCCACCAAGAGTGTAGTTTTTCTGCTCTCCCTCAAGTCGCCAGTACAGAATACAGCCTCCAGCTCCTCCCCAATTATGCATGCCATTATGAGTTTCCAGGCCCAGAGTCAGGGTAAATCTGAGAGATCAATTCTGCATTTTTTTCCTTATTCAGGACTTTCCATTCTCATTTTCCTCCTGTGCAAGAAAAACATATGAACGGAAATTCATTAGGTTTTAACAGGTGAGTATCCGCATAAAGTAGGCCTTCAGAGCAGGAGCTGCTTAAATTTCCAATACCTTAGTAAACGTACCTCCTGAGGTTTGAAGCACTCTGGCTTCATTGATCACTTACTTTAGCTATTAAGCGGGACATGTTTCTGCTTTCTCTACAGTCACCAAGGCCAGACATATCGTATCTGACCAGTATCTCCTACCCAATTACAGGTATATATGAATTTCCAGGTCCAGAATCAGAGAAAACATGTGAGACCAATTCTTAATTTGTTCATAATTCTTAGACCATGTTTGTGCTGGTTTTCCTCCTTGAGGAACGAGTGCACAGAAGCTCAGTATGTTCAACTGGATGAATTACCACATCAAGTTAAACTTGTGAACGAGAGGGATGCAGACCACCCTCCATCAGAGATACTCCTGTCATTAACTTATAATTAGGCCCTTAGTGATGGATCAGTCCCTTTTGTGTGCAGGTAATGAGTGGCAAGTGATTAGGTAGACATATAGGGGCATATTATCAAGGGGGGGCGATAGGCAATTTTCGCCACTTTAGCAGCCGTTTTTGGCCGCTAAGCGGCGATAATACTATCGCCCTATTAGCAAGCTGTCGCTAACAGCAGTTAGCAACAGCTTGTAGGCGATAGCGAGCGGTTTGGGGCCCGCTTTGCATGTCAGCGATATTTATCGCTAATGACATGCAAAGTGGGCGTACCCAACCTGTTAGCGACTGAAAGCAGTCGCTAACATCGCTATCTCCCATTAGCAACACAGGCGTAGCGATGGAAATATTCACGCTAAGCGCGAATATCTCCAAAATCTAACACCTGCTCAGACCAGTTCTTAGTGGTACAAAAGGGGATGGTGATGGATGGAGTATCTGAACCAATCAAACACTCACACTCAGTCAACAGATCTGGCTTTAATCCATCAACGTTCTTTTGCCCACTCTGCCACCCCAGTTCAGACATGGCCATATGCAAATCAGTCTGACCCTGTGCCTCATGGGAACAGTCCAGCCCGAACTGCCATGCCATGCCTTCCCTGGACCGGAAACGAACTTCCGAGGACCGGTTTCTGGCATTTCAGCCGTCTTCAGCCAGGCTTGCTTGAATCCAGTGGCAAAGCGAGCAAGGGACTCATGTCTGAGCATACCCTGCCAACTTATGGCGAACAAAGTGGTACAAAAGGGGGTGGTGATGGATGGAGCATCTGAACCAATCAAACACTCACACCCAGTAACAGATCAGGGTTTAATCCATCACCGTTCTTTAGCCCACTCTGCCACCCCAGTTCAGACATGGCCATATGCAAATCAGTCTGACCCTGTGCCTCATGGGAACAGTCCAGCCCGAACTGCCAAGCCATGCCTTCCCTGGACCGGAAACAAGCTTCTGAGGACCGGTTTCGGGCATTTCAGCCGTCATCAGCCCGGCTTGCTTGAATCCAGTGGCAAAGTGAGCAAGGGACTCACGTCTGAGCATACCCTGCCAACTTACGGCGAACAAAGTGGTACAAAAGGGGGTGGTGATGGACGGAGCATCTGAACCAATCAAACACTCACACCCAGTCAACAGATCTGGGTTTAATCCATCACCGTTCTTTAGCCCACTCTGCCACCCTAGTTCAGACATGGCCATATGCATATCAGTCTGACCCTGTGCCTCATGGGAACAGTCCAGCCCGAACTCCCAAGCATGCCTTCCCTGGACCGGAAACAAGCTTCCGAGGACCGGTTTCTGGCATTTCGGTCGTCTTCAGCCCGGCTTGCTTGAATCCAGTGGCAAAGTGAGCAAGGGACTCACGTCTGAGCATACCCTGCCAACTTATGGCGAACAAAGTGGTACAAAAGGGGGTGGTGATGGACGGACCATCTGAACCAATCAAACACTCACACCCAGTCAACAGATCTGGGTTTAATCCATCACCGTTCTTTAGCCCACTCTGCCACCCCAGTTCAGACATGGCCATATGCAAATCAGTCTGACCCTAGGATGCTTGGCAGTTCGGTCTGGACTGTTCTCATGAGGCACAGGGTTAAGACTGATTTGCATAAGGCCATGTCTGAACTGGGGTGGCTTGGTGAGCAAAATAACGATGGAGTAAACCCAGATCTGTGACTGGGGGTGAATGTTTTGCCATTGTGCAACATTCCGTCCATCATCTTGTGTGTTTTGCTGTTCACCCTATGTGGGAAGGGTATGCCCAGACGTGGGTCCCCTGCTCACTAAGCCACTGGAGTCAAGCTATCCTGGCTGAAGACGGCTGATAGCCAGAAACCGGCCCTAGGATGCTTGATTCCGGTCCAGAAAAGACATTGCTTGGCAGTTCGGTCTGGACTGTTCCCATGAGGCACAGGGTCAAGACTGATTTGCATATGGCTATGTCTGAACTGGGGTGGCTTGGTGAGCAAAATAACGATGGATTAAACCCAGATCTGTGACTGGGGGTGAATGTTTTGCAATTGTGCAACATTCCGTCCATCATCTTTTGTGTTTTGCTGTTCACCCTATGTGGGAAGAGTATGACCAGATGTGGGTCCCTTGCTCACTAAGCCACTGGAGTCAAGCTATCCTGGCTGAAGACGGCTGAAAGCCAGAAACCAGTCCTAGGATGCTTGATTCCGGTCCAGGAAAGACATGGCTTGGCAGTTCGGTCTGGACTGTTCCCATGAGGCACAGGGTCAAGACTGATTTGCATATGGCCATGCCTGAACTGGGGTGGCTTGGTGAGCAAAATAACGATGAATTAAACCCGTATCTGTGACTGGGGGTGAATGTTTTGCCATTGTGCAACATTCTGTCCATCATCTTGTGTGTTTTGCAGACAAGTTCTTAGCCATTATATCCAATGGGAGGTTTATATAATGGCTAAGACCCTGTTAGCAATAATGCGTGAATATCGCTGTATTCTCAGCGATATTCACGGATTTTGCCGCTATCACCGGGAATTTTATCGCTTTTGAGATAAACGTTGTTAATAGCACTTTATCTCAGCGATAAAATCCCGTGATGCGCGGCGATAAAATTGCCGCTAACTCTACTTAGCGATAAATATCGCTATTTGTTGATAAAATGCCCCTGAGTTATTCTGGAAGACAATAACTCCTCAAAGGTTTTCAAGCCGCATTGTCTTCAACACTTTGGGATTATTT
Source organism: Lissotriton vulgaris (assembly GCF_964263255.1). Classification (NCBI taxonomy): domain Eukaryota; kingdom Metazoa; phylum Chordata; class Amphibia; order Caudata; family Salamandridae; genus Lissotriton; species Lissotriton vulgaris. The sequence continues at coordinate 1,068,833,391 of NC_141694.1, read as the reverse complement.
GCCAGCCTCTTTGCCGGTGTTACTGTACTCATTAATTAACTGGAGCTACTAGAGGACAAGAAATGAACAGCTATCCTTCGTTCCCCTGATCATGTTACAAAAGCTCCTTTTTATCAGACCTGATCTCTGATTATAATGCTCATTCCTTGCCGCGTGTGTGCTTGAGCATCGACCCTCATCCCACCACTTTATTTGTTCTTTTATTCTTCCATTCCTGGGAAGGAGTCTCCGATTCCTTAGAATCAATCTAGTGCCATCCTTAACCAGTACATGTCCTATATACAAAATCTCACAATGTTCGATCAACATTGCCATATTAGACTACATCTGTTTATCTTCTGATATTTGCCGTTTTGGAATTTTTAACAAAATATACAACTACAAAAAGTGTGTAAGCTATTAATCTAGGACTAGCTGAATTGTTTACACCTGGAATAAACAATCTGATTTCTCTGCCAGCTCCGAGCAATTATACCTACAAAATATGACACAGAAAACCCACGTAATCCTAGAAGCCTGGGTTGCTCTCCTCCCTCACATCCTCTTCTAGATATTATGAGCATTGTCAACATTTTAAAAGCTCCTCGCAAGGAATCACAGCGCCTAACTTGGACCAACAAAACGTTTTTGCTACCGCTGCCAAAATAGCGTTTCAATTATTGCTATCCCTGCATGGGTATACATATTGTTGCAGGTAAACAGAATGAAATATCCCTGGCTTGTGTTCCTCTTAGAGGCTACCTACTCTTATCTTGGTCCAAAGCTGCCACTCTCCCTATCTTTTGTATGAAGTTATTTTGATCACATGGTCATAGAGCACTCTTGAGAGGTTAACAATGCTGGTTTGCTCCTTAAAATAATGTACTGTGCGTTTTTGGCAACATGTGCAGAAAAAATGGAGGATAAATAACTATCAAAATATACTTCACTAAAAGTGTCCTCCATTTACATAGGTGCTGAACTGGACTATTAGAACATAGGCAATAGATTGATTTATGTTAATTGCGCACTCCGACTTGAGTTAGAGTTGGGTCCACCTTTTGTTTCTGTAAAAGCCATGACAGAGGAAAATCCACTGGCAAATGTACTCCACTGTCCTTGGTTTGCCTACTGTGCCACTCCAGATGGGGAGCAACCATATGCAAATAAGCATTAGTCCTGATCCAATCAAAACAGTCAAGCCTGAAATGCCAGACCACACACCCTTCTAGTAAGAACATAAGCAACATTCATTAGATTGGGTCAATCCTTGTTGGACCATATCAGTAGTGATGTGTAGCATGGATTCTATGGCACAACAAGCAAATGACCTACTTCTGGACATAGCCTATGCATTTAGGGAAAACACTGGTGGCTGAGTCTCTTTCTAGCATCCCACTTATCACCATTTTTGTTTTCATGTGACACTCAGGCACAACATGGTATTACAATGATCCCTCTACCAGCAATCTGGATTCATAGTTTCAGAATAGATTCAAGAGAGTCTCCAGCTAAAAGATGGGGTTGGAGGAGGAAAGGGAAAGAAGAGAAAATTCGATCTGGAACCTAGTAGAGTGGAAAATAAAGCCAATATCTTTATGACTGCCCCTAATGAGACTACAGTTGCACTGCCATCTACATTCACTCATAAATCAATCAGTTGTAATGGTCTAAATTCATTTTTAATAAAGGTAACAATCTACAATCAAGCACACAGTGAATGGACCATATGAGCCTGCTCCAATCAAGCATGAATTAGAAACACATGTTAGCATACTTTTAAATATTGTCATTGGTAGAGTTTAAACAATTGGAGATTGTGGATCCAATTGTGGAGCTTAGGGATTTGAAGGAGATAGTCAAAATGACAAAGTATCAGAAGACATAGTCATAACAAAGACCAATAGAGACAAGGATCACTCATTTAGTCACACCAGAAAACAACAAGGTGCACCTTCCAAAAACCTTGACAGGGTGTACTGAATGGTGGGCTATTGGAAAAAGTATTTGCTCCGAATGCAGGGAACATTCACAGTGTATTCCTCCATCTCCTTGCTGACCTCCAGGTACAGAAGCTCACCTTAAACAGAGGGTTGCACTCTAAGCATGGGCTGAAAATCCGTTCCGCTCGCGGAAATTGCGAATTTTTGTCAATTTCAAGGTCCGCGAATCGTGTGAAATTGTCAAAGAATTCGCGATTCGCGAGTTGCCAGATTTTTTTGCTTGGTCGCGCTTCAAAAATACAATCTCGCACGCGCTGCATTGACTTACCGTGATTCTGAGTTCGCCGAGTTGTTTTCTTCCCGGTTTGCGTGCGCTGCGCCAGTTTCAAACTTGCTGCGTGATCGCGCAAGACTTTTGGACCGCGAGTACGTCATAGCGTCCCGTCATCTTGCACTGGGAGACTTTCAGAATTCGAATACGTCATAAAGGCCCGCGATCACGCATCGCAAGAGTAAACAATTGCTAACACGTAGATGCGCCGCGCAGCTGACATCCGGCGGGAGATTTGAACAGCTCGCTCTCCCGAAATAGCAAAAATTGCAATTCTGCACAAGAAATCTATTGCTGGCACCATAAACCTTCTGAAATTGATAATTTGGATCAGAATACCTCCTCAGATTGTCATTTGGCTGCACTATTTTTTTGTGCAAGGAGTGCATTTTTGGGGGGTTGGGAGGAAAGAAGTGCCCCAGAGTTTCCAACTTCTTGTTCCTGTCCAGCAGGCTCCTCCCAGTGCTTTGTCCATGTCCTGGTCACTTTTCATTTGGATCTGGAGCTGGAAGGATTACTCTTTGCCTGCTGCTGAATATTTGTATTTGAGGACTTTTTGTTTGGATCACTTTTGGAGTTGAGATTTTTCAAGTAAGTTAGTGTTGTTTGTTTGGTGCATTGCAGTTGCTGCAACTACAATTTATAAACTTTTTCACAACTTTAAAAAAATATATATTGTGGATAGCCACAGTATCTAGTAGGCCCAGGGTTAGTCATGGGTGCACGAAACAACTGTTTCTGTGAGTTTTTTTAACTTAAATATAATTTATGGCATGGAATTGAATAGCTCACTGTTATTATATCTATGTGGATGTTTTTTGTAATTTTGGGGTGCGTGTTAAAGCCACACTAGCCAGTAGGCCCAGGGGTAGTCAGTGGTGCATAGGCCATGTCTTTCTGTGGGGTCTCTTGAATTTAAACATCATTTAGGGCATGGATGGCATTGGATTGGGGTGATTTTTGTGTGTATTTCAATTTTTTGGGTGTTGTTGGGGCCTGATCCAGGGCCTGGCCATGTGGGTGGGGCCATTTTGAGGCCTGGTCCAGGGCGTGGCCATGTGGGTGTGGGTCTAGGGGCCATTTTGAAGCCAGGCAGTGTGCTTTGTGCAATAGGCCTGCACCCAGTCTGCCTTGCTTTCATCCATTATGCCCAGGGGCAGTCAGTGGTGCATGGGCCAAGTCTTTCTGTGGGGTCTCTTGAATTTAAACATCATTTAGGGCATGGATGGCATTGGATTGGGGTGATTGTTGTGTGTATTTCGATTTTTTGGGTGTTGTTGGGTCCTGGTCCAGGGCCTGGCCATGTGGGTGGGGGCCATTTTGAGGTCTGGACCCGGGCCTGGCCTTGTAGGTGGGGTCTAGGGGCCATTTTGAAGCCAGGCAGTGTTCTTTGTGCCATTGGCCTGCACCTAGTCTGCCTTGCTTTCATCCATTATGCCCAGGGGTAAACAACTCTCTCTGTGTGGTCTCTCTTCTATTAATTTAAAAATCCATTTTGGATTAGAATTGCAATTTTTATTTTGGTTCTTTCCGTTTTTGGGTGTGTTGTGTTAATAATAATAAATGCCTAGTTGCAAATATTAATTGAAGCACGACATATGCAAAATTTATTTAACTGATGTTCCTCTGGCTTCCTTTGCTTTAGCTGTTCAAAGTCTGACAACCAGGAATCATCCTCATCATCATCACTTGTTGTAGTGCCAGGAAGAAGTCCTGCTGCGGTGTGTGCACAACGTCACGTGACGTCACGTGTTGTGGCCTCAGACAACTCTGCAACTCGTGCAACTGCGCCCTGCTATTCTGACATCTGAAAAAGATGGGCCCAAAGAAAGGAGGCCGTAGCTCCTCTACCAAGAAAGTTGCCAGTGCCACTGCCAGTAAGAAGGAGCAGACGAAGCAAGTGGCACCACTTACCAAGGAGACTGGTGTGCCGACAGACACTTTTTTGGGGGGAGAAAAACTACGCCTGCAGCAGCGGTGTCCACCGGGGACCAAGCAGGGAGCAGCACCTCCGTTTCATTGGTCTCAGTGCCACCATGCCAAGTTAGGCCCAAGTCCATGAGTGCCGCAGAGGCAACCTCTTTAATTGCTCTTTCATCATCGACCAGTGATGTTGGCGTTGACTCATCGCAAAGTAGCATCCAATCAACACAGGTTGTAACTCATCTGATGAGTGTTCAACCACAGCCGCAATGACAACCACAGGTGCAGCAAGGAGAGGCGCAAGGAGAGGCGCAAGGAGAGGCGCAAGTAGTGGCGCAAGGGGAGGCGCAAGGAGTGGCACTAGAAGAGATGCAAGGAGTGGCACTAGGAGAGGCGCAAGGAGTGGCACTAGGAGTGGTGCAAGGAGTGGCGCAAGGAGTGGCGCAAGTAGTGGCACAAGTAGAGGCGCAAGTAGAGGCGCAAGTAGAGGCGCAAGTAGAGGCGCATGGAGAGGCACAACTGCCCACAATACTTGTTCCTCCAGAAGTAGGGGCACATCAGGAAATCGAGATTCAAGCGGAGGTATCATCCAAGCAAGCCACTCCTCTTGATTATCCATTGTCTTCCAGATCCCCAGCAAGAAAAAGGTCAAGAAGGGCTAGTACAAGTTCTTCTTCAAGCCCCCTTCCTTCTGATGATCTAGATCTTGATTGGCACCCACAAATGCAGTCTGAAAGGGAGGCACACCATGAGCCGACAAAGCTAGCTAAAAGGAAGGTTCCAGCATGGCTTTCACTTATGGGTGAAGACGAAGAAGAAGTAGAAGTGGTGTATTCTGCTGCTGAAGAACAGTCTGACGATGATGACCCAGTCATCACAGTCGTCACTCCAGCCCCAGCGGGCATGCAGCAGACAGACATTTTTACCCTATCCAGAAATGCTGCTGAGCAGGGTGTGTGTGGCTTGGCACCACTGGTGGTAGCACCACCAACACAGGTAACTACTACACCAACACGACCTACAGCTTCTATATTTTCTCGTCAGAAGGGCCAGCAGGGATCTCCATCCAGCTCGACCTCCATTACCTCAAGTAGTTGTGCTAAAAGTGCAAAACAGAGTCAAATTCCGCCACTTCATCTGGCATTGACAGTAGCTCCTCCACCACCACCACCAGAAATCTCCAGTCCCCAGTTTGGGACTTCTTTAGTATTAGCAAAAAGGCGGAAAACCTAGTCATTTGTTCAATTTGAAAACAAGTAGTTAGTCGGGGTAAGCTTGGTACGAACTATGGTACCGGAGGCCAGAGAGGTCATCTCAAAAAACACCACATTATCCAGTGGGAGGCGCACCTAAGTAACATCCGGAAAGCCAAAAGTACAAATCCAAATGTAGACATAGATATTGCATCTGATGATGAGGAGGAGCTGATCGTGCGGGGGGGAGGTGAACAACCGAGAAACATTTTTTCTGGTACACACAGTACCCCTGGCAGCAGTACTGCAGTGGTAGCACCCACACCCTCCTCTACCCCAGCAACATCAAGGAGGCACAGTGGTCTGGTAAAGACACCAATGCGAAAAAGTACGTCAATGAGCCTAACTGGGTTGAAGAGGTCTGGATCCTCATCACATATGAAAATGGTCCAGACCACCATTAAAAGCATGTTTTGGTCGGAGGCGCCATTGGAACGCAACCACCCAACCGCACGTCTTTATAATGCAATGCTGGCTAAAATGTTAGCGCTGGACCTTCTCCTTTTTTCTTTCGTGGAAGGGGTGGGTTTTCTAGAATTTGTGGCAACAGGCTGCCCTAAATGGAAGGTTCCTAGCCGGTCAAATTTTGCCAGAGTTGCGGTTCCAGCACTACATCAGGATGTGCTGGAGGTGATTGGGGCAGCTTTGCAGAAGAGTGCTGTTCACACTATCCACCTGACAACAGACATGTGGACCAGTTGCCAAGCCGTTGATTACATGTGCATCACTGAACACTGGGTCTCTTTTGCGGGGGTTAGAGACAAGATAGCTGCAGGTGGTCACAGTGCCACAATTTTTCAAGCCACTCGGAAACATGCAACAGTAGCCATGTTTGCCATGGAGAAATCTCATACTGCTGTAAACATTTTGGAGGAGTTTAACAGTAAGGTCTTTGAATGGCTGCATCCAATAAAGTGCATGATTGGTTATGTTTCCACGGATAATGGCAGTAATTTAGCTAGGGCCATGTCTGATGGTGGCTATTTCAGAGTGCTGTGTTTGGCGCACAGTTTTAACATTGTTGTTCAAGATTTCTTGAACTAGGAAAACAGTCAGCAAGTTACTGACCACCTGCCGAGGAATCTGCACACATTTCAGCCATTCTTTTAAGGCCCAGAAGCAGCTGAGGATCATTCAACGTGTCTGTAGAGTGCCAGTCAGAGGACTCATCCAGGAGGGGGCAACACTTTGGAACTCAACCTTCCACATGCTTGAGCGTCTGTTTGAGCAGTACATGGTAATCAATGAGTATGTCTTTAACGCACTGGGTGCTTCTAAGAAAGACATGAGGCTAGAGGTGGAGGAATAGGACCTAGTTAAAAGCCTGAACAATATGCTTCGTCCTTTTGAGGTCTTCACGCGTGAAGTCAGCAGGGAGGACTGTACTTTGGGCAAAGCTATCCCATTGTTGTGCATGCTAGAGCACCAACTGAAGGCGGTATCTTCAATGTTCAAAGATGATGCTGATAAGCAAGACGCATATCAGTTGGCGGAGATCTTATTAACCCGCCTACTTGACAATGCAAGGCTTAAAGGAATACATTGTGAACAACATTACATTTGTGCCACTATTCTGGATCCACAGTACAAAAAGGCACTGGTCAGCAATACATTCATTCCTTTCAATGAAGCAGATGTTTCAAAAAGTACAAACATTGGCTAGCTCTGTCAGCCACTTGGTTAAAAAAAGAGCGGCAGGAAATTGAAGAAACTGCCACAAGTACTACTGAATCAGCAGGCCATCCGGCGTCAAGGTCTACTTCTGTCACCTAAGGCAGTCACTTTACCTCAGAGCCTTTACCGACAACAGCAACCGTATCATCATCATCACCTGCACCAGGCCCAGCCATAATATTGTCGGAAGCGGATTGGATAACTCATCAAGGGTTTGCTCGTTCCAGTGTTGATGCAAAGGCCACAGATGGTACGCAAAGTGGAGCACCCCTGGATGACTTTAAGTGGATGGTGCAGACCTATCTGAATGACCCAACAGAGGTCTTCATTGATCATAACCCATTGCTGTATTGGTATGGGAAATGGGGTCAATGGCCACTGATCACCAAGCTGGTTCTAAATTATTTGTCTTGCCCACTCGCAAGTGTGTCTTCTGAACGTGTTTTCAGTGCTGCCATTGTGACTTCAAAAAGGACCTGCCTCTTGTCCAAAGATGTGGAGAGGTTGATAATGATCAAGATGAATCAGCACTTCATACCACCAGATTACAAAATACGTGAATCCACGCAGGATGAAGAGGACACCGACTTAGGTGACGGAAGTTCTTCTCTGTTAGCTGACCTACTCCTGTTTCAATTCACAGAGTTTGAGGACAAGCTCTACTTCCCTGACACCTAGGCCTGAAATACTGACTTTCTTTTTTTTCGTCCTTATTCACTTTTATTCCTGTGTGTCTTTCTTTGTTTTGCAACTTTTACCACAACAAAACTCTAATCACAACAAATCCATCAGCAGCGCTGTCTTTGTCTTATTCCCTTATTGAAGGTGCCGCTGTCTGCATTCCTGAAGTTCACAAGTTCACAACTCAGTCATGCTCCTCTATCCTCCTCCTCCAGACTCCCTCTATCCATTTCCCTCAAGGTAGATGGCTGGATTACGCAGAATCAAGAATCTGTCACTTCGTAGACGAGTCCCCTCAAAAGAAGTGGGACTGGAATTACTGACTATATGCTGACTGTTACTTCTAAAATTGACACGAGAGGCTGCCCTGCTGGCCTTCACTTGAAGAATAAGATGCAGACAAAAAGTCGAACAGGTAATGAATAATGAGATGGCATGCAGTGGACCACACTGGCGGTCTAGCTCTGATGAAAGCAATCGCTGTTTGTTTGTTGTGCATGAAATGAATCATATGTGTTCTGTTATTATTTAATCTTTTACACACTAAATGTAACTCAAGTCTACTCTGTTTTTCCCTTGTTTAATTCAAATTGTACTTCTACTGCAGGGGCCACTACGTTGCATTTTTTAATATGGAAAATGTCCTTGGACTCACTGTGTCTGCATGAACAACATTGAGTTTGCCAATACCATGATCATGATGAGTCTTGATGATCAAAGTTTATATCTTTACAGTCACTCACTGGGATGGATGGATCATCATCGTCGGTTTACGGAAGAACTATGGCCATTTCGCGAGTGGCAAACAGGTAAACAAGTCAACAAGAACCACAGCAGAACTACATGTGTGTCTAGTCGTGGTATGGAGTGGTCGAGCCAGTGTAGTGTTGTTATGCCTGAGTCCAGACAGCAGTTCATGTAAAATTGCGGCTATGTGGCTTGCTGCATAAAATTAGATCTGCTTTGTCTGTCTGTGTCAAAGAGGTATGCTACATGGAGGTTGGTTTACTCAGTGGTGCCTGCCTTGACCGTCTCCATGGCCTTGGACTGCTGTGTGCTAATTACTATCCTTGAAAAGGAGACTCAGAGTACGCACTTTAGAAATGATGCTTGTATGTAATACTGTTGCCTCTGAAAGTGAAAGTGTTATTTTTGCACTACACACCGTACTTTATATATTTTTTTTTCTCTGTGGTGTTTTAATATCCCTTTCTGTTTTTCCATTGTCAATTACAGGCCGGATTTCCTTTAACCCTGGGCGTTGGGAAAAACATTAACTCAGGCTTACCATAGCAATCTGCAATTCCGCTTCCGCCAGGCAGGCAGTGGACAGTGTGTCTGGTCACCAAGATTGATCGACAGAGTGTCAGATGGAATGGAGGAGTACCGTGAACAAGAGAAATGGCTGGATGCATGCAACTTACCAAATGAACAGTACAACTACAACATACAGTTACAGTATCCTCTTCACTTCTCCTTATCTTTTAAATAATGTTATTGTTGTGAACTTCTATGAGTGCGACTCTGTGCTTTTTATCTCTGCTTCAAATTCATCCCTACAGCTATTTGATACATTTCTTTTCTATTTTTAAAACTAATTTTTTAATGTACTAATATGTGTTTATTCTCTCTGAGGGCAGATAGGCAAGTGAAATTGCATAATTACTGCAGCCCTGTACTGTGAAATTGTTTATTCATAGTTAGTAAGTTGTAGTAACTACTACTTTTCAGTAACCTAGCCATCCATTTAGCAAACAAGTTCATGCATGCAGTGCACTTCCTTTATGTCCCTTAAAAGATTTATGGATATCTTCATATCCAAAGATTTGTTTTTCTTCATTTGTTGTTTGACCATGCTGTTTTTTTCCTCTCGCCACAAAACTTTCCCAAACCCCCCATTCCAATCCAATTTTCTAACCCTAACCCTCGTCCCCCGGGCTGTGTGGTTTTCATTGAGGTGTGACAGACTAAATGACAACAATAATTCCACACACTTGCTGGGGAGGATAAGTTCAAAGCAAGAGAAAATACATTTCAAGGCTGGTGAAGAAACCCGAGGATATATTCTTATTCTTATTCTGCTTAACACACACCTATGAGTATTTGCAAATCAAATTAGAATTTTATGTGCGCCATCGAGTGAATTCATCATCAACAACATCCTCCTCCTACACGTGACGGCTGCTGTGTCCTTCACCTTCAGTACTATTTCTTGTAGCAGCCAAACTCCACGCAACTAGTAGTTATATTTTGAATACTTTAGCATTGCTTAGGCTATAATTGATGGCACTGTTCTTGTGTACTGTACTATCTATCGTACTGTTCTAATGATCCGCTCAGGCCACTTAATGTTTCATTTCCTTTTTTTCATATGCTGCTAATGCCAGTTTGTACCACTACTACTACCACCACAACGATGACATTTCATCCGTCCAGGATTCCATAGCCAACCTTAATCGCCATTTGCCACGCAGCCAGATCTGTGCCTAGCCCTATTCTCAAACACGAATCACAGGTAAGATAAGCATTTTGAGGGAGGAAGAATAATGAAGTAGGAGGAGAGAAGAGGCTGACGGTAGTATAGTAAAGTAGTAGGACAATTGAATTCACTAACTATGTCAGTGGCACTTTTGTACAAATTTGGGCGATTAGAGAATTTGAATCAACCAGCCAGTTAAGTTTCAGGAAAACAAACGTACAGTTAAACCCCCCTGCCTCCCCCACAAAACAGTAAAAAAACAAGTATGCTATGTTTAAGTTGAAATAAATAATTATTTGAGCCCTAACAAAAATAAACTGTCCCACAAGAAGACCCGACCCACCCCACTCCCCATCCCTAAACAATGTCCATGAAATCAGTCCCCAAAAGTCTAAAAAAAACAACGCCCAATTCCCACCCCCCAAAAGTCTTTAAAAAAGGGGCAAGGGACAGTCTCTCTACTTCCGCCGGTGGTGTCCTTTGGCCAGGTGGTCACGCTGCTCTCTCCCGAGGTCTTTGAGCAGGTCCTTTAGCCTCGCCACCTTCTGCTCAAGGTTGGACTCTCGCAGGGTCAATTGGTGCACACGAGCCTTGAACTTGTAGATACTGTGGGGGGGCAGCTGTTGTTTTTGCTGCTCAGTGGTGGCGGGTGGTTGCCGGACCACGACTCCGTACCGCTGGAGGTTTGCGCTGACTGTATGATCCAGGGGCAGCGGAGGAGGATGCAGCTGTCGTGGATGTTGTTGACTGCGACTGCGAGTCATCCTCCTCCTCCTGGGCCACCAGCCGCCGATATTCGGCGACAATTGCCTCCAGCTTCCGTTGCCGGGCCCGTATAGCCAACTCCTTCCTTGTTAGTTTAGGAGTATCTATATGAAGAAAGAAAAAGCATACTGTAACCAATGCTCTTTAGGATTAACACAAAATAATTCAGCAGAAAGTTGTGTCACAGTAGCACTAGCAACTTGTGAGCACAGTCCATAACATTTGTAGCATGTATTTATCTAATCTCCCACTTCGTCGGCCTCTGCTCTAACATTAGTGGGTGTTTCAGGAATTCTACTAGCACTATATGGACTCACTACATTAGACTCAGACAGTACACCAGTCTTCTTCTTCTCTCTTGTTTAGCGAAATTGGTACCTAAACTTGTGGAAGCCGGCATAATGCCTGCGCAGTCAGCTGGCACCCGAGAAAAAGAGACGCAAGCCATGATGCACAGACTTGCGTTACTGTTACCAGTCCAGTACATGCAGGTGGTGAAGCTCTTACTTTTCTATTACGGGTGGCACAGGCCATACTCTGTTACAAGGGCTACTGCTTAATTAATTTAACTTTCACCCTGCCCTGCCCCTGACTACTACAAAAGGTAAATGAAGAAGATAAATAATATGATCATCTATCCCTTCACAGGATATTTGCTTACATATGGGATGACTTTAGATGCTTTGTTTTTTATTGAGTGAACACCGATAGGCTGCACATGAATGACAAAGTTGTAAAACAATTATTAACAGAGGTAGTGAGTGGTCCCCGTAATCGCGGAGGAAGGCACTTGTGAGCTGTGACTTACTTGACTTGATAATGTGAACTATACAATATAGATACACAATATATGCTGTGCTTGAAAACTACTGTTAGTCATGGTAGTATTCTGAAAAATTAAATTACAACTTCTACTTTTCTCGGCTTTGCTACTCTGGCACGGACGTGCAGTGTTACATGCTCTTCAAAGTAACACTCTTCATCCAGTTACCGTCAACTCTGTCTCCATACACCTATGCTATCTCTGAGGAAGATACCATCCAGGTATCCATCGATTCAAAATAAATGTCAATCATTCTTCTGTCAACTGGACAAACCTTACTTTTTCTCACCAAAAAACAACCTTTTTTTAAATTCTGTAAACCATTAGCCATGCATTTGTGCTTGACTTGCCTTTGAAATTGAACCAAATGCTATATTGCGTACATATATAGTTTCTGTTTCACCCACCCAGGCAGTCCTCTTTTCTTTCTCCTTCCACCCATCCTTGCTTCAGCCTTCAACCGGCCATGCATCAGATTCCCAGCCACCTCGGGCAACATTCAAAAACACGTATCATTCTTTGCCAGTCATTAATTTTAACTCGCTCGTCCTTCCTTACACCCTTCTTTCCCTTTTCGTTCATCCCATCCATCAAGTTCATCTCTGATTTGACTTGGCTTCTCAATAAAACTTTCACAGCTGAGTTGAAGTCAAATTCAGAGGAGGCCATTGGTTACTCATCAACTCCCGCCACTAATGCTATTCCTAATGCAAAGACAAGGGTGACTGTCTTCTACCTGGTTGGCAAAAACTTAGTTCTAAATTTGTAAGTCTTCCTAACAGTAAAGTGCACTTGTACTGTACAACATATACACCCCTGCAGCGAGCCTACTCTGCAATCTCAATAAGTAAGGAATATAATAGCTTACCACTGCCCGCCACTACCGTGGCATCCCCCACAGCAGTTCCTGCTGGCTGTGGCACTGCATCCGCCCCTGGAGTGACCACCTCCGTGCTGGCCCCGGCACTGGTGGTGGGCTGTGCCAATGGTATTACGCCTAGAAAATACATTTAATATTTTTAGATGCCATATACACCACTCCCTATTTTTACTAGGAATGAAAAAATATGTTACTAGTACTACATAAACAAATTTAATAATTTGTGACTCTCTAGTCTAAAGTAAAATTGTCCCTTTCTTCAGGGAAGGGTGTTTTTTTATTTATGCTTAGCCATAACATGTGATGCTACACTTTTTGGCACAACTGATGAATGCTTGCTTTTTAAAACGCACCATTTTTTTCATCACAGACAGAAGCTTCCCTTCTAAGAACAAGAGCAAGATCATATTAATGTTAGACAGAGTTGTCATCATCACCACCAAGACTTTAAGTTCCAACCAGGTGAGGGGTCTCCCACAATTACTGTGTAAATCAACCACTGTTCAGTTTTCATGAGTTCACCGTTTAACTTCTATAAAGTTAATTTTAATAAATGTTTTTAATGCACAATTGAAAATTAATATACAGAGTACACACAGCTAGTTTTTTACTTTTTTTGTTAAAGATATTTTTATTGAAAGTACAAGAAGGAAGAGAAAAAGAAGTAAGAAAAGATAGAAACACAGTAAATGCAACAAGAGCCCTCGCAGGAGCTCACTCTGCATGGCCAAGAAGCGGTAATATTGCTGAAGATTGTACAACGCGGCCACCCTAGCCAGGATGATTCTCAAAGTCCGCCAGCCAACAACGTTGTCCCCGACGGGAAGTCCTTAGAAAGGCTTCGGTTCACAGTGGCACCGGGCAAAAGCCATCCAAGCCAGGGGCTTATTCGACCAGTTCAATTTGCGCCTCCTCACGTCTCGGCCATAAGAAGAACAATGCAGCGAGGTGTAACATAAAGACCCACCCCCCCTAGAGACAGACAGAACAAAACTCCCCCCCAAACTCCTTCAACCCTCCAACACCCCTCCCCCCAGTGGTGGCCGCCAAGCAACAGGCACACATCCAAACATTCTCTCACACTTGAAACAAATGGAGTGCACGTAAAGTGGGCGGACAGACCGCCGATGGTAAGCCTCGAGAAAGGAAGCGGACTAGCGGGCCCCACCTAAAGATGACGTTTTTGAAATCTCCTCTGAAAACATCCGCCATACGTTCCATAACCTAGCACACCAGAGGGAAAGTGCAGGGGCTTCCTTCTTTTTCCAAGCCGCAGCCAAGGTCAACTTGGCCGCACCTATGCAGAGCCAAAGGATTTGTTTATCCGCCTTAGTCTGATGCTCCAGGAGCGGGTCACGGAGACCCAGGAGCATGAAGCCTATAGAGTCAGGAATCGGGTAACCCAGCACATCTTTGATCTGGGACAATATCTCCTCCCAGTAGGGGCGAATGACAGGGCGGTCCCACCAAATATGGCGAAAATCCCCCAAGAGACCACATCCTCGCCAACATCTATCCGACGCAGAGAGAAAAATCTTTTTCAACCGGGCCGGGTAAAGATACCAATCCAGCATTGTTTTCATATGGGCCTCCCTGAGGTCAATGGAATGGTTGAATCTGTGTAAATCACGCCAGAGGTGAGTCCACTCCTCGTCAGAGATATCTCGCCCCAGGTGCTCTTCCCACAAAACTCATATATCTAGGGCGAGGCGAGATAGCAGTGGCCAATAAAAGACCATAGAGGAATGAGATCACCCCCTTCATGGACGTTGCGTGGGTGATAAAGGATTCGAAATCTGTGGGAGGCCTTGTCGCTGCATCCCGCACCTCCGGTGACAACGCCCAGTGTAGCATTTGGGCATGCCGGTAACGCTCGGACGGTAGCACCGCGTAGTCACGCATGCAATTATGGAAGGTGAGCGGCTCATAACCATGAAACAAGTGTGTGAGCGCGTGGCAACCCCCCGCTCTCCACCCGTCAAAGGGGCCCTCCACGAGAGCCGGTGGAAAGGCCGGGTTAAAATGGATAGGGGTGAAGGGGGACGGGAAGGAGGTCCACCTCTCATCGCTGGAAACCGAGTCCCAGACCCTCAGGGTGGTACTCGTAGGAGTGTTAATATAGGCGTTACGAGGGCGATCCCCCTTCGCCTTCCAGACCAGGTCCCATATCGATCTCCCCGCCACACTCCTGTCCATATGCAACCAGTGCTTCTCCGATTCCATCTGGGTCCACTCGACCAGCACTCGGAGTTGCGCCGCCTTATAATAGAGGTGCATATCTGGGAGGCCGACCCCACCATTCTTCAGGGGCCGACGCAGCGTAAGAAAGGAAAGTCTAGCGCGGCCCCCTTGCCAGATATAGCGCAGGATCATGGTTTTAACACGCCTGAAAAAGCCCCCCTCCAAGGCGATAGGAAGTGCTTGAAACAGGTACAGGAGCTTGGGGAGCAGCGTCATTTTAACTGCATGGACGTGGCCCAGCCAAGAAATGAACATGGGCTTCCATCGATTAAGCTCGGTCTGTATCTGGGCCAGCAGAGGTGGGAAGTTGGCCGCATACAAGGTGGTAACAGATGAGGTCAGCCGGACCCCAAGGTACTGTATAGAGGAGCTGGCCCACGACAGGGGCGTGAGCGGTCGGATGGGATCTACCTCAGCAGATGATAGCGTGAGGTTGAGGATGTATGACTTGCCTGGGTTGACCCGGAAACCCGCCACTGCTTCAAACTGAGAGAGCACTTCCAGCACCCGTGGAAGGGAGTTCCCCGGGTCTGCTAGTGACAATAGAACGTCATCAGCAAAAAGGGAAATTTTATGTTGCTCTCCCGAAAAGGGGAGACCAACAATGTCCGGGTCCTCCCGCACCCTAAGGGCCAGAGGCTCAATGCTGAGCACAAAGAGTAGGGGAGATAGGGGGCAGCCCTGCCGCGTACCCCGGGAGTGTGCAAAGAAGGGTGAAACATGGCCATTAACCATGACCCTCGATCGAGGACTATGGTAGTTGGCCCGAAGCATATAGAGGAATTTGGGGGAAAAACCAAAGGCCTTCAACGTACTAAAGAGAAAGTTCCAGTCCACCCGATCGAACGCCTTTTCAGCGTCAAGGCCCACCAAGACCGCCGGGATCTTAAAGCGATTAGCCTTCTCGATCAGATGAATCAGCCTTCTGGTGTTGTCGTGGGTCTGGCGACCTTTTATGAATCCCGATTGGTCGGGATGGATAAGAGCAGGCATAAGGTCCTAGAGCCGAGCAGCCAAGATGGAGGAGTATAATTTAGCATCTACATTTACTAGAGCTATGGGCCGGTATGACTCACACTTGGAGGGGTCCTTCCCGGCTTTGGGGATAATCGAAATCATCGCTTCTGCCATAGTGCCCATAGTCTGGCCCGCCTCCCTCATGCCATCGAAAAGTGTCACCAGAAAGTCCCCCAGTTCAGAGGCAAAGGTCTGATAGAAGGGCGCCGTGAAGCCATCTGGGCCAGGCGCCTTAAGCGGTTTAAGGGACTTTATTGCAGTCAACACCTCCTCCCTAGTGAAGGGGGCTTCCAGAAGGTCATTCCACTCCTTGGAAACCTGCGGAAGTGGATGAGCCCCTAAGTATTCCCGCTGCTCTTCCGGCTCCAGATTATCCGCCGAGTACAGGGCGGCATAAAATTTGCCGAAGAGCTCCGCCTTGGCCGCGTCCTTATGCTCCACGGCGCCGGAGGGCGCCCGGATGCCACCTACATATTCCCTCTCACGCTTATCGCGAAGCTGTCGAGCCAGATGTTTCCCCACTTTGTTGCCTTGAGCGTAGAAAGGCGCCGTAAGCGCAGGAGGGTATACTCCGCCCGATTGTTATAGTGGGCCCTGAGTTTACCCCGCACTGCAGCAAGTGGACGAAGCGTCCTTCGAGAAGGATTCTGCTTATGCGCAGTTTCAAGTGTCGCCAGCTCCGCCTCCAGCGCCTCCCTTTCCTCACGCCTAAGTTTGTTCAGGGCGGAGTTCAACGCGATGCACGTGCCCCGTGTCGTCGCCTTAAAGGCGTCCCATTGGGTGAAAACCGAGGTGTCCCCAGCTTTGTTAAACTCAAAGAATTCACCAATGGCCGCACTGAGTTTCTTGCATGACTCCTGGTCACGTGTAAGGGAGATAAGGAAATACCATTTGCGGTGTGGGGACGTCTCCGGGGCCCAAGTCAAGCATACTGCCAAAAGACTGTGATCTGATACAGAGAGTGGAAATATCCTACTTTCCCGCAAGTCCCCCTGTAACGACTGATTTAGAAAGATGTGATCGAGACGCGAGTACGTGTGGTGAACATGGGAAAAGAACGTGTAGTCCCTAGAGTGGGGGTGGAGGGCGCGCCAGCTATCAATAAGACCCAGACTGTCCATAGCGTCACGCAACTCAGGCGAGAAGAGGCCTGCCTCTGTCCTCTGTTGGTGCGAGCAATCAAGGCCCTTGTCCCAAACCAAATTGAAATCCCCCATTACTATCAAAGCTCCCTCCCCAAAATCCCCCACCTCCCTCATGAAAGCCTAAAGGAACCCATTTTGGCCCGTGTTCGGCGCATAGAGAACCACCCACGTGCAAAGCTTGCCAAGGAGCATCCCCTTCACCATCAGCCATCTACCCTCCTTGTCGCTTCGTACCCCCATGGGTTGAAACTGAAGTGTAGAACGGAACAAGAGTGCCACCCCCCGGTGCTTAGTAGTGGCAGAGGATTTGTAAATCAGTGGGTATTGCCTATTCTTAAGCCTGGTTTTGTCCCTACGGGCCAAATGAGTTTCCTGCAGTCCCACCACATCCAAATGATGATCTATAATGTATTTCCACACCTTCTGACGCTTTTGAGGGGAATTAAGGACTTTAACATTCCATGAACCTATCGTAACAGGCATCATTTAGACGTTACCCTCCCCCACCCCGCTCCACATAGTGCCCCCCGTAGTGCCATAAACAAACCGGCCACACTCGCAATCATACCAGGTCCACTGCTACCACCACTGAGCCCGTTCCAAAACAACCCTCCCCCAGTCCAAAGGAGCCTCAAAACAACATACAGAAAAAACACTTTCAGAGCCAGAAAGAGAACAATGAATGCCGGACATGACCATAAGGGTCGGGGGTAGAAGACCCGGGTAATGCCCCCCTCGAGTTCAGGGTCGGGGTAACCCTCCAATGGAGCACAGTCCCTCAATGTACCTGAGGTGGTAGAGCCCCCCCGGCCCCACGGGCCGCTGTTTGGGGAGCCTAGGCTGCCGAAGGGCTGTCCATCCGGCTCGAATCAGTCACCAGGGCCACCGAAGCCAGAACCTCTCCCCTCTCATTTTGGCTGGCCGAGGGAGTCGGGCCCTCCGCCATACCATGCCGGCCCACTCTCTGCCAAGCCGGGGAGCGGGAACGGCGACGTCTTCTCGAGGAGGCGCTGGCGCCAGCCGACGCAGCCTCCTCCTCCATACCCAGAAGTTCCCTGGCGGCTGCCAAAGATCTCACTTGCACCAGCCTGTTCTGCCATCTAAAGATGAGCCGAAAGGGGTGACCCCAGGAGTAGGACACCCCCTGCTCCCGCAGGAAAGCCGTGATCAGGCGGAAGTCCCGCCGCTCCTGCAATGTGGAAGGCGTCAAGTCCTGAAAGAGCTGGGGGCTGTGTCCTCGAAATTGTAGGTTGTTGGTATCCCTGGCTTTTCGTAGGATCCTCTCTTTCAATTGGAAATCGTGGACACAGACTAGAATGTCTGGCGGTGGTGAGCGCGCGCAACGCGGCAGCCCAACCCGATGCACTCTGTCCATGCGGATCTCCGAGAGGTCCTCCTCCGCCAGAATCTGCAGGAACAGGGCCTCCACATATTCCCGCAAATTCTCACCTTCCCCTTCCCAGGGTACCGCTCGGATTCGAATGTTATTACGGCGGGACCGGTTTTCCAAATCTTCGCAGTGGGTCTGAAGGTCTAAATTTTGCTCTCGGAGCCGGAGCATGTCCTGCTGTAACTGATGGACGTCACCAGTGAGGCCTAGATCGTGGTCCTCCAGGGTCGCCACCTGCCATCCACATCTCGGCGGACCTCGCGCAAATCGGAGGCCAGCTGTGACTTCAGCTCCGTGATGTCGTCCTTGAAGGACGCAAAAAGTTCAATCAGGAAGGCCTTCATGACTGGGCCATCCCCGTCGTCCTTTACAGGGGACTTGCTAGAGCCGGGGGGCGATCCGGATGGACCCTTTCCAGGGCCGTCCTTCCCAGTCCTATTCATGCGGTTCCTCGTCGTCATGATGAGGAGCCTCGGCTAGCCCCCGCGCACTTCGCGGTCACCAGGAGCGTCCCGGGATATCAGGCCGCGCTCCCTCGCACCCTCCGAGATCTCCGCTCTGCCGTCACTGGGAGGCCGGGGCAATCAGAAGATAGCAATCGCTGTGTACTCTTAATGTCCGTTGGTTCGCCCCCGGGTTATAAGGGGCAGGGACGGATCAGCACCTCCTCTCCTCTCTGTCCTCTGCGCTGTCCAGCAGCCGCCAGACAGGTCGGCGCCTCCTGGCCACCTCCGTCCGGGCGACGTTAGCCAGATGAACCACAGGGGCGCAGATTAAGTTCGCGATGGTCCCAATCGGGGGGTCCCGCAGTGCGATCGATCCACACCGCAACTCGCTGTGACCCAGGGTCCCCCGGGTTATGAGCCGATGCACTCCAGGCGATGTAATGTAGGCCGCACCAGCGCACGTGCATCACCGCCTCGACACCTCGGCTAAGTCCGCCGTTCTAGGTCGTAGCTCGTCGGGAAAAGGCTCAAACGCATTCAGGGCACCTTGGTAACCCCAAGAAAGTCGATTCCGGAGCTGAGATCGCCCCAGTACAGCTACACAAGGCTATGAAGGGCTCGGGGTGCCGGAGGAGCTCGCAGGCACGTCTTACTCCGTCGCCATCTTGGCCACGCCCCCATTTTTTTACTTTTAATAAAGCTTTAAAACTTACATAGACTCTGTGGTTTTTGGTCATGAGTGAGTGAGCGAAAAGGTTTGCAATTTGCAAGCATGAGTCCGTGACTCTGAGAGGTCGAGACTCTGACTCCGTAGTCTTATGTTCTGGGTTGTATAATCATTGGGGATCATCGCTTCATTCGGGAGCTAAATAATGACTCTGGCACACTAGCTAGTCAGTAAGGAGATTGGGGGTTCAACTTCTCTTATGACGGAGGTATGTGGAAAGTCTAACTGCGCCTATTATCACCAATGCCCTATTTCTTGTCCATAGTTCTGTATGTGCAGAATAGACCCTGCAACAGTAGTAGTATCATGTCCTCCTATCCAATCAAAAAGTAAACTAGTATCTTATTCTTGGTGTGCCTTTGACATTTTATTGTTGGGAATTGTCAAAGCATAAATATTTAGAAGACTTCAATAGACATTATGGACAACCCAGAGGACTGCACTCAGTGCCTAGAGCTAATGCTGAATAGGAGTTTTGTTTAACACCTTTTGCCAACTGTGTAAGCTTAGCTAGCTACACAGACAGACTTATAATAATCTAGTAGTAGCACAGAGAGTCATAGTAGAGGCAGGATTAGAATTTAGAAACAGTCTACAAGAAGATCAAAGACGATTTAGGAAAAAATAGAATTATGAGGAACGTTTGGAATAAATAGGTGCTGTAAAAGATAGGGAAGTAAAATTAATAATATTAACAGGAAAACTTACTGCGAACAGCAGAGGAGCCCTCGGCGGACCTATCCTGGCCTTCCTGCTCCGCCGGCGCCGCTACCTCCTCCTCTGTCCTCTTGCCCCTGGGGGGAGCTGATGTACAACATGAAAGAAAGACACAAACATGGATGATTGTTGTCAACCAAATCAAGCATTTCCAAAAAACAATAACAAATTATTTCGGGGAAATAGACAACAATTGCACTAAATGTATTTACCTATCTGACGTAGTCTACTAGGATATTAGTATTGCTGGATTCGCGGACCGTCTACTTGGAAAGTTATGTAACTCACTAAACCAACTACAAAAAGGTTCAACTAGGACTGGCTAGCAGCAGTCTGCAGCACGCGAAGTGACAGACACAGTCCGTCATGATTGCAGACCACTAAAAAGTTTATTACTAAATAACCAGTCATTACATACTCAGACTATCAATCCACCACCACTATCTCTTCTTAGTGGCAGGAGTACAAAGGAAGGACTGGACTTGAGTCTCTAGTGTCTAGCATTACGCAGTTCTGTAAAGTACACTCATACATAATCATTCAGGCCAAATGAGCACAAAATTGAAAACAAGTAAGCATAGTAGCACCGCCAGTGAGAAGGCGAGCACCTGCAATCACAGAAGCTTTTCAAACATAATTTACCTGCAATGTAATCAGCAGCATTCTTGCTCTTCAGAAAAAACAAATATTTGCAATATAACACAGAGCAGGAGAAAACAAAGAAATTTTTAAATCACAATGTGTACCAGAAGCTACTTATGGGGCAGAAATCTGGGGTCTGGGAAAAATACCGAGCATCCAGACAGAGGAAAACCGCTTCTGCAGAAAAATCCTCGGAGCACCCATTTCCTCCTCGGAATACATTTGCCACTGCGAACTAAATTTGCATTACATATCAGATTTTATTACCGTCAGACCGGCAATGTTCTGGCTTGCTATTTGGAAGAATAACATGGCTGGCCTAACCCAGGACATCATAAGAGACTGCCTTTATTGTGATAAAGGGATGTTAATCTCTTGGCTCTCTGGAGTGTTCAAAAAATTGAGCAGCGTAGGCAAAGGACACCTTTTTCTTGACCCAAGTAAAATCAACCCCAAAGATAAAAATGATTTAAAATCTGCAATGTACGCACTTTATAGAGAAGAAAGATCGGCAAGAGAATTAATTAAACCTACAATCCAGGCTTATGTGAACAAAGATCTGTATATACAACCAATCCCTTTGTACCTTACGCTTCCAATGACAAAGTGGGAAAGATATTTGCGTTTCCGCCTCAGGGCAGGGACTGTGCGATTCTTGTTATGTTTTCCACTAGGTTATACCTTTTTAAAATCTGGAAATAATCTGTGCCCATATGATGACACGAGCCCGCAAACTGATTTACATTTCTTTTTCTTTTGTAAATTCTATCAAAAATATTTTAAATGGTTTTTAGTACCGTATTTTAAAAAGCACAGACCACTTTCTTTGGAGGAATCAAATTTGATGTTGTTGACTTTGAATAATGAAGAGTTGATATTCCGCACTAGCACTTTTCTGATAGTTATTACCCATGTTCGCAAAATAATGGAGAACCCTTAGTAAATCTGAGACCTACATTTATAATTGTTTTTAATATTGCTGTTTTTTAACTACTGTAAATATGTTATTTGATCTGGGATTGTCTGTATTGCTTTTATGAATTTGCAAAAATTCGAATAAAGATTTTGAATTGAATTGATTGAACAAAGTAGTGATTAAATAGCTACTAGTACTCACCAAGCCCAGGGATCTCGACGCCAAGCAGGTCAAGCAGGTCTTGTTCCCGGTCCAGGATGTCGGACCACCGGTGCGCCGCCTGGTTGTTGGTGCGCCGGACCCCAGACTCCCGATACATGGCCCGGCACACCTTACACCATAGCTTGCGACGCTCCCGGAGCCCGTACCCGGTACCGGGCCTGCCATGAAGGTCTTGGGGAGGTGGCGCTGGACAAAGAAAACCAGTGCGGCCACCTCCACCGCGCTAAAGATCTCCCTCGGACTAACTGTCTCCCCCCTTAACCGCCCACAAGGGAGCCCGCTACCGGGTACGGGACACTTCCCCTTCAGGTTTTTGCCAGCTCCCTTTGCCATGGTCCTGGACAGTTAAAGGAAAAGAAAATAGGAAAGAATATCGAAAAAGTAAATAAAAGAAAAGAGAGTTAAAAAAGTAGTTTTAAAGTAAGGGAGCCGGCTACGGGGTACGGGACCCTTCCCCTTCCGGTTTTTGCCGGCTCCCTTTGCCATGGTCCTGGACAGTTAAAGGAAAATAAAATAGGAAAGAATATCGAAAAAGTAAATAAAAGAAAAGAGAGCTAAAAAAGTAGTTTTAAAGTAACCAAAAGCAGAAAAAAACACAAAATATAGATGTACAAAAATAGATAGATAATGAGTAAAAAAGATTTTTAAAAAGTTCAAACAAACAAAGGATTACTAAGATTAAAGGAGGAATGAAAAAGCATGCCCAGAACCATAGTAATGAATGAAAAACAAGATGGCCGCGCCCATTGCAACCACGTGGGTAAGTTTGAGCGATATTTCCCCCGCGAGTACGCAAAAACGGACATGAACACGCAATTGCGCCCCGCACGTAGGAAATGCACAACGAGAGCATGCAACTAGCGCCCGGAAACGGAAATACACAAAGCGAACACTGAAAACAAGATGGCCGCGCCCATGTACGACCGCACGGGTAACTTTGCGGTAGCCGCGCTGAAAGAAAACCCTACGAACACGCAAAATAAAAAAATCCACAAATTTGCACAAATTCGCGGATTTTGCTGACCGCAAATTCACTTTTGCGCGAGTTCGTGTACCGCAAATTCACAAATTTTGCCCATACTTAGTGCACTCTAGGGCCATGGAAACTCATTAAGCTGGCAAGAAGACTGTAAAGAAGACCACTGCAGGTAAGTAGTTTTAGCTTTTTTATTTACGTCCAGTAACTCCGCTTCCACGGCAGCAACTGCCGAGGCTATGCATTCTGTGTTCCATGCAAGGAACAGCAATGCGTGCACGAGAACAACAAGCAAGGAATCCCAACAAAGACAAACTTCAAAAGTGATTTGCCAAGAAGATAATAGAATGACTACCTGCCATGTTGAAAATGAGCTGAAGCACAAGTAGCTGTTTGATAAGGTGACAGTCATTTATGCCATTGTTTCTGGTTTAAAGAAATCTTGGAGCTGTCAATGATTCAAGAAACCTTGTGATTCCAAAATCACCAAAGAACATGAAAAGAAAGTCTTGGGATGCCCTATGGACCAAATCCTGCTATGGCTTTACGAAAATGTGGGTTATGTGTATGTGTGGGCACAAAACACAAGGTTTGTACACAGGAAAATCTTGCAGAGTGGGACTAATATACAGATTGTTTCATAGTCAAGTGTCAGCACAATAACATACAAGTCTTTATGAAACAAAACCAGTGCTGTCAGAAACGTATCTCTAATGTGAAGTTACTAAAGTGAGAGAGAAAGTCATGTCGCCCTCTTATTGCTAACGTTATGGAACTAGAATACCTCTCTTCTTCATCAGGACCCACTACTTGCTACAAGAATCAGAAAACAATCTGGAGTTTTTACTGTTATTAATTGGAAAAGGGGCAATATCCATCATTGCCATGCTAATTGTTGTGTCTGTTCTGTCCATATCCCGTGCATATTTGGCACTGTTGTGCTTCTTTCAAAACGTATTTGTCCTAACTTTGGATAAAAGCCACCCATTGCATAAATTACATTCTATGGTTCGATTTTGAAATGCTGATATCGAAAATTGTTAATAAAACTTGAAATTAAACTTGATTTCTATTGATTTCTTAAATAATTATAATTCATACTAAGAGCCTCATTACTGTCCTACGCCAAAGTGAAAGGGGAGAAATGCAATGTATTTAAACAATACAGTGCATTACTATCCTTTCTGACGTCAGAGGCACCATTTTGATAGCCTCGTGCCAACGTAGGCACCCTTGCACCTCCATTGCAGGCTGGATAGTTTTTATGCAGGAAGGGGCACCTTCCTGCATAAAAACAATCCTTTGAGGTATTTTCCTCTTTCTGTGTGTGCTGCAGAATGCAGTATACAGAGAAAGAGAAAACAAGGATAAATTAACATATTTCTCCTTGTTACGTCCCACCTCAGGAGGTGTATGGATTTGGCGCTTCCAAAGGTTTATATCACTTTGTAAATCTGGGGCAGCATCAAATTCCATGGGTGCTGCGTGGAAAAACCAATTGCAATGCCCATGTCACACCTCCGAGGTGCAGTGTAAGGCAATGCAGCAATTTGCGCTGAGTCTCTTTGCTCATGATTTATGATGCCACTCAAAACCACGCAGGCTGGCTTTGAGTGGCTTTATAAATCTTTATGAGAGCCTTGTGCCATGCATGTACCACTTTACGCAGAGCTCTCGAAAATAAGCCCCTTAGTGTTGTGATGAAGCAAACTTGTAGTATCATGTTCAATGGGAAAACAATTTGTTAGGTACTTTGCCAAATGGGTCTATTCCTTCCATCCATAAAAGAGGGTGATGCTAAAATACAGCTAAACTGACGACATTGAGTCTAGTCAAGCTTTACTCTTGTATAAGGTGGATATCACACTGTGTCAGATGCTCCAGGGTTGGATCTAAAGAGCATGCAGCCTGTGTAGCCAGCTTGAAATTCCTCTGTCTCTCTCAAACATACTCACACTCTCTATTCCTCTCTACTCTTTTTCTTTGGTTTCCTCTTTGTCTCAACATCCTATTTCTCTCCCTGTCTCTAACTCTCCGTCTCTCTGACTCATTTGCCTCATTCTATCTCTAGTTCTATCTCTAGCCCTCTCTCTTCGTCGTTCTCCCTCTCTCTTCCACATTCACGCCATCTCTTTGTGCCTCTTTCTCTCTCTCTATTCTCTTTTGTTATCTGATGTCCCTCTCTAACTCTTTGTTCTTCCTTTCTCTGTCTCCCTGATAAGATAGCACCATGGATCAATGACCATGCTGGCAAGGCCACTTCTTATGGTTCCTACCCGGCTCTCCCCTGTCCAGTTCTCATGAGATAGCAGAGCTATCTATGCTGGCTCATTCAAATTCCCCCTGATCCCTGGGTCTCTTTGTGAACATTATCATGTTAGGACATGCACACGCCCTCAGGTTCATTAACACTGTTACAGAGTCTTTTGCCTTCGCTGCTCATATTGAATTTCAATCATGATCTTAATGTAACTTTTACGGCAATACTCGCTAGAACTATAATCCCTGCCAACAACTAAGCAACATTACCTCCAAGGCAGAACTAACAATGCAAGTTGCAGAAAGAAGTGTGGGTATGAAGGAAAATAATAGTGAGCTGGAGCAAGCCCTTGTACATCACTAAGGCTGCCCAAATCTAGCTACAGACCTTGGAAAACCTATT
Source organism: Lissotriton vulgaris (assembly GCF_964263255.1). Taxonomy (NCBI): domain Eukaryota; kingdom Metazoa; phylum Chordata; class Amphibia; order Caudata; family Salamandridae; genus Lissotriton; species Lissotriton vulgaris. Next base: position 1,068,807,559 of record NC_141694.1, on the reverse strand, counting down.
CACATGGCACTATATCGCCAGTTTCAACAGGGCCAAATAGGGATATTGAACATTCAATATTTTTAAAACAACCCACTCTCCCTTTCCATTAGATAAATTGTTGACTGAAGGTGTAAATCTTCTTTTCCATAAAAAAAAACTCTGCACACTTGACAGGCTTCATATTGTCAAGTGAATCTGTCTCCTGCCAATGAACATGCAAACTCTTGTAGAGCATGTCATTATAGCTATGCTAGCCATTTTGAAGCCGATTTCTTACTCTCTTCCAAAACTACCACATCCAAGAATTCTGATATTTCACAAACACAAAACATTTGCATCCACTCGGCTAGCAATCTACAACATCAAGGGTAGGTACAGATGGGCCCCCCCTGACTTTCACCTGTGCACCTCTCAGAAGAGTAAAAGACACACAATTGATGGACGGAATGCAGAACAAATCAAAACATTCTCCCCACTCAAGACATCTGGGTTAAGTCTATCATTATTTTTCTCACCATGCCTCCCCAGTTTAGACCTGGCCATATGCATATCAGTCTTGTCCCTGTGCCTCATGGGAACAGTCCAGCCCGAACTGGAAAGGCATGGTGAGCAAAAAAAACAATGGATTTAGGCCCAGATCTCTGTACTGGGATGAATGTATGCCAGTGTTCTGCATTATGTCCATCAACTGTTGTTTTTGCATTTGTCACCCCAAGTGGGACGGGTATGCCCAGGCGTGGGTCTCGTGCATTCCATGCCACTGGAATCAAGCTATCCAGGCTGAAGAGAGGTGAATCCCTGAAACCGGTCCTAGGATGCTTGTTTCCAGTCCAGGGAGGACCTGGCTTGGCAGTTTAGGCTGGACTGTTCTCATGAGGAACAGGGTCAAGACTGATTTGCATATCCAAGAGAAGGCCCTCGACTGGACTACGTCCTTCCTCACTGGCAGAACCCAGAGCGTCCGCCCCCCACCCTTCCGATCCAAAGCCGCCGATATCATCTGTTGCGTCCCCCAGGGCTCATCCCTCAGTCTGACGCTGTTAAACATCTACATGGCCCCCCTCGCACTAGTGGCCCGCCATCATGACCTCAACATCATCTAATATGCCGACGACACCCTGCTCATCCTCTCCTTCACCAAGGACCCACACACCGTCAAAACCAACCTCCATGAGGGAATGAAGGCCGTCGCTGACTGGATGAGGAGCAGACGTCTGAAGCTGAACTCTGACTAGACGGAGGTCCTCATCCTTGGATCCACCCCCACAGCCTGGGACGTCTCCTGGTGGCCGACCACACTGGGAACAGCACCCACACCCACCAACCATGCATGCAATCTAGGATTCATCCTCGACTCCTCCCTATCCATGTCCGAGCACGTCAACGCCGTCTCCTCCTCCTGCTACTACACCCTACGCATGCTCCGCAGGATCTACAAGTGGATCCCGACAGAAACAAGAAGAACGGTGACACAGGCCCTCGTCAGCAGCAGACTGGACTACGGAAACACACTCTACGCAGGAATCCCAGCCAAACACCTACGACGACTAAAACGCATCCAAAATGCCTCCGCCCGCCTGATCCTCAACTTCCCTCATCGCAGCCACATCACTGTCCACCTAAGAAACCTGCACTGGCTCCCCATCAACACTTGGATCACCTTCAAGCTCCTCACCCATGCACACAAAGCACTCCACAATGCCGGACCAGCATACCTGAACAGCAGACTCAGCTTCCACATCCCTACCCGTCAGCTCTGCTCCGCCAGCCTCGCCCTCGCCGCTGTCCCCCACATCCAATGATCGACCTCCGGCGGCAGATCCTTCTCCTACCTCACCGCCAAGACCTGGAACACCCTCCCTACCCACATACGGCAGACCTAAGATCTACTCACCTTCAGAAGACTTCTCAAGACCTGGCTCATCGAGCCATAGCAGCACCCCCCTCCTCAGCACCTTGGGACCCTCACGGGTAAGTAGCGCGCTCTACAAGTACATTGATTGATTTATTGATGGATTATGGCTGGGTTCAAACTGGAATGGCATGGTGAGCAAAAAAACAATGGATATAGGCCCAGAACTCTGTACTGGGGTGAATGTATGACATTGTTCTGCATTCTGTCCATCAACTGTTGTTATTGAATTTATCACCCTGAGTGGGACGGGTATGCCCAGACGTGGGTCCCGTGCTCTCCATGCCACTGGAATAAAGCTATTCTGGCTGAAGAGGGGTGAAACCCCAAAACCGGTCCTAGGATGCTTGTTTCCAGTTCAGGGGGGACCTGGCTTGGCAGTTTAGGCTGGGCTGTTCCCATGATGCACAGGGTCAAGACTGGTTTGCATATGGCTGGGTTCAAACTGGAATGGCATGGTGAGCAAAAAAACAATGGATATAGGCCCAGAACTCTGTACTGGGGTGAATGTATGACATTGTTCTGCATTCTGTCCATCAACTGTTGTTATTGAATTTATCACCTTGAGTGGGACGGGTATGCCCAGACGTGGGTCCCGTGCTCTCCATGCCACTGGAATAAAGCTATTCTGGCTGAAGAGGGGTGAAACCCCAAAACCGGTCCTAGGATGCTTGTTTCCAGTTCATGGAGGACCTGGTTTGGCAGTTTAGGCTGGGCTGTTCCCATGATGCACAGGGTCAAGACTAGTTTGCATATGGCTGGGTTCAAACTGTAATGGCATGGTGAGCAAAAAAACTATGGATTTAGGCCCAGATCTCTGTACTGGGGTGAATGTATGACATTGTTCTGCATTCAGTCCATCAACTGTTGTTTTTGCATTTATCACCCCGACTTGGACAGGTATGCCCAGACGTGGGTCCAGTGCTCTCCATGCAAAGTGGCAGAAAGCTATCCTGGATGAAGAGGGGTGAAACCCCAAAACCGGTCCTAGGATGCTTGTTTCTAGTCCTGGGAGGACCTGGCTTGGCCCTACGGGCTGGACTGTTTTCATGAGGCACAGGGTCGAGACTCATTTGCATATGGCTGGGTTCAAACTGGAATGGCATGGTGAGCAAAAAAACGATGGATTTAGGCCCAGTTCTCTGTACTGGGGTGAATGTATGACATTGTTCTGCATTCTGTCCATCAACTGTTTTTTTTTTGCATTTGTCACCACGAGTATGCCCAAGCGTGAGTCCCGTGCTCTCCATGTCACTGGAAAAAAGCTATCCTGGCTGAAGAGGGGTGAAACCCTGAGACCGGTTCTAGGATGCTTGTTTCCAGTCCAGGTAGGACCTGGCTTGGCAGTTTGGCTGGACTGTTCCCATGAGGCAGTGGGTCAAGACTGATTTGCATATGGCTAGGTTCAAATTGGAATGGCATGGTGAGCAAAAAATCTATGGATTAGGCCCAGATCTCTGTACTGGGGTGAATAAATGACATTGTTCTCCATTCTGTCCACCAACTGTTGTTTTTGAATGTGTCACCCCGAGTGGGACGGGTATGCTCAGACATGGGTCCCGTGCTCTCCATGCCACTGTAATAAAGCGTTCCTGGCTGAAGAGGGGTGAAACCCTTAAACCAGTCCTAGGATGCTTGCTTCCAGTCCAGGGAGCACCTGGCTTGGCAGTTCGGGCTGGACTATTCCCATGAGGCACAGGGTCAAGACTGATTTGCACATGGCTGGGTTCAAACTGAAATAGTATGGTGAGCAAAAAAACGATTGATTTAGACCCAGACCTCTGTACTGGGGTAAATGTATGACATTGTTCTGCATTCTGTCCATCAACTGTTGTTTTTGCATTTGTCAAACCGAGTGGGACGGGTATGCCCAGACGTGGTTCCCGTGCTCTCCATGCCACTGGAATAAACCTATCCTGGCTGAAGAGGGGTGAAACCCCGAAACAGGTCCTGTTTCCAGTCCAGGGAGGACCTGGCTTGGCAGTTCGGGCTGGATTGTTCCCATAAGGCATCAATCAATCAATCAATCAATCAGTGATTTTTATAGCGCGCTACTCACCCCGAAGGGTCTCAAGGCGCTAGGGGGAGGGGTCCGTTACTGCTCGAAAAGCCAGGTCTTGAGTTGCTTCCTGAAGGAGAGGTTGTCCAGGGTCAGCCGTAGGTGGATGGGGGCCGCTGTTTCCCCGTTCTCGAGCAGGGATTTGATGTCGTCGGTGGCTGCGATGAGGGCGATCTTGGTGCTGTGGTTGGCTCGGAAGCCGGACTGCGAAGGGTCGAGGGATCTGTTTGTCTCAAGGAAGGCAGCGAGCTGTCTATTGACGATCTTCTCTATGACTTTGGCAGGAAAAGGGAGGAGCGAGATGGGGCGGAAGTTCTTGAGGTCGGTGGGGTCCGCTGTTGGTTTCTTCAGGAGGGCGCTGAGCTCAGCGTGCTTCCAGCTCTCCGGGAAGGTGGCGGTGTTGAAGGAGGTATTGATGATGTCCCGGACTTGGGGTGCGATGATGGAGTCGGCTTTGTTGAAGACATGGTGGGGGCAGGGGTCAGTTGGTGATCCGGAGTGAATGGAGTTCATCGTGCTGGTGGTGTCTTCGGTGCTGACCGGGGTCCAGTTGCAGAGGGTGGTGGTGGGGGGGCGTTGGTTCAGTGGTTGGGTGCGTGGTCTGTGCACCGAAGCTGTTGTGTATGTCGGCGATCTTGCGGTGGAAGAAGGTGGAGAGTGAGTCGCAGAGGTCTTGCGAGGGTGTGATGTCATTGTTTCCGGCATTGGGGTTGGAGAACTCTTTGACGATGCTGAAGAGTTCCTTGCTGTTGTGGGTGTTGTTGTCCAGTCGTTCTTTGAGTGTTGTCCTTTTGGTGGTGCAGATCAGCTGGTGGTGTTCGTGGGTGGCGTTCTTGAGGGCAGTCATGTTTTCTGTGGTCTGGTCGTGGCGCCAGGCTTTCTCGAGGGTGCAGCAGTTTTTTTGGTATGTTTTGAGTTCATCGGTGAACCAGGAGGCTTTCTTGCTGCCAGGTCTGCTGGGAGGGCTCTTCAGTGGTGCGAGGTTGTTGCCGCAGTTGGTGAGCCACTGTGTGAAGGTGCGGGCTGCTTCGTTGGGGTCCGTTGCGCTGGTGGGGGGTTCCGGCTGAGGGAGGTGGTGAGCTGGTCGGCGATGATCTTGCTCCAGCTTCTGCAAGGAACCTGTTGCGGGTGGTGGTGGGTCGTGGTTCTTCTGAAGCTGAAGTGGACGCAGCTGTGATCCGTCCAATGAAGTCAGGTGGAGTGGCTGAAGGAGATGTGCTTGCTTGAGGAGAAAACGGGGTCAAGCGTGTGGCCGGCTTAGTGGGTGGGGGTGTCCACCAGTTGTTTGAGTCCAAGGTTGGTGAGGTTGTCCAGCAGGGTGGTGGTGTTGCAGTCCTTGGTGTTCTCCAGGTGGAAGTTGAGGTCCCCTAGGAGGATGTAGTCAGTGGAGGGGAGGGCGTGCGGACTGATGAAGTCTGCGATGTCTTCTCTGAATTGTGTGCGGGTCCTGGGGGTCTGTAGATGAGGGTGGTCTTGGGGTCGGTGTGTATCTGGAAGTGGAGGTGTTCGGCGGCAGTGAATGTGTTGTCGGAGTTGGTCGTGATGCGGATGGTGTTCCTGTGGACAATGGCGATGCCTCCTCCGGTCTGGTTGACGCAGCCCCTCCAGGTGATCTTGTATCCATCCGGGATGGCTATGGCAATGTCAGGCGCTGAGGAGGCATTCATCCAGGTTTCCGTGAGGAAGGCGACGTCTGGTGAGGTTGTGTCGAGGAGGTTCCAGAGTTCGACGGCGTGTCTGTGGACGGAGCGGGTGTTGAGCAGGATGCCCTTGAGGTGGTTGTTGCTGGTGCCTGGCCTTTTGGGTGCGGTGCAGGTCCGGAGGCAGATGAACTTGCCAGCTTGGCAGGTGAAGGGTCCGTGGGTGCGTTTCAGGGTGGCTCGATAGCAGGCTGGGTTCCGGTCGGGTTTGAGTGTGTGGAGGATGGTGGCGTCGTAAGTCCGTTGCGTGGGCTGGCATAGATTGGGGCCAGAGGTCCTGGCACTGGGCGCGGGCTCGGCGCGGAAGGGCGTAGACGGGCTTGCCTTTGGCGCGCCTTCGGTGCACAATCGGCGCGCCCACTGCACGTGAACAATGCGTGTACGCGCGGTCCCAGCCATAATTGGCGAAGTGGTAGGGCGGGGCAGCTGGGAGGCGGGAGCGGGACGGCGAATCAAAAGGGAGCTGGGCGGAGGAAGGTAGAGGGGGTGGGGCCGCAGTGGGGCAGCGGCGGCGGAGCGGGGAGGGTGCACAGGCGGGAGCGGTCGCGCTGGGTGGCGAGGACAAGGTGACTAGGTACAAGGCACGGGGGCAACACAAAGAGACAGGCACAAAGGACTAAACAACAACAGCAGAAGCGGGGCACAACGGTCACAGACAGTCACAGGGCGGGCTAAACAAAAATCAGTCACAGGGCACAACGGACTTACAAGGGCAGAGCAGGCACAAGCTCAACAGCAGGGCGGGCTCAGGGCAGCAGCGAGAGGAACTTGAGCGCAGTCACGGTGGGGGGGCTGCGTGGTGCGTGGAGCGACCGGCCCTGAGCGCAGGGACAGAGGTCAAGACTGATTTGCATATGGCTGGGTTCAAACTGGAATGGCATGGTCTGCAAAAAAACTATGGATTTAGGCCCAGATCTCTGTACTGGGGTGAATGTATGACATAGTTCTCTATTCTGCCTACCAACTGTTGTTTTTGAATGTGTCACCCCGAGTGGGAGGGGTATGCCCAGACATGGGTCCCGTGATCTCCATGCCACTGGAATAAAGCTATCCTGGCTGAAGAGGGGTGAAACCCTGAAACCGGTCCTAGGATGCTTATTTACAGTCCAGGGAGGACCTGGTTTAGCCCTTCCTGCTGGACTGTTTCCATGACGCACAGGCTCAAGACTGATTTGCATATGGCTGGGTTCAAACTGAAATAGTATGGTGAGCAAAAAAACGATGATGGATTTAGGCCCAGATCTCTGTACTGGGGTGAATGTATGACATTGTTCTGCATTCTGTTCATCAACTGTTGTTTTTGCATTTGTCACCCCGAGTGGGATGGGTATGCTCAGACATGGGTCCCATGCTCTCCTTGCCATTGGAATAAAGCTATCCTGGCTGAAGAGGGGTGAAACCCTTAAAACAGTCCTAGGATGCTTGCTTCCAGTCCAGGGAGGACCTGGCTGGGCAGTTCGGGCTGGACTCTTCCCATGAGGCACAGGGTCAAGACTGCTTTGCACATGGCTGGGTTCAAACTGAAATAGTATGGTGAGCAAAAAAACGATTGATTTAGACCCAGAGCTCTGTACTGGGGTAAATGTATGACATTGTTCTGCATTCTGTACATCAACTGTTGTTTTTGCATTTGTCAAACCGAGTGGGACGGGTATGCCCAGACATGGGTTCCGTGCTCTCCATGCCACTGGAATAAAGCTATCCTGGCTGAAGAGGGGTGAAACCCCAAAACTGGTCCTAGGATGCTTGTTTCCAGTCCAGGGAGGACCTGGCTTGGCAGTTCGGGCTGGATTGTTCCCATGAGGCACAGGGTCAAGACTGATTTGCATATGGCTGGGTTCAAACTGGAATGGCTTGGTCGCAAAAAAACTATGGATTTAGGCCCAGATCTCTGTACTGGGGTGAATGTATGACATTGTTCTCTATTCTGTCCACCAACTGTTGTTTTTGAATGTGTCACCCCGAGTGGGACGGGTATGCCCAGACGTGGGTCCCGTGCTCTCCATGCCACTGGAATAAAGCTATCCGGGTGAAACCACAAAACCGGTCCTAGGATGCTTGTTTTCAGTCCAGCGAGGACCTGGCTTGGCAGTTCAGGCTGGACTGTTCCCATGACGCACAGGGTCGAGGCTGATTTGCATACTGCTGGGTTCAAACTGGAATGGCATGGTGAGCAAAAAAAACTATGGATTTAGGCCCAGATCTCTGTACTGGGGTGAATGTATGACATTGTTCTGCATTCAGTCATCAAGTGTTGTTTTTGCATTTGTCACCTGAGTTGGACCTGTAAGCCCAGACGTGGGTTGAGTGCTTTCCATGCCACTGGAATCAAGCTATCCTGGCTGAAGAGGGGTGAAACCCCAAAACCGGTTCTAGGATGCTTGTTTCCAGTCCAGGGAGGACCTGGCTTGGCAGTTTGGGCTGGACTGTTCCCATGAGGCACAGGGTCAATATTAATTTGCATATCGCTAGGTTCAAACTGGATTGGCATGGTGAGCAAAAAGCAATGGATTTAGGCCCAGATCTCTGTACTGGGGTAAATGTATGACATTGTTCTGCATTCTGTCCATCAACTGTTGTTTTGCATTTGTCACCCCGAGTGAGACGGGTATGCTCAGACATGGGTCCCATGCTCTCCTTGCCACTGGAATAAAGCTATCCTGGCTGAAGAGGGGTGAAACCCTTAAACCAGTCCTAGGATGCTTGCTTCCATTCCAGGGAGGACCTGGCTTGGCAGTTCGGGCTGGACTCTTCCCATGAGGCACAGGGTCAAAATTGATTTGCATATGGCTGAGTTCAAACTGAAATAGTATTTTGAGCAAAAAAACGATTGATTTAGACCCAGAACTCTGTACTGGGGTGAATGTATGACATTGTTCTGCATTCTGTCCATCAACTGTTGTTTTTGCATTTGTCAAACCGAGTGGGACGGGTATGCCCAGACGTGGGTCCTGTGCTCTCCATGCCACTGGAATAAAGCTATGCTGGCTGAAAAGGGGTGAAACCCCGAAACTGGTCCTAGGATGCTTGTTTCCAGTCCAGGGAGGACCTGGCTTGGCAGTTCGGGCTGGATTGTTCCCATGAGGCACAGGGTCAAGACTGATTTGCATATGGCTGGGTTCAAACTGGAATGGCTTGGTCGGCAAAAAAACTATGGATTTAGGCCCAGATTTCTGTACTGGGGTGAATGTATGACATTTTTCTCTATTCTGTCCACCAACTGTTGTTTTTGAATGTGTCACCCCGAGTGGGACGGGTATGCCCAGACGTGGGTCCCGTGCTCTCCATGCCACTGGAATAAAGCTATCCGGGTGAAACCACAAAACCGGTCCTAGGATGCTTGTTTTCAGTCCAGGGAGGACCTGGCTTGGCAGTTCGGGCTGGACTGTTCCCATGAGGCACAGGGTCGAGGCTGATTTGCATACTGCTGGGTTCAAACTGGAATGGCATGGTGAGCAAAAAAAACTATGGATTTAGGCACAGATCTCTGTACTGGGGTGAATGTATGACATTGTTCTGCATTCAGTCATCAACTGTTGTTTTTGCATTTGTCACCCGAGTTGGACCTGTATGCCCAGACGTGGGTTGAGTGCTTTCCATGCCACTGGAATCAAGCTATCCTGGCTGAAGAGGGGTGAAACCCCAAAACCGGTTCTAGGATGCTTGTTTCCAGTCCAGGGAGGACCAGGCTTGGCAGTTTGGGCTGGACTGTTCCCATGAGGCACAGGGTCAATATTAATTTGCATATGGCTAGGTTCAAACTGGATTGGCATGGTGAGCAAAAAGCAATGGATTTAGGCCCAGATCTCTGTACTGGGGTAAATGTATGACATTGTTCTGCATTCTGTCCATCAACTGTTGTTTTTGCATTTGTCACCCCGAGTGAGACGGGTATGCTCAGACATGGGTCCCATGCTCTTCTTGCCACTGGAATAAAGCTATCCTGGCTGAAGAGGGGTGAAACCCTTAAACCAGTCCTAGGATGCTTGCTTCCATTCCAGGGAGGACCTGGCTTGGCAGTTCGGGCTGGACTCTTCCCATGAGGCACAGGGTCAAGAGTGATTTGCATATGGCTGGGTTCAAACTGAAATAGTATGGTGAGCAAAAAAACGATTGATTTAGACCCAGAACTCTGTACTGGGGTGAATGTATGACATTGTTCTGAATTCTGTCCATCAACTGTTGTTTTAGCATTTGTCAAACCGAGTGGGACGGGTATGCCCAGACGTGGGTCCTGTGCTCTCCATGCCACTGGAATAAATCTATCCTGGCTGAAGAGGGGTGAAACCCCGAAACCGGTCCTGGAATACTTGTTTCCAGTCCAGGGAAGACCTGGCTTGGCAGTTCGGGCTGGATTGTTCCCATGAGGCACATGGTCAAGACTGATTTGCATATGGCTGGGTTCAAACTGGAATGGCATATTCTGCAAAAAAACTATGGATTTAGGCCCAGATCTCTGTACTGGGGTGAATGTATGACATTGTTCTGCATTCTGTCCATCAACTGTTGTTTTTGCACCACTCAGAAGAGAGCCATAAAGGGAGTCTGCCAGAAATGTGAAACGTAAACCATAAACTGGGATTCGTAATTTTAGTGAACTGTAGGTCAGCTTACACTCAAATACTATTTCTTGCCCTAAGCCAATTTATTTTAGGAGCATAAGAAACATCTGTGAAAACATTTCAGCATACTGTGATAAAGATTAATTTCGGGTCAGGACAGGAAATGTGTCACACACCCTTACAAAAGCATATGGGAATATGGAACAGAATCTGACAGAATCTGAAAAACAGGGCTTTTTGGGCAAAGTTAAAGCTGATATACTGAGGGCACTATGTAGGAGCGTGAAGAAAGCTGATGAGGTGTCCACAGTCGCTCCTCAACATGCATTTTTGTAGTCTGCCCTTTTCCTGTACTTCAGTTTAAAATTTCTGTAGGGAAGTTCTAATGGCCTCGTATTCTGTCTTACTTTTCTCCTTGTTTAACATTATACACGGATTTGATGTCTTCTTAAAAATCTCCCTGGGTCGCTGATATCTAAATTGCAGTAGCACTTGGAGCTCAAGTGACTTTGAATGATAGCCTCTTTCCACCTCTACCACAGCCATCCATGACAGAATCCTTTCGCCATTTTAATCAAACAATAAAAAAAAAAAAGAATGCAGAGGAAAGTGAATAATAAAACTACCACCGACTCTGCTTGTTAAAATAAGACTTTGTTTTGCCTTGAAAAATATACCTCCTTGGCTAGAGGGGATTAAATCAACGTTTGAGGGACAATGGTATGAAACCTTTGCAGTTTCTACAAGCGCCTCATCCCCTTCAGGTCTGGGAGTGGTTGTATTTATTGGAAGGGGACACCGGCATGGAATTGGAAGGACTCTGTTTTGTGCTTCAAAAATATTTGTGTAATGGTGTCCTTTAGCAGAAAACAATCCCGTGTCTTAATAAAAACCTATTTCCCAGGGATCTGTAAAACAGTATCCATTTAGCGAGAAAGCATAGTGTGATAAATCAGGAAGACAGTGTGAGAAAAGAGTAATGGTATGTATGTGGCATAAAAAAAGATAACAGGAAATTGTTTTATTAGTCTTTATCAGGAGAAGAAAAATACACTGTCACATTATTGCTAAGGACAGCATGTGGTAATAAAATGCACACATTGATTATTAAGGAGACCTTTCCATCACCTTGAGCGGGTGTCAAGCAGATTAATCAATTCCTGAATTGTCAGATGACCTGTATTTTTGCTTCATTTTCCCAGCAGCATAAACCATAAACCCAAATACGGGTTTTATGAATGACCGACAGTATTTAAAAAAAGCTGAACCAGAAATGTAATTGTGTTACATTGGTTGAACAATTTATCTCCATATGGGAACTCCGCGTGCCTTTGTGCTTCTTATTAGTACCTAATTAAGCGCACTGTCACCAGAAGTGAAGGCACATTAATATTGGCGCGCATCCGTTTCACGACTACCAAGCTTATCTAGGGAGCCAGAAGAGGCCTTTTCAGCGGTGAGCTGGTGGCTTTGACTATTTACTGCCTATTGCACCTATAAAAGATTTATATCAGGTACTTCCCTTCCTGCTTCAGGACAGGCAAAACAAAGGGTCACTCGAGAAAAGTTGAAACGCTCTTTCTATTCCGAGTCTGATATCGAGGCCTATTTCCGGCCGCCATTTTATCAGCCGAGAGTTATTATCCTTATGTCATCCTGGCGCCCTCAACGCAGAGGTCATGGGTAATGGGAAAACAGTCATTTTTTTCCTGCCCTGTCTACTCATCAGACGGCTCCTGTAATGCACAGATAACAAAAAGAAAGGCGAGGCCACCTCAGCTGTAGGAGTCCTTTCATTCACAAGCAGAACAGTCATTATTCTGTAGGATTGGATTATATACAGTCTTCTGAATCTTCTCTTTCGCAAACTTTTGTCAGATTAGTGAGTGTGCAGTTTTTTTAAACGTTTTGTCGCTTGCTCTGCATTTTTAGTTCGTGTGAACGGAAATGCTGAATAATTTCATTATACTGCCTTGACCTGGAATGCATCCCATCGAAACGTCCGAAATGTAGGCAGCTATCAGCAATCACTTTTTATGACCACACTCACGTCCGGATTGTCCTTAAATCGTGTGGAAATTCCAGATCCTCAAATACGATGTTCTTCTTCTCCTGGATCTCATCCTGTTTTTTTTGCATTTTTGCAGAATTGCTGGATGGAAAATCACAACAGATTCAAACTGAATTTTGGAATTCGTTACCATGCATTTTTAAGTATGTGTTTACTTTTTTTTCTGTAAGGAGCAGTACATTATTTTCTTCGGACTACTTCAGAATGCCCCAGCAGGGTGGGATCCAATGTGCACATTTGGGGTTCCTTAGTTACTCCTTACGGTTTTTGTTTGGGTTGAGGTCAGTCCGTGCTTGAGGTTGGGGGCTGCCCTGCTGGTGTTATGTTGAATATGGTAAGATCTGAGTGCGGGAGGGGGCCAGTTATTATGGATCTATTTCTTCGTCTGCACGTAGATACCTAATGGAATCTATCAGTTTCAGTTGAAATTTTTAATTAACCAGCAGAACTCTTTCTTCACTTTTTTACAACGTGGATATGTGGTAGTCTAATGTGCAAGAATTTATATAAGACAACGAGAAGAAAAGCAAGTAATTTGTAACTGGTAAACTGGAATACCCAATTATAATTATTGTGATGCATTAAGCTCTTAACCATTTCAGTACTACCACTACCACGGTTAACCGAGTGGAGATTAAGCGTGCTTTACTTACCCCAGAATGTAGCTTCTCACTCAGTAATACAGACATGGGAAATCAAGTATGCAGTTCTTCATCAGAGTGTGCTCAATCAAAATTGATTTAAAGTCAACAGGGCCATATTATCAAGAAAAGACAATACATTATCGCCGCTTTTATCGGCAGGAAACTGCTGCTAAAGCGGCGATAATGGGCTTGATAATATGCCCTTGTGAATTCCCATAGAAGCCCAGGTTCTGGTGTTAACCTGGGCTTCTATGAGAATTCACAAGGGCATATTATCAAGCCCATTATTGCTGCTTTAGCGGCAGTTTCCTGTCGATAAAAGTGGCGATAAAGTATCGCCCTTTCTTGATAATATGGCCCTTGAAACACTAAAAAGGAATTCATCTGCTCAATGGTTGACTATAGAAAGAGACATAAAGAAGCTACAACAAGAATGCTTGCCACCTAAATAAAGACCAAACTATTAATGTACAGAGAGGCAAGATTCAATCCTAATTCAACATTCACACAATGAGTAAATGCTTCAGAAATGTGTGAGGGAAGAAAAAAGGATCCTGGCCTTTAAAGGACCTTGGGGCATATTATCAAGACAGGCGGTAAAATTATCGCCGTTTTAGCGTCAGAAAACTGCATCTAAAACGGCTATCACATATTCCTCTTTAAATATGGGTATAAGTTGGATGTAATTTACGCAGTACATAGTGGACGTCCTTACACAACTTAAATGTTGATGTTAATTTGTTAATGGTAAGTGGAACTATTGCCTGTTTCTGTAGGTAGCATTACAGATGTGGCTTCTTGTTGTGCATATTCAGCACAGCTTAGAGTAAGGAACCATGTAGGAGTTCCTAAGATAGAGGTTCTAATTATAAACTTTCATATCAATATCTCTGCTCTCTTCTGCCTTCGATCTACCATGCAGACAGCAAGGTTCACAACTACAATTCAGCTTTGAATCTATACTACGGACAGCATGAAATTTAACCTTGATTTATTTAAGGTAGAGATAATTGTACTTTATGTCCTCAGATTTTGCTAAAGGATATGACAAAAAGAATTTCTTGATGTTTGTGATAACTACTGCTTTCAATCTAAATTGTGAGGGCTCATTATTCAGGTGAAATTTTACATGACGCATTCCAGTAGGCAAGAGACATTGTACCAGTGCGACCAGCCCGAACCACAAATCATCGCACGGTGCGCACACTATGAGTTCTTCAGGTACCACTAACTCACTGCATCACAAGTCATATCCCTGTGGTCTTATTAAGACAGAATTCACTAGGCAAAAAACATTGCTCCCAGTCAATTCAATTCATGAAGCTTTATTCGGCACATGTAAAATGACCATAAAAGCACATGAATAAAAACATGATAATAACAAATACATCAATATTTAAAAAAGATTTACAGACAATGTTACAAACATAATTCATTAAAAGCACATGCTTTTCCTGGCATTAGCACAGCAATTTAAAAACGTGGCTGTATAAAAACAGATATCGGCCGATTCCAGATTAAAGATTAAAATCATAGCCTGGTTAACTGTACGTACACCGTATTTTATAAACATCGGATTCAGAAATGCAGTACGTAAATTTGAGTACAGTTTACAAAACAGTAGAAAGTGCAAAGTGCTCTGAGTAGAAACGCCATCACACATACATGGCCCCGACGGATGTTTCTTAAGGGACGGTAGAGCCACCAGATGGTGTGCCAAACCAAATCTAAGCCTAGTAAGTACAAACTTATGAGATGGCCTAGTCACCATGGTTAAATACAAAGGAAAACCTTCTACCATGCTATATCTAGTGTAGAACAAAACGGTGGTCAAAGTACCGTAGACTAGGGCCCGCTTCCTTGCCCTAAAAGCCAAGAAATTACTTTTCAGCTCAGCTTTGGGTATCCTAGATGCTGCACTTGGATCAAGCAAAATATTCAAGTTAAATATCTCATAAAAGCACATATTTTACTCAAGGTATCTTAAGGTGTTTATCCAATGACAAGCAATCCTCAATTATAGACGTATTAAAAGATTTTTCCGCCTTAAGCCAAATTGAACGCCAGATCATAAGTGGCCTTAGGGATAACAGGTCTATCATAGTTTATATCTAGTTCCCGGTGGATTAACTCAGTTGGAGACGAAGTTGGTAGACACAGGAGCTTTTTTAAGAAGGAATTTTCCTCTATTTGCAAATTATTATCGCAACTGTGGCCCCATAAACCTGCCCCATATAATGCAATGGATACACATCTTGCTTGATAAATCTTAAGCATATCCCAGGTTCGTCGGTCCCCAACCTTAGCAGCAAATCTAAAAACACCAAAGGAGTTTTTGGCCATTTTATTCCGAATATTATTAAATTCTTCGGTCCATTTCCTGTCTTTGGAGAAGGTGATACCAAGGTTGCAAAATGTATCTACCTGCTTCACCTTTTCGCTATCGATAAAAAAGGCATTTGAAAATTTGCTTTTAACCCCACAGGTCATAGTGTATGTTTTCCCCTTGTTGATTAGTAGTTTCCTATCCTTAATAAAGGTAGGAAAACTATCAATCAAATGTTGTAGTCCCAGGGGAGTTCTAGATAGTAGAACGGCATCATCGGCGTATAATAACACCAGTACAGAGACGCCGTTGATCTGGGGGGCATCTGCATTAATCTTTTTCAGAATGGCACCGATTCCATTAATAAATAAAATAAAATGTAGGGGGGCCAATACACAGCCCTGCCTAATACCTCTTTTAACACCAAATTTTGGGGTGCATTCACCTTTGGTGCCAAAGCGCGCACATGCTTGTAGGTTCCCATACAACCTGGCGAGGAAGAAGATTATGCCCTCTGGAGTCCCCAACTGTAACAAAGTTGACCATAAGATAGAATGGTTTACCATGTCAAAGGCGCTGCTCAGATCAGCAAAGCAGAGGTAAAGTGAGACAGGTTTTGCTTCAGTATATTTCCCGATCAGCAAATCAAGATTGATGCACTGGTCGAGTGTACCCCTGCCCTTCCTAAAGCCATACTGGCTGTCAGCCAGTATGCCCTCCGCTCGACCCATTCCTCTAACCTGACAAGCATGACTCTACTCATGATCTTAACTGAGGAGTCAAGAAGAAAAATGGGGGGATAATTCTTCACGTCAGACCTGCTGCCCTTTTTATAAATCGGGACAATGATAGATTCTACCCAGGTTTTGGGGGCCTCAGAACACACAGCTGCATTAAAAACATTAGCCAAGAGAGGTCCCCAAATCTCAGGTGCTGCCTTGTATACATCAATGTTTTTAAAAAAGGGGGGGCTGACCATACAGAGAAATTAATCTCCTTCTTTGGAGTGACAAATAGAGAAGATTTCAGAATTTGTCTGGTATTATTTATTTTATACCCTCTTACTTTTTGTTTTTTTAAAGATTTAAAGATTCAATTGTCCGAAAAAAGACATACCATATACATACAGTTGTTCAAAGAATATATGCAAAACAACATTGATTATAAACAACAACAAAACATAAATTGAGCATTTCATATATACATTTGCACGAATGTTTGTGCATCACCATAAATATTCATTGTTCGCACTATCTTCCTATAAAAGAAGTGTATTAACACTCAAATAAAGAAGAAATCAAATGGAGAGAGGGATAAATATTCAAAGCAGTTCTAGAAAGACTGGAGGACACAATCCCAAACTCAGTCACACAAAGAAAAACTTATTGCTAGTTTTCATTAGATGCTTGTCTCCATTTTGGCCGACACGTTTCGAACTCGCTATTTTACTTTGAGTGTTCTCGTCAGGGCTTTATCACTTTATCCTGCAAGGGGGTTGTGCAAAATATGAATAGAAGGGAAAATCAGTTCCTGTAAGTATTAAATAGCCTCGATGAGTAGCTCTACTGTGTGCATTAATATGGTAAATGCATACCTTACAAATATCATGACCAGAAGGTGGGGTTCAGAAATAATCTACGGAGGTCCCCGTCGTAGTATCTATGAGGGAAGGAGACCAATTGGTTTAATTGTCTGTTCCCATATTAGACCAGGTTCCTGGCGTAACAAAACGTGCACTCCTCATTCCTACCTTGCTCTGATTTAATGAGGGAGAATCAACCACCTTTTTCTCCCTGGGCAGGAATTCGGGATACGTGGGATGTTCATAAACAAAGGGTGAACTCTTTCACTGAATCAGAAACAAAAGAGCAAACCTGCCTCCCAGTTACCACACGTCTCCACTGCTAAGACATGAAAAAGTAAAGTTTGTTTTTCCCACCTGGGGAGCTTGCAGCTAGCACACAGTCCGTTCCGCTATCGCCCTCACAATATCGCTCCTTTGACAGGAAAATCACCAACAAACGGTAGCAAAAAACAGTAATTCCTACCACGTTTGAACGTGCCGGCTCTGCAGCATTATCTGCAGCATTATCTGGCACTCCTCAATCGGCTCAGCATACTCCCGTACTCCCGCTCCAGTGAGCCATTACCCCAGCTGCTCCAACTCAGGTGAGCCAGGCGGGGATGGAATGGACTTTCACTCGCCATTGCTCCCAGTCAGCTGGCCCACACCACGCATCATCGCTGGCTATGTAGACGCTGAGTGCTAAATGTACCACTAAGTCTATACAGCTCAAGTCAATGCCACATGGCTGTGGGCCCTTCCTGATGACTGCCTCTGGTCTATACTGCGAACAGTAGGGCTCACAATTCAAGATTAGTACAGATGCAAATTGTGTAAGAGACTATAATCGGTTAAGGAAACCAAATGCTCCCAATCTGCAACATCGCCACCAAACATACGTCCACATTTTGAGAAAGTTAGAATGCACTGCGTGAAGTGCAATCATTTCATTTATTATGGGGAGCAATCAGTAGACCTAGTTTGCAGAACAATTGATAACGATTGATGGTAGTGTTTTTCCCCCTCAAAGTCCATGCAATTCAGTATGAAACATTCAATGCTTTGAGTGCAAATCGTTCAGCCAACGCATCATCACAGGGTGAGCAACGCTAAACACCAGACGTACCACTACCTCAGTACACCATAAATAATGACCCGAGGCTTTATTAAGGGAAAATTCAGTAGTAAAAAAACATTACCCCAGTGCGGCCTGTACGGACCACGCATCATCGCAGGTTACATACACATTCAGTCCCAAAAGTACTATTAACTCAGTGCACCATAATTCATTTGCAGAGTGCAGTACCAAACTAAATAAAAGGTCTATCAAACCCTGTACAATATGCCTTTAGTAGCCTTCCTTCAAAAACGTCTTTTATATCAGTTCTAGGTTTAGTTGAAAAACAAAATTCACGCTGCAAGTGCAAAGGCAGACTGAATGGCAGTCTACACTGCGGACAGCACAGGTCACAACTTGAACTATAATTTCCCTGAAACATACACATTTCAACAATGTATTCCATACATGTTTCATCTTTTATTTCAATCGTGATTACAGATTATGCAGTCCAGTAGGCAACACGCTGACTACCAGACGTACCACTAACTCAGTCTCAGTGCACCATAAATAATCGCCACGTGGCCTTATTAACGCAAAATTGAGTAGCGAAAAGACATTCTTAGCAGTGCGGTCTGCCTGAACTACACATCATCGCAGGTTCCACACAAACCAACCCTACCTTAGAGCACCACAACTCATGAACCCTTTACGATAGAATCTTCTGTGTATTATTTCACATATAATGCTCCTACCTTTGTACAGAAGAAGTCATAAACCATTTACGATGGAATATCTATGTATGATATCATGATTACTATTCTACTTGTTACCAACAGCAAAGTAATAAAATGGAGTCGAGCACACGTGCCCGTACACACTTCAACTATCTATTAGAGTCTGTGTATTTATTATGTTTTTAAAATGCTTCTCCTTACCCCTACCACATTATATTGTGATATAAAAAAGTATACAACTAGCTTACCTCTGACAGTAAGTGTGGGCTATTACTCCTTTTTATTATTTATTTTTTAGCATATTTATATAGCGCAAAATCAACCCAAAACTATATCAGCAATTTACATGAGCACCGTATTTACAGTACATTTTCAGGCACGCATAGATTACGTCATTACTCTACAATAACAAGATATGAATGCAACTCCGAGACTTGAACACTGATTTCCAGCACCAAGTTCAACAGTATAGCTGAATGACCACATATGTATATATATTATCTTCCTTTCATGTGCCAAAAACAACAACTTAAACCTTTCACAGCCCTGTATTACTACAGGTACAAAACTCAACTGAATGTACAACAAACATTCATAATCGCAGAAATGCGTCATGTCCACCATCTTTTATGTATGCAACTATGAATGAATATAGAGTAAGTGATACCCCGTACCTTCCATGTTGGCCATGTTGTGGAACTTTATAGATATAATGACTCATTTGCATTTAAGACCCGGGTGACGTCAGCACTACAAGACGGACACCCAAATCACTTGATTTCTCATATAGCTCACGACGGAACCATGCCCATATTTCCAGAATCATGGTTCAGAGACTCGCGCAGCACTGACATACGCCAGGCTAACCCACTCCGCTTAGGCTTTCAGGAAAAAATAAAAACACAACATTGACCAGGTTTCCATTGTACTGTTTTCTTAGTTCCAGGTCTAGTTGTCAGAACGGCACACACACACTCCCTCATGCCTGGTATACATCCACACCACACCCATCCAGCCCATGCGTCACTACACACGTTACCCTACCAATAAAAAAGATGGGGGGCACGTGCTCTATGCCATTTTACATTTGCTCTCATCGCAAGCGCTGTGATGGCCCGTCCTAGTGGTTCGGACGCCTCATGTAGGCCCAAACCACCGACCAATCCCTTCCCTTGCGCAGATTTTCAAAAACATTTCATTGACTGTTGTGTGCTTAACTGTAGCTTCCTGAGCCTAATGTTGATTGGCTTGTTTTTTATATGTGACCTTATGATACCCTCACCATGTACAATGCCACTTTGTAACGCACTTTATTTTACAATGCGTTTCAAAAAGTTGTGGTAGGGTGTTTTTAATTTTTACTGTCTACTCTACTTACGAGTTTGTTGACTGTGAAGGTATTTAGAAATATTTTTCTAATTTCTATTCTATCATAACTGTGCTGACTTTTCTCCTTTAGTGTGGAGTACAGTGTCCTTTCATTAAATGTATAATTGTTCGAACCATCCTTGAAAGAAAAATGCACAAGTTTTCCAAATATTTTTATTGAGTCTTTTTAAATCATTACATGGGTGAGTTGCAAAATCTTTTTTTCATTCATTGGGATTACGCGTTGGACCACATTTTAATTTTTTTTTATCATAAGCACTCATTCCTTATGTTTACATTATATAAGTGTTTCCCATTCATCTTTATTTAAATACTTGGGCTTTTTTTACTTTCAGATAAATTAGAATAGAAGTGCTACAACAAACACTCCCTCACTACTTCATATTTACTTTTTTATGTACATTGAATTTCATTATTACATTTCACAATCATATTTAAAAAATAAAAGCATTACTAATTAACATTTGAAGGCACAATTATATTATTTTTTTCATAAAAAGTGCTTGTGAAGATAATCCTCCTGTTCTTTACGAGCGAAAATTGGTAAAAGCACTACTCAATATAAATACTTTTAACCCATTTTCACTCTAAAAGATAAAGAGTATTCTCCTTTATTCCAAAGTATTTCCTTTTTGTGTCGATAGTGTATTTATGGTACATTTTTCAAACTTTATAATATACTTGCATTCTTAAAAAAATATTATTTATTATTCTTTCAAAACCTCTTTTGAAAGTCATCCAGCTCCACTTGAGGGATCATAAAGTTGAATGTAAATTACATTATACATTAACAATATGTTCCCTCTGTGGAAATGAAAGGTAAACTCAAGATGATACCATCGCTCCGAATCATTACCTTGCACAAAGTAATTCCTTAATTCACCTATATTTCTTGTAATGGCTCTTTCGTCAACTCGTTATTATATTCTATTTGAACTTAAACATACTACATTCTATAATCATTTAAATATTTTTGCTTTCTTTTTAAAAATATCAAACATAAACCATTTCACATAATTTACCTCTCTTCGATATTTTTTCCTTACTCTGTTGTAATTCATCCAACTCCTCTGAAGGGGACATAGTGTTTTATGTATTTTTAAATATACATTCACAATATGTTCCCTCTGAAGAAATTAAAGATTTTCTCAAGATGCTTCCGCAGCCCCGTATCATTACCTTCCTCGTAGTTTCTTCACACGTATTGATTCTCTGAAATGAAACTAATCATCCCACGGGTGTGGTTTATATACTTTTTCATTAGTTAACACTCTATGGGATCAATTTATTACTCCTCCCTCTTTTAACTCACGTTTTTCAGTTGACAGGTGCTCTCATTTCCACCATTTTAGTACGTCATGTGTTTATGTAAACGTGCCTCTTTCCATACTTTTTAACTTTTGAATAATTTCCAAAATGCTTTATTTAAACTCGTTTTTCTTATAAAAGCATTTCTATAGGCTACTCTCTTTTTTAATACGGGTATTTACATTCATTCCTCTTTCTTTTTTCTGACTTATTATTCTATCAACTGCCTTTTATTTCTAACTTTTTTTTAATACTCTTCATCACCCTAAACCCCTATTAACACTGCATCCCGTGCCAGAGATACTCTCTATTAATCTTCGAGTATTCTAATTCAAAGTCAAAGTCAAAAAGCTTTATTTCGATAAAATTTCATTATCATAAAAGCAAGTTTAAAAGAATTAATGATTGATAAAATGAATGACATATATCCAGTTAATAGCAACAAATATAACATTTGCTAGAATAAATATAGTATAAGAAAAAATTAAACAGAATTTTTAAGCTTTCTGGCTCGAATAGCCCAAGCCCAGAATAAAAATTTAGCTAAGGCACAGGCATAGGGTACATAGCTGTCCGAAACAAGTATCCTAATTGCAACATCATGGCTCCTGGTTCCCAGTTGTCGGCACAAATTCTTCAGCCACGCCCTTCTTGGTTTGGCATATTCGTTACAGACAAATAGAAAATGGGCTAATGTCTCTGGGTGGGCTAGACATGAAGGACATAGGTCAGTTTTGTGTAGACAGGAATTCCATGTTTTGGTAAAAGTGTTCAATGGCAAGGTACCCGTTCTAAATTTAAAATACAAAGATCGGGCAAACGGTTTCCCAATTGTATCTAAGTAGGGTTCACGCCTGGGAATGTCTTTAAACTTCAAAAAATCCTCAGTGAGCCTTCCAATGGATACGCTAGAATGCCTTTGGGAGCAAATCCAATCCCGATATAAGTTTTTAAGTACTTGCTTTGGAGGAGAGGTTCTGCTTAACCAAAAGTCCAATAGGCCCAGGTTCGATAATAAGGATTTCATGTCTGTTAGCCATTTGACTCTGGCCCAATGTGGTGACGCCATTATTTCTTCCAGTCCTCTGGCGTAGGCACTAAGTTCCTCTACTCGCCAAATACGGGCCCATAATAAGAGAGGACGAAAATTCGCAATTTCGCCAATCTGAGTACAGCCAAAGTCCATAAATAAGGGTAAAAGTGGGGTACTTTGAGGGAGGGACATTATTTGTCTGCAGAAGTTATTCTCGGATTTTTGAAGAGCTTTTGAAGATGCGAAGCCCCAAAGTTCAGCTCCATAAAGTGCAGAGCTGACACCCTTGGCGGCATAGATCTCTAGGACTGTTCCTATTGGTTTGAACGAACTGGAACGTTGCTCCCTCAATAGGGCACCTGTGATCCTTTTATGATTCAGCAGCATCTTATCTAAATGGGGAGACCAATCCATTTTGTCTGAGATGCGTATCCCTAAGTAGTCAAATACTTTCACCCTTTCCAGGGGCTCAGTGTTTAAAATAGGGGGACGCACTTGCTGTTTAGGGGGGTTAAGGACAAGGTATTTTGTTTTGTTGGTATTTATAACCAATCCCCGATCAGTACAAAAGGACTGGAAGTTATCCAAGAGTTTCTGTAGTCCCATGGGCGTTTTAGAGATTAGGAGCGTGTCATCCGCGAAGAGGAGGGTCGGTATACGAACCCCCGCCAGCGATGGTTCGTCAGATGGAAATTTGAGTAAGTGCTCAACCACCCCATTAATATACAAAGAGAAAAGGGTGGGAGCCAGAACACATCCCTGGCGGACCCCTCTCTCGACCGGAATGCAGCCCGTTTTCTCCCCTCCAGAGCCCCACCTAATTTGGGCAAAGCTGTGC
This sequence comes from Lissotriton vulgaris, assembly GCF_964263255.1. Lineage (NCBI taxonomy): Eukaryota > Metazoa > Chordata > Amphibia > Caudata > Salamandridae > Lissotriton > Lissotriton vulgaris. The sequence goes on along the minus strand of NC_141694.1, from coordinate 1,068,784,377 downwards.
TGATGGAGCCTGACTAATAGGGATAGTAGATACTGTGGGAGCCCCATGTTGGCCAGGACCCTCCACAGTAAGTCCCGAGGGACAAGGTCAAAGGCAGTCTTTAAATCGATGAATGCGAGATAAAGACTGCCCTTGCCTATCACTACCACCTTCCAGTAAATCATCATAAGCCTAAAGGCCTGTTCTATCGTTCCAGTGCCTACTCTAAAACCGGCCTGGAAATCGGTAAGTATTTTATTTTCATCTACCCAGTTAAGGATCCTGAGTAGAATAACTTTACCGACAACTTTTTGAGTTACATCTAGCAGGCTGATCGGCCTATAATTGGACGGGTCATCCCTTGGGCCTTTCTTGTAAATGGGAACCACCTCTGCCCCCTTCCATGATGCGGGAATGGGGGCACCCTTACAGATGGCAAGAAGAAGGGAGTGGATTAATTTGCCCCAAGTAACACCATCAGATTTTAACAGGTCCCCCGGGATGCCGTCAGGTCCTGCAGCTTTTAGTGGAGTGATGGAATTAATAGCATATTCTACTTCCTTCTGTGTGAATTCAGGATCACTGGGTAGAAGAATATAATTAATGTACGGAGAGGATTGAACAGACCCTCTCCCATTCAAATCATTATGACAGGAATAAAGTTTAGCAAAGTGGTCCTCCCATACCTGCCCCGAAATATTGCAGGTTACGAGGTCGCTATCCGGTCTGTTCCGTGCCCTTATGGTGTCCCAGAAGGATTTAGAGTCTTTTTTCATACTGGCTTCCTTAAGGGTTAGCCAGTAGGCATCCTCCCACTCCCTTTTAGCTACCTGTAGGGCCTTTTTATGGTCTCTTCTAGCAATTTTGATTAGTGGAGGGGACTTCCCTTTAACTGCCTCTATTAGGCGGGATTTGGCCTTCCTGCACGTTGCCGAATACCAATCATGTTTACCTTTAGTTTTTAGTAGAGATTTTTGTTTCCCTGAAGGCAAATGGACCCAAAAGAGGTCGCCTATGATTTTTACAGCAGCTTCAAATATGGCAGTGGCCTTGTCTGCTGCTATAGTTAGAACAATCGAGCCAATTTCAGCTTGCATGCTCTTAGCCACTTCATCTATTGCAGATAGTTTATCGGTATTGAGCATTATCTTACTCCACTTTAGACGCCTGCCACAAGTGGCAACAGTAATCCCCTGTTGGCGACTTAGAGGGACTGGGAATACTTCAGTAGGCCAAGGATTTTTTAAAGATAAGGAGAGTGGATTATGGTCGCTCTCTATGGTATTGGTGATAACCATGTCGTGGACATGGCTCCAGAGGCCCCTATCCAACAGAATGTAGTCAATCCGTGTGCTTTGACCAACTCTGTTGAATGTGGGAGCACCCTGAAGGTCAGAACGAGTGCGGCCGTTTGCAGCTCTTAGGCCAAACTCCAGTGTGAGTGCATTTAGGTGGATTGCACTGCGAGTCCAGCGTTTAATGGGTGGGATAGAGAGGGTGGGGATTCCCCATCTGTTATCCTCTTCTTCTAGATCTGGAACTCCTTCTAGGGGGAGTGGTTCGTATGTACAATTAAAATCCCCTGCTACTAGGATATGCCCAAGTCCACTCTGCTCTCCTAACTGAGCCTCAAGCTCCATCATTGTAGGTGATATACACCCATTTTTTGTTCCCCTGATATACACATTATAGAGGTCAACAATCATGCTTCCCCGTAGGCCCAATAGAGAAACACTAAGAATATCCGGTGTTCTTGGCTTCTTAGTGATTATCCTGCAGTTAAGGAGTACACTTATCCAAATAATAAGCCCCCCCGATGGCCGCCCCTTCCCTACCTTGGATTTTATTGCTGGTGTAAAGATGGTGACATACCCCACCCGGTGTAATGGTTCGATGGCCCATGTCTCTTGGAATATACAAATTGTATGGGCATCGACCAGGGCATTCCACTCCGGAAGACCTAATTTCCTTGAAATCCCAGCAAGGTTCCAACTAAGGATTTTTAGATTGCCATCTGCTAAGTTTCCGTCTGAGGTCACAGTGCATTGGGGATTAAATGGTTCACCGCTGTCCCTAATTAGTGAGGGTGATAGCACCTCTGGGTTTATAGGGAGAGATGTGCCCAGCACTGGATCATTCGTACTGTTGTTATCACTAAGGAGGTTAGTGTCTAAACCTCCCTTGGGAGAAAGTCAATCAACCTCATCCAATACACAGTACCTATTTGGGTGGGCAAACTGTGTATAGGAAGGGTTGAAAGATAAAGGTGGGGACGGATCCTGCCATGGCTGCTGCCATTGCTGATTAGTAAGTGATGGCTGAGGAAGTTGTTGCCACTGCTGGGTAGGTTGAAGAAAAGGAGGAGGTAAGGAGTGGAGAGGTTGTTGCCACTGTGGACCAGCATGATGCGGGACAAAAAATGGGAAGTTAGGCGGTTGCTGCCAATGGTTAGAGGCATAATGGGGGGGACGTGCAAACCCTTGATTGCTTGGCCGATGAAAGTTGGGTCTTGTCGAGTTGGGGAGGAAGTAGGATAGGGGGAGTGGTTTGATCTGGGTGGCAGGACCGCTGTTAGGTGCATTACAAATAAAGGTCGCAGCCCCCACATCTCTAAAGTTGACGGTAATTACATCCCCTGATATTGTTTTCTTACTCCTTCCCACCCAATCCCCTCTACGCACAGTAAGAATTTCCCCACTCATACTACTGGGTAGTGGTCTATGTAATTGAAGCCACTGGGCACATTTATTTCTTAACTCTACATGAGTCTCTCTAACTCCTTCCTTCAGCGGGGGGACAGCAGTCAACACCACCACAAAAGGAGAAACTTCTGGTGGCAGGCTAATAGACTTAAAACGAGTCTGCCTTGGCTTGGGGGCTTCAGAGTTATTAGTAGAGTGAGGGCCTCTAATTCATACTGGAGTATTAATTTAATTAATTCCATTAATCAGTGTTTTCATACATTTCTGTAACTAATATTTATACAGACAGATTCATCAAAGACCCGTTTTGCGAGTCTTTAATAGCGATTCATAAGGAATCGCTATTAAGGACTTGCAAAACGGGATTCATGTAGGAATCGCAAAAAATATTGCGATTCCTACATCTTCCTTATTTGCGATTAGCAAATTGCTAATCGCAAATAAGGAATAACTCCCCATTCATTCCTATGGGCCTAAAGGCCCATAGCAATGAATGGGGAGTATTCCTTATTTGCGATTTCAAGGTTGCCAGGGGTGTCCAAAGGACACCCTGTAGCACCCCTGAAATGCAAATTTACACAGGTGTTGCGCACACACACATGTCCAAAGGACATGTGTGTGTAACATGCAACAGAGAAAAATGCACTAAAATGCTTTTTTCTATTTTTTCACTATTTACCGCGAAGTCAGACTTTGTGGTAAATAGCGACCAAATATTGTGAATTCGCAATTTCAAATTGGTTAATGAATTTGCAGATTCCTTAAATCCAATTCCTCGCAAATATGCGATTTTGCAAATAGCGATTTTTCCATTTGGGATGATGAATCTCAAATGCAATAATTGCACTCGCAAAGGGCCAGATTCTCGGAATCTGGCCCTTTGCGAGCGCAATTTAGCTTGATGAATCGGGCTGATAATCTTTATTTATAGTTCCTGCCTATATTGTAATACAATACCCCACCCAAAACCCCTATTTTCCCTGCATCCCATGCCAGAGATATTTTCTTTTATTCTTCGACTAGATTAATTCATACCCTGGTATTAATTTGTATAATTCAATTAATCCTTGTTTTCTTACATTTGTTTATCTAATATTTATCATCTTTCTTTATAGTTCTTATCTTGATTTTAATACACTACCCCCACCGAAAACCCCTATTTTCCCTGCATCCCGTGCAAGAGGTACTCTCATTTAATTATCAAGTATTTTAATTTATACCCGAGTATTGTTTTAAATAGTTCCACTAATGCGTTAATAACCTAAATTGTATATTATAAAATAATAAATATGTACTCTTTTTGAAAGCAAGTACTTATTTTCATGAAAAAAAATTGCGTTGTAATGGCATGCATTGTAATTGAATAAGCGTTGTAATGGCATGCGTTGTAATAACATGCGTTGTAATGGAATATACGATGTAAAAGTTTCGTTGTAGTAGCATTATGATGCGTGCTACGGACAGACCACATTGGGGGTAATCTTTTTTGACTACTGAATTTTCCCTTAATAAATAAAACCCAAACCAGATTGCTTTTCCACATGCATGTTAGCAGCTCCCCATGTGGAAAAGCAATGCCGGCTCCCGAAGGACGCCGGGAGCCGGCGGGACCGTGGGGGCATTGGGGCTTCGCCCACGGTCCCCAATGTTTTTTATAAGCCCCAGGGGATGGGGTCCCCGAGGATATTAGAAATTACTGATAGGGCTATTTTTTTATGGTAAAATTAGAAGTCGCGCACCCAGCACGGCGCTCAGTCAGGACCCCTGGTATGCATGCATTGGATGCACAACTCATAATCTGTAGGGTGCGCAACTCCAGCGTGTTTGGTGTAAAACCTCTTCGCATTTGGGAGCCGGCATTGCTTTTCCACTTTTTTAACAAGCAGCTCCCCATGTGCAAAAGCAATCTGGTTTGGATTTTGAAAGAGAGAACAGAAATCCCTGCTCTCTTTTTCCAAACCAAGTTTGCTATGGAGGACTCCCGCCCTCTCATAGAAAACAGCAGTGTCCCAGGGGGAGGCACCCAGGGACACTGTAGGAGCCGGCCCCTGGGGGTGCTGGCTCCCAGGGCCCTCAAGGGCTCCAGGAGGGGGGACAGGCAACCCCCTTCCCACAATACAGAAAGCCCTGGGGGGTGGTAGTCCCTGGGGCTTGGGGGGCCATTCAGCCCCCCATAAATTATACTGGGAGGGGCTTTTGAGCCACTCCCAACAATTTATTTTATAGCCCCGGGAGGTGGTGGTCCCCGGGGCTGGGGGGGCCCTCTGGGCCGCCTTTACATTTAATAATTCTCCCCCCAGGATTTGCCCCCCCCCGGGGGCTAATTATAAAATACGCTCTGTTCTATGTTTTTTTTTACGGCAGGATCCGCGCACCCTGCGCGCACTTAGCGTTTAAAAAAAAAATAATAATAATTTAGGGGGGACTGTGAGTCCTGCTGGGACCCCCTACGCAGGTCTAGGGGGTCAGGGTATTCCTACCCTGTCCCCTTTATATGTTTTCTACACATATTCCACAGACTTCTTCTACCTTGCTTCTACCAAGGCACAAAATGGCTGCCAACAGTTCCTCGTTTCGATGTTGACAACCACTTGACAGCCAATTAGCAGTCAGCGCATGATCGGAAGGGTACGCTCAGGATGTGCTCAGGCTGTGCTCAGGCTTGCTCACGGTGCGCGCAGGGTGCGCGGATCCTCCGCGGCCATAGATATATAAATGCTTTTAACTGTAATTTTCTCAGTAAGTACTGAACAGATTGACACCATTTAAGCAAAAGGCACAAGTCTGAACTGAGGACTACCTCTGTACCAAATTTGGCATAATTGCGTTCAGCAGTTTGGTCTGTAGCTGTTGCTAAAGGTCCTACGGGAAATTGCATGGGGAAAAAAGTTTTTTGGGACCCTTTTTTTCTCGGCCCGCGCTTGACAAATCACCGTGAAACTGGTAGGAGAGGAGCGGATTGGAACTGATCGCAAGTTTTGAAAATTTTGCGAAGATTCATCTACCGGCGCCAAAGTTATTCCAAATAGAATGTTGCGTATTTCCTACGGAAAATAGGTCCTAACTATAACTACCTACTGGCAACCGCCAGTAGGTAATACATACATATATAAACATATATATAATCTGCATATCTATATAAATGCAAATATAAATGCATGTATACATATACATATACATATACATATATGCATACATATGCATGTTATGTACAAGAAAGTTTGAAAACACTAATAAAAGCAAAGCTAAAAAGCCACCTAATTACAGAATTGCTTTAACTTAAACGAGGGCAAGACCTTTTACATTTTCAATGCTTGTTTACTTTTGTTCCATCAAGAGGGCATTCAGATGTGTCAAACATTTGCCATGAATTCTGAATGTTAGCACTCTAGTTGCTCATTAGATCACTGTAGTAAAGCTACTGCTCACCAGGGCATTCTGCTGCTGGTATTCAAAGTGCGTGTTTCAGTCTGCATGTTAGAATTGTGTCAAGATGGCTTCAGGTGTGCTATACTTTTGTCATATGTAAGGCTGTTAGCACTCTAGTTGTTCTTTAGAACATTCTGGGAAGCTACAGTAGAACACAAAGGAATCAACTGCCCTTGTTGGATGTACATGTTTTACTGAGAATGTCAGACTTCATTCTCACATGATTGAGAAAGATAATGTGAATTTACAGAAAATATGCTCTCAGTTTAGCATATAGATCAACTTCCAAACCTCTGTGGGAAAAGCATGAGAAAATAGTTTTCTCTCAAACATGATTCATGATATCCCAGCAGAAGGCTTTTTCACCTGGTAAAATCACCTTAGAACACACCAGAAGTGCTGACAGCCATTCAGATCTAACGATGAGATGTGTCGTTAGGCTCCGCCCAGATATATATGCATTTTTTCCTTTAATATCTAAAAACCTACTGAACAGATTTACACCATTTAACCAATAGGCATGAGTGTGAACCAAGGACTATCTCTTTGCCAAATTTGGTGTAATTCCGTTCAGTAGTTCGGGCTGTAGCTGCGATTAAAGGTTCCTATGGAAAATTGCATGGGGAAAACACATTTTGGGACCCCACTTTTTTCTCGGCCCCCGCTTGACGAATCACCACGAGACTTTCCGGATAGGAGCGGACCGGAGCTGGCCATATATATATATATATATATATATATATATATATTCCATGACAGCAAGCATGACGTGTTTCGACCGGGTAACCCGGTCTTGATCACACGACATGTCGTGACCACCCTTCTGACTAAATACTGCTATTTTAATTACAAGCTCCTCCCATTATCATGATGGTCATGGAAAACAGACTTGGACAGGTTTAACACTGTACTACTTTTTAGATCATTGTAGTTGAATTTTGAAAAAAATATAAATACAGGAGTATAAATACAAATGAGAAATACTGGGCAAGTGCCCCTTAGCCTCTTAAGTGGTGCTGACGGCCAATGGTCGTCACGAGCGCTACCTCCCCAGTGCTGCGCACGACCATTGGACGTCCATTCAGCACTAGTTCCAATGGACAGCGCAGCACTGGGGAGGGATATTTGCGAAGCAGCTAAAGTGTTAATTAATGTATTCACAATACATAATTTATCAAATCCAGCTACAAAATTTGTCATGATCTGAAAACTGTTTTACCAATAAATAATCTCCAAGAACATGTTCTAAACAGTATAGTCATATTACCTAACAATATGTGTTAGTGAAAAATAATAATAAATTAAAAACAAAATGCAACTTTATCATTAAATACATGATTAGCTAGCAATACTTTCAAAAAATGTATATAAAAATACATTGAGGCCTTGGCCAAAGGTCGCTTGATTTCCAATGTACTCTAAAGTAAAGTGCTAAGTGCAAAGTGCAGAATGAAAATTCAAAAATTCATCATATCCGAAGTTATGTTCAATTCGAGTTGTTACAAATAACAAACAGACGTAAATTTCTGGTTGAAAATCCTATGCAGACAGCAGACAATTCAAACTCCCACCCCACAGACACCAGATAAAAACTAGTAAAACCAAGAACCTAGTAAAACCAGTTAAAATCCAGTATAAATGGAGTTAAAAAGCCCACATAAAAAACATCTACAAAGATTAAAACCATCAATTACAAAAATGAAATACAGATTCAGCAGCAACAGTATATTTATAAGATCAGATTTTAAATCTAGCAGCAATTGTAGAGATGCGTAATTCATAGAAAATTATGTAGATCATCCCCTGTATTTAATCCATTAGGCATTTTAGTGTCAAATTGTACAATATATTGGCTTTCCAGCTGATGGAATTTCTTTTCTCTATTGCCCCCTCTAATGGATTTTGGCACAGCATCAATCACAAAGTAACTGAGATCGTTAAGGTTATTCCGTGTACTAATTTAAAATGCCGTGCCACCGGGTAGCTGAAATCAGAATTGACAATCGCACGTGAATGCTGTAGAATTCGATTAAAAACTGGAAGCTTAGTGCTGCCTATTTATCTTAACTGACATGAACATTCTAAGATATTGACAGCAAAATCTGTCTTGCATGTAAAAAAAACTTTCATTCTATATGGCTCTGAGGAAAATGCATCAAATACCTCCATTTTATTGACGCCAAATTTACATGCCCTGCAAGAGCTGCATTTAAAAAAAACAGTCCTGTTAGATAACCAGTTGGTCTTTTCTTGCACTTCCGGGCTAGATTTGTCTAAGGTGTCTCTCATGGAGGGAGCCCGTCTGAATGTAATGGTGGGAGAGTCCTCTATTTCTGATGCTATTGTCATATCAGACTTTAAAATAGGCTAATCGTTGGTGATAATCTGTCTGACCTTTTTATGAGGACAATTATAAATTGTTATAAGTCTGATGAGTAATTTATCTATTTTGGACTCTCCACCAGCCAGTGTCAAATTAACTTCCTGATTATCATTTGCATTTTGAGGGATGTCTATTTTGGATAAAGCTTTGTTTAAATCCTCCATACTATATCCCCTTACTAGAAATCTCTGCATCGCTTCATTTAGACAAGTTATCAAATCATTTTTATTGCTGCAAGTTCTCTTAATTCTCAAGAATTCCCCATAGGGGATACTCTTGATAAGATGCCTGGGGTGGCGAACATTCTATTGAGAATAACTTTGGCGCCGATTGAGGGATCTGCCTGTAATTTTCCTTAAATTTGCCTCGCTGCGCTCTGTTCCTTCCCTGAAAGTTTTGGGGGGATTCATCAAGCGGGGGCCGAGAAAAAAGGGGGGTCCCAAAACATGTTTTCCCCATGTTAATTTCCATAGGGACATTCTGACAAGGCTACAGCTCGAACGGCTGAACGGAATTACACCAGATTTGGTAAAATGGTAGGGACTGGTATGCAGCAGTGCCTTTTGTATGTTTGGTGTAAATCCCTCCAGTAGTTCTTGAGAAAATTGAATTTGAAATTTTTCAATTGGCATTTACTATGGGGCCTTTAGACACGGCTACAGCCCCAACGGCTGAACTGAATTACACCAAACTTGGCAAAATGGTAGGGACAGGTATGCAGTAGTGCCTTTTCTATATTTGGTGAAAATCCCTCCAGTAGTTGTTGAGAAAATTGATTTGAGCAAATTATATATCTATATGCACTCAACATTCTATTGGGAATAACTTTGGCGCTGATTTAAGGAATCTGTGTGTAATTTTCCAGAATTTTGGCCAGATCCGCTCTGCTCCTTCCCTGAAAGTTTCGGAGGGATTCGTCAAGCGGGGGCAGAATGGGGGGTCCCAAAACGTGTTTTCCCCATGTTAATTTCCATAGGGACCTTTAGACACGGCTACAGCCCGAACGATTGAATAGAATTACACCAAACTTGGCAAAGTGGTAGGGCCTGGTATGCAGATGTGCCTTTGTTATGTTTGGTGAAAATCACTCCAGTAGTTCTTGAGAAAATTGAATTTGAAAATTTTCAAATGGCATTTGCTATGGGACCTTTAGACACGGCTACAGCCCGAACGGCTAAACGGAATTACACCAAACTTGGCAAAATGGTAGGGACAGGTATGCGTGTTTCTGATTGGCTGGCAGTCGACTGTCAACATTCCAAACTATCCAAACCAGGAAGTGTTGGCCACCATCTTGTTTTTCAGGAGAACTGAGGCACAAGAGAGCCCAAAACAAGAGTGGAAAACACGAAAAGGGGGCAGGGTACAGACCCCCCAACCCTCTAGCCCTTCTCAGGGGGTCCCAAAAGGACCCCCAAGGGCAAAAAAAAAATCAAAAAAATCGCGGGGTACGCGCACCGTATGCTCGTACCCCACGATTTAAAATTTTTTATTTTTATTTTTTTTGCACTTGGTGGTCCTTCTGGGACCCCCTGAGAAGGGCTAGGGGGTCAGGGGGTCTCAACCCTGCCCCCTTTTTGCATTTTTTCACTCTTGTTTCGGGCTCTCTTGTGCCTCACTTCTCCTGAGAAACAGGATGGCTACTCAGGTGGTCCCAGAAGGATAATAACATATATAAACGTTATCCGCTAATAGAATTAGCATTTACAAAACCTTTGAAATTTATTGATAAAAAATATAGGTTTCACGCCTGATATAGTTAGGAATTAGCATTTAAAAAACCTTGCAAATTCACTGAAAAAACCTTAGGTTTCAAGCCTTATATAGTTAGGAATTAGCATTTAAAAAACCTTGCAAATTCACTTAAAAAACCATAGGTTTCAGGCCTTATATAGTTAGGAATTAGCATTTAAAAAACCTTGCAAATTCACTTAAAAAAACATAGGTTTCAGGCCTTATATAGTTAGGAATTCGCATTTTAAAAACTTTGCAAATTCACGAAAAAAAAACATAGGTTTGGGGGCGTGGCCAAGATGGCGGCCTGAGGAGACATGTTTGCCGGAGGCTCCTCGTCCGATCCCCCTCACAGCACCGTTTTCGCGGGCTACCCTGCCTCCCGCTAGCCAAATCGGTGGTGCAGCCAGTGGGGAGCCGAGTGGAGACACCTAGAGAGCCACGAGATGCCAGATTCGGCGGGTCCGGGACTGAGCAAGGGGTGCGAGCCTGCGCCGCGGTGGAGACCCTGGGGGCCTGGAGGCCGGAGGCCAAGCGCGGGACTGCCAGCAGCGGAAGCGCAGACGCCGGCAGGGCCGACAGCCGGGACACGAGTAAGGCGGCCTGAAACGGCACGTACCCCCACGCGTCCAGCAGCGGTGTGGCCCTGCGGTGAGGAGAGATGCTGGGCCGCAGGGGGCGCACCGGGGGGCCCCGTCGGTGGAGCGAGTCGGCCCACGGGGGGCCCAGAGCACCGGGCTCGGCGGAGACTCCGCAGCGACTTGGAACGAGGTGAGGAGGAAAGCGGCGGAGCGCGAGGCCGGGGATGTGCCACCGGGCCCGGGCAGGGGAGCCCTCCGGCAGAGGGCTAAATCGAGACCCGGCTTCGGCCTACAAAGCGACGCGCAGCCCCCGCGCGAATGGCCCGAGCCTCAGGTGGCAAGGGCCGGGCGGCAGTGGCGCTGGCAAAGCGGTGTCCGCAGCAAAGGAGACCGGCCTCAGGAGCTCGGGGGGGGCGGTGACTCGGGCCCCCGGTGGACGCGATGGTCACGGAGCGGAGCATAACGGCCTGAGATTGGTCCGGGGCTGGGAGCGGCAGGCCCACAGCAGCGACACCACCGGCACTGAGAGGGCAAACAGCCCGCCCGCGGGGTGGCTTTCAGGGGGCAGGGACCGGGCCCCCGGCGGAGGACTGCGAGGGCCAGGCCGGGAGAGGGGTCAGGACCGGGCCTAAATACTACAAGAGGCCCTGTGCATGACCGTCCACTTCTCCCCCCACGAAGGGAGATCCACCCAGAGGGGGGGGCGATAAGCCGGGCCCCCGGCAAGGAAAAGCGTCGGACTGAAAAGAGGGGTCGCCTTTTAGCGAACAGACACGGTGTGACGACGCGGACGGCAGTAGGGAGGCCTGGGATCGGGGAGGCCCCCCGAGCACACTGGACAGAGCTGCGGGGGGACCACGGCGAGAGCGGACCCAACGGTCGCTACACGGAGGTGCCGAGAGGAGAGCCGGCTACGACAGGTCGCATACGGAGCACGAGGTAGTGAAGCGCACGGCGCGCGGTGGCAGGTGACGATGTCCTCAGGTGCTCGCAGAGGGACACGCACCATCCACGACATGCTGTCCAAAGGCTCGACGAAAGGGGATAAGAGCCCGGATAAACCGACAGCTTCCATGCCACCCAAGGAGAAAGACCGCGAAGGGGGGGACGCCCCTGCTACGAAATCCTTTATGGAGTCTCTCTTTACCTCCCTGAAGGAGGACATCCAAACCCTCAGACAGAACATGGCGGGAAACTACAAGGAGCTGCGTAAGGATGTTGACGAGCTCGGAGAACGAGTGGAAGCAGTGGAGACCTCAGGCCACGCTAGAGATGAGGAGGTGGACATTTTGAGACAGGAAATCCTCAGACTGCATGATCAGCAGACAGACCTGCAGTCTCACACCGAAGACCTTGAGAACCGCTCGAGGCGCAATAACATTAGGGTTCGAAATGTGCCATCTAGGGCGGAGGGGGCGGAGGGGGCGGACATCACGCTATACCTACAAGAGCTGTTTAGGGAAATTCTGCAGGAGGAAGAGGACTTTGTGATTCGCATCGACAGGGCCCATAGGGTGGGCCTCCCTCGCAGGGCACCTGCTCCCCCTCCGGACATATTAGCGTTTTTGCCGGACTACCCTCTCTAAGAACGCATCTTACTAGCGGCAAGGAAGGCACAACCTATCAACCTCAAGGGTCACACAGTGGAGTTCTTCCAAGATCTCTCCGCAATCACCCTACAAAAACGACGAGCATTCAGAGTGGCCACTACCTTCCTGCGTGACAAAGGGGTCCCCTACTCCTGGGGTCACCCATTCAGACTTATATTCAAATGGAACGGCTCCCTCCATCAGTTGCGGTCACTGAAGGACACTTGCTCTCTGCTGGGTATCCAACCGGAGGGCGATGAGTCAGACGACGACAAGGAACCAAGATCCACGCTATCCACGCTGTCGCAAAAGTCCAGGGACGGTTGGCAGACAGTGAGGCGACGCCGCCTGGCCAAGAAAGGATTCAAACCAGACCCAGAAACGGCGGCGCAGGGCCACGAGGCAGCAATTCAGGAAGTCGCTAAGGACATAGGAGCAGCATAGAGGGACCAGGACTATGCCCGTGAGCTTTCACAACACTACATTGGGGGGGGCGGGACGGGGGGCCTCGAGGCCACCACTGCCACACATTCCCTTCCATTGACACTTTACCACAGGCCTGAACTGTTGCTGTATAGGCCTGGGACAATGTTCACCAGTTGGGGATTGGGAGTTGGGATCGAGGAGGAGGAGGAGGGAGGGGGTGGTTGGGGCGGGGGGGGTTCTCGAGGGGAGGGGCCTGTTGGGGTTTGGGGGGTTCTGCAGTGGGGGGGGATGCCCCGGGTTGTTCATTCCAGAGAGGCGGGACAAGCAGGGCTCCGAGGGGGCTACGTACAGAGGTTTGTGGCGATGGACACGAGAGCTCGAGGGCGCATCTGGCACAGACAAGGTGGTAGCGGGGCAAGGCCTAATCCCCTGAATGGCGTCTGACAATTTGCGGGTCCTAACTCTCAACGTTAAGGGCCTCAATAACCCAATAAAGTGGCGGGCAGTGCTCTCATACTTAGAGAACTCCGGTGCGGCAATTTGCCTCCTACAGGAGACACATTTGCTGGCAAAGGACTGGCGTCGTATGCGATCCAGGGCCTTCCCGACGCAACTCTATCCCTCCACTATGGAGAAAAAAGCGGGGGTGGCCATTTTGTGCGCTAAGCACTTCAAGGGCCAGGTAAGGGACAAGGTGGCAGAAATAAAGGGCAGACTGCTAGCGCACACTGTTAGCATTGGTAATGTGGAGTTTACAGTGGGATCCATTTACGCACCCAACACCAAGCAAGAATCGTTTCTCACAGGGGCGTTGTCGGAGGTTCTGGGGACAGCGGCAAAGTATACACTGGTGGGAGGGGACCTAAATCTGGTGATGGATAATGCGTTAGACAGGTCAGGACACAGATTTGGTGACTCCGGTGCTCATTCTACGGAAGGGAAGCGCTGGCTCGCCAGCAGGGGCTTCCGGGATGTATGGAGGGAGGTACATCATACAGCTCCGGGGTACACCTTTTACTCACACGTACATCGGACATATGCCAGGATAGATCACTTCCTTGATTCGGCAGATATGGCCCCTATGGTGAAGGATGTGGAGGTCACCCCAGCGGCCCTTTCCGATCACGACGCAATCCTACTACACCTGCAAGTCCCCCGCATCCACTCTAGCAAAGGTAGGTGGCGGCTCAGGGAGTCCCTGCTTACGCGTAAAGGGGTCACGCAGCAACTCTCCCAGAATATATCAGATTACCTTAGCAGGAATGACACAGGTGAGGTAGCCATGCCCGCGGTATGGGGGGCACTAAAGGCAGTGGTCAGAGGGGAACTGATGGCGATTTCAGCCGCAGATAACAAGCTACGGAAAGAAAGGCGCCAGGAATTAACCGCACAGGTACTAGAACTCGAGCGAGTGCATTGTAGAACGGGGGCCCCCAGGATATGGCGCCAACTGAAGGCTGCTAGAGCGCAACTTGCAAGTCTGGACTTGGATAGGGTAGAATATGCGGCACTACGCCTCAAGCACACTTATTATGTGGGGGAGACAGGACCGTCCGCCTGCTGGCCAGCAAACTCAAAGCGCAAACAGTCAAGGCCAGGGTGCAAGTCATACGCGAGGATGACGGAAGTGAGCACTGCAATGAGGAACACATAGCCGAGGCTTTCAAGGCATTTTACGCCAAGCTATACGAGGCCGAACCGGCCCCGGAGGTAGAGGTCGGGACAGAGTATTTGAATGAAGCCAACGTGACCGCACTGAATGGTGCGAATTCCGAGGCTCTAGACGCTCCCACCTGCCTGGAGGAGGTGGTTTCTGCTATTGCGCACCTTAAACCACTCAAGGCGCCAGGCCCATATGGGTTCTCCGCGGGCTTTTACAAAACTTTTTGCCAACTTCTAGCCCCAGTGTTGACAAAACTCTTTAACTCATTTCGAGGCCCGGGCTCGATCCCGCAAGAGATGCTCGAGGCAGACATAATCGTCCTGCCAAAACCCGGAAAAGACACCTCTAAATGCGCGGCTTACCGGCCAATATCGCTTCTGAATGTAGATCTGAAGCTTTTTACCGGAATCTTAGCTGCAAGGCTGGGGCCATGTCTCCCAGGCATAATTGAACCAGACCAGGCGGGTTTTATACCCTCACGTCAATGCGCAGACAACACCAAACGCCTGTTGCACGTAATCGATAAAGCCCACTACAACGATTTGGATGCTGCCCTACTGTCAGTCAACGCTGAAAAAGCGTTTGACAGAGTGGACTGGACTCACCTCGATAGGACATTGTCGAGATTCGGGCTTGGGGAGAGATTCAGAGCCTGGGTGGCGAGCTGTTACGCGACCCCCGTGCAACTATTAGGGTGAACGGGACGGGCTCCAAGCCACTGGACATCCGACGAGGCACGAGGCAAGGCTGCCCTCTATCGCCGATGTTGTTCACCCTGTACATGGAGCCGTTTGCCCAACAAGTGCGAGATAACCGGAACATCAAGGGCATCACCTTCGGAGGTGAGGAGCAGACCATCAGCTTGTACGCAGACGACATTCTGGTAGCTGTTGAGAACCCGGGGGTCTGGATCCCAGCATTTCTGCAAGAAATGGAGCATTTTGGGAAGGTCTCGGGCTTTTTTGATGAATATCCAGAAATCCGTGATCCTACCACTGGGGTCCAATGCGCGACAGCCTCGTAGAGGTTCGCTCCGGATCGGAGGGCTACAAGAACGTCTGGAACTACCATACTTAGGAATAGACTTGTCTCCCTCGACAGCCCAAACGGTGGAAAATAACTATACCAAGCTCTTTCACCGTATTCAAGGAGATCTCCTCCGATGGCGACACCAACCGTTGTCGTGGCTAGGCCGTGTGGCTGCCGTCAAGATGTCAGTGCTGCCGAGGGTGCTATACCTGTTTCAGACCATCCCGGTCACTCCCCCACTGGGCATGATTAAAAAGCTGCAAGACGCCATACAGCAATATGTTTGGGCCGGGAAACGCCCTAGAATGCGACGCGATCTCATCTCACGGTCGCAAGCTGAAGGGGGGCTGGGGGTCCCTGACCTGCATCGGTACTTCCAAGCTACCCAGCTGCGCTACCTTCTGGAGTGGTCCAGACCGACCTCAGAGAAAAGGTGGCTCTTTCAAGATAGGGCGATGGCGGGTATGCCACTCTGGCGAGTCTCATTCCTGGCAAGTTGCGACAGACCGGCATATATCAAGAAATCCCCTATCACCAGGACACTATTACAAGTGTGGGACGCTGTAGCAATTACTAGAGACCTCACCTCCTTTCCGTCGCCGATGACACCCCTTTTTGATAACCCGGCGTTCGTCCCCGGGACGGCCCCTGGCGCCTTTTCTCAGTGGCGATCTACAGAATGTAGCTCGGCAGGACACCTGTTCGACCGGCAGGGCTTTATGACATTGGAGGCTCTCAAGGAGAGCTACGGGATAGAACGCCCACACCACTTCCAATATTTTCAAATACGACACTGGCTCACTCACAAAGAAGTCGCCCCGCAGGTGGGCCACTTCCTCACACCCTTTGAGAAGTGGCTTCTAGCCAAATCGGACGATAAGAGGGCGATCACGGAACTCTACAAATTGCTGTCCCCACCAGCGCCGGGAGCTAAGTCAGCGGGGCAGAAAAGGTGGGAGAAAGAGCTGGGGCGAGCACTCTCGGACAGGGAATGACACAATATTTTTTTCAGGGCCCATCACACGGCTAGGAACATGGCGAGTAGGGAGGCCGCGGTCAAAGTGGCTTGTTACTGGCACTTGACTCCGGAACGCCTCCACCAGAGCAACCCTAGGCGAGACCCTAAGTGCTGGAGGGGATGTGGACAGACTGGGACCATGATCCATCTGCTGTGGGAATGCCCAGAGGTACAAGACTACTGGGAGGAGGTACTGAGGGATATAGATTCACACTTTGAAACGGAGATCCCACGCTTCCCGGCATACACGATTTTAGGGCCACCTAACAAATTGACTTTTCCACTCAAATAAATCCAGGGGAAGCAAATGGGGCTAGCAATGGGCGCAGCGACACAACACATCCTCTCACCGTGGGGAAGCTCCCGCAAACCCTCTCACACGGGATGGCTCCACAAAATTTGGTTTATTATGGGTATGGAGCGCATACAGGCCTCTCTCACGCAAACCACGGACTCGTTCCGAGAGATATGGTCGCCCTTGATTGCACTACTCACCACTGAATTTCACGAGCTGACATGCCCCAAATACCTCTGAGTTCTCAGACTAGTTGATGAGTTTCACAAACCTAACGATGCTCAAGGACAGACGAAAAAACGTCGAAAGCCCAGGTGATTCCCTAATAAGATCTAGGCAGAACACACCGGGGAGGGAGGGTTGGGAGAGGAGGGGCGGGACGGGGACTACGGTTGTTGAGATAAAAGGGGTTACGGGCGGGGGGTTGGGGAGGGGGGTTTGTTGGGGTATCTTGTTACTTGAAAATGGCTTCCACTGCATACATGGACACATGGCCCGAGGCCCTACGATTTTGGAGCCCCATACCGGGAGCCCTGAGTGGAGCACACAAGAGTTGGTAGATTGCATTTGTCCTATCACTGTACTGTACTATGTTGTTGCCAATAAAAACAAATTTGATCAAAAAAAAACATAGGTTTCAGGCCTTATATAGTTAGGAATTAGCATTTAAAAAACCATTGAAATTGCTCCTATATAGTTAGTTGTACTAACTATATTTCGCGCACCCGCAATCCACTGCTGATGATGTCACATATTACATCATTCATGACATGGTCAGAGACATCACTGATGACATCTCAAATGACATCACTGATGACATCACTGATGACATCTCATTTGACATCACTGATCACATCACTGATGATACACCCAGTGTTAAATACAGACTACCATTCTTGAAGCCATTGACACACCAATACCAGTTACTACATACAGACTCACTAATTTCCTAGGTCTACACACACATTCAGTCATTCACCAATAGAATCACTCATACATACAGTCACTCATCAATACAACGCTATCATATGCACTCATACACCTATGCAGACACTCACACACTGCCACTCATCCATGGAGTTACTCACACACCTAGTCAGTCATGCAAAGACTCAATCACACTTCCATTTCCTCAACTATACAGTTATACACACGACACCTTACGTATTCAAACATATACTAACACATACTTACTCTCTTATACAATCACTGATACAAGTACACAATGATCTATACAGCCACTCGCACATTTACTGGATCTCATGTATAGTCATTTATATATGCCAACTCTCACATGCACTGTGTTTTACATATGTACTTACTTGGACATGTGGCACTGAGATATCCATTCACTCACCAACACACCCATGCACACAGTCAACCGCCCATATAGCTGTTTCCTCATGCACTCTTGAACTCATACACCTAGTGAATCAACTGCTCACACATCTATGCACAGAGTCACACACCTCTCAGCCACCCACACACACACTCAGTCTCCCATTCAAATACTTGGGCAACCAATCAATAACCCATATAGCCACTCATATAGCTACTGATCAACACATGCAGCAGCTTACACAACAACAGACATACTGATGCACACATTCAGACAGTTTAGTCACTAACCCATGCATTTAGTAAGACACATTTAATCACTCACTCATACAGTCAGTCACGCACCTACTAAATCTTTCATCCAGACAATTATACATCCACTCATTCTTCAATATGTAAAACATATTTAAACTTTACAGAAACACACAGTCACTGGATGATGTCATCAGTGATGTCATCAGTGATGTCAAATGAGATGTCAGTGATGTCATCAGTGATGTCATTTGAGATGTCATCAGTGATGTCATCAGTGATGACACTGACCATGTCATGAATGATGTAATATGTGACATCATCAGCAGTGGATTGCGGGTGCGCGAAATATAGTTAGTACAACTAACTATATAGGAGCAATTTCAATGGTTTTTTAAATGCTAATTCCTAACTATATAAGGCCTGAAACCTATGTTTTTTTAAGTGAATATATACTTAACAACATCTTGTTGTGTTCATTAAACCTGATATCTCTCTGAGAGAGATATTGTTTAGTTGCTTCATGGCCTTGTTCATGATTTATGCTAGTATATAATGAACATATGTCCATAACAATGAAACAGTATTCATCACTCCATGTTTTTCTCTGAGCTTTTCTAAAACATGGCCAGTATCTTTTATGTAAGAAGGAAGGGTTTCAACAAATCCCCTAATAAAAAAAAGTCCACATACTTGGACATGGATTCTAACAGTCCTCGCTGTGCAGATATAATTGGATGGCCAGGCACTGGGTTGATTTGTTTGTGAACTTTAGGTATAAAATAAAGAGTGGGTGTAATGGGGTAATCAGTTTTAAAAAAATTATACTCTTCTTTATTGATTAACCCTTCCCTCTTCCACTGAGTAAGTTCTTTAAATACTAGATCTTTCACAGCTCTCAACTCATTAAAAGAAGCCTTCTTGTAACATAATGAATCATTGAGATGCCTGTTGACTTCTTCTATATAGGCATCCCGAGGCCAGAGAACAATGTTGCCCCCTTTATCAGCATTTTTTACAACAATCTTTTTATGTTCTTTGATCTTTCTCATGAGTTTAGTATATTGCTGTTCACTGTAACTCCTAAATGGTTTTTTATTGACAACACATCTGTTCAATTTTTTCAAGCCATTTATGATACAGTCACTGAAAATGTCTATGGCATCTCGTGGCATAACCGGCATGAAAGTGGATGGGGGTCGAAACAGACTGATATCTGGACTTGTGCTTACAATTCTCATCCCCCGTAGTTCTTGCTGTGTATTCAAAATATTTTCTTCTGAATAGCCTGCCAACGAGTGCACCTCTCTCAGTACTGGTATGTCTGATATCTGAACATTCACACTTGGACGATTTTCACTCGTAATTGTTGAAGCTGTATTATTAGTTTGTTAAGTTTATGAAATTCGATCAACTTGAGTTTGCGAATGAATGTAAAAACATCTATTCGTGACTGTTCATACTGAAAGCCAGATTTTGGGCAGAAAGAAAGTTCTAGAGCCAGGAGTTGGGTTTCTGCAGTGTCGAGGTCCAGATCGGTATATGTATTAATTATCTACTGTTGGTCGCCAGTAGATATTTATAGTTAGGACATACTTTCCATAGGAAAATTGCAACATTCTATTCCCAATAACTTTGGTGCTGATTGACGAATCTTCGCGACAGTTTCAAAACTCATATCCCGATCCGGTCCGCTCCTATCTTGAAAGTTTCGGGGAGATTTGGGAAGGGGGCCGAGAAACAAGGCGGGTCCAAAAACATGTTTTCCCCATGCAATTTCCCATAGGAAACTTTAGACACAGCTACAGTCCGAACTGCTGAACGCTGTTATACTAAATTTGGCAAAAAGATAGCCCTTGGTTCAGAAAGATTCCATATTTGTTCAATGGTGTAAATCCGTTCAGTAGTTGCCGAGAAAGTCCAAATTAAAAAAGTTTTGATATCTTTGGGTGCGCAGGATCCGCGCATCCTCCCGATCACAAGCTTTATGCTAATTGGCTGTCAACACTCCAAACCAGGAAGTGTTGGCAGCCATCTTTTGCCTCAGTAGAAACAGAGGCACAAGAAATCAGTGAAACAAATGCGGAAAACACGAACAGGGGGCGGTTCATTAATAATAGCCCCCGGGTGGACCGATTCCCGGGGGCAATCTTTGTATTGTGATGGGGTGCCCAAGCCTCAGGGACCGCCACCCCCCGGGGCTTTTTGAACATATGTGCGGGGGGCTCACAGCCCTCCCAGCCCCGGGGACCGCCACCTCCCTGGGGCTTACCAGGTAAATGAAATATGTGGGGGGGCTCAAAGGCCCCCCAAGCTCTGGGGACCGCCACCCCCTGGGGCTTGTTTTTCTTTTTATAAAAAAAACCTGTGTGGGGGGGGGGTTGAAACCCCCCACACAACCGGGGACAGCCACCTTCCCGGGGCTCTAAATATTAAAATTAGGGGGTCCGTGATGGACCCCTAAGCCTCAGGGACCACTACCCCCGGGGCTTTGAAAAAGGTGGGAGGGGGGCCATGCGGCCCCCTCCTGGAGCCTTGTCATTGGTGTGGGAACCGTCACCTCCCAGGGCCAGCTCCTGCAGTGTCCCGGGGTGCCCACCCCAGAGACACTGTAGTTTGCTACGGCAGGGCGGGAGCCTCGCGGCTCCGCCCTGCCATAGCAAACTCTGTTTTAGTATTTGGAAGAGAGAGCAGGAAACCTGTTCTCTCTTCCAAATACCAAAGTAGATTGCTTTTCCCCATGGGGGGCCGGCTACCGCAGGAGGTGGGGAGCCGGTGGGACAGTGGGGGTATTGGGGACCCCCCCACTGTCTCCAACGGAGAGGGCCAGCCCTGGGGGATGGGGTCCCCGGGGCTATTAGTCCCTAAATATTATTTTTTTAAAATGATTTGAAAAAAAAACAAAAAAAGAAAAGCCGCCCCGGGGCATGGGGTACCCGGGGCCATAAATGGCCAGAGGAGGGGGGCAGGCAGCCCTCCTCTGAAAAAATTTAATTAAAAAACAAAGGCCATGCCCCGGGGTATGGGGTCCTCGGGGCCGATTATGGCCTCGGGAGGGGGGGGGGCACTCGGCCCTCTTCCAAATTATTTTAAAAAAAACTAAATAGGGAACAGACCCTGGGGGATGGGTTCCCCAGGGCCAATAAATTAGGAAAAGAAGGGGAGCCACACAGCCTCCCTTCTTAAAAAAAAAAAGAAAAAAAAATACTGGTATTGCACCGGAGGCCCCGCCCCCTCCCTTCAGCACTCTGCAAACGTGCCCCCAGGCACGTTTGGAGATGGGAAACTAATTCCCTTGAATACTGGGGGTCCCTGGGGGCCAACTAGCCCACCAGGAACCTCCAGTATCCACCAGGGAGCTGCGCTGCAGAGAGGTGTTCTGAGGCCACACTACTTTTAACACCTCTCTGCAATGCAGCTCTGTGGTGCATAATAGAGGTACATGGTGGGCTAGTTGCACCCCAGGGACCCTCAGGACTCAAGGGGAGTTAATCTCCAACTTAAAACGTGCCACGGGATGCGTTTGCACAGTGGTGAAGGGAGGGGGCGGGGCTTGAGGTGGCATGTGTGCAAACATGCCCTGTGGCATGTTTTAAGTTGGGGAATTAATTCCACTTCAATCCTGAGGGTCCCTGGGGGCCAAGTAGTCCACCAGGTACTGAAAATTGAAGAAAAGACTTTATTGTTGTCTCTTTGGGAAAACAACCTCTACATGTATTTAAGGATGCTAATATGAAATACTTGTTCTTTGATTGAAACTTGAAACTTTACTTTGAAGGGTGCAGTCCGAATCCCCAGTGCTTCCAGAAAGTGCCACTGCGCTGCGTTGCAGAGTGGTGATCCAGGCCGTGCCCCTTTTTACACCTCTCTGCAATGCAGCTCTGTGGTTCCAACTGGAGATACCTGGTGGGCTAGTTGGGCCCTAGGAACACTCAAGATTCAAGGGGACTTTATCCCCCAATTTAAAACGGGCACAGTGCGTGTTTGCACACGTCAGCTCAGCCCCCTTCCCCTCACCAGTGTGCACAAGCGCCCTGTGGCCTGTTTTAAGATGTAGTTTTAATCCCCCTGTACTATCATGTACTAGGGTCTTACAGAGGCGCCCATGGTAATCACTGGAGTAGCCCAATGCATAGTGTTCCCTAGTGTATGTAGGTGTTTTAACTGTATTCTAAGTGTCTTTTAGCATAGCACTGGCTCTAGGACTGGTTAGGCAGAGTCAGTTACCACCAGTACCCATCTGAAAAAGTTCAGGGTAAGGGATGATTTTGCAACAAGGCCTCTTTCTGCTCCTCTGTTTTTTCTTTCTACATGTCTTCCTTCTTCGTGCACTTTTCTTCGTCTTTGAGGACTTCTGTTGTTTCTTTCTGCATTTCTTTTTTCTTTCTGCATGTTTTTCCTTCTTTTTTCACATGTCCTACCTCTGCAGGCATAGTTTGAAAGTAGCATTTAAAAAACCTTTGAAATTAACTGAAATAAACATAAGTTTCAGGCACGTTATAGTTACAAATTAGCATTTAAAAAACCTTTGAAATTCACTGAAAAAAACATAGGTTTCAGGCA
This sequence comes from Lissotriton vulgaris, assembly GCF_964263255.1. NCBI lineage: Eukaryota > Metazoa > Chordata > Amphibia > Caudata > Salamandridae > Lissotriton > Lissotriton vulgaris. The sequence goes on along the minus strand of NC_141694.1, from coordinate 1,068,761,396 downwards.
CGTTATAGTTAGGAATTAGCATTTAAAAAATCTTAGAAATTCACTGAAAAAACCATAGGGGGCGTTATAGTTAGTTGGACATTTCACTCGTACAAAACCATCGAAATTCCCCCATTATAGTTAGTTCAGCTAACTATAACTCGCGTGCCCACAATGCACTGTTGATGACGTCACATATTAAATCACCCATGACAAGGTCAGTGACATCACTGATGACATCACTGATGACATCACTAATGATATCATCCTTGTGATAGAGTGGCAGACCTCCTCTTAACCCTAATATAACATTTGATACACACACTCAAAAATAAAAACTAACATTTTCAAAACAATGGACATACCAATACCACTTACAATACACCTATTCAGTAATTCCAAGATCTACACACATATCCACTCATTCACCAACAGTCCCTATAGAGTCACTCATACATGTACTCACTCATCATATGTACTCATACACCTATATATCCTGTTATACACTGACAATCATCCATTGAGTTACTCACACACATAGTCACACATGCAAACAAAGTATCACACATCCATTTACTTGCATATACAGTTATACACACACCACCACACTTACTTCTACAGAAACTTACACACATACTTACTCTCTTAAACAATCACTTATAAAAACACATACTAATTCATACAGGAACTCTTCCATTCACTCATCTCTCACATATACTCACTTATATACACAAATGTTATGTGAGCCCTATTTGATGCAATGTCTATGTAGATTCCACATTTGATTCATGTACTGAACTGTTACCTTCCTTTCCTTCAAATTGTAAAGCACTCTGATATCCTTCGGGATCAAGTTCGCACCATATAAAACTTTATAAATAAATAAGTACTGACATATACTAGTATACAACATATGTAGTTACTCAAAAAGACACTATTGAGACAGTCATCCACTCACTAAAACACCCATACATACACTCATCCACCCATACAGTCATACACACATGCTTTCTGCAACACATACAAACAGTGAGTCACTCATTCATGCATCTATGCACTAAGTAATACCCCCTCGAACCATACAGACACTCAGCCACTCATACTGATACTCAAAAAACCAACTAATAACCCATATTGACACTCATGTAGCTACTCACCAACCCATGCATCCACTTATACACAAAGTGAGAGACTGATAGAGATATTTACATATTTAAACATTACTCACTAACCCATGTATTCACTAAGATACACTTAATCAGTCAGTTATACAATCAAATTTACAAAAAAATCAGCCATTTAGACACTTATATAACCATTTATTCTTCCATCGCTTTCGACATATACATATATAAAACATATTTATTTTTCAGAAAAACACACATTCACTGGATGATGTCATCAGTAATGTCATCAGTGATGTCATTTGAGATGTCATCAGTGATGCCATGAGTGATGTCACTGACCATGTCATGAATGATGTAATATGTGACGTCACCAGCAGTGCATTGCGGGCACGCAAGTTATAGTTAGCTGAAATAACTATAACGGGGGAATTTCAATGATTTTGTACGAGTGAAATGTCCAACTAATTATAACGCCCCTGAAACCTATGTTTTTTTCATTGAATATATATATATATATCTATATATATATATACATAATGTGAACAAGGGCTTGTTGCTTGAAATGCATCGTGTGTGAGGTTGAATAAAAAACATCTTGCCTGACGTCCTGTGGGGTCTGTGCCTCCTTCTTCGCCGCCGCCGCCGCTGCCGCTGTATGGGATTGGAAGTTGCGAGAGCAGACTGTTGTGGATATATATATATATATATATATATGTATATATATATATATATATATATATATATATATATATATATATATATATATATATATATATATATATATATATATATTACCTACTGGCGGTCGCCAGTAGGTATATATATAGTTAGGATTTTTTCTCTATGGGATTTTTGAAAATTCTATGTCTAATAACTTTGGCGTTTGTGGACGGAATTGGCTGAAACTTTAAGGAAAATGGCACATTTTGTTTCTGAGCAGCTCCTGAAAATTTTGGGGGGGGGTAATTCATTGGGGGGCCGAGAAAAAAGGGGGGTCCCAAAACGCGTTTTTCCCATGTTAATTTCCATAGGGCAGTTGGCCTCACTTTTAGCTCGAACGGCTGAATGGATTTGCATGAAACTTGGCAAAATTGTAGGGACTGTTAGCTCGATGTGCCTTTGCTAGGTCTCAATATATGTGCTCCAGTGGATTTTGATAAATTAACGTTCAAAAAAATATATATATCTGTAACAGCATCCCGGGTAGCGCTCCGGTTCGCGTACTTTTCGCGTAACGGAACTTCGCGAAGCGAAGCTGATTGGCTCTTCGGTGTCTGTCAACATTCTAAACAGTCCGGAGCGGCCGCCATCTTGTCTCTCGGTAGGATCGAGAGACAAGAGGAGGCCAAAACGAAGGAGGAAATGACCATAAGGGGGCATAGTAGATCCTCCCTGACCCCCTAGGTTTGATGTGGAGGCTTTAAAAGGGCCCCGCGGGGCAAAATAAATAAATAAAATAAATCGTTTTTTTTGCGTTATTAATAGTGTTGTCCGTATTCCCAGTCAGTATCCTTCCCCACCCGCCATGTGCACAAAGACCGCATACATTCCCCCATAACGTCAAGGCTAAGTAACTAGAACGTCATAAGGAGTTGCAAGTCGCTCCCATACAGGTGCCATTTTGGTCGAGGCCAGGCAGGTTCAGAGTATAGTTCAATGTCTCCAATAAGTAGCGGCAGGACCAGAATCCCTTTTGGCAGTTCTGGCTTCGTCATTACGAGCACTAGAAAACAAGACATTCTGGGCAGTATCACCCTTGACGCAACCTTTTATTGTACAAGATGGTGTCTTTCAAAAGCCAGGGGTATAGGAGTATGTAACAAGTGAGCCATTTAATTGAAAAAACTAAACGTGACAAACAGTTGTAGGATCAGTGAAGGTTGATTTTTTAATTGAAAGTATAACAGGATCAGTTACAATAAAATCCTTCATACGCACACCATGGGCGAGTAACATGGGTAACATTACTTCGAAGCTTTATTAATACAATAATCAATAATGAAAAATCGACATCAATAGGGTTGTCCGTATTCCCAGTCAGTACCCTTCCCCGCCTGCCATGTGCTCAAAGACCGCATACATCCCCCATAACGTCAAGGCTAAGTAACTAGAACGTCATAAGGAGTTGCAAGTCGCTCCCATACTGGCGCCATTTTGGTCGAGGCCAGGCAGGTTCAGAGTATAGTTCAATGTCTCCAGTAAGTAGCGGCAGGACCAGAATCCTTTTCGGCAGTTCTGGCTTCGTCATTACGAGCACTAGAAAACAAGACATTCTGGGCAATACCACCCTTGACGCAGCCTTTTATGCTACAAGATGGTGTCTTCCATTCAGAAAATATTGTTGGCAGCATTTTGAAAGGAAAGATAAACGGCCGTTCTCCTAGTGAGTCTCACATTGTTACATTCATGAAGAATGTTGAAGAGTAGTATGTTGAAAATCTGAAGCCATCGTTCTACAAACTCTCAACCAGCCTTGGATGGAAAAATCCTGAAGAATGTACAAACTGAAAACCAGTTTTTGTTTGCATAGCATCAGCAGCAACACTTGAGTCAGCTTTGTGTGAAGCCGCCATCTTGATCCAATCAATACCGTCCCCTTGCACACATTAAGGGACCAGGCCGCAGGACGTGTCTTCAGGTCAAACGGATTGTGGGACAAGGTCAAGAATGGAAGAGTCACCAAAAGGCAAAAAGTTCCGCCGGACCCCGGGAGCCGGCCGCCTATGTCGGGGGCGATCTCAGGCCACACCAGGGCAACAAGACTTGGGGAGGGGGCAGGAGCCAAGCTCCCCCTCCCAGTCCGCGCCACCACACCGCCTCTGGGGGGCCTCCGTCAAGCGGTTCAGGGAGGCACCGCAGGCAGCCGTTCTTCAGATCAGTGGCTCTCACCGGCAAGGCTCCCCTCCTTTAGCAGCGATCGTTGGCGCTGTGGTTGCGGCCGGAGGCTCCGGCTTAGTCAACGCCCCGGCCTCTCCATGTCGTAGGCCGCATCACATTGCTTTCCAATGCAGTCAGGTCCTCAAACAGCCCCCACTTACACTCACCTATGAAAATCTTACTATTGATGCTTGACTGAGACCAAGGAGATCAGAGTGCATGTCTGTGTAAGGTGATGTACCTCTGGGGAGACAAGGTCCAGAATGGAAGAGTCGCTGTATCGCAAGAGTGGGTGAAATTTAGCCGGATGGCGGGTGAGACGCTGTAATAGCAAGAGCAGGCGCAACTCAGCTGGCCGAGAGAGACTTGGGGAGGGGGCAGGAGCCATGCGCCCCCTCCCAGTCCGCGCCACCACACCGCCCCTGGGGGGCCTCCGTCAAGCGGTTCAGGGAGGCACCGCAGGCAGCCGTTCTTCAGATCAGTGGCTCTCACTGGCAAGGCTCCCCTCCTTTAGCAGCGATCGTTGGCGCTGGGGTTGCGGCCGGAGGCCCCGCCTAGTCAACGCCCCGGCCTCTCCATGTCGTAGGCAGCAAGAGTGGGCGCAACTCTGCTGGCCGAGCGAGAAATACCGTCCCCCTGCACACATTCAGGGACCAGGCCGCATTGCGAGGGCACCGCAGGACGTGTCTTCAGGTCAAACGGATTGTGGGACAAGGTCCAGAATGGAAGAGTCGCTGTATCGCAAGAGTGGGTGAAATTTAGCCGGATGGCGGGTGAGACCCTGTAATAGCAAGAGCAGGCGCAACTCAGCTGGCCGAGAGAGACTTGGGGAGGGGGCAGGAGCTAAGCGCCCCCTCCCAGTCCGAACCAATGAAAAGTGTTATTTTTAGGTCACATGACCTAGCCTTACATCATTAGGAACCCAAAAGTGAAATGAACCAATGAAAAGTTTTATTAACAAGTCACATGACCTGTTATGCTTACGTTACGCGCTCCGCGCCGCGCCCCGGATCGCTTCCGGGTAGCTGCTTTTCGCGCCTCGCGCACCGGAGCACTTCCGGGTGCGCTAACGAGGCGCGTCATATGACAGAAGGGACAGGCAACAAGAACCATCAGTCAAAGAGGGGAGGGCAAGTTCTTCTCTACCGGGTCACGTTGGGGCTCCACCGGAACTGATCGAATTGGTAGTCTACAGTGTTTCTGGATGTTTCAGACTGAAGCTGGCGTCAGCATGAGAGCACCACGATCTCGTGACTCCGTCGTGGCCATTCTGCAAGCAATCATGGCAGTCGCTCCCCACCGTAAGTCTGCGGGAGTCGGGGGCCCCGGTGACTCTTGTAGATTCTTCAAGGCTGAGGGGACGCTTTTGGGAATGGGGCCCATGCCCTAGCAGTCAAGCGTCCGAGTTCCAGCGTTGCCCAGAGCCATTCTTGCAGGCCAGGCCCAAGTCTGTGGAGTCGACCGCCATTTCCTGAGCTCCGTGGCAGCCGCCTCTCGCTGTACTGCAAGAGTGGGTGCAATTCATCCGGATGGCGGGTGAGACGCTGTAATAACAAGAGCAGGCGCAATTCAGCTGGCCGAGCGAGGCCCTGTGCCGCAGGAGCGGGCGCAACTCAGGTGGCCGAGTGAAGCGCTGGGGTGTAGCTGATAAACCTCCACCTGGAGAGATGGGGGAGGCTCGTTCGCGCCCCCTCTCCCTTTCAGTGCACCCCACGCCGTCAAGCGTCTGAGTTCAAGGGTTGCCCAGAGCCATCCTTGCAGGCCAGGCCCAAGTCTGTGGAGCCGACCGCCATTTCCTGAGCCCCGTGGCAGCCGCCTGTCGCTGTACTGCATGAGTGGGTGTAATTTATCCGGATGGCGGGTGAGACGCTGCAATAACAAGAGGAGGCGCAATTCAGCTGGCCGAGCGAGGCCCTGTGCCGCAGGAGCGGGCGCAACTCAGGTGGCCGAGTGAAGCGCTGGGGTGTAGCTGAGAAACCTCCACCTGGGGAGGTGGGGGAGGCTCGTTCGCGCCGCCTCTCCCTTTCAGTGCACCCCACGCCGTGTCCTGGCGCAGGTATATGTGATGGTTGGACCAGGGCACCGCAGGACGTGTCTTCAGGTCAAACGGATTGTGGGACAAGGTCCAGAATGGAAGAGTCACCAAAAGGCAACAAGTTCCGCCTGACCCCGGGAGCCGACCGCCTATGCCGGGGGCGATCTCAGGCCACACCAGGGCAACAAGACTTGGGGAGGGGGCAGGAGTCAAGCGCCCCCTCCGAAACCGCGCCACCACACCGCCCCTCGGGGGTCTCCGTAAAGCGGCTCAGGGAAGCATCGCAGGCAACGGTTCTTCAGATCAGTGGCTGTTAGAAGCGATCGTTGGCGCTGTGGTTGCGGCCGGAGGCCCCGCTTAGTCAACGCCCCGGCCTCTCCATCTCGTAGGCCGCAGAGTAGTCGGGGAGAAATCCCGGGAACGGCGGCATGCTTTTGGATCGATGTTGCAGCAGGCTGCCATGTAAATAGTTATTTAATAAAACGTTTTACCCTGTTACTTTGGTGGTGTGTTGTATATATTTATAATATTTGCATAGTGTTTGTCGTTGTTTTGGGCGGGGTGGGCGGCGGAGCCGAGCTGTCTTGCAGCCATCATGGCGTCGAGCTCAGTTCCTCTCACTAGTTTCATATTTCTCATGAGGGGTTGTTCCTAATGTTTCTATTTTAGCGAGGTCAAAAAGAGATCCCATTAGTGGCCTACTGATTTTGCTTGATTCCTTTTGTTGTTTCTAACGATTTTTCACTATCTGCAAAGACTAAACAGAGTATTGCGACTCTGTGCTTGTTTGTAAATAGAGAATGAACCAAAGAGAACCAATTCTAAAACAGTAAATGCTTGGATAACAATAAATCAAATGGAGAGGGAAGCAGGCACGACGGATTACAACGGGGGCAAAGGCCTGCGTTACCTACCCTTCACTATCTGCAAAGAGAGAATACTCCTAAAAGAAAAGAGGGGGGGAGGGAGGGGGGGGGCAGCGTTCAAAGCACATCAGCGTGCATAGACACAAAAATGTTTTTACCTACCACGTACTTGACATTTTAAAGCTTTTGATATTTGCTATTAAAAAAACATTGAAATTCACTGAAAAAACCATAGGTTATAGACCATATATAGTTAGGAATTAGCATTTAAAAAACCTTGAAAATTCACTGAAAAAACCATAGGTTATAGACCATATATAGTTAGGAATTAGCATTTACAAAACCTTATTTTACTCACACAAAACCATTGAAATTCCATATATAGTTAGTTGCACTAACTATATATCGCGCACCCGCAATCCACTGCTGATGATGTCACATATTACATCATTCATGACATGGTCAGTGACATCACTGATGACATCACTGATGACAACTCAAATGACATTATAGACTAAAAAATAGGGTGCATTTTTCAATTTTTTTAAAGTATGTTTCTTATTGGTTAAGAAGAGCTGTTTGAAAGGATCATTACATAGGATAAGGGGGTATTTTGAGAAGTCAAGCACACTTGCTGTTTGGTTTAATAACATTCTGTGGTGAGCTTTTGACCTGTGTTTCAATTGACTGTTGCATGGCCTGTTCCTATGGTAACAGCAGAAAGCAAATTGGGGGTAGGGTTCAAAGTTATGTCAGTTGGAATGGGTTCAAATGTTCAAGCAATAGAAATGTGTGTTTGCTTTTGAATTAATGTGGAAAATGTGATTTGTCATTTACATGTATATATGTGTAGATTGAGTGTGTAGATTGAGAGGGAAAGTTTGCTATTTGCCATAGGACCTCCTGACCCCCTAGGCCTCCTCAGGGGGTCCTACAAGGACCCCCAAGGCCCAAAAAAACATTTGTTGTGAAGAAACCGCGGGATGCACGCAGGAAGGATACGCGTATCCCGTGAATAAAAAAGAAGCCCGAAGCTCGCTTTAGTTGTAATTAGCTCCGGGGGGGGCAAGTCCCGGGGGCAAAGTGTTTATTGTAGTTGGGGGCCAGAGGGGCCGCCCAGCCCTGGGGACCACCACCCCCGGGGTTTCTTTTTTTTATAAATTAAAAAACCTGTGTGGGGGGTTTCGAGCTCCCCCACACGCCCGGGGACTGCCACCTCCCCAGGGCACTACATTTTTAAATTGGGGGGTCCTTGACGGACCCCCCAGCCCCGGTTATGACCACCCCACCCGGGGCTTTGTTTTTTACGGTGAAATTAGGATGCGCGTACCCAGCGCGGTGCTCAGTGCGAGATCTGGTGTGCACGCATTGGGTACGCGTATCCTACCACGCATGCTGTGCGTTTTCTAAGGCGTCGGGTACGTGTATCCAAGCAATAAAAAAAATATATTTTTCAAATATCTATCAAGCTTATGTGTTCAGATGTTGGTTGGTTCTAAAAAGAGCCTTTGTGTTTATTGATACTTATAAGTAAGTACCTATGCAGAGTCTAAAGTTGTTGAGGAGGAGTGTTTTACAGTGTGCTGAACTTTTGACCTCTGTGGTCAGTTGAGTTTTGCATGATCTGTTACTATGGTAAGAGCAGAAAGCAAATTGGGGGTAGGGTTCAAAGTTATGTCAGTTGGAAAGGGTTCAAATGTTCAACCAATAGAAATGTGTGTTTGCTTTTGAATTAATGTGGGAAGCAATTTGATTTGTTATTTACATGTATATATGTGTAGATTGAGAGGGAAAGTTTGACATTTTTGGGTTTTGCTAAGAACAGTGAAGTACGGAGATTCTGTATAAGAAAATCTGGTGTGTGACTGACATTCTTCTTAATCTTCAAATCAATTTGAAAGGTGAGTTTTTAACTTGTAAGGGGATGTATATGGTGCATTTTGTTTTTAATAAGAGTAATGTGTTTATCCTGCTAAAGTGCAAGGAGTAGTTTAGTTGTGTAGAATCACATTCTGAGTTTGTCTGCATTTGGATAACCATTGGGATAAAAGCATTTGGTAAGTTAAAGTGTTTTGGTGAGTCAGCTTTGTACAGTAAAGTGCAGTACTAAAAAATTTAGAATGTGTGCAGTCACTTTTCCAGTTCTAGAGTAGTTAATAGTGTTGCTTGTTTAGAATTAGACTTGTGTATCAAATCTACAATTTTCCAGTCAGTATACATACACTACTGCAAACTCTCTGGGGCAGATTTACAAGCCCCTTGCGCCTCTTTGTGCTGCCATTTAGTCACTTTTTTGACGCAATGTTGGTGCAAATAATGCAGAAAATTGCTTATGCATTTGCAAAATGAGTCAGGGTTGTGCACTGAAATGTAGTAGTTTTCGTAAAATGGAAGGTATAACATTTTTTGTCTAGAGTCACAATGTGAGTCTGTGTGCATTTAGGAATCATTCTGAGAGAAGTATTTTTGTAGGTTTTGTGTTTGCAGAGACATAACTGCTTAAAAACCTAACCTTTTTTGAAGTTTTGATAGAATTAGAAACCAGTTATTTGTTTTGTATTTGCAAAATGAGTTATAGTTGTACACTAAAATGCAGTATGCACATTTCTGGAATGTGTGCAGCCATTTTAGCTCTTCAACAGTAACTAATATTGTTGATTGTCTAGAATAAAACTTGTGTTTCAAATCTGCAATTCCTCAGTCAGTATACATACACTGCTGCAAACACTTTGGGGCAGGTTTACAAGCCCCTTGCGCCTCTTTGTGGTTGTATTGTGTCACTTTTTTGATGTAATGTTGGTGCAAATAGTACAGCAAATTGCTTATGTATTTGCAAAATGAGTCAGGGTTGTACACTAAAATGCAGTAGTTATATATATAGAATGTGTTTAGTCACCTTAACGTTTCTAGACTAGTAAATGTGTTTCGGTAAAATGCAAGGTTAATATTTTTTTAATAGAATCACACTGTGAGTCTGTGTGCATTTATGAATCATTCTGAAAGAAGTCTTTTGTACGTTTTGTGTTTGCAGACACATAACTGCTTAAAAATCTATCCTTTTTTCAAGTTTTGATAGAATTAGAAACCAGGTATTGCTTTTGTTTTTGCAAAATGACTCATGGTTGTAGCCTAAAATGCAGCATTTATATTTTTGGAATGTGTGCAGTCATATTAGCCCTTCAAGAGTAATTAATAGTGTTGTTTGTCTAGAATCAGACTTGTGTTTCAATTCTACAATTCCCCAGTCAGTATACATACACTGCTGCATACACTCTGGGGCAGAATTACAAGCCCCTTGCGCCTCTTGGTTGCTCTATTGCATCTCTTTTTTGATGTAATGTTGGCGCCAATAATGCAGCAAATTGCTTATGTATTTGCAAAAGGAGCCAGGATTGTATAGTAAAATGCAGTAGTCATATATATAGAATGTGTTTAGTCACCTTACCGTTTCTAGACTAGTAAATGTGTTTTTGTAAAATGCAAGGTTTATTATTTTTTGTCTAGAATCACACTGTGAATCTGTGTGCATTTAGGAATCATTCTGAGAGATGCAATTTTATATGTTTTGTGTTTGCAGACACATAACTGCTTCAAAACCTATCCTTTTTTTAAGTTTTGATAGAATTAGAAACCAGTTATTGCTTTTGTATCTGGAAAATGAGTTATGGTATTACACTAAAATGCAGTATTTATATTTCTGGAATGTGTGCAGTCATTTTAGCCCTTCCACAGTAATTAATAATGATGCTTGTCTAGAATCGGACTTGTATTTCAAATCTTCAATTTCCAGTCAGTATACATACACTGCTGCAAACACTCTGGGGTAGATTTACAAGCCTCTTGCGCCTCTTCATTGGTCTATTGCGTCACTTTTGCACTTTTGTAGTGACCCATTCAACAGTATGCACTAATTCATTCACTGTGCTAAAACCAAAGCACTGAATTCAGTCAGGCACTCTCCTTGCAGAACTGTAATCATTCAGTCAGTACCAAAGTACTCATGCAGTGAAGTAGGCCTTAGGGCGTGGACTTCTTCAAACCCCTATCCAGTATGCATTATGCATGCAGTCTTGTATCCACATACACACTTGTCTTTCACAGGTTCAATTCCCCAGTCTGTATCCTTACACTTCCACCAAGCACTCTGTCACCGCTGTTGCTCTGTTGTAGTGACCAATCCAGCAGTATGTACTAATCCATTCACTGTGGTAAAACCCAAGCACATATAAATTCAGTCAGGCACTCTCCTTGCAGAACTGTAATCATTCAGCAGTCTGTAGTAATTCATTTACTGCGCTAAAACTCAAGCACTTATATATTCACTTAGACACTCTCGTTACAGTACTCTAATCATTCAGTTAGTACCCAAGTACTCATGCAGCAAAGTAGGCCTTAGCACATGGACTGCTTCAAACATGTATGCACTATGAATGCAGTCTTCTATCCACCTGCACACTTGTCTTTCACATTTTCAATTCCCAAGTCTGTATCTTTACACTTCCACCAAACACTCTGTCACTGCTGTTACACTGTTGTAGTGACCCATTCAGCAGTATGTACTAATCCATTCACTGTGTTAAAACTCAAGCACTTATAAATTCAGTCAGGCAATCTCCTTGCAGAACTGTAATCATTCAGTCTGTACCAAGTACTCATGCAGCGAAGTAGGCCTTAAGACATGGACTGCTTCAAACTCCTAAGCATTATGCATGCAGTCTTCTATCCACATGCACACTTGTCTTTCATATCTTCAATTCTCCAGTCTGTATCCTTACACTTTCACCAAGCACTCTGTCACTGCCCCTGCACTGTTGCAGTGACCCATTTATCAGTATGCACTAATCCATTCACTGCGCTAAAACTCAAGTACTTATAAATTAAGTCAGGCGCTCTTCCTGCAGAACTATAATCATTCAGTCAGTACCCAAGTACTCATGCAGTGAGCCAGGCCTTAGCAGATGGACTGCTTCAAACTCCTATTCACTATGCATGCAGTCTTCTATCCACCTGCACACTTGTCTTTCACATCTTCAATTCCACTGTCTGTATCCTTACACTTCCACCAAACACTCTGTCACTGCTGTTGCACTGTTGTAGTGACTAATTCACCAGTATGTACTAATCCATTCACTGTGTTACAACTCAAACACTTATAAATTCAGTCAGGCAGTCTCCTTGCAGAACTGTAATAATTCAGTCAGTACCCAAGTACTCATGCAGCGAAGTAGGCCGTAGGACATGGACGGCTTAAAACTCCTATGCATTATGCATGCAGTCTTCTATCCACCTGCACACTTGTCTTTCACATTTTCAATTCCCCAGTCTGTATTCTTACTTTTCCACCAAACACTCTGTCACTGCCTTTGATCTACTGTTGTGACCCATTCAGCAGTATGTACTAATTCATTCACTGTGCTAAAACTCAAGCACTTATAGATTCACTCAGACACTGTCCTTACAGGACTCTAATCATTCTGTCAGTATCCAGTACTCATGTAGCGAAGTAGGCCTTAGGGCATGGTATGCTTCAAACTCCTATGCAGTATGCATGCAGTCTTGTATCCACCTCACACTTGTCTTTCACACCTTGAATTCCCCAGCCTGTATCCTTACACTTCCATCCAACACTCTGTCACTGCCCTTGCACTGTTACAGTGATCCATTCAGCAGTATGTACTAATCCATTAACTGTGCTAAAACTCAAGCACTTATAAATTCAGTCAGGCAGTCTCCTTGCAGAACTGTAATCATTCAGTCAGTACCCAAGTACTCGTGCAGCAAAGTAGGCCTTAGGCCATGGACTGCTTCAAACTCCTAAGCATTATGCATGCTCTTTTCTATCCACCTGTATACTTGTCTTTCACATCTTCAATTACCCAGTCTGTATCCTTATACTTTTACCAAGCACTCTGTCACTGCTGTTGCACTGTTGTAGTGACTCATTCATCAGTATGTACTAATCCATTCACTGCGCTAAAACTCAAGCATTTATAAATTCAGTGAGGCACTCTTCTTGCAGAACTGTAATCATTCAGTCAGTATCCAGTACTCACGTAGCGAAGTAGGCCTTAGGGCATGGACTGCTTCAAACCCCTATGCAGTATGCCTGCAGTCTTGTATCCACCTGCACACTTGTCTTTCATACCTTCAATTCCCCAGTCTGTATCCTTACACTTCCAACAAACACTCTGACACTGCCCTTGCACTGTTGTAGTGACCCATTCATCAGTATGTACTAATCCATTCACTGCGCTAAAACTCAAGCACTTATAAATTCAGTCAGGCACTCTCCTTAAAGATCTGTATTCATTCAGTCAGTACCCAAGTACTGATGCAGTGAAGTAGGCCTTAGGGCATGGACTGCTTCAAAGCCCTATGCCATATGCATGCAGTCTTCTATCCACCTGCATACTTGTCTTTCACATCTTCAATTCCCCAGTCTGTATCCTTACACTTCCACCAAACACTCTGTCACTGCTGTTGCACTGTTGTAGTGACTAATTCACCAGTATGTACTAATCCATTCACTGGGTTACAACTCAAAACACTTATAAATTCAGTCAGACAGTCTCCTTGCAGAACTGTAATAATTCAGTTAGTACCCAAGTACTCATGCAGTGAAGTAGGCCTTAGGACATGGACTGCTTCAAAGTCCTATGCATTATGCATGCAGTCTTCTATCTACCTGCACACTTGTCTTTCACATTTTCAATTCCCCAGTCTTTATTCTTACACTTCCACCAAGCACTCTGTCACTTCTGTTGCACTGTTGTAGTGACTCATTCATCAGTATGTACTAATCAATTCACTGTGTAAAACTCAAGCAGTTATAAATTCAGTCAGGCACTCTCCTTACAGAACTGTAATCATTCAGTCAGTACTCAAGTACTCATGCAGTGAGCCAGGCCTTCGCAGATGGCGTGCTTCAAACTCCTATGCACTATGCATGGAGTCTTCTATCCACCTGCACACTTGTGTTTCACATCTTCAATTCCCCAGTCTGTATCCTTGCACTTACACCAAACACTGTGTCACTGCTGTTGCACTGTTGTAGTGACCCATTCAACAGTATGTACTAATCCATTCTTTGCGCTAAAACTCAAGCACTTATAAATTCAGTCAGGCACTCTCCTTGAAGAACTGTAATCATTCAGTTAGTACCCAAGTACTGATGCAGTTAAGTAGACCTTAGGACATGGACTGCTTCAAAACCCTATGCACTATGCATGCAGTCTTCTATCCACCTGCACACTTGTCTTTAACTCCTTCGACGCTCATGACGAGCTCAGCTCGTCATGATGTAGACCTCCATACACTCATGACAAGCTGAGCTCGTCATGAACAATGTGCTTTTAAAGCTCCCAGCACAGGAGGGGAAAACCGTTAGCAGCCATGGTGTTAACATCTTCAATTCCCCAGTCTGTATCCTTACACTTCCACCAAACACTCTGTCAATACTGTTGCACTGTTGTAGTGACCCATTCAGCAGTATGTACTAATCCATTCACTGCGCTAAATCTCAAGCACTTATAGATTCACTCAGACACTCTCCTTACAGTACTGTAATCATTCAGTCAGTACCCAAGTAGTCATGCAGCGAAGTAGGCCTTAGGACATGGACTGCTTCAAACCTCTATGCACTATGCATGGAGTCTTCTATCCACATTCACACTTGTCTTTCACATCTTCAATACCCCAGCCTGTATCCCTACACTTCCACCAAACACTCAGTCACTGCTGTGGACTGTTGTAGTGACCCATTCAGCAGTATTTACTAATCCATTTACTGCGCTAAAACTCAAGCACTTATATATTCACTTAGACACTCTCCTTACAGTACTCTAATCATTCAGTCAGTACCCAAGTACTCATGCAGCGAAGTAGGCCTTAGGACATGGACTGCTTCAAAACCCCTATGCCCTATACATGCAGTCTTCTATCCACCTGCACACTTGTCTTTCACATCTTCAATTCTCCAGTCTGTACCCTTACCCTTCCACCAAACACTCTGTCACTGCTGTTGCACTGTTATAGCGACCCATTCAGTAGTATGTACTAATCCATTCACTCTGCTAAAACTCAAGCACTTATCAATTCAGTCAGGCACTGTCTTTGCAGAACTGTAATCATTAAGTCAGTACCCAGTACTCATGTAGCGAAGAAGGCCTTAGGGCATGGACTGCTTCAAACACCTATGCAGTATGTATGCAGTCTTCTATCCACCTGCACACTTATCTTTCACACCTTCAATTCCCCAGTCTGTATCCTTACACTTCCACCAAACACTGAGTCACTGCCTTTGCACTGTTGTAGTGACCCATTCAGCAGTATGTACTAATCCTCTCACTGTGCTAAAACTCAAGCACTCATAGATTCACTCAGACACTCTCCTTGTAGAACTGTAATCAATTAGTCAGTACCCAAGTACTCATGCAGCGAAGTAGGCCTTAGGGCATGGACCGCATCGAACCCCTATGCAGTATGCATGCAGTTTTCTCTCCACCTGCACACTTGTCTTTCACACCTTCAATTCCCCAGTCTGTATCCTTACACTTCCAACAAACACTCTGTCATTGCCCTTGCACTGTTGTAGTCACCCATTCAGCAGTATGTACTAATCCATTCACTGCGTTAAAACTCAAACACATATAAATTCAGTCAGGCAGTCTCCTTGCAGAAGTGTAATCATTCAGTCAGTACCCAAGTACTGATACAGCGAAGTAGGCCTTAGGACATGGACTGCTTCAAACCTCTATGCACTATGCATGCAGTATTCTATCCACCTGCATACTTGTCTTTCATATCTTCAATTCCCCAGTCTGTATCCTTACACTTCCAGCAAACACTCTGTCATTGCCCTTGCACTATTGTAGTGACCCATTCAGCGGTATATACTAAATATTCAGTGCGCTAAAACTCAAGCACTCATAGAGTCACTCAGACACTCTCCTTACAGTACTGTAATCATTCACTCAGTACCCAAGTACTCATGTAGCAAAGTAGGCCTTAGGACAAGGACTGCTTCGAACCCCTATTGACACACACACTTGTCTTTCACACCTTCGATTCCCCAGTTAGTATCCATGATGTTGCAGCAAATACTCTGTGTCTCTCCTTGTACTGCTCTAGTGATGCATTCAGCACCATGTACTAATCCATTCACAGCTCGAAAATCCAGCCACTTATAAATTCATTCAGGTACTCTTCTTGCAGATGTAGTTCTTGAAACTCCTATGCAGTATGTATGCACCTCTGTTATCAGTTACACACTTGCTTTTTATACTTAGTCATTGTAGATTGTGTTTGTTTAGTAATAGAATAGTATATTTTATAGATTTATTTTTTATAACATTATATATATTTTTTATAACAGATTCCATTTATCAACACTAAAAGAAATTCATCATGCCTTCAAAAAGTGAAAATAGGAAGGAACATAAAAAAGGGCAAGATGGCCGCTGACGGGTTGTGGTGAGGAGTCGCTCCTGGCTACCTCCTGGCTATACCCCCTGTAGGCTAAGCTTCTTAGGATGAATCCCTGTTTCCCCAGATGGCGCGTGAACTCTGGTGTCGCATAAAACGGCTGGGATTATCCTTTATTAGGAAAGTGCTCAATAGAGGATTTGGCTTTACTTGTTTGCAAACAAAAGTAGCGAGGCGCCTGGGTGGAGATCACTCTTTGAATAAAATGCCGCTACCACCACGTCCCTCGAAGCCAGAAAAGGAGAAGGAAAAAAATAAACCACAGACGCAGCCGGACGCAGGCAAGCAGAAGCAGAGTGCGGACCCTGGAAAGACTGATGCAGGTTCTGGGTCACAAAGGATGCCGGGGGCCATACGAAAATTAACTGCCCCAGCCCCAGTCTCAACGCCGAAAGGAAAGAAAGCAGAGCTACGCGGTAAGGTGCCGGTAAAAGAAACGTCTAAAAGCGGCCCCGCGGTAGCAATCAAGGGAAGCACGAACAATGCGGAAAATCAGACATCGGGACCCTCGGGCAAGAACAGAGACATGGGTATGAGACAGCCTACCGTGATTGAGGCGTTTACCCCAAGAAACCCTCTACAGCTCGACGGGGGCTCAGCAGACACCGGAGGCGTCCTCGAGGACGCTACAGAGGACGCTCCTGCAGACGCTGTTCTGGTCGCTAGGCAACAGTCACGCATTGAGGCAGACTGCGAGGCAGACCGCGAGGATGGCTGTGATGGCGGCGGAGGCAGAAGCAGAGGCAAAGCTGGAGGTGACAGATCGAGAGGGGAAAAGGATGGCGAGGCTGCTGTGGATCTCGTGCAAAACATACATGCCGGTAAGGGTCACAGCGTTGAACAGGGCGTTGAACAGGCTGGATTGGCAATAAATCAATCCCATGATGCGGAACATATGGCTAAAGCTGCAGGGAGTTCTGATATGCTTGAAGCCCTAATGCAGGTTGAGGCTGAAATGAAAGCTGGAAAGTCATGGGGGAGCACGGTCAGTCTGACAAAAAAGGGCAAGGTATCAAAGGCATTTGATGTTCCTGAAGTGGCAGAAGGTTCAACTGAGGGAGACTGTTTTTTCTCAGTTAATGAAGACACGGATGAATCATTAATAAGTGAATCCGACACTGAGGAGGATGAAGAGACTACTTCAGGCTTGAGCTCATCAGGGAAGGAAAGTACCCAGAAAAAAAGAAGGGTAAAGGGAAGAAAGCATGGGCAAGGACAAGGATCCCCGGTGGGGGGAAAGAAGCTTCTTTGGGACTACTCAGCAACGTCGCAGACGTATATGGAAGAGAGAGTCGTAGGCGGAATCGCTTCTGATGTAACCCCACTTCCAGCACAGCTGCAAGCTCCCTTTGATATGATAACTAGTACTTTAAAGCTAATGCAGGGGGAGGCTAGAGCTGAAAGTAGAAGGGCAAGGCACGCAACGAAAAAAATCCATAATACCTTAAAAAAAGTCAACAAACTTTATGATGGTATTGTAAATCGAGTTACGGAGGTGGAGGAGAGGACAGGGAGATTAGAAGATGAGGTGGAAGCCTGGCAGGACTTTAAAGGAACTCAAGAAAAGATGGCGGAAGACTTGCTTTGGAAGATGGAGGAATGTGAAAATCGCCAGCGGAGGAACAATGTCCGCCTCTTGGGAGTGGAAGAAGGGACAGAAGGGCAGAATGTTTTAAAGTTTGTGGTAAATCTCTTAAAAGGAGCATTTCCGGAATCCGATTGGCAGTGGGAAAAGGAGGTTCAACGAGCCCACAGATTCCCATTTACAGTCAAGAAAGCCAGGGGTGGGGGGGGACAACCACCTCTACCCAGAGCCATTCTGATTTATGTAGGCAATTATCTCCTTAGAGAAGAACTGTTGGAAAAAGCAAGGCCAGATAATAGGCGGACATTTGAGGGGACTACCTTCTTCACTAGACCAGACTTCTGCCATGTGACGGTAGAGAGGAGATGGAGGTTGAGGGAGCTTATCAAACCGTTTCAGGCAGTGGGTGCTGAGGCGTATCTGTTATTCCCAGCAAGACTGAAGGTGGTCGTAAGAGGGAAGGTGCTAATGTTTTGGTCAGAGGTTAAGGCTCAGCAGTTCTTGGAAGAGCTTAAACAGAAGAAGAATGGTTGAAAAGTATTTGTATATCTTTGGCTTATACACTGAATAAGAAGCACTAAAAAGAAGCACAGAGCACTGTAACTAAGAAATAAGAATGGGTAAGGGGAGGACAGATATATGGGGGAAAAAGTTAGGGGAGTAGAGTGGGGGTGGCGGGGGGGTCAGGGGGTGGCTAGCGACAGCCACGATCTGCAGCGATCACACATAGGTCTTACGGACCTATTTGCCTGTAAAGGGGGGGAGGGGGGTGGGTCAGCAAGGGAGGGGAAGGGGGGGCAGGGAGGGATAAGGGGGTTAAGGGGAAATAAAGAATGTAGAGGAAAAACAGCACAATGGTTAGTACAACACAAGGGTGGACAGTGTAACACACACTTTATTCGGTTACTTCAGCACTTGAGTAAGAATAGTAAGAATTTGAAGCAGCTGCTTAAGTATGATCTCATAGTCCCTGGGAAAAGTTTGATATCCCTTAATGAGCTGTAGAATTGCCACTATAAATGTCTGTGGTTTGAACGACTCTGCTAAAAGGCTAAGAGTGGCTGCACTTTTGAGATTGCTGAGACTAGACTTAGTTTGTCTGCAAGAAACACATGTGGAGGCATCTAAGAGCTATCTTTTGGGACAGCTAGGGTTTATGGTTTTGGCCAATTCTAAACAAGGGTCTAGAAATAGGGGGGTAGCAGTTTTAGGCAAAAGTAGAGACGTGGTGGTAATAAGGAAGAAGGAGGATCAGTGGGGTCGGTGGGTGATTGTGGAGATAAGTTTTAAAGGTGATAAATTTACCCTTGTAACAGTCTACGGGTCAACGGAAGATGATCCTGAGGTTTTTCATTACTTGGACGTAGAGCTAGCACACTGGTCAGAACCAATTGTATTTTGTGGAGACTTAAATATTCATGACCCCTTGAGTTCATTCTTACAGGCAGGGGGCCATTATGGAGGCAGGAAGAAGAAAACATATAGGGCTATAGTAGGGCTAGTTGCACATAACTCATTAACTGATCCATGGATTAAGATCCTCCCAAATAAAGATCCCAGCACATTCTACTCAGCTCCACATAGAGTGCTCGTTAGGTTAGACTATTTTCTCATTTCGGGATCCTTGATTGGGGGGGCACAGATTGAAAAACAACCGCGAGTGGTGTCGGATCATAGCCCTGTCATTCTAACTATTAAGATGGGCCAAGGGGGGAGGAAGGAAGCACAATGGACATTTGAAAGATCACTTTTGAGGGATGAGGGGTATAGGAGGTATATGGAGGGTGGATTGAGGGATTCTGGGACATTAACAGAGGTACGGCACCATCAGGAGTGGTTTGGGATGCCTTTAAGGCAGGGGTTAGGGGAGAGACTCTGAGTTTTGTACTCTCATCACAGAAGAAGGAAAAAGACAGGATTAAGGGGATAAATAGTGAATTACTGAAAGCAGAAGAGGAATTGGGGGTAGCTATAGAAGAACAACTCTCATTGGAACAACATCTACTTAAAATTGTTTCACTAAAGGCCTCAGCAATAGAACATATAGCTAAAAAAGCAGCAGATAACTATTTAATTAAGAAAGAAGGAGCATATGAGCTTAGCGAGAAAGTGGGACATTTGCTAGCTGTCCGAACTAGGCAGAGATTGGCAGCTGCGGATATCATGGAAATTAGGGACGAACAGGGGGTTAATATTCAAGATACAGAAGGGGTGAGGGAGGTGTTCAGGCGATTTTATGCGCAGCTATACCAGGAGGACAGTTTAAGAGAGGCAGAAAAGATTGGAAAGTATTTAAGTGGCATTATTCCGCCTTGTATGGTGGAGGAAGATAAGGAGGAGCTGGAATTACCCTTTCAGATGGAGGAGTTATCAATGGCATTGGGTGCTCTATCTTCTGGAAAGGCTGCGGGCCCGGATCAGATTCCGGTGGAATTTTATAAAACTTTCTTTAGAGTTCTGGGGACTGATATGTTTGGGGTTATGAAATTAGCTCAAATTGGTGAGGCAGTACCTGACTCATGGGGCGGAGCTGATATTATGGTTATTCTAAAAAAAGGGAAACCCCCAATTCAACCTGGGTCATACAGACCGATTACGCTGATGAATGCGGACACTAAAGTCTATTCCAAAATGCTGGCTAAGAGATTAGCAAGGGGTGTTGAGAATCTTGTAGTTTGCTCACAGCATGGGTTTATACCAGGCAAAGGAACTACAGTGCATACAAGGCAGGTGATTACAATGTTTGACGCTGCTGGTATCCTGGGAGACCCTATGGCGGCATTGTTTTTGGATGCTGAGAAAGCGTTTGATAGGGTCTCCTGGGAATACTTATGGCAAACTTTGAGATGGGGTGGCATAGGGGAGAGGTTCATTAAAGCCCTGCAAACACTATATAAGAACCCTAGCGCCAGAATTAGGGTCAACAGAGGATATTCAGCTGCAGTGAAGATAGAAAGAGGAACCAGACAAGGCTGTCCCTCATCTCCTCTTCTTTTCGCAATATACTTAGATCCTTTTTTGCGTAGGTTGGAAGGGAATCAGGAGATCCCCCCAATGAGATTGAAGGCCTGCGTGGCTAAAACTTTGGCTTACGCAGACGATGTGACTGTGTTGACATCTAACCCAGAGGGAGCTATTAGAGAGGTTGAAGTTGAGGCTCTTAACTTTGGTCAGGTTTCAGGCTATAGTTTAAATAGGGCTAAAACCCAAATAGTCTGTAATCAACATGTTGTGGGATGTACGGATCAAAGGGTCACGGGGTCGGCGGTATATCTAGGGGTGATAATTTCAGCGGATCTTGATACTGTGGTACAGAGGAATATGACCCCTTTGATGGGTGCGGTAAAGCTGGACTTGGAACGATTAAATAATCTGCATCTTTCCTTAGTGGGGTGTACGAATGTTATTAAAATGGTAATATTGCCCAAGTTTTTATATTTGTTTAGGGCAATACCCCTGTATTTTGAGGGACAATGGTTTAATACTTTGGAAGCTTTACTTAATAGATTTATATGGGCGCAGGGTAAGACCCGTAGAGCATATAGGTTCATGACCCTTCCCAGAGAGAGAGGTGGGTGGGGAGCACCTGATTTTAGGCTATATTACCTGGCAGCCGCAACTCAATACATTCAAGGGCTGATTGGAGGGGCAGGGCTTGATCAGAGAATGATGGATAGCTCTGATAGGGTTTATGCAGCAGTTCTGGGGGAGGAGGTGGAAAATTGCTTCTTATACTGTACAGAGTTTGCCTATTATAAAAGAACTAGATTCAAGACCTTGGAAGCTGGAATTAAGATTTGGACTGCTCTTATGAAGAAAGTGGGTATAGGGAGGTTTAATTGGTATACTAGGTTGCTGAATAATAGATCTTTTCCATCTGAAATTTTCGGGGACAGGACAATGGAGGGTTGGGCAGCGAAAGGAGTTGTTCAGGTAGGGGATGTGATGAATTTAGGAGGCTTTGTACAGTTCACAGAATTAATGGAGAGGTTTGGGTTAGATAGGCGGGACTTTTTTAAATTCCTTCAGATAAGGAGTTTTTTGGGGACAAAACTGGGTGGACGGACTGGGTTTAATAGAGTGGATATTATGGAAAAGATTAGGCTAGGGGGAGATTGCTCAATACGTAGCTTTTACGCAAGCCTCGTAGAATTAAAGCAGGATGATAGGGATAAGTATGGTTGTAAGTGGGCAGAGAAATTGGATGGAGAAGTTGGATGGTTTCAGGAGGCATTGGACTTAGGAAGAACGATCCTTTGCTCTGCGCCATTGCAGTCACAACAATACAAAACTTTGTACTTACTTTATCATACTCCAGCCAGAATAGCGAAATGGGGTGGTACTACGGGGATCTCTTGCCCACGCTGTAACTCACTAGACGCTGACATAGTACATATGTTTGCCCTATGTCCTCAGCTTCATTCTTTAATTAAGGACATAGAGAGATTTTTGGAATCTTCCCTCGATGTGAAAATTATCCTTACACCTGCCCAGATATTATTGGGAATAGTAGGGGAGGATACCTTTGGGGAGAGAGATTTTATTTTTGTTGCCATGGCTGTATATAGACTTTGTATAGCAAGGGCTTGGTTGGATAAGAACCCACCTGGTATGCAAGTATGGCTTGCTAACTTATTGTCAGTGTATAATTTGGAAAAATCTATATATGCAAGGAAAGGTAGGAGAGGAAGGCAATTGGGGTTAAGAATATGGGAACCAATTAGTAGGTGGCGGGCTGGATTCGGGATATGATATGTTGGGAAACTGCAGGAGGACTGTGTACAGTCTGAAGTACTGTAATGCGTATTAACTATAGCAGTAATTTTGATTGTCTTTCTCTTTTAAGCTTTCTTTTTTCTTAAACTTTAGTATTTAGGATTATTATACTAAGTGATGTAATGTTCTTTTTCTTTTTCAAGGTTTTGTTTAATACTCAGTTATCTTTTATGTTTACTAATTATATAGGAAATTGTGTTGCACTGTCTATGTATTGTGTTTAATTGGAAAATAAAAAATATAATAAAAAAAAAAAAAGGAAGGAACATAAAAAAGCTTATCATTTCAAGAGAAGTCATCCACAAGATTTACCTAAACAACAATGTGTGGTGAAAAAGAAAAAAACTCCTGGTAAGAGAACAAAGGATTTTCTAAAAAAACTATCAAACACTAGGAATAGAATGTGAAAAATAAAAAGAATGTATCTGCAACAAAAAAGAAAAACAAGAGAAAAAAATAAATGATGGGAAATCATGTTCTAAAGAAACACTGTATAGTAAAAGGAGGAAGAATCAATTTCAGGAAATTAGAAAAAGATTGTTTTACAGTAGAGTTGTCTTAAACTTGATAACGGATATGAAGAAATTTAATCAGCATTTTGTAAGAAGAAGAAACATATTGAAAGTATTGTTGAGAAGGCTTTTGAATTAAAAAGGAAATTATTTATTTTAATAATCAATAGAATTCGATCACTAGATACACCAATCCATTTAATGAAGGCCAAAAGTAAGTGGAGAAGACAAATTAACAGAAGTAATTTTTCTGATTTTTTTGGGTGAATGGAAACACAGTTCAAGTTCTGAGCCTTTTTTTAATGAAGAGATTTATCTTCAGAGTAATGATTTGTTGCATGCAATTGACACCAGCTGCCGAGCTTATGAGGTTAGAAATGGTTGTCCTATTGAGAAAGAGAAAATTGTTCCCAGAAATGCAGAAGAGGTGTTAACTGATGAAGTTTTAGGGAGACGTCCTAAAGCTTAAGTGTACACTTGGAATTGCAGTAGTATTTGTAGTGTACGACAGGAATCAATCGATTTTTTTACACAATTTCTTACGTGAGTATAGTAAGAAAAGTGTTAAACTAAAGATTAGGATGTTGCAAGGACTAGACCCTTGTAGAGTGAGAGAAAATACTGGTTTGCAAGGTCATTCTCTGGCTTGTCTTTCTAGAAAAGTATGTCAAAGTGTTTTTTACCATTTCAGGATGATGGCAGTACATCATACTCAAATGAGGAAATTATTCCGAACATTGTATTATGTAAAAAGTCCAGTACTAATGTTAAAAAAGTTGAACAGTGCTCTTTTGCGTGGATCAGTATCAGATGTAATGAACGTTTGTGAAGAAATTGAGTTTAGTTACTTTGGTCCTGAGCAAGACAGTGCAGAAACTGATACATTAATAGAAGGAAATGTGAAAGGGAATGTACAACATACTAGTACAAAAAAGTTTAACCAAGAAATTACGAAGTTTATGGTGATTTCAGGTGAAAGGCCAAACTATTCTTGTATTTGTTGTCGACGAGCTCATTATAAAAATCCGACTAGGACTGTTGATCTGTATTTAAAAAGTGAAAGAGAAAATAATAATGAGTTGAAGAAATTTGCAACTTGTTTGTTGGTAGAGAATTGTTTTGATTTGGGTTCTGATCAACGTATTTGTAAATATTGCTATAACAAATTAGGCGAAAACAAAATGCCTGCTAGAGCTGTGCATAATAATCTTGAGTTGGTAAGTATTCCTTCTGAACTTATAGATTTAAATACCTATGAGTCTATTCTTATTCAATGTATGCATCCATTTCAGGCTATTGTTCGTATGGAGCCTAAGACAAGGAAATTGCCTCATTCAGATTTACAGAGAGGATTAAAGGGAAGAGTTGTATATTTGCCACTAGATTTAAAGAAAAATATTGAAACAATTGGTGTAGAAAATGTAGAAGATGAACCTCTAGTTATTCTGGTTAATGCCATTCCTACTAAGAGTAAGACAATCTGGCAAGAATTAGTGGATGTTAGGAAAGTGAAAAAGGCAACCTTGTATCTGGTAAACAATAATCAGTACTATAAACATGTGTATGTGGAAAAAGAAGAAATAACTTTAGAAGAAGATACTGACTCGTCAACTGGACAAATTGAAAAAGTGGATATGTCCAGAACTGAAGAAATCTATGAACATTACAGTGTTCATCCACTTCATTCCAAAGAAGTGATGGGGAATACTATTGAGTTATTCCAAATGAAGGAAGCAAAGGGAAGTCCCATGAGTGTATGGGAAGAAAGCTTGGAAGCTTGTTGGTTCCCTTAGTTGTTTCCAACAGGAAAAGGAGGACGATATGATGAACCACCTGTGCAGATTCCTGCATCTGAATACCGGACATTAAGATTGTATGCAGAAGATTCAAGATTTCGACAATGTATTCCGTATATATTTCATCTTTTGTTTGAGAGTGAGAGTTTGTTGTATCTGCAACAAAAAAGAAAAACAAGAGAAAAAAATAAATGATGGGAAATCATGTTCTAAAGAAACACTGTATAGTAGAAGGAGGAAGAATCAATTTCAGGAAATTAGAAAAAGAATGTTTTACAATAGAGTTGTCTTAAACTTGATAACGGATATGAAGAAATTTAAAAGAAAATCAGCATTTTATAAGAAGAAGAAACATATTGAAAGTATTGTTGAGAAGGCTTTTGAATTAAAAAGGAAATTATTTATTTTAATATTCAATAGAATTTGATCACTAGATAAACCAATCCATTTAATGAAGGCCAAAAGTAAGTGGAGAAGACTAATTAACAGAACTAATTTTTCTGAGTTTTTTTGGGTGAATGGAAACACAGTTCAAGTTCTGAGTCTTTTTTTAATGAAGAGAGTTATCTTCAGAGTAATGATTTGTTGCATGCAGTTGACACCAATGGTCGAGCCTATGAGGTGAGAAATGGTTGTCCTATTGAAAAAGAGAAAATTGTTCCCAGAAATGCAAAAAAAGTGTTAACTGATGAAGTTTTAGGGAGACCTCCTAAAGCTTAAGTGTACACTTGGAATTGCAGTAGTATTTGTAGTGTACGACAGGAATCTATTAATTTTTTACACAATTTCTTACATGAGTATAGTAAGAAAAGTGTTAAAGTAAAGATTAAGATGTTGCAAGGACTAGACCCTTGTAGAGTGAGAGGAAATACTGGTGTGCAAGGTCATTCTCTGACTTGTATTTCTAGAAAAGTATGTCAAAGTGTTTTTCACCATTTCAGGATGATGGCAGTACATCATACTCAAATGAGGAAATTAGTCAGAACATTGTATTATGCAAAAAGTCCAGCACTAATGTTAAAAAAGTTGAACAGTCCTCTTTTGCGTGGATCAGTATCAGATGTAATGAACGTTTGTGAAGAAATTGAGTTTAGTTACTTTGGTCCTGAGCAAGACAATGCAGAAACTGATACATTAATAGAAGGAAATGTGGAAGAGAATGTACAACATTCTAGTACAAAAAATTTTGAGCAAGAAATTACGAAGTTCATGGTGATTTCAGGTGAAAGGCCAAATTATTCTTGTATTTGTTGTCGACAAGCTCATTATAAAAATCCGACTAGGACTGTTGATCTGTATTTAAAAAGTGAAAGAGAAAATAATAATGAGTGGAAGGAATTTGCAACTTGTTTGTTGGTAGAGAATTGTTTTGATTTGGGTTCTGATCAACGTATTTGTAAATATTGCTATAACAAATTAGGCCAGAACAATTTGCCTGCAAGAGCTGTGCATAATAATCTTGAGTTGGTAAATATTCCTTCTGAACTGATAGATTTAAATACCTATGAGTCTATTCTTATTCAATGTGTGCATCCATTTCAGGCTATTGTTCGTATGGAGCCTAAGACAAGGATATTGCCTCATTCAGATTTACAGAGAGGATTAAAGGGAAGAGTTGTATATTTGCCACTAGATTTAAAGAAAAATATTGAAACAATTGGTGTAGAAAATGTAGAAGATGAACCTCTAGTTATTCTGGTTAATGGCATTCCTACTAAGAGTAAGACAATCTGGCAAGAATTAGTGGATGTTAGGAAAGTGAAAAAGGCAACCTTGTATCTGGTAAACAATAATCAGTACTATAAAAATGTGTATGTGGGAGAAGAAGAAATAACTTTAGAAGAAGATACTGACTCGTCAACTGGACAAATTGAAAAAGTGGATATGTCCAGAACTGAAGAAATCTATGAACATTACAGTGTTCATCCACTTCATTCCAAAGAAGTGATGGGGAATACTCTTGAGTTATTCCAAATGAAGGAAGCAAAGGAAAGTCCCATGAGTGTATGGGAAGAAAGCTTGGAAGCTCGTTGGTTCCCTCAGTTGTTTCCAACAGGAAAAGGAGGACGATATGATGAACGACCTGTGCAGATTCCTGCATCTGAATACCGGACATCAAGATTGTATGCAAAAGATTCAAGATTTCGACAATGTATTCCATATATATTTCATCTTTTGTTTGAGAGTGAGAGTTTGTTGCATCTGCAACAAAAAAGAAAAACAAGAGAAAAAAATAAATGATGGGAAATCTTGTTCTAAAGAAACACTGTATAGAAAAAGGAGGAAGAATCAATTTCAGGAAATTAGAAAAAGAATGTTTTACAATAGAGTTGTCTTAAACTTGATAATGGATATGAAGACATTTAAAAGAAAATCAGCATTTTATGAAAAGAAGAAACATATTGAAAGTATTGTTGAGAAGGCTTTTGAATTAAAAAGGAAATTATTTATTTTAATAATCAATAGAATTAATTCACTATATAAACCAATCCATTTAATGAAGGCCAAAAGTAAGTGGAGAAGACTAATTAACAGAACTATTTTTTCTGATTTTTTTGGGTGAATGGAAACACAGTTCAAGTTCTGAGCCTTTTTTTAATGAAGAGAGTTATCTTCAGAGTAATGATTTGTTACATGCAGTTGACACCAGTGGCCGAGCTTATGAGGTTAGAAATGGTTGTCCTATTGAGAAAGAGAAAATTATTCCCAGAAATGCAGAAGAGGTGTTCACTGATGAAGTTTTAGGCAGACATCCTAAAACTTGAGTGTACACTTGGAATTGCAGTAGTATTTGTAGTGTTCGATAGGAATCTATTGATTTTTTACACAATTTCTTACATGAGTATAGTAAGAAAAGTGTTAAACTAAAGATTAAGATGTTGCAAGGACTAGACCCTTGTAGAGTGAGAGAAAATACTGGTTTGCAAGGTCATTCTCTGGCTTGTCTTTCTAGAAAAGTATGTCAAAGTGTTTTTCACCCTTTCCGGATGATGGCAGTACTTCATACTCAAATGAGGAAATTAGTCAGAACATTGTATTATGCAAAAAGTCCAGCACTAATGTTAAAAAAGTTGAACAGTGCTCTTTTGCGTGGATCAGTATCAGATGTAATGAACGTTTGTGAAGAAATTGAGTTTAGTTACTTTGTTCCTGAGCAAGACAGTGCAGAAACTGATACATTAATAGAAGGAAATGTGGAAGAGAATGTACAACATTATAGTACACAAAATTTTGAGCACAAAATTATGAAGTTTATGGTGATTTCAGGTGAAAGGCCAAATTATTCTTGTATTTGTTGTTGACGAGCTCATTATAAAAATCTGACTAGGACTGTTGATTTAAAAAGTGAAAGAGAAAATAATAATGAGTGGAAGAAATTTGCAACTTGTTTGTTGGTAGAGAATTGTTTTGATTTGGGTTCTGATCAACGTATTTGTAAATATTGCTATAACAAATTAGGCCAGAACAAAATGCCTGCTAGAGCTGTGCATAATAATCTTGAGTTGGTAAATATTCCTTCTGAACTGTTAGATTTAAATACCTCTGAGTCTATTCTTATTCAATGTGTGCATCCATTTCAGGCTATTGTTCGTATGGAGCCTAAGACAAGGATATTGCCTCATTCAGATTTACAGAGAGGATTAAAGGGAAGAGTTGTATATTTGCCACTAGATTTAAAGAAAAATATTGAAACAATTGGTGTAGAAAATGTAGAAGATGAACCTCTAGTTATTCTGGTTAATGGCATTCCTACTAAGAGTAAGACAATCTGGCAAGAATTAGTGGATGTTAGGAAAGTGAAAAAGGCAACCTTGTATCTGGTAAACAATAATCAGTACTATAAAAATGAGTATGTGGGAGAAGAAGATATAACTTTAGAAGAAGATCCTGACTCGTCAACTGGGCGAGTTGAAAAAGTGGATATGTCCAGAACTGAAGAAATCTCTGAACATTACAGTGTTCATCCACTTCATTCCAAAGAAGTGATGGGGAATACTATTGAGTTATTCCAAATGAAGGAAGCAAAGGGAAGTCCCATGAGTGTATGGGAAGAAAGCTTGGAAGTTCGTTGGTTCCCTCAGTTATTTCCAACAGGAAAAGGAGGACGATATGATGAACGACCTGTGCAGATTCCTGCATCCGAATACCAGACATCAAGATTGTATGTAGAAGATTCAAGATTTCGACAATGTATTCCGTATATATTTCATCTTTTGTTTGAGAGTGAGAGTTTGTTGTATCTGCAACAAAAAATAAAAACAAGAGAAAAAAATAAATGATGGGAAATCATGTTCTAAAGAAACACTGTATAGTAAAAGAAGGAAGAATCAATTTCAGGAAATTAGAAAAAGAATGTTTTACAATAGAGTTGTCTTAAACTTGATAACGGATATGAAGACATTTTAAAGAAAATCAGCATTTTATAAGAAGAAGAAACATATTGAAAGTATTTTTGAGAAGGCTTTTGAATTAAAAGGGAAATTATTTATTTTAATAATCAATAGAATTTGATCACTAGATAAACCAATCTATTTAATGAAGGCCAAAAGTAAGTGGAGAAGACTAATTAACAGAACTAATTTTTCAGATTTTTTTGGGTGATTGGAAACACAGTTCAAGTTCTGAGCTTTTTTTTAATGAAGAGAGTTATCTTCAGAGTAATGATTTGTTGCATGCAGTTGACACCAGTGGTCGAGCTTATGAGGTTAGAAGTGGTTGTCCTATAGAGAAAGAGAAAATTGTTCCCAGAAATGCAGAAGAGGTGTTAACTGATGAAGTTTTAGGGAGACGTCCTAAAGCTTAAGTGTACACTTGGAATTGCAGTAGTATTTGTAGTGTACGACAGGAATCTATTGATATTTTACACAATTTCTTACATGAGTATAGTAAGAAAAGTGTTAAACTAAAGATTAGGATGTTGCAAGGACTAGACCCTTGTAGAGTGAGAGAAAATACTGGTTTGCAAGGTCATTCTCTGGCTTATCTTTCTAGAAAAGTATGTCAAAGTGTTTTCACCATTTCAGGATGATTGCAGTACAACATACTCAAATGAGGAAATTAGTCAGAACATTGTATTATGCAAAAAGTCCAGCTCTAATGTTAAAAAAGTTGTACGGTGCTCTTTTGCGTGGATCAGTATCAGATGGAATGAACGTTTGTGAAGAAATTGAGTTTAGTTACTTTGGTCCTGAGCAAGACAGTGCAGAAACTGATACATTAATAGAAGGAAATGTGGAAGAGAATGTACAACATTCTAGTAAAAAAAATGTTGAGCAAGAAATTACGAAGTTAAATGTAATTTCAGGTGAAAGGCCAAATTATTCTTGTATTTGTTGTCGACGAGCTCATTATAAAAATCCGACTGGGACTGTTGATCTGTATTTAAAAAGTGAAAGAGAAAATAATAATGAGTGGAAGGAATCTGCAACTTGTTTGTTGGTAGAGAATTGTTTTGATTTGGGTTCTGATCAACGTATTTGTAAATATTGCTATAACAAATTAGGCCAGAACAAAATGCCTGCTAGAGCTGTGCATAATAATCTTGAGTTGGTAAATATTCCTTCTGAACTGATAGATTTAAATACCTATGAGTCTATTCTTATTCAATGTGTGCATCCATTTCAGGCTATTGTTTGTATGGAGCCTAAGACAAAGAAATTGCCTCATTCAGATTTACAGAGAGGATTAAAGGGAAGAGTTGTATATTTGCCACTAGATTTAAAGAAAAATATTGAAACAATTAGTGTAGAAAATTTAGAAGATGAACCTCTAGTTATTCTGGTTAATGGCATTCCTACTAAGAGTAAGACAATCTGGCAAGAATTAGTGGATGTTAGGAAAGTGAAAAAGGCAACCTTGTATCTGGTAAACAATAATCAGTACTATAAAATTGTGTATGTGGGAGAAGAAGAAATAACTTTAGAAGAAGATACTGACTCGTCAACTAGACAAATTGAAAAAGTGGATATGTCCAGAACTGAATAAATCTATGTCAGTCAGTCAAACCACTTTAATCGGTTAAGTTAAAACCATAAAAGTACAGAGACGAAATACAAACATATATGAGCAAAAATACAATATAAAGTGTCCACAGTGTTATACAATCCGGCATTAGCAGTCTATGTGCAAAAAACGCAATACAGTACTAGTCAGGTAAAGTGCATTTCAGGGCAAAAGTGACAATACATCCAAGATATTTGATGTAAATCTCAATTAAAATACCAATCATAAAAACAATATATAAAAAGATAAAATCAGAAATAAAACCGCAATAATCATGGGCTCTCTACACGGCTATTTCTCAACCAGACAGCTGCCATTGAAAACTGGCTATATAAAAAATCTCATTGGGGTCATTTAATAACTGTAAGTACAATAAGGCTGGCTTGACTTGGATGAAACCCTTTCTTTTTAGTAGGGGAAAAAGAAACCTCTTCCTGATGTCACTATACAAATCACAGAACATTATTAGATGCATTGTGTCCTGGACTGAGAAATTATCACAGGTGCATGGCCCTAACTCTTCCAGCCTGCACCACCCCTTGGAGTTCCCTAGCGAAAGGTGAATTAAGTTAAAACGGAAGCGTGTAAGGAGTATGCTATGGAAAGGCCTGGTCACAATTTTCAGATAAGGTTCCATCAACTGTGTGGTTTTTAAAAGGTAATGTGCTTTTACCGTTACTTTTTTCAACTCCAATTCCTCCCTGTGTAATGCCCACAAATTTAGAAGCTGTTTCTTCACCCCGCTGGGATCCATTTTCGTAATCGTCCCAGGATCATCATAGAGATCCTGTCGACCAACAGTTATCAAAATTTCCCTCACATAAACAAGCCACCTAATCTTGTGTACATAATCCAGAGTGAGACAATCCCTGATCAATTTGTGATTAAGGTCTAATTCAGGATTTAGCCATAATTTCAGCCAGAAAATAACTGGCCCCAGACTAAGTGTATCGCTTATGTAAGCCACCCCCAATTCCTGGTGTACAGCATAGGTGGGTGTTGATTGAGGAACTGATAATATACCCCGTAAAAATGTGTTCTTCTCTAGCTGTAACCCCTCCATGGGTCTATACCCCCAGATGGAGGAGCCATATGTGGCAATTGCGATACATTTGGCTTTATAAATGTTCACAATTGCCTCGATAGGTTTTGTTCCTAACCGTTTAGCAAACCCATTTACGGCAGCAATTGACCTAGCCATGCCATTAACCTTAAGTATATGTTGAGCAGCCCATGTGCCTTTCTCATCAAAGAGAACCCCCAAATACATAAAAGAAGTTACCCTTGTGACTTCAGAGCCTTCACAGTAAAAGCCCGACAGGTTCGTTTACTCTGACGGCCTATACTCATTACGTGTGATTTGGCTATATTTACCTTTAAATCCAAGGAATTCATAAAATTTCCCAAATCCCACCAACAGCTTCTGTAGGCCGACTGCTGTACGCGATAACAAGACAGCATTGTCGGCATACAGAAGCACCGGGCAACGCTCCTGACCAATTTTGGGGACATGTAAGCTGGCTATATCTAAAAACTTACCTACATTATTAATATAAAGAGTAAAAAGCAAAGGTGCTAAAATACAACCCTGTCGTACTCCACGCCCAGAGCTAAAGTGCCTAGTGCAGTTTCCATCTTGGTCAATCCTCACCCGTGCAGTAAGGTTGTGATGCAGGTCAGCTAGGAAGTGAACAAGACTTTTTTCCATCCCCATCTCTAGGAGGATCGTCCAAAGCTTTGACCTGTTTACCAGGTCAGAAGCTGACGATAAATCCATGAATGCCAGCTGGAGTACTGCCCCTTTGGCTGAGGTATATTTGCCAACTAACAGGGATAAATTGAGACACTGATCTTGAGTCCCCCTGCCACTTCTAAAACCATATTGAGAACTTGATATTATATTATTCTCATCTAGCCATCCTTTCATTTTACATAAGACCGCCCTCCCCACGGACCTTTTACGGTCGAATCAATTAGAGAGATTGGTCTATAACAACGGGCATCTCCTCTGTTTCCCTTTTTAAAAATAGGAACTATAATAGACGTAGCCCAGGATGGTGGGTGATTTCCCTTTGCTGCAGTATTAACATTTTTTGTCAGAACTTGAGCCCAGAAAACTGGCTGTGTTTTATATAGGTCGGCTGGAACGCCGTCTGGACCTGGGGTCTTGTTGCTAGACATGGCCTTAATGGCCAAGACCACTTCCTCCTCTTTAAAACTCAAAGGCTGGTTTGCATCTTTTAGAACATCCAGAGGGGCAGGATCAGATAATATAGGGGTCTCATATATAGCCTCAAAATGTTCTAGCCATTGTGCCTCGGTGATATTACATTATACCACACTGTTGCCGCTTTCGGAAAAAAAAGGTTTATTTACAATTTCCCAAAAGCTACGGCTATTCTTTAAGACATCAACCAACATCAAGGCCTCCCAAGCTTCCGTTCTAATGTCCTTTTTCCTGGCCCTTACAGCTAGCTTATATTCCTTTCTAAGTATAGCCACATTAGTCCTATTTTGTGGGTTCTGTTTAATGGCTCTCATTAAACGGTCATGTGCCCGCGAACAAAAAGTATTAAACCATTTCTCGGCCATTTGTTGCCCCCTTTTTACCGGGGCCATTAAGTTTGAGTCTATTTGCTTGCAAATGGCAGTGAATGCCTCGATAACAGTCATACCCCCAGATGTATTATCCAGACATATATTCAACATATCCTTTATTGACAAAAAAGGGTGTCTAAAAAAAATCTCTGGGATTATCTTTGTCCATTTTAGCCTTCTTCCTTGATCAGATGGTTTGATGCTAACCTCTACCCTCATGTGTCTCCCGGATTGCACCAGACCACTATAATTTTTTTATTTAA
This sequence comes from Lissotriton vulgaris, assembly GCF_964263255.1. Taxonomy (NCBI): domain Eukaryota; kingdom Metazoa; phylum Chordata; class Amphibia; order Caudata; family Salamandridae; genus Lissotriton; species Lissotriton vulgaris. The sequence continues at coordinate 1,068,727,496 of NC_141694.1, read as the reverse complement.
AAAATAACGGATTGTGATCACTAAAATGTGAGTATCTTGCCCCATAAAAAAATGACACTAGACAACAATAAAGATGACAAAAACATATAGTCAATAACAGTGCTACTACCCCTGCCAGTAAACATTGGGGTCCTGTTAGTTTGATCAGATATATTGGGTTCATAGAGGTCCACTGCCGCTAGGACTTCCTCCAAGCATTCCCCCTGTCTATTATTCTCAACAGGGAAGGGAGGACGATATGATGAATGACCTGTGCAGATTCCTGCATCTGAATACCAGACATCAAGATTGTATGCAGAAGATTCAAGATTTCGACTATGTATTCCGTATATATTTCATCTTTTGTTTGAGAGTGACTTGTCTGGACTTTCTTATGCAGTCAACAATATATTGAAAACAGGTGTACATCTGCAAAATGTTTCGGCAACGGAATTTATTGATAAAGTACACCAGAAAGATAATGTTTTCGAATCTCAGCTGATTAATCTCATGGCATGTCAGCGTGGTACTAATGAGTACTGGTACCGTCGTCATGGAGAACTTAAATGAGAGGTGTTCAGGGGCCACGCTCCCTTTTTACAACACTCTGCAACGCTGCTCCGTGTCGCTTACTGGAGGTACCGGGTGGGTCAGTTGGCCCCTAGGGGACCATTGGATTGAAGAGGAATCAATTCCCCAACTTAAAACGCGCCACAGGGCATGTTTGCACACAAATCACCTCAAGCCCGCCCCTACCTCCACTACTATGCAAACGCTCCCCGTAGCGTGTTCTAAGTTGGGATATTAAGTCCCCTTGCATACTGGGGGTCCCTAGGGGCCAACTAGCCCACCAGGAACCTCCAGTATGCGCCAGGGGGCTGGGTTGCAGAGAGGTGTAAAAAGGGGAGTGGCCTCATTACACCTCGCTGCAACGCAGCCCCCTGGCGCGTTTCCTGGGTGGGAACTGAATCCCCTTGAATACTGGGGGGACCCTGGGGGCCAACTAGCCCGACAGGAACCTCCAGTATGCGCCAGGGGGCTGCGTTGCAGAGAGGTGTAAAAAGGGGCGTGGCCTCATTACACCTCTCTGCAACGCAGCCCCCTGGTGCGTTTCCAAAGGGGAACTAAATCCCCTTGAATACTGGGGGTTCCTGGCGCATACTGGAGGTTCCTGATGAGCTAGTGGGCCCCCAGGGGTCCCCAGTATTCAAGGGGAATTACTTCCCCCTCTGCAAACGTGCAAGGGGGTGCATTTTCAGAGAGGTGCGATGAGGGGGCGTGGCCTCCTCCCCAATCCTGTTTATTTTAAATTTACTTTTAAGAAGGGGGGCTGTGTAGCCCCCCTCTTTTTCTTTTTTTTTTGGCCCATCCCCAGGGCCTGCCCCCAAATTTGTACATTTTTTAAAAAAAATTGGGAAGGGGACGTGTTGCCCCCCTCCCGGGGGCCTGGCCTTTTTCGGCCCTGGGGACCCATCCCACGGGGCATGGTCTTTTAAAAAAAAAATCTCTTTTGGAGGGAGGATGCCTTGCCCCCCTCCTGCGGTCTCTTATGGCCCCGGGGACCCCATCCCCTGGGGCCGTTTTAAAATTATTATTATTTATTTATTTTTTGGTGGAGGGGGGCCACGTGGCCCCCCTCCTGGGCTACTACTAGCCCCGGGGACCCCATCCCCCGGGGCTGGCCCTTCTCATTGGGGCTGTGGGGGGGTCCCCAATCCCCCCACGGTCCCAGCCGGCTCCCAGCATCCTGCGGGAGCTGGCATTGCTTTTCTACATGGGGAGCAGGTAACATGCTGCTCCTCATGTAGAAAATCAATGGGCTTTGCTTTTTGGAAGAGAGAGCTGGTTTCCTGCTCTCTCTTCCAAAAACCAAAGCAGTTTGCTATGGTAAGGCGGGAGCCGCGAGGCTCCTGCCCTACCATAGCAAACTACAGTGTCCGGGGGTAGGCACCCCGGGACACTGCAGGAGCCAGCCCTGCGGGGGGTGGTCCCCAGGGCCACCACAAGGCTCCTGGAGGGGGCCCCATCATGGACCCCCCTTTTTTGAATATTAGAGCCCCAGGGAGGTGGCGGTCTCTGGGGCATGTGGGGAGGCTTGAGCCCCCGACACAGGTTTTTTTATTTATTTAAGAAGCCCCAGGTGGTGGCTGTCCCCGGGGCTGCGGGGGGCTGTGAGCCCCCATACATAATTTTAAAGCCCTGACGGGTGGCAGTCCCCAGGGCTGGGGGCCCCTCTGGGCCCCCCATTATTATAAAAAGAAAGAAGCCCCAGGGGGTGGTGGTCCCCGGAGCTGCGGGGTCCATGAGCCCCTGCATACCTAACATGAAAGCTTCGGGGTTGGCGGTCCCCGGGGCTGGGGGGCCCAGAGTGGCCCCCAATTATAATTAAATACATTGCCTCCGGAATTAGGCCCCCGGGGCTAATTTCAAATACTGCAAGCTTAGGGTTTTTTTTTCCGCAGGATACGCGTATCCTACGCGCATCCCGCAATTTAAAATAAAAATAAAAAATCTGTCCGTGTGAGACCCCCTGAGCACGCCTAGGGGGTCAGGGTGTTTCTACCCTGCCCCCTTTTCTTGGTTTTCACGTTTCTTTTTTGTTTTCTTGTGCCTCGGTTCTACCGAGGCACAAGATGGCTGCCAACACTTCCTGGTTTGAAGTGTTAAAAGCCAATTAGCATAAAGCTTGTGCTTGAGAGGATACGCGTACCCTACGGGCCTATAGATATATTTATTTTCTTTATTTATTTATTTTGAAAGTTTTATAGAGCGCGAACAAGATCATAACAATATCAGAGCGCTTTACTCAGAAATGGGATATAAAGACAATAGAATAATTAACAAGGCATTTTGTGCAAAGAAGAGCAAATGGTTATCCATAGAGTCAAGGCAAGGTAGCAAAGGTGCATAGGTGGCTGGCCCGTCATTGTCATAAAAGGAAAAATAATGAGTCTCGAGATTTCCTTAGCCTATATTCATGTGAATTTAGCCAAGAGGATCAATTTTACTTCTTTTTTGAAGGATGCCGTGGATGAGATAAGTCTGGTTTCTGGAGGGAGGGCATTCCAGATCCTCAGCGCCATCCCTGATAAGGAGCGTTTATACGTTTTTTTCTTGTGGAATCTTTGTGGTTTCAAAAGAAGATTTTCTGCACTTCTTGTGGCTCTTGAGCCACCCGAGATTGTCAATTTCTGAGCAAGGTAACTGGGCCGATTTACACCATTTAACCAAACTCTACCTTTTTGCCAAATTTGGTGTAATTCCGTTCAGCAGTTCGGGCTGTAGCCTTACTTAAAGGTCCCTATGTAAAATTGCATGGGGAAAACAAGTTTTGGGACCCCCTTTTTTCTCGGGCCCCGCTTGACGAATCACCCTGAAAACTTCAGGATAGGAGTGGAGCCGAGCGTCCCATCTTCTTTGAGAATTTTTTCGAAGATTCGTCAACCTGCTCCAAAGTTATTCCAAATAGAATGTAGCGGATTTCCTATGGAAACTAGGTCCTAACTATAACTACCACCAGATATATATATATATATATAAATAGAGTCAAAAGTTTCTTCAATACCTCTTCAGAAGAAAAACACACGAACACTTAGATCTCCCAACAGCCTTTTAATTAGACAGTTTTAAGGCAAACACTCTACGCGTTTCGGGTCAGTGACCCTTGCTCAAGAGTATATATATATATATATATATATATATATATATATATATATATATATATATATTCACTGAAAAAACCATAGGTTATAGACCATATATAGTTAGGAATTAGCATTTACAAAACCTTGAAAATTCAATGAAAAAACCATAGGTTATAGACCATATATAGTTAGGGATTAGCATTTAAAAAACCTTATTTTACTCACACAAAACCATTGAAATTCGCATATATAGTTAGTTGCACTAACTATATATCGCGCACCCGCAATCCACTGCTGATGATGTCACATATTACATCATTCATGACATGGTCAGTGACATCACTGATGACATTACTGAAGACATCACTGATGGCAAATAAAATGACATCACTGATGACAACATCCAGTGACTGTATGTTTCTGTAAAGTTAAAATATGTCTTACATATTGAAGAATGAGTGGATGTATATATGTCTGGATGAAGGATTTAGTAGGTGCATGACTGATTGTATGAGAGAGTGATTAAAGGTAAAACCTTGCCTGGAGGATTGACCGGGAGAACTGCGTGAAGGCTCCTTTCTCCTGTTGTGTTTGCCGCAGCTGGATCTGTGGGAAAGAGCACTGCACCAACGCCTTGCCGGACCCGCTGCGCGGGTCCCGCTGCGTCCTTTGACTCTGTGGGGCATTTAACGAGGGGAGCTGAACATTGGTGTGCCTCCTCAACCGGCAGGGTTGCGAGCAGCTTAGCAGGGACTCAGTTGTCCAGGAGTCCCTGCGTGTCACACCTGCGGCCGCTCTCCCTGCCGGTCACGCCCCCTGCTTTGATTAAAGCTGCCTGGTTGCTGTGGACTGCGGGAAACCTTGCCTGGAGGATTGACCGGGAGAACTGCGTGAAGGCTCCTTTCTCCTGTTGTGTTTGCCGCCGCTGGATCTGTGGGACAGAGCACTGCACCAACGCCTTGCCGGACCCGCTGCGCGGGTCCCGCTGCATCCTTTGACTCTGTGGGGCATTTAACGAGGGGAGCTGAACATTGGTGTGCCTCCTCAACCGGCAGGGCTGCGAGCAGCTTAGCAGGGACTCAGTTGTCCAGGAGTCCCTGCGTGTCACAACTGCGGCCGCTCTCCCTGCTGGTCACGCCCCCTGCTTTAGCCCTATATCACAGTCTGGAGACACCGCTGCGCGGTAGCGCGCGGGAGCGCCCGGGGCGAAGACCGGGCAAAGAGCGGGCCGTTTGAGGCCGTTCGAGGTCTGAGAGGCCTGGCCTGGGCCACCCCCCCTGTCTCCTTGATGCCATACTTCTCTCCCGTTATTTTGTTTGTTCTCCCTAACCATTATGTGTACACGGGGTAGTCGTAGCAAAATTGCTAAGGGGGCGAATAAGCCCAATGGGACCCTTGAGGATTTCCTTACCAAGACCAATATGGCCATTGATGTGGAAATCAGCAAAATGCAACATAGAGTGTCCCTGGAATTAGAAGCAGCACGAAGACTTTCCCTGAACCTAACGTCCTCAAAAAAATCATCCTTAGGGAAAATTGCCTCTGTTTTAACCCCGGAGTGCCTATCTGGCCCTCGGCCATTGTTAACACAGGCGGATATCCATCACGTCCCTACAACACCACCATCTGAGCCCCTTCTTATTCCATCATCGACACCTCCAAAGTCCTCTAAGGTGTCGGCACAATATATCCCTGGGTCAGGCACGGGCTTTACCAGCAAATTTGAGCTGTCTAAGCAGGTAGCAAGCGTAAAAAAAAAAGATGCCACTCATAAAAGGAAATGCCTTGCCAGATCAGCCTATGCACGTAAAAAAGCCAAAATTGCGAGGTCTCAATTTTTCAATAATCGACAACCTCTGGTCCCAAACGGGGCAGGTAAAGAGGTCCCTGAAGTGAATACTTGTACACTGGGAGAGGAAATCGGCTCTGGTTTACCCAGCACTGTGTTAGACTTAACAACGGGGGAATCTCTTGCTAACAGCGCTGAGAGGTCCACTGAGGGTAGGCTGAGTGAGCCAGGGAAGGATCAGGGGGGTGACGAAGAATTCCTTAAAATCGTGTGGGATACTTTAAAACAGCTTTTAACCCCCTTGGAACTTAGACTTTCTCGCATCGAAAACAGCTTACTAGAAATGGACAAGACTATAGTTACTCTAGCTAGTCTTAGTCTTAAACAAATGGAAGATAAGATTACCAAGGGCGATGTCCGTACCACACAGGCCCCTGTGCTAGAACCCCTGGCCTTGCCCCCCCAAAATCCAAACCCATACCCAAACCCCGTACAAAAGTTTGTAACCCCACAGTTACTATCCCGCGAACTACAGCCCCTACTCCCCGCTCCCCACTAGGTATAGTACCATCTAATCAGAGGTCCCAAGCTGTATCTCACCAGCCTAAGCAGCCAGTGACCACGTGCACACTTCCCCAGCAACCTAGCCGCCCGAACATTCGTGGGGGATTTATTGACCTACCAACAGAAGCCAGGCCATATGTCATTGTGTTAGCTGGCGTGCCTGCTCTGGATTTACAAACCCAAGAGAACCATTGGTCGCTAAAAAACAAGGTCATTCACTGGCTTAATGTAAATAGACCGCTTCCTTTCCATCTAAGAAGCAAGATACTAATGGTACGTAGAGTACCCTGGGTAGGTCCCACATGTAAGACTATTGCGGGCGACTGCATAGTAGTCTCCTTTGCAGATCCACATACAGCCCAGCACCTTTGTTCATGGGACACACAAGGTAAAAATTCCACTATTGTTGTCAGACCCCTCACTTTTTTCTACCCTCCACGGCAGAATGTTGATATAGAGGGGAATTGGTCAATTGTCCAAAATTTCAGATGGAAAGGACGAAGGGATGGTCGGCAAGGTCAAACCATCTGGTGGGAAGGGGCTCCTACTTCTAACATGTTCGGATGTTTGGATGAGGTCGATTGACTTGGGGGGATTGACGCATCAGTGCACACTATCGAACCTAATCCCCCTCAGGTGATTCCCCCCCTACCCCCATAGTAGTATGCGTAGACAGTCCTGCTCTCTTCGAAGGCCCCAGTCCAGTCCCTGGTCATATCACTAGATCCATCGAGATCAGGGCGGACGACTTGGGCTTATCGGAGACTATTCCATCTAGCAGTTTAGTAGGAACAATAGGGTGGCTTCCTGGAATATATCAGGGCTAAGGGGTCGCTTGGATAACGATGATTGGGTCGATTTCATCGACACGTATGATATCGTCGTTTTCCAGGAAACCTGGGCAATTGGTCCTCTATTTAGAGCAGGCTACCTGAATTATTACAAGCCCGCCATACAGGGCCCCAAGGGTAGGGCCTCTGGAGGACTTGTGGTGTGGATTAGAAACACCCTGGGGTTCCAAGCTAAGGAAATCTTGGCAGAAAATCCTGACCTTCTATGTATCAGCCTTAGAAAGGGTAATAATAATAAGGACATCCTCTTAATTAACATCTACGCCCGAGGCTGCCAAGGTGGTCGTAAGCAACCGGTCCTGAACGATTTAGATAGTCTTCTGAAGAAGTTCAGTAGTGACCGTTTTATCCTAGTTGCAGGCGACCTGAACTGCTCTTATGAACCCATCCTTAGTCTGGCTGAAGATGTAGGAATTGATGAGGATATTGCTTGGAATATCCCCCCGCTAACTATAAGCAAGGGTGTCAGGGGTACCGAGGCGGCGCTTCACTGGTTGGGATTTTGCCTGGAGTGGGGGCTTCGGGCAGTGAACGGTCGCACTCCGTCTGATAAATCCGGGAAACCAACTTTTGACAATGGGACCAGCGTGAGTCGTATAGACTACATACTGGTCAAAGTAGAATTTTGGTCACTCATAATAGACATGCAGGTAGAGCCTAGGCCAGAGAGCGACCACAACCCCCTTTCTTTGGGTCTTAGGGTTCCCGGACTGGGTGCCGGTCCCATGGTAACAACTTGCCTAACGTCCGACATAATATTGTGTAACAATAGAAGACGGGTTAAATGGCCTAGGGTTTTAGCTGACCCAGAGCTTATTCATGAAATAGAGGAGTTGGTCTTAGAAACAAGGGGTAAGATGATAGACTTATCCCCCCTTAGTGGGGCCGATTCCTTAATTACCAACCTCCATGAAAAGTGTTTCACGGAACTTAAAAACCTGTTCACTAAGCCATCAAAAAATAAGGTAGTTAAAGCCCACAAAAGATGGTATAATAAGAGCTGTAGGGAAGCCCACAGCAAATTAATAGCTGCTGTTAAATCCAGGATTTCCCACGACATCAAGAATGCTAGGCAGTTCTATAAGCAGGTCCTTTGGACAGCCAAGAGGACTGGGATGATTCTTATTGGTCAGATCTACTTATGGCGTGCAAGTCATCTAACCAAGTGAAATTTTGGGAGACTATTAGGTGGGGCAGGGATCCCGACTCCCAAATACCGGTTAACCACGTCTCTGCTCTGGACTGGGTGGATTTCTTTACAGCCCAATTTAAAGATATGAGCGCCGAGCATGGACTGGTAATCAAGCCTGTACTGGGGGTAAAGTCCACTAACCCCGGAGCACAACTTATTTTTTCCGCCTCAGACACGGTGCTTGCCCTCGGCTCCGTCCAGACAGGAAAAGCCCCAGGTCTAGATGCTATACCTGCAGACCTTTTTAAATCGAATTTTGATCTATGGGTCCCATACATCACCCTACTGGCAAGTGCCATTGCAGCAGGGGCAAGCATTCCACAATCCTGGAAAGGGGCAGAGATCCTGCCAATATATAAAAAAGGGGACCGATCATTGCCAAATAACTATCGCCCCATAAGCTTGATCGATTCACTTAAAAAAATAGTGTCAAGAATGGTTCTTGCAAGAATCCAGGGATGGATAGAAGAGAATAATATACTTTCCACCATGCAGGCCGGGTTTAGATTGGGCACCAGCACCATAGACCAGGTGTTTAGACTCACCATGCTCTACTGGAAGGTGGTCTTCTTGGGTGGAGGGGTTATCTATGCCGCATTCGTAGACCTTAAGTCGGCTTTCGATTTAGTTCCAAGGGTGAAACTATGGGAAGCATTAAGACGCATGGGCCTTCCTGTCGAACTCTTGGAATTAGTCATGAGATTGCATGAGGATAATTTCGCCCGAGTGAGGTGGGGCAAGCAGGGTCAGGTGACTAACAGCTTCCCAGTCCAAGCTGGTGTGCGCCAGGGCTGCGTGTTGGCTCCTACCCTGTTTCTCCTCTTCATAAACCAGGTTGTTGAATATTTTATCAACACACAGACCGATGCACCATCCCTGGGCGGGTCAAAATATCCGATGCTAATCTTTGCCGACGACACCCTGCTCCTTTCTAAAACTCGGAGCGGGTTGCAGTTAGCCCTGAACAGGTTTGCAGAGTTCTGTAAGATAAATGACTTACAGATCAACGTAGATAAAACCAAATTTATGGTCTTTAGTAATAAAACCCCAATCAAAAGCTCCGTTAGTCTGAACGGTGTTTTAATCGAACAGGTCAAGGTTGTGACGTATCTGGGTGTGACCCTTGATTACCAACTCAGCTGGAAACCCCAGCTGGAGGCACTAAATCTTAAATTTGTCCGCCTCACGGGTTGCTTATTGCATGAACAGAAGAAATCCTTGACTAAACGTATTACTCCTGCATTAAAAATATATGAAGCCAAGGTCAATGCAGCTACCCTTTACGGAGCAGATATATGGGGCTACAAAGATCTGTCAGTTTTGACCACAGCCCAGAATAGGTTCCTGCGGAACTTGATAGGGCTACCCTAATCCACACCGATTAAACCATTGTTATTGGATCTAGGTTGCAGACCCCTAGATGAAATGGCACAGTTTCGATTAGTGGCACTTTGGCGACGGCTTTGGACGACTCCAGAGCTTAGCCTCTTTGCTCGTGAGTTGGATGAGGTTAAATCATTGTGGGGTGCCCAAAGAATTCCCTGGCTCAGGGAAGTCAAACATGTTTTGTATGCAATGGGCTTTCCTGAGCTGTGGATAAATCCCGGGTGTTCCAGCTTCCCCCCAAAACAAGAATTCAAAGATCTATTCTGGGCCTCCATAAAAACTACTGTGGTTACCCATTCCTCGGACACAAACCTAACAGGGCTTTTTTTAAGACACAAATTGATACCTTCCCTTGAGCCCTATTGGGATCTTATATGTAAAACCCTGGATCGGAAACTGTACCATCAGTTTCGCATAGGTACACTCCCCATCAACTCTTTCACTACAAAGTGGGCGAAGAATGTAAGCAATAAATGTCCCTGGTGTCCGGATCATGTAGAAAGTATTGGCCATTTGTTTTTTGCCTGCCCAGCTTATCGAGCCCCACAACACAAATGGCTGAAACCTCTATGCAGAAGTTTTGACTGTAGGGGACACCTTGAAGCCCTGCAGAAGTTTCGTAATATTAGATCTGAGCTTTTTGTGATTTGTGTGGCTAAATTCCTGGGTTGGGCGTGGCTGATCCGTATTAAGAAATTGAACACTTGCACTTGTTTAAATGAATTGTCATAATATGAAGTACATGCCGTATGCTTACAACTTTTTAAATACTATGGGACATGTCTGCAGTTTTTTAACAAATTTTATGTATTGTATGCTGTCTTTTATGAATTTTATTTCGAAATTAAGACATAATTAACTGATTAAATGTGTCTCACTGAGTGCATGGGTTAGTGATTAAACTGTCTTAATTTATGCATCATTATGTCTGTTGTTCTGTAAACTGCTGCATGTGTTGATCAGTAGCTATATGAGTAACTATATGGGTAATTGATTGGTTGCCCAAGTATTTGTATGGGAGAGTGAGTGTGTGTGTGGGTGGCTGGGAGGTGTGTGACTATTTGCATAGATGTGTGAACAGTTGATTCACTAGATGTATGGGTTCAAAACTGCATGTGGAAACAGCTGTATGGGTGGTTGACTGTGTGCATGAGTGTATTGGTGAGTGAATGAATATCTCAGTGCTACATGTCAAAGTAAGTACATATGTAAAACACAGTACATGTGAGAGTTGACATATATAAATGACTGTCTTTAAGAGCAAGTGAATTTGTGAGTGGCTGCATGGATCAATGATAACTTGTATCAGTGATTGTATAAGAGAGTAAATATGTGTTAGAATATGTTTCAATAAGTAAGGTGTGTATAACTGTATAGTTGAGGAAATGGAGGTGTGATTGATTCTTTGCATGACTGACTAGGTGTATGAGTAACTCCATGGATGAATGACAATCTGTGAGTGTCTGTTTACACTGAGTGTATCTAAGGTTATATCAGAGTCTGTAGAGGTTCATCGTATTAACACATGAATGATGTCATCAGTGATGTTGTCAGTGATGTCATTTGAGTTGTCATCAGTGATGTCATCAGTGATGTCACTGACCATGTCATGAATGATGTAATATGTGACATCATCATCAGTGGATTGCGGGTGCGCGATATATAGTTAGTGCAACTAACTATATATGCGAATTTTAATGGTTTTGTGTGAGTAAAATAAGGTTTTTTAAATGCTAATCCCTAACTATATATGGTCTATAACCTATGGTTTTTTAATTGAATTTTCAAGGTTTTGTAAATGCTAATTCCTAACTATATATGGTCTATAACCTATGGTTTTTTCAGTGAATTTCAATGGTTTTTTAATAGCAAATATCAAAAGCTGTAAAATGTATTATTCTTTTAAATGAAAAATATATTTTATATGTTTTTAATATAATTTTTTTATGCATCTGCCAAACCCTGACCTCTTAATAGTGCACTGTGGTGGAAATGATTTGGGCACTATGACTGGGGTTGGTCAGGAAATGCTTTTAAAGGACACCTTTCATCAATTGATGACACTTTTTCCCCAAACTTCCTTGGTATATTCCAATATATGCCAAAGACAGAAATGAAACTGGTCCAACCAATTTTGTCCACAATTTGAGAAATCACGGAAACATGTGAATAAATCTGTTTCTGCTTACATGAGAGACTATGGAATGGGTTCAATAATCAACAATAACTTGCGTTTCAACATGCAAGACATCTACAGACGAGATGGTGTGCACTTGTCAGATGAGGGGAATAGAATATTCCTCCTGAATTTAAGACTGTGCATTGTAACCTACTTGAAGGTACCTAAATCAGCCACAGAACCCAATAGCTCTTTTCAGAGCTACCCTACCTCTGATCATTCTAAACATTTATCTTTTTCTAAGTTTTTTCACTATTTTTCACCAAAGTACGCTCCCCGGTACGCTTGCCGGTGCGCGTACCGGGCGCTCTCCACGCGTTTTTTTTGCCTATTTGAGCATCCTAATCCCCCCTCAGAAAACCTAAAGGGTCAGGAAGTGTCTACCGTGCCCCCTTCTACCCATTCCGAACATTGTTTGCCCTCCATCTTGTGTCTCAATTCTACCGAAACACAAAATGGAGGACTCCCGTAACGCTGCCGGTACGCGTACCGGTGCGCGAACCAGTAAGCGCTCAATAAAAAAAGGTGGGAAAGTAATTTACAGAAAAACCACTTGAGACACTTTCATCAAATATAGAATAGGCCCTACTACATAGCAGTCCCTACCATTTACCCACATTTGATGGAATTCCATTGAGACATTTATGCTGTAGGCCTGACTAAATATACTGAGGTAAATTACATGACAAAAACACATATGAAGTGTTAGAATTGACAACCAATTAAAATGTTACTTTCATTTTCTACTATTATATCATGACATTTGATTGGTTATGTACCTGAATATATATAAAGAAAGAGAGAGAAACACAGCCCTTTTGACTACTACTTCCTGAAGTACATTTGAAGAGCATTTTCACTGACAAATTAAACTTCTTTTTGAAAGGTAAGAAGTTATTTTAAAAATTTGAAATGAGAACTATGTTATGGTAATTTGTGAAAACGTTTTCAGATAATTATATACTGTCCCTCTGTAAGAGTTAGAGATTGAGATAGGCTTCTCTGTTATAATTATGGATTGAGTTAGGCTTCTATGGTATAATTATGAATTTACTTAGTCTTCATCACAGGCACTTTTTAATAGTTCTACTTCCTGCCTGAATCCATACAGTGCCCAAAGATAACTTCACTGTTAAAAACTCACAAGTACCTGCCTGAACTTTAACCCAACAGTAACCTATCTCTACTGATATATTTATTTTTATGCAATTTACAGCAAGAAAATGGAAGCACAACCAAAAGAAAATAATATTTCCTTTCAAATAAAGATTGAAAACAATCCAAATGAAGAAAATGATGAAAATGACTTTTTGGATGACACATTAGACGAAAAATTAATTGAATGTGTAGAAGAATATGAATCATGGAATGAAAAGGAGGACATACCTGATGAATTGATGTTACAAATTCTTTTAGATTTTGAAAAATCTGAACAATACATTTAAATTTTAAAATTAAAAATTGTTTGAGACATTATTCTTTTTTATATGTAAATTATGAAATAGTACCAAAATAGATATAATATAAAGTGAGACTTAAAATATACTGTACAACTTTTTTGTGTTACATAGTAAGTTTGCTCATAGTTACTTTCTTTGTCCAACTATATTATCTCCAATGTGTATTTAACATCTCTTTATCATCTCCTGCCTCCATATTGTTTCTGCTTTCCAGACAGACTAAGGTATGAATTCCATATACCACAATAACTTCTGAAACAACTTGCAAGATATCTACAAAGGAGACGGTGTTTATTTATTTTTAGACTCTGCATTGGTACCTACATGTTGCTATGTAAATAAAAATAAACAAAAAAAACAACAAAAAGAACAATCATTAAACATACAATATTTGAAAATGCTATCATTCTTTTTTCCCCATATTACGCTCCCCGGACCGCTTCCCGGTGCGCGTACCGGGCGCTCCCCCCGTAAAAAAACGAAAACATTTCTTTTTTTTTTTGCCCCGCGGGGCCCTTTTAAAGCCCCCACATTAAACCTAGGGGGTCAGGGAGGATCTACTCTGCCCCCTCATGGTCATTTCCCCCTTTGTTTTGGCCACCTCTTGTGTCTCGATCCTACCGAGACACAATATAGCGGCCGCTCCGGACTGTTTAGAATGTTTACAGACACCGGGGAGCCAATCAGCTTTCCGCGTGCAAGTCGCGTACCGCGCCCAGAGCGCTCCCCGGTGCGCGTACCGGGGCGCGCTTACAGATATATATATTTTTTTGAACCTAAATTACTCAAAATCCACTATTGCACATATCTTGAGACCTAGCAAAGGCACATCGGGCTACCAGTCCCAACAATTTTGTCAAGTTTTGTGGAAATCCATTCAGCCGTTCGAGCTAAAAGTGAGTCCAACCGCCCTATGGAAAACTCAATGTTAAAAACACGTTTTGGGACCCCCCTTTTTTCTCGGCCCCCACTTCACGAAACACCCCCAAACTTTCAGGGGATGCTCAGATACAAAATGTGCCATTTTCCTGAAAATTTCAGCCAATTCCGTCCTTCAACGCCAAAGTTATTCAACATAGAATTTTCAGAAATCCCTATTCAAAAAAATCCTAACTATATATACCTACTGGCGACCGCCAGTAGGTAATATATATATATATATATGCGCTAACAGCTGTCCCTTTAAGCCTAAATCGAAGTTCACGCCTATCATGCCCAGAGACTCGATTGACGTTTTTCATGATGTAGTTGTGGAAGATCTCAAACAGCTGCACTATAAGATCAAACACAAGAAACGTTACAAAAGCAAACAGGAGGAAAATTACATGTCTCTGGTTTCAAAATTGAGTAAGGACCACAAAAACATTGTCAACACTGCCGAAAAGGGAGGAAATGTGGTTATATGGCCTCAGGATGCCTATATTGAGGAGGCCATGAAACAACTGAATGACTCCTCTTGTTATAACAAAACCACAGGCAAGGACTATAATCAGGCCAAAGAATCATTGTTGAAATTACTACACAAGTGGAAGAGGGAGGGTATGATCTCCAAACAAGAATTTGACTTCCTGCATGTAGAATTTCCCATATTACCCAAACTATATCTCCTCCCAAAGGTACACAAACAGGTTGTTCCAGTTCCCGGTCGACCTATCATCTCGGCCATTGGTGGAATGGTGGAACATGTTACTGAATACATTGACTACTTCCTGCAGGATTTAGTCAAGGAATTGCCAACGTATATCAGAGACACAGGAAACTTCATCACAAAAATCAAGGACATTCCATGGAGCGATGATCTACTATTGATCACCTTAGACATTGAATCGCTCTACACCAGCATCGTGCACACAACTGGTTTAGCAGCTTTGGAATATTTCCTTGGGAAGAGACCTGTGGATCGTTATAAGCACAACAAAATGATTATAGAACTTACTGCTTGGTGCCTAAATAACAACTTTTTTCTATTTGGTAACAACATCTACATTCAGAAACGAGGTGTGGCGATGGGGGCCTGTTTCTCCCCCAGCTATGCGTGTCTCCACGTAGGCTGGTGGGAGGAACAGGTCCTCCTGCGCACCCACGGCGCTGCATATGAAAGGCATGTCATGCAATGGATGCGCTATATAAACGATGTTTTTATTATATGGAGAGGAAATCAGGAAAGTGCCAACAATTTTCTTTCATGTATTAATATTAATCAAGAAAATCTGAGGTTCACTTCAAACATAAGTACTAGAGAAGCAGAGTTTCTTGATGTAAAAACACATGTTAAAGAAGGTCGTCTTGCCACAAAACTCCACAGAAAGAGCACTGCTGGCAATAACATTCTGCACGCCAGCAGTGCTCATCCCCGACACACCATTGATAACATTCCATTTGGGGAGTTGCTCAGATTAAAGAGAATCTGTAGTACTGATCAGGACTTGGAGATCTGTACAAATGAAGCCCTGAATAGGTTCAGACGCAGAGGCTATAAAGAATCTATTCTTGGAACTGCCATTCAGAAAACCAACGCTAGAACCCATGAGTCTTTGTTAACTTCCACTAACAATGACTTGGTAACAACAATCAATGTAACTGAGGAACAAACTCCAAGACTGATTACCGGGTACAGCAAACAGGCCAGACAGATTAAATCCATTATAAAACAACGATGGCCTGTGTTAAAAACTGATTTGGTTCTGGCCCCCAGGCCTCCAGATAA
Source organism: Lissotriton vulgaris (assembly GCF_964263255.1). Classification (NCBI taxonomy): domain Eukaryota; kingdom Metazoa; phylum Chordata; class Amphibia; order Caudata; family Salamandridae; genus Lissotriton; species Lissotriton vulgaris. The sequence continues at coordinate 1,068,711,745 of NC_141694.1, read as the reverse complement.
TCCCATTGTCACCTATCGGAGGGGACCCTCCCTTAAAACTCAGATCAGTCACGAATTCCCTGAGCTTGATAAAAAAGAGGATTGGTTGAAATCCCGGCCGGAATTCAAACGTTGCTCTACATGTAGAGCGTGTAAGTTCGGGAAAAACACCTCCCAATATTCTACTCCATTCAGTCTGGTTGTAAAGGACATCAAGGGCATATACAACTGTAAGACTGACTTTGCTGTTTATGTCCTGACATGCACCTGTGGCCTCAGATATGTGGGCAGCACAAAGCTACAGGTGCATGCCAGGATACTCCAGCATTTACGTGCCATCGTTAACAATGATGGCACATACCCGGTTGCCAGGCATTTCAAAGCAATACACAATAACAACTTACAATGCTTGGAATACTATGTCATTGCCTCAGTTCCAAAACCTAGGCGAGGTGGTGACAGGGAGAGAATGCTTAGGAGACTTGAATCTCAGTTCATCTTAGAACTAGACAGCAGATTTCCCAATGGATTGAACACAACAGAAGACTTACAAGTTTTTTTGTAACCATGTTTTCCACCTTACCTTTATTATATGCATTTCTCCGCTTTGATCTGCCTCACCAAACGATGATTTTCTATGAATTTCACCTACATTATTTTATACCTTTTCTGTACTCTTTGCACATTTTGTTTTTTCCTTTTTTCACTGGTTTAGAGGATTCACACTACTTTCCCTATTTTTTTTGGGACACAGACACTATGACAATATTTTGGTTTGTTTTCGTTAGATATATTCTACTTGAATTCATTTTGGAAGTTATCTGATGAATATGTTTTCGACTTGCATAACAGAAAAAAATGTTTTGCATTAGTGCTGTAAATATTGCAGTTAAACAACCACTGCATTTATGCAGAAATTCAACAAACTGCTGATATTAAATAGACAATGGTTTTTTATGGTTTGATTTTATCGAATAGATCTATAAATTATGATCTAGAACGATTTTACCATAAAATTATTTATAAATATCTATATATATTTATGTATATATGCTGGGTTGTACATACTATCTTGCGTTTTTGCACAATGCATTTGCACTTTATTGGCGCACATTGCACTTTCAAATATCAAGTGATCATTGTATATAGTTATCTTTGAATCAACTGCAGTTTACCTGGTTCAAGCATTTATGCTGATATAATTATATAGTTTAACTTGCCAATTACAGCGCTTCTTTCAATAGCTCACATTTTGTCAAATTTGGTTCTTTAAATGATTGAGATTCATTTATTAACTGACTTGTAAATGTCGAAAACCACACTTCCTCTTTTTTATTCTATGTACGGTATTTATTGTTTGAAAAACAGACTACCTAGGTCAGTTATGTGTAGTGTGTCTTCAGTTTTTATTTTTTCATCACATGGTGTTGCAAAAGTGAAAAAAACACTAATTGAAAAGGGTGTTTGTTCATTAGCCTGACGATCTGTGACCAAGGGCGGATGCCCGAAACGCGTCAGATTTGGTAAACTCTCTTTCTTAATAAAACCTGCTGAAAATACATTAAGACTTGCGTGGTCTTTCCTATTCCTGCCTGTTGGGTGGTGACATCTCAAATGACATCACTGATGACATCTCATTTGACATTACTGATCACATCACTGATGATATCATTCATGTGATAATACGATGAACCTCTTCAGACTCTAATATAACCTTAGATACAATCAGTGTAAACAGACACTCACAGACTGTCACTCATCCATGGAGTTACTCACACACCTAGTCAGTCATGCAAAGAATCAATCACACCTCCATTTCCTCAACTATACAGTTATACAAACTTTACTTATTCAAACATATACTAACACATATTTACTCTCTTATACAATCCCTGATACAAGTTCACAATGATCCATACAGCCACTCACACATTCACTGGCTCTTATGCACAGTTATTTATATATGCCAACTCTCACATGTACTTACTTTGACATGTAGCACTGAGATATCCATTCACTCACCAATACACTCATGCACACAGTCAACCGCCCATACAGCTGTTTCCACATGCACTTTTGAAACCATACATCTAGTGAATCAACTGCTCACACATCTATGCACAGAGTCATACACCTCCCAGCCACCCACACACACACTCAGTCTCCCATACAAATACTTGGGCAACCAATCAATAACCCATATAGTTACTCATATAGCTACTTATCAACACATGCAACAGTTTACAGAACAACAGACATAATGATGCACAAATTAAGACAGTTTAGTCACTAACCCATGCACTCAGTGAGACACATTTAATCACTCACTCATACAGTCAGTCATGCACCTACTAAACCCTTCATCCAGACACTTATACATCCACTCATTCTTCAATATGTAAGACATATTTTAACTTTACAGAAACATACAGTCACTGGATGTTGTCATCAGTGATGTCATCAGTGATGTCATTTGAGATGTCATCAGTGATGTCATCAGTGATGTCACTGACCATGTCATGAATGATGTAATATGTGACATCATCAGCAGTGGATTGCGGGTGCGCGATATATAGTTAGTGCAACTAACTACATATGGAATTTCAATGGTTTTGTGTGAGTAAAATAAGGTTTTGTAAATGCGAATTCCTAACTATATATGGTCTATAACCTATGGTTTTTTCAGTGAATTTTCAAGGTTTTGTAAATGCTAATTCCTAACTATATATGGTCTATAACCTATGTTTTTTTCAGTGAATTTTCAAGGTTTTGTAAATGCTAATTCCTAACTATATATGGTCTATAACCTATGGTTTTTTCAGTGAATATATATATATACATACATATATAAACATATATCATCTGTATATCTATATAAATACAAACATAAATGCATGCATACATATACATATATGCATACAGATGCATGTTATTTACATGAAAGTTGAAAAAACACTAATAAAAGCAAAGCTAAAAAGCCACCTCATTACAAACAGAATGGCTTTAACTTAAACGAGGGCGAGATCTATTGCATTTTCAATGCTTGTTTACTTTGGTTCCATCAAGAAGGCATTCAGATGTGTCACACATTTGCCATAAATTCTGAATGTTAGCACTCTAGTTGCACATTAGATCACTGTAGTAAAGCTACTGCTCACCAGGGACGTCTGCTGCTGCTATTCAAAGTGCATGTTTCAGTCTGCATGTCAGAATTTTTTTAATGAAATAGAAGAGGATTTGAGAAGTCACTCAAAATGATCCCTAATTTTTCTTTCTGAAGCACTAATCATACTTTCTATGGCAAAATTAACCCCCTCATGTTGTTCCTTTTTAAATTGAGTGTTTTCAGACTTACCACTTCATTCCAATCAAGATGGCTTCTGGTGTGCCATACTTTTGTCATAAGTAAGACTGTTAGCGCTCTAGTTGTTCTTTAGAACACTCTGGGACATTCTGTCATTGGGCTATACTTGGGGTACATCTGGGTGATATTTGGGCTACATTTAGGCTCTTTTGTCTCTGGTGGCCATCTTGGGAGACTGTATGTCAGAATTTTTTAATGAAATTGAAGAGGGTTTGAGAAGTCACTCAAAATGTGCCCTAATTTTTCTTTCTGCAGCACTAATCATAATTCATATGGCAAAATATACCCCCTCATTTTTTTCCTTTTTAAATTAAATGTTTTAAGAGTTACCACTTTATTCCAATCAAGATGGCTTCAGGTGTGCCATACCTTTGTAATAAGTAGGACTGTTAGCGCTCTAGTTGTTCTTTAGAACACTCTGGGACATTCTGTCATTGGGCTATACTTGGGCTACATCTGGGTGATATTTGGGCTACATTTGGGCTCTTTTGTCTCTGGTGGCCATTTTGGGAGACTGCATGTCAGAATTTTTTAATGAAATAGAAGAGGATTTGAAAAGTCACTCAAAATGTGCCCTCATTTTTCTTTCTGCAGCACTAATAATACCTTCTATTGCATAATATACCCCCTCATTTTGTTCCTTTTTAAATTAAATGTTTTAAGAGTTACCACTTTATTCCCATCACGATGGCTCCAGGTGTACTATACCTTTGTAATACGTAGGACTGTTAGCGCTCTAGTTGTTCTTTAGAACACTTTAGGAGGCTGCAGTAGAGCACAAAGGAATCAACTGACAGTCTCTGTCCTTGTTGGATGTACATGTTTTACTGAGAATGTCAGACTTCATTTTCACATGACTGAGAAAGATAATGTGAATTTACAGAAAATATGCTTTCAGTTTAGCTTATAGATCCCCTTCCAAACCACTGTGGGAAAATCATGAGATATTAGTTTTCTTTCAAACAATATTCATGATATCACAGCAGAAGGCTTTTTCACATGGTAAAATCACCTTAGAACCCACCACAATTCCTAAAACGAGTATGGTACCATCAACAAATGATTTATAATGTAACTAAAGTCCTAAAACCCTCTATTAACTACAATGCTTTTTAATGAGGTGCTATCATGTATATTGGTCCCAAGATGGCTGCCAACACTTCTTGGATGAAGTGCTGACAGCCAATCAGATCAGATGTGTGGTTAGGCTCCGCCCAGATATATATCTTTTTTTGAACCTAAATTACTCAAAATCCACTGGAGCACATATATTGAGACCTAGCAAAGGCACATCGGGCTAACAGTCCCTACAATTTTGCCAAGTTTCGTGCAAATCCATTCAGCCGTTCGAGCTAAAAGTGAGGCCAACCGCCCTATGGAAATTAACATGGGAAAAACACGTTTTGGGACCCCCCTTTTTTCTCGGCCCTCCCTTGATGAAACCCCCCCAAATTTTCAGGGGCTGCTCAGAAACAAAATGTTCCATTTTCCTGAAAATTTCAGCCAATTCCGTCCACAAACGCTAAAGTTATTAGACATAGAATTTTCAAAAATCCCATAGAGAAAAAATCCTAACTATATATACCTACTGGCGACCGCCAGTAGGTAATATATATATATATATATATATATATATATATATATATATATATATATATATATATATATATATATATATATATATATATTCACTGAAAAAACCATAGGTTATAGACCATATATAGTTAGGGATTAGCATTTACAAAACCTTATTTTACTAGCACAAAACCATTGAAATTCGCATATATAGTTAGTTGCACTAACTATATATCGCGCACCCGCAATCCACTGCTGATGATGTCACATATTACATCATTCATGACATGGTCAGTGACATCACTGATGACATCACTGATGACATCTCAAATGACATCACTGATGACATCACTGATGACAACATCCAGTGAGTGTATGTTTCTGTAAAGTTAAAATATGTCTTACATATTGAAGAATGAGTGGATGTATAAGTGTCTGGATGAAGGATTTAGTAGGTGCGTGACTGACTGTATGAGTGAGTGATTAAATGTGTCTCACTGAGTGCATGGGTTAGTGACTAAACTGTCTTAATTTGTGCATCATTATGTCTGTTGTTCTGTAAACTGCTGCATGTGTTGATCAGTAGCTATATGAGTAACTATATGGGTTTTTGATTGGTTGCCCAAGTATTTGTATGGGAGAATGAGTGTGTGTGTGGGTGGCTGGGAGGTGTATGACTCTGTGCATAGAGGTGTGGGCCGTTGATTCACTAGATGTATGGGTTCAAAAGTGCATGTGGAAACAGCTGCATGGGCGGTTGACTGTGTGTATGAGTGTATTGGTGAGTGAATTGATATCTCAGTGCTACATGTCAAAGTGAGTACATATGTAAAACACAGTACATGTGAGAGTTGACATATATAAATAACTGTGCATAAGAGCCAGTGAATGTGTGAGTGGCTGTATGGATCATTGTGAACTTGTATCAGGGATTGTATAAGAGAGTAAATATGTATTAGTATATGTTTGAATAGGTAAGGTGTGTATAACTGTATAGTTGAGGAAATTGAGGTGTGATTGATTCTTTGCATGACTGACTAGGTGTGTGAGTAACTCCATGGATGAGTGACAGTCTGTGAGTGTCTGTTTACACTGAGTGTATCTAAGGTTATATTAGAGTCTGAAGAGGTTCATCGTATTATCACATGAATAATGTCATCAGTGATGTGATCAGTGATGTCATTTGAGTTGCCAACAGTGATGTCATCAGTGATGTCATTTGAGATGTCATCAGTGATGTCATCAGTGATGTCACTGACCATGTCATGAATGATGTAATATGTGACATCATCAGCAGTGGATTGCGGGTGCGCGATATATAGTTAGTGCAACTAACTATATATGCGAATTTCAATGGTTTTGTGCGAGTAAAATAAGGTTTTGTAAATGCTAATCCCTAACTATATATGGTCTATAACCTATGGTTTTTTCAGTGAATTTTCAAAGTTTTGTAAATGCTAATTCCTAACTATATATGGTCTATAACCTATGGTTTTTTCAGTGAATTTCAATGGTTTTTTAATAGCAAATATCAAAAGATGTAAAATGTATTCTTTTTTTTTCTTCACTAAAGTACGCTCCCCGGTTAGCTTACCAGTGCGCGTACCGAGCGCTCCCCCCGCGAAATTAAAAAAAAAAAAAATCTTAATTTTTGCATGTATCAGCATCCTAATCCTCCCTCCGAAAACCTAGAGGGTCACAAAGTGTCTACCGTGCCCCCTTCTACCCCTTCCGTACATTGTTTGTCCTCCATCTTATGTCTTAATTCTACCAATACACAAAATGGAGGACTCCCGTAGCGCTGCCGGTTCGCGTACCGGGGAGCGCACCGGTAAGCGCTCGATAAAAAAAGGTGGGAAAGTAATTTACAGAAAAACCACTACAGACACTTTCATCAAATATAGAATAGCCCCTACTACATAGCAGTCCCTACCATTTCCCCAAATTTGATGGAATTTCATTGTGAAAATTATGCTGTAAGCCTGATTAAATATCCTGAGGTAAATTACCTAACCAAAACACTTATGAAGTGTTAGAATTGACAACCAATCAAAATGCTACTTTCAATATCTTCTATTATTTCATGACATTTGATTGGTTATGTACCTGAATATATATAAAGAAAGAGAGAGAAACACAGCCATTTCGACTACTACTTCTTGAAGTACATATCAAGTACATTTCAACTGATAACTTGAAGTTCTATTTGAAAGGTAAGATGTTATTTTAAAAACTGAAGTATGTTTTGTACTGTTAGCTAATTAGGAAAACATTTTCTGATAGTTAAATACTATCCTCTGTAATACTTATAGAATAAAATAGACTTCTCTGTTTTAGTTATGGATGGAGTTAGACTTGTCTTGTATAATTAAGAATTGACTTAGAGTTTATTTCATAAATGTTTTCATATTTCTACTTCCAGTTTGATACCATACACTGCCCAACGAAAAAATCACTGTTTAAAAAACCAAACTACCTGTCTGTACTTAAACCCAACAGTGCCCTATCTGTACTGATATATTTTTTGAAAATTAATTTTACAGCATAGAAATGGAAGGAGAGCAGAAAAATAACGTGGAAATTGCAGAATGCAACCAAGACAAAGAAAATTATTCAGAATTCTTTGATCAATCAATGGACATAGAACTTCTGCAATGTGTTGAAGATGTGGATTTGTTAATTGAAAATGAGTCAAAATCTGACCAAGAATTATTAGAAGTTCTTTTTAATTTTGAAAATAAATCAGAATAATAAATTTATATATAATAATTCAAAAATTGTTTGAGACATTATTCATTTTTATATGTATTTTTTAAACTAGTAGCAAATTGATTTTAATGTAAAATCAGACTTTAAATATACTGTGCAACTTTAAGTTTGCTCATAGTTACTTCCTTTCTTCCACGATATCATCTCCAATGTGTATTTAACATCTCTTTATCATCTCCTGCCTCCATGGTGTTTCTGCTTTCCTGACAGACTACGCTATGAATTCCATATACCTCAATAACTTCTGAAACAACCTGCAAGATATCTACAAAGGAAACAATGTATTTTTATTTTTAGACTCTGCATTGGTACCTACATGTTGGTACTTAAATAAAATAAATTTAAAAAAAACAAAAATAACATTCAATAAACATACAATATTTGAACATTCTTTCATCCTATTTTCCCAATATTACGCTTCCCAGACCGCTTCCCGGTGCGCGTACCGAGCGCTCCCCCGCAAAAAAAACGATATAAAAATTATTATTTTTTAACCCCGCGAGGCCCTTTTAAAGCCCCCTCATCAAACCTAGGGGGTCAGGGAGGATGTACTCTGCCCCCTTATGCTCATTTCCCACTTTGTTTTGGCCACCTCTTGTGTCTCGATCCTACCGAGACACAAGATGGTGGCCGCTCCGGACTGTTTAGAATGTTTACAGACACTCGAGAGCCAATCAGCTTCGCTTCGCGAAGTTCCGTTACGCGTCAGGTACGCGAACCGGAGCGCTAACCGGAGCGTTGTCACAGATATATCTGTTTTTTAAAACGTTAATTTCTCAAAATCCACTGGAGCACATATATTGAGACATAGCAAAGGCACGTCGGGCAAACCATATCTACAATTTTGCCAAGTTTCGTGTAAATCCATTCAGCCGTTCGAGCTAAAAGTGAGTCCAACCGCCCTATGGAAAACTCAATGTTAAAAACGCGTTTTGGGACCCCCCTTTTGTCTCGGTCCCCCCTTGACGAAACCCCTCCAAATTTTTAGGGGCTGCTCAGAAACATAATGTGCCATTTTCCTGAAAATTTCAGCCAATTCCGTTAACAAACGCCAAAGTTATTCGACATAGAATTTTCAAAAATCCCATAGGAAAAAAATCCTAATATATATACCTACTGGCGACCGCCAGTAGGTAATAAATATATATATATATATATATATATATATATATATATATATATATATATATATATGTATATATATATATATATATATATATATATATATATATATATATATATATATATATATATATATATATATATATATATATATATATATCACCTACTGGCGGTCGCCAGTAGGTAGTTATAGTTAGGATTTTTTTCAATGCAAAATCTCAAAATTCTATTTGGAATAACTATGGCGCCGGTTGACGAATCTGCCTGAAAACTTCCTCAAATTTGCCTCGCGGAGCTCCAGTCCTTCCTTGAAAGTTTCGGGGGGATTCATCAAGCGGGGGCCGAGATAAAAGGGGGGTCCCAAAATGTGTTTTCCCCATGTAAATTTCCATAGGGTGGTCGAACTCATTTTTAGCCCGAACGGCTGAATGGATTTGCACCAAACTCGGCAAAATTGTAGGGACTGGTAGCCCGATGTGCCTTTGCTATGTCTCAGGATATGTGCTCCAGTGGTTTTTGAGTAATTTAGGTTAAAAAAAATATATATATCTATGGCAGCGCCCCGGTACGCGCACCGGGGAGCGCTCTGGGCGCGCCACGAGACTTGCGCACAAAAAGCTGATTGGCTCTCGGGTGTCTGTAAACATTCGAAACAGTCCGGAGCGTCCGCCATCTTGTGTCTCGGTAGGATTGAGACACAAGAGGTGGCCAAAACAAAGGGGGAAATTACCATAAGGGGGTAGGGTAGACCAACCCTGACACCCTAGGTTTGATGTGGGGGCTATAAAAGGGCCCCACGGGGTAAAAAAATATTTTATTTTTTTTCGATTTTCGCGGAAGGAGCGCCCGGTATGCGCACCGGGAAGCGCACAAAAGAGAAAAAAGAATGCCAGAGTTTAAAATTTTTAGCAATATTTTATAAATGGAAGGTAGTTCTGAAAATAACTTTTTTTTTATTCTTTTTGTTGTTTTATATTTTTTTATTATTTTTCTGAACATTTTTTTTTTGTATTTTTGAACAATTTTATATTTTTTTGTGTTTTTTAAGGAACAAACAAAAAACAGGGAATTGGAAATGGCTCAACAGGAGCAAAAAAAAGAAAAGAATTACTGCTTCCTTTTCTTGCTGCATTGGTGGTTGTCCACAGCATTACTTATTCAGGTGACACTAAGTTCACCATAACATAATGTTTTGCCACAGAAAATGCAAACAATTTTGATGGTGCCACATTTTTGTTGAATATTTGGCACCATTTGGCGTCCTTCAGGACCAGAAAGTGAGTGTTCAGAAGAGGAGGTGCTGGCCACAGGGGGTGGGTTGTTTTGAAGTTCCTGTACTTCAGCCTGGGCTAAGTTATTGGGATGCCACCTCTCCATGTGGCGGATCATGGTAAAATTACCAAAGAAATATTTCATTTTGGGATTGCCCCTGGAGAGGACTTTGCCACAAATAAGACAGGTGACTTTGGGGGCGTTCACCTTTTTCTGGTCTGCAAGAAAAGAAAAGAATTGCCACATAAAGTGCACTTTAACGTACCTTTGCCTTGGTTCTTCAGGCAGGAAGCGCCTTGGTTGTTCCTCCTCCTCCTCTTCTTCCTCCTCTTCTTCTTGTCCGCCAAGAAACTGTGGTGGTGGACCTTCTTTTGTTGGTGGTGGTGGTGGTGGTGGGGGTGCACCAACTGCAGCTACAAGTGATGCCATTGTTTGCTCAAAAATAGCTCTTGCTCTCTCAATGAAGAAAGTTAGAATGAGGAAAAAAGGAGGGGGCTTTCATTATTTGGAGAAAAAAAATGATGAGAACCAATGAAAAGTGTTATTTTCAAGTCACATGACCCGATGCGCTTACGTTACGCACTCCAGCGCGCTTACGTTATGCGCTCCGTGCCGTGCCGCAGAGCGCTTCTGGGTGCGTTTACGCAGCGCATCATAAGACACATCGCGTGGCTACGCGATACGTCACGCTTACGCGACGCGTCACGATGTTGTTTTCGATCGCGACATTGGCGCTAACGGGACGCTTCCCGGTTCGCGCACCGGGGCGCTTCAAAATACTACGCTTTCCGGGGCGCTCACCGGGGCGCGCACCGGGAGCGCTCCAGGGCAAAAAAAACAACAAAAAAAATATATATACCAAAAAAATATTTGGAAAAATTGTAGGAACTGGTAGCCCGATGTGCCTTTGCTATGTCTCAAGATATATGCTCCAGTGGTTTTTAAGAAAATTAACTTTGAAAAAATATATATTGGGCTACATTGGGCTATATATATGTTAGAGCCCAAATGTAGCCCAATGTAGCCCAATGTAGCCCAATGTAGCCCAAAGATTGCCACCAGAGACAAAAAAATACAAATGTAGCCCAAATATCAGCCAGATGTAGCGCAACTATAGTCCAATGACAGAATGTACCAGAGTGTTCTAAAGAACAACTAGAGCGCTAACAGTCTTACTTATAAAGTGAGACTTATAGTTAGGAATTAGCATTAAAAAAACCTTTGAAATTCACTGAAAAAACCATAGGTTTCACACTAGTTATAGTTAGGAATTAGCAATTAAAAAACCTAAGAAATTCACTGAAAAAACCATAGGTTTCACACCAGTTATAGTTAGGAATTAGCATTTAAAAAAACTATTAAATTCACAGAAAAAACCATAGGTTTCACACCAGTTATAGTTAACTGGAAATTTTACTGTCATAAAACCATTGAAATTCCACGTTATAGTTAGTTGGACTCACTATAACTTGCGCGTGCAATGCACTGCTGATGACATCACATATTACATCACTCATGACATGGTCAGTTACATCACTCATGACACAGGTTAAAGAGAAGTGGGCTAAAGTGGAGCCCTGAGTAACTTCGAACAATAGAGGGTATGGCTTAGACCAAAGTCTTGTGGGTGTGCACTTGGAAGACCCGATCCTGAAGAGAAGGAGATCAGGCAAGCTAGGGCCATGTCCTAAACCTCAATGGCTTCCAACCTTTGAAGTAGAATTGTATGGTTCACTGTTAACATATGTTGCACTGAGATCTAACACAATCAGTGCAGAAATGCCACCATTATCTAATTTTTGCATTAGATATCCTATTACGGTCAATAGAGCAGACTCTGTACGATGGCCGGTTCTGAAGACCGATTGAGATGGGCCGAGCAGTCTGTTGTGATCAATGTACGATGTAATTTGATTATTCATCTGCTTTTCTAGGGCTTTAGACAACGTGGGCATAAGGACTACCGGTCTATAGTTAGCCCAAATGGAAGGATCCAGATTACGTTTTTTTTATGAGCAACATTTTCATTAAAGCATCTTTCCCTCCTCTTTCCTCATATTTTATTAATACCAGCTGTAGGTAGCATTAAAGTTTAGTTTCTCTATAAAGCCAGGTATTTTTGAAATCCCTCATTCTTGAGCCTTCCACTATCACACTAACACATAACTTCACTCCACCCAAAAGTGCTCCCACGTATCCATTGGTCATAGCACGCCCCGTTCCGCAGCAGGCAGGAAGAACCAGATGGTGAAGCATACCACCAAGGGATTTTTGGGTGGGTGAGGGTTATTTTAAGAAAACTTATTGTTTTCCCCATGCTAGTAACCAAACAGTTTGCTTGGGCTTAGTCACCTATTTGAAAGGCTAGCACTTTATTTTGTAACCAGGAGTAAACACTTTTTGTTTTTCTATAGCTTACAGAGAAGGTTGAGTCCATGACTGATTATACCTCTTCACTCCCTTCCTTGTTTCTTGGCAACATTTTCAGCAGCCAGTATTTGTTGGTCATATGTTGTAAGTCTGCTGTTTGTCTAGTACTGTATCTAGGTGTTGGTGAGCAGAATTTCTGGTGAGTGAGGGACCATCACTGTAAGAGGGTATCCCATCACTTTGCTCTCACGTCTCTCAATACTGACACCAACTACCACAACCACATTAGGGCAGCTGGGCAATCCCGGGGTCGAGAGTGTTAAAGAATATGCCACAGATCTTGAAGAGTCTCCATGCAACTGAGTATGCACTGAGAGATCACAACACTCCCTCTAACTGCAACACAATGTCAACATGTATCTGTAATCAGATATTCCTAGTGCAGTGCACTACAGAGACTTTCTCCTAGCCCTAAGAACACTTACAAGTAACCATTTCCCAATGGAAGCGGATCAGGCATGTATTTGTGTGTCAGCCTCAATAAAGGCTTGGCCACTAGGGAAAAGTTTGGTATTAACTGTTTACAGTATCCAACCATGCCATGAACATTTTGACTACTCTTCGAGTTTTGTGTGGGCTCATCTTCAGTAGTGTCTCAATTCTCTTCAGTGACACCTTTTTCATTCACTTCTCAATGAGATGTCCCAAATATAGGACTTATTTTTGACAATGTTATAATTTGCTCTCGCACACTTTGTGTTCATTCTCAGCCAGATGATTTAAAAGAGCCATTGTGTGCTGCGTGCAAGCTTCTTGCGTACGTGATGTCACAAGCAGGTCATCAATGCACTGCAAAAGAACTGAATTGAAATGCATCTGCAGTCTCAAGATTATTTCCCAAGATCTGATTTAAGAATAAAGAACTCTCTGTATTCCTGTGGAATTCAGCACCATGCCAAAACTATATCTCTGAATATAAATGAGAACAAGAATTGACTGGCCTCGTGCAACGGAATAGAGAAAATGGCCTGGGGGAGATCCATAATGGTAAATCATTCTGCAGTGCATGGAATCTTAAATAATGTTGCTGCTTGATGCAGTATGATGGGACAACATGGAATAACTATGTGGACAATTTCTTTTAAAATCCCATGTTTTAGCATGTTTTCAATTACTGGAGGTACTCTAGCCTATCTATCACGTGATAGATATCATAAGGTGATGTTCTCAGGGAAACTGCATTTGGCTTTATTGTTATTCAGACTGGTTCTACACCTTTGATTAGTTTTATGTCTTTCCCTGATTTTAGTCTCCTATAATTCAGGAGGTAAATCCTCTGTTGTTTCTACAGGACACAATCTTACAGTTGCTTTTTGATCGGTCATTTAAAATTCAACATCTTCATCATGTATTTGGAATTCAACATCATCCAGTGTGCAGTAAATAGCACAATTTAACTTACAAAGGAGATCCCTTCCTAACAGATTTATAGAACTTGAGTGGCATACCACAAATTGGTGACTTTCCTCAAATAAACCTATTTTCATAGGCACTTGCTTTGAAACAGTATTATTTATTTGTGTATTTGAGACATCTACATTTGAGACATCTACAACTTTGATCTTTTTTCCAGAGAGGGTCAGGTCTGGGACTTCCGCTGTTCTAACAGTGGAATGGGTCGCACATGTGTTGATGTAAAATGACACTTGGTAGCCATTAACCTCTCCTTCTACACATGGTCCATGTTGGTCTACCTTTAAGACTGAAGCAAGTATGGAGTCTTTCTGCCCCCCTCAGGCACCAACACAGGAAATTGCCAGAATCAAAACTCTCATTCTCCAACATGGGCAGCTGTTGAAATGGGTTCTGGTTTTGGAATGAATTTGAATTTGATCTTGCTACTTGATTCATATTGCATTGGAGATTACCCATATCCTGGTGGTCAATTGGGGCTTGTGGAACCTGCATCATAGGAACGTATGAATGAGTTTGCATCTGCATTCATTGGACTGGAACCTGAACTGGGACATTTTGCATTTGCATTGGATTTACTCATTGCATTTACCCATTGCCACTCACTCGATTTGGATTCTATATCAGTCCGAGCCTGTTACAATAATGACAAAGAGTCGAGTTCTTTAATGGTGCAATGCCTACTCCAGAATTTGGATCAACCGGAATTCCTCAACCTCTACCATGTGGAATATAAATTCCACCTTGTGCAATTTAACCTCCTACCTGAAAACCAACATATTGTATTCCACCAACATTACCTCGATGTGATTGATTCTGAAATCCCTTTTGAGCCAGCTCAGTCTGTGCCTGCATAAACTTCTCTTTAAGTCTCTACTGCTTCATTTCTTGCTCATCACTGCAGTATTTTGCACACCTCAGTGTCTTATCTAATGGTTTTGTATGTCAACAAATCATATTCTGCTATACAAGCATACTAACCTCTGGTCGCCACCCAAGTATGCACTGTGACACAAAACTCCCAATATCCCCTTTTTCAGTTCTATTTTTACCACTGTGCTGTTTAACCCATTCCCTTCTCCCACCCTGGTGCTGCAAACAGCCAATGGCCATCGCAGCCCCGCCCACTCTTTAGAGCGCCCGCACCGCGGCTGAATTGCTGCTGCGGTTAAGGCGTTAAACACCTGGAACAATTGTTCTTAATAAGCATACATTGATTCTTCAGCTTCTTGAGAAGTTCTGTTGATCTTGAGTGTATTGATATCCCTCACTGGAACTTTTCCTTTCAAGATGGTAAATTACCTCATCATACTTGGCCTTCACCACAGGTGAAGGTAAACAAGCATGCATGTCTCCTGGAAGCTCAGTCCAAGGCCATTGCACAGTTATCCTATATTCAGCTCATAAACCACTCATACTACAATATCAAAGAAAGTATTCAAGCCTGTCCACAAAGCCAGTGAAATTTGTACAAAGCTGTCAACTTGTGCATACCAGCCTTTCCAAACCCTGAGGCCCCACCAGAGTGGGGCTTGCTGAGAGAACAGATTTGAATAGGGTCTCAGACCCAATCTGTAGATCAGATCACTGGCCAAGGGCTAGGAGCCCATTTGTACTTAGCATTTTAATATAGTCCCAGTAGGTGCCTGGAAGAGGGTGGCGTTCGGCAAGCAATAGTTCACCCCCTACTACCAAGTAGCAGTGTCTTTCACTCTTAATCCAGTGGGTTACTTTATTAATGAGTCATTCCATATTTTCAAAAGGTTATCAAACCTGGATTTGCTTGGGGATATTCACCATGAAGAAACAAGGCAAGTTGTTTGCAAAGTGAGTAGTGGTGCTTGGAGGGAGGGCAAACTTCGTAGCTTACAATGGGAGTTCCTGGAGAGGCAAAGTGGTTCAATAACACTTGTGGTCACTCTGGAATTCAGGTGCGTGTTACTGTCTCTGGATCTTTTATGGCTTTTGTAGGAGGTCAAAAGCATTGGTGGGTTGGGGAAGGGGCAAAGGAAATGTGTCAAAGCCAATGGGAGCCTGAGCAGGGGCTTAAAAAAGCACTCAACTTGGGTAGGTGTTTCTTGAATGAAAAGTATGCTAGAGGAAGGAGTTCCACCTTGATCTTTTCTCACCTCTGAGAGGTGGGGTAAATAGTTATTGTTTACATTTTTCACTGCATCACAAAGCTCAGCTACAATTTGATTTAGATCAATACTTCCAGTTGCAGCTGCTGGATTAAGAGGTTGCCTTTCCCCAATCAGTGTGGTGCCTAATGGCTTTTACATTTTGCAAAAGGCCTTCAGCACAGCCAAAGCAACACAAGTACGACTACAAAGGCTGCATCAAAGGATTGGTGACATAAAGACTCAGACGCTCTTTCCTGGTTTGAGGTAAAAAGGCTGGAATGATTGTAGAATTGGGCTTTCACCAGGCCAAGAAGGGAGGCCCTGCCCAGCCTCTTCCGGAATGTCCCATGCTGCGGGGAGTAGAAAGGCCTTAAGTAGCCTTAGCTGTCAAAAGAGAACACATGGGGTCGCCCTGCTATGGTTCTCTCTGGATGGTGTAGGCACTGTGGTGAATTTCAGGGGCCCCCACAGAGTAGTGGCAACCAGCGGGACAGAGTCACTTGTTTAAAAAGTCCTCTCTGGCTGTGTGCGCATCCTCACTGAACGGGATTCTTCTCTTAATTTTGGAAAATTGTTTGTGAATGTCGCAAGATCACCTCTACTCCATGGTGCATAAGCATACCCACCACCTGGTATTTTCCCTCATTGGGAAAGTTAAAGTCTCATCTTCATCTGAGGGTGCTGGTGGTGGCTCACCATTTGCTTCTATAGCATTTGATCATTTTTTCTCCTATACCCATTTTTTTGCCCTCTTGCTCTCTAATCTATCAAATTCAATCCATTTGTGAATGCACTTTACCAGTTTCGCAATGTGTAGTCTTATTCCTGAAGAACACATCTTCAGAATAGCTTCATCATCTAAGTGAGCCCTGAATCGTTTCTGTAAAGAAACACTTTTAGAGATATCCACCTCATACTTTCCTGTCAATTTAGTTAGCCTATCATCAGTGGCAGCTGCACTTCTTGTGATTTCTTTATTCAAATATATCAATTCATATTCCTAGAATTGATCAAAATGTGAAATTTCTAAACATCCTTTGCCAATTTCTTTGAATTCTACCTTCAGTTTTGGTACATCTATGAGCCCTACCATTTCTTGGCTTGTAGATGATTTCTCTGTTTATCCCACTCTTTTATTTCCAGTGTTTTCCTCGAACCTTGGAGAAAACATCCCATCAACCAATGGTGTAGGAAAGTAGTATCTACTTCTCATGGTTACCCCCCCTTTTTGCTGAAGTCACACTGTTTTTGGCCTAGTCTGACTGGGATCCTGCATCCAGGACCAGAGTCTTTCTGCTTTCTCCCTTAAATTGATATGCATGTACTTTAGGTACACTCAAGATTGGATTCTGGGGTACCCTTATCAGTCCCTAGTATATGGTACACCATGTACCCAGGGCATAGGTACCACAGGGGCCTCCCATGGGCTGAAGCATGTATTATTCCACCCCAGAGAGACAATAAAAATTGACACAACTAGCCTGCTACAGCAGACTGTTTAAGCTGGTGATTGCACCACTTACTTAAGATATAGGTTCACTATATATATTTAAATCACTACACTTAAATACCTATAAATCACTCCAATGGCAGGCCTTTACAATCCTGAAGGCAGGATGCTGGGTTTTATGTGAGAGGGTGCCCCTGCATGAGCAGAGCACCTCTGCAGCCTTCGGATACCATTCTCCAAGGTTGTCTGGGATGCAGCAAGATATATATGTTTAATTACATTATAACCTCGAGGTAAATGCTAACTTCAAAATTGGCTGCTTAGAAACATGTTGTGTTTGGTGTCGAACACCTTTGAATCATACCTCCACACCAGGAACTGGTGTGGGAGGTATGATTCCACCCTTCCAAGTGGACATACGTGGGTTACCGGTCTACCAGATACCAGCTTTCTCAACCTGGGCAGCACAACATGGATGCTGCCAGCCACAGACAAAAATCTGCTCTCCTGCTGCTGAGCCAAGCTTGCGCAGTGGAAGGCATGACAATAGGCATCCTGTCACAAGGAGGTGTAATCACCTCCCAGACAGGATTTAGTGTATTGGGGCTGGGTGGGTGCACTCTGAGAGTGCCAGAGAGTCTGCACTGGGTGCACATTTGGTGTCCCTGTGCACAGTCCATCTCAAACAAGTTCTATGAGCTATTTGCTCCTGCTCTGGTGCAAAACTGGGCAAAGGACATGGGTGCAGCTACCCCTCTGGCCTGCCCCTTCCCATGGGTATGAAGTGGGTTACTTAACTACAGGACTTTAGATGTTACCTGAACAAGATTCTGCTAAGAAGAAACCAAGTACTTCAACTGCCTGAACGAAGCTGGACGACTGAAGAATCTCCCTTGGAGTAAAGGAGTTACTCCCCTGCAAAAGCAGGCACCTAAATGCATCTGACCAGTTTGCTTCTTCAAGCTCCTGAAGACTCCAAAGATTTCAGCAACACAGGATGTAGGTTCCCAATTGTCACTGAGGTCGATCTGCCCTCTCAGTGATTCTGAGACCAGTATCCCTTGTGGGGACTGTGCAACCCGAACCCCTGTGCACCACATATAGGTGCAGTTGCATATGCTTAGTGGCAATCTCTGAGCTTGTGCATTAGACTCCATGTAGTCCTGACTCCGAGCAGTATTTGCACTGAAGATTTCATGACTCCACTCCACAAGTGTCCTGTGGGCTGGTACTTTGCAAACTTGCTTGAGGTCTCCTCGCGATCCATGGTCTGTTGGCCTGTGGGTCCTGGCGAGGGTCACCTTGTTAATTATTTGGCTTACCTGGTTGCTGTAGATGTGCCCTGACTCTCCGTTGCTTGGAGAGTTGCCTGGACCGTGCTGGTCCTCACCGTAACCTGTATCCTCTGACCATGTGGGTTGCATTTGCCAAGACTTGTTGGTGCTCCAGCCAGACATTGACCCCTCAGCTCTCGACATCCTTTGTGGGACAGCTTACCTCTAGACTCTGGTTGTCCTCAACATCTCCTGGTCCCCGTGGCTGCAGAGTCAAGCAACCCTTCTTCACTCCTGAAGCACTAGACATCGGTGGGCATTCGACTACTAAGCCCCTTGTCACCTGAAGTGACCCAGACTCTGTCCCCTCTGCTTTCAGGTTCTTCTCACCTCGAATCTGGGCTTGGATTCCACAGGACATTCTTCGCCCTCCTGGCAGCAGGACTTCTTTGCATCTCTCCATTGAAAACGACGAAAGTTTCCAACACCACTCGACCCCTATGCGCCTGGCTCCTCTAGGATAGGTAACACTGGTACTTCAGTACTCACTCTTGGGTTGGCCTTAGAACCTCCTAACTTACAAAGGGTTTTCTCCAAGTCCTCTTAGAAGTGCCCTTAACTTGTAAATTTGCAACCACAACTTTCCCATAGAGTTGTACGGAGCACGCATCTGTGTTTCCTCACTGCACCCGTCCTCCGTGGGCTCCCTGTGTCACTCCTCTGGGTGGTTCCTTGGGGTGAAAGCAATTCTGTGTGCTCTGGGCCCTGTGTCTAGTGAAGTCATTTTTGGTATACCATTTTTTAACTATATGGTTCGGTCTCCCTCTGGAGCCCGCTGTGTATTTTGCTATTTACGAAAGTTCTTTTTTTTTTTGAACAATTTTTTATTGAGAATTTTTACAGTTTAATCCCACCCGCCCTGCCCCCAAAAAATTAAAATACACCCCCCCCGTACAGGCAACATTAGTTCCTAAGCGTGTTTATCCTCTTGATGTTATCCCAAACAAGATTATTTTAAATAAGGCGATATGAATAGAATAAGAAACAATAAACAAAAAAAACAAGAAAAAGAGCACAAATAGAAAGAAAAAAAAATTTCTGTTACAGTAAGTAATCAGCATTACACATCCGATCTACATATCCACGAATGTTCTATTGATTTAGTATTGTGTACTTTGTGCCCTTGTCTCGTATTGGAGACTAGTAGAGAGTTTTATATTAATAAATACATATTTTTATTTAGTCATTTAGAAGCTGATATTCTGGTAAAACAAGCTGTTTTACATTCCTTCAAGATTAAGACTGAAGGCTGCTCTCCACAGCTACCACTAGGATATCTTTCAATAAGGTTATCTTTGACCTCATACATCATAAGGGCTGTATGGCCTGGTACAAGGGGCCCACTTTAATTAGTGGACAACATATACCAACCCAACTTCTCACATATGGTCCTATCTTTCCTTGTACATTCAGTTTCGTAAAGACAATCCTTCTGCCTTCTCTCAATAATGGAACATTTTGTGGGGACATTCAGGCAATAATGTGTGAGTTTTGGGATCTCGAGATAAACCCTTTTGCAGCTACTCCTCCTACTGCATCTTCATCCCTTTGAGCATCTTTGTAATGTTGCATATTGTTCAAATCTAAATGGTCCTTTGTATTTAGTGAACTTGCACCATTGATGAAGCCACAAACATGTATGGAGCCACACCTTTGTCGCCATATAATGAGCTGGCAAATCTTCTGGGGGAGTCTCTTCACCTTCCGAAACTGGGACCGGTACATCATCCTCCATTAAATCTCTAAGGGCCAGATATACAAAAGGATTTCACATTTCTTAACAGACCAAATCGCAATTTCAGTCCATTAGGAAATGCTAATGTGCCTTTCCATATGTACAAAGGCAGATAGGGAATCGCAAAATGCGATTTGTATGTAGCAGACGTTGCATTTTGTGATTCCCTAAAAAGGAAATCTTAAATAGGGATTTACTATTTGTGATTTCCTAAGCACATGTACAAAGCATTTCCAAAATGGGCATTTAGGAAATGCTATTTCCATTGACTTTGATACCATGGTAACCATGTGCAATTTGAAAAAAGCACCCAAAAAATTATTAGCATTTCCTAAATAGCAATTTTCTAATAGCGATTCCTACAGTGTAGGAATTGCCATGAGGAAATCTCTATTTTTGTACATTCCATTTTGCATTTCCAAATAGCGATTTCTCAGGATTCGCTATTTAGGACATGCAAAAATTGAATTTCATGCCTCTGGCCCTAAGAGACTTAAAACATTTCGTGATCGCAAAATTTTGCCAGTAAATGAACAGTAATCAAACTTTGAAAACTTCAATGTTTTTGTTCAGTTTACATATGCGTCAATCTCTTTCTTCAATCCTGTCAAAATATTCTCTTTATAAACATAGTAAACAGAAGCTGTCAACATAGGATAATTACAAGAATGTGAGGTAATCATGTGACATAAGTGCTCAGTGCTCTGCAAGTGTGCAATATATACAAGGTGAATGCAGTTTTTATATACAAGTGAGAGATAGGACAGATATTGTTTGCACACCAAAGGCTCCCTTCTATTGTTTGTGCGGACTCTTGGTTAGTCTGGGCCTTAAATCAGCGTTGACGTTTCAACCCTGAAAGTGCCCCATTTGGAGGTCACGTCAGGTCTTCTTCAGGACAGTGTGTCGGGAGGGGAGGGGACAGCCCTTAAGGCGGCCGGAGGTCTCTCAGCCAGGGGCGGGGGACACTCAAGAAAAGTTCAAGGTCAGGTCCGAGCGGTTAATTCTCTGTCTAGCGAAGTTTTCATCAAAGTTGTTTTTGTCAAAGTGGTAGGGCAGATGGACCGAAGATCCGTCTGTCCACTGCATACAGTCAGTCCTATGTTGACAGCTTTTGTTTACTATGTTTATCAATGAATTAAGTAATTCTGATCAAAGAAACAGTACAAAGCATTTAGATTTCTGTTTCCATTTCTTCCAAAATAAGTGTTTTATCTTACTGGTGTTGTACTAAGGTTGCTACCTGGTTTCACATGTGCATTAAGAGCACTATTGAGTAAACCTACCTTATGCCCGACAGAACCACTTTTTGTTCCCCAACCAATCTCAGCATGGTATTTCATAAAACCGATACATCCCAGAGTGGCAAATTCTGAAGTAATTCTTCACTCCTTGCAGAGGTTCACCCTCGTTTACAATTTTCACAACTCCAAACAAGCACAATAAGCAAATAACTTCTGTCTGGATGCTAAATAATTCCAAATTGGTAATTTATACAAGAAACAGTCGGAAATAAGGTTTTAACACTCACCGACTTCCCTACATACACAGAAATATAATTTCAACAAGCAGGAAATCACCCTGACTGATATAGTTTCCCCTTTGTGCAATAGGTTTCACTAACACCAATCAATATTATTACAAGCACAGCTTATTTATTATAGTCCCTTTTCTCAATTATGCAGTTGATGGTACCTTACAATTCTGCACCACAACACTTTAGCAAAAAAATTATACCACAACCTAATATTTCTTAACAGTGTTTATCAACTTAGTCCAGGATGCTGGACTATTCCGAGTCTGATAACAACTTCAACTGTTCAACATCTAAGCATAAACACAACTATTCTATTGACTTTTACCAAACACAAAAAACATAGCTTCAACACAATGACAAACTTTCAATTAGACATTTTTAACACATAACCCTTCACATACTCACACCTCCTCCACTGCACTGCCTTTGAAACTGCAAACTTCTTCAGTCTTCAATTTCGAGCTTTGGACATAAGGGACATATACAATTCTAAACTTGGGCAAACTATTTCAGCTCCTTTTCCCTTGTGACACAAACCATCATCTAGCTACCACTTGAGAGAGTGGGGGTTTCCATATCTTAATCTTCAAGTGTGATCATCAAATAATACCCGTCAGTAGTCGTATGGACCTTTTGTGGAAATCGCAGAAATTGACATTAGCATAGGCTGAAGCCATTTTAGTTGTGGCATCCATTTTGTTAAGCTATGTGATTCTGCAGTCTTCACTTTTGCCTGCCTTTCTATTCTGCTTGAGTCATCAACTGTAGTTAACTCCTTCAGTACTGAGCCAGAGCAATGTTTGAGCTCAGAAAGGCCTGTACCTGCTAGAATGCACCTCTATAAAATGTAACTGTCAGGCTATTTCAACTGATTTAAGTAGTTCTGTCTCCCCTCACACCTTCCTGACCAAGTGATATTTGTCCGCCCATGTTAGTCGATAGCTACTCCTGTGTATGCCTGTACCTTCTATTTAAGTCTCCATGCTTACTCAGCAACAAACAGGGTATAAAAGACCCTTGGTTTCTGTATTCCTTGTGCTATATCATACAGTGCCCGAGGTTGTTGTATTGATGTAGTCCCACTCATGAGTGATTAATAAACGTGTTATTTGATATTCCAGGTTCAGTGCCAATCTCTATTTTGTTGCTTTTAGGACCAGTGGACAGATAAGGGTGAACCCCTGCACAGGTGGGCCCCTAAAAAAAGGCTAATTTCGACACTTTGTTCATTGAGAAGCAGTAAAGTAGCAATTTTGTATATAAATCCAATAACATGATAATCATTAATGACTTTCAGTTAAATCAATAAAGAGATTATTTTGAAGGAGTTATAGAGTTTGATTTTTCAAAGTCTCAGGTTCTTCAATTTTGTTTAATAAGAGTTAGTCTTTTAAGTATCTGCAATATAAATGAACATAACACAATAATTGCTATTTCAATAATAGGTCAAATAAAATATTATTCAAAAGCATAGTGATAATTGTTATAATGCAGCAATATGAATACTTGAAGGGTGAGAATAAGGTGTCAGTTCAGATATTCAATAAAGAGGTTTGATGAGAGAAATAAATGTATTTAAATATAGCCTCTGCATATCAAGCTGGAAAGTATTCTCAGCGGTGAAATCAGCAGACAATCAATGAAAATAAGCTGTGCAACCTCTCATGTAGAGAACCATCAGCAACTCAAGGATAAGTCTTGTCAGAGAGTCAGGGAAAAATTCACTAATATAAACAAACAATATTCTATGTTGTAACATTATTTTCTTACGTCTCCTGTGTCCTCCAGTAAGGCTTCGGTAAACTCCTGGAAATTGAAAAACTCCCCATCTTCTTACACTTATGCAATAGTTCTTAGACATTAGGCCTTGAAAAATTATGTTGTTTGCATTCTGTGGGTCAGACTGCTCTTTTCATGACTCATTCTTCCTGTTGCCTCCGCTCCTGCCGGTGAGAACATCACTATCAGTTATCTAATACACAACAAATGTCTATTCACTGACTAATAGAAAACTTCTGGAAAATTACATCTCCAGAAAAGAGAGAACAAAGAATCTTGGGCAAAGAACGATTCAACATCAAAACAAGTCTTTGAAGGTTCTCCGGGGCCCCCAGGGTGACCTTACTGATCGTACCCGAATATGTAGGGGAGTGGAACATGGCTGCCTGCTCATGCCTACACTTTTTTCACTTCATGTAAATGTCATTTTAAAAGCTTTACATGAGTGTAACAACGACCCCCACAAGTTGGAAGGGGCTCCAAGGTCTTCACTGTTATTTGCAGATAATACCCTCCTACTGTAACAAACCCGAATGGATTGCACATGCTACTGAACAACTTTAATGCCTACTGTGAAACCAAGGGATTAGAATTCAATGCCAATAAGACCAAATACATGGTGATTACGATTAGAATGCTTAATTCAATTTGAGTATTTGGGCATGACCCTTGGTTGCAAGCTGTCATGGCTCCACATATCCGAAACAGCAGTGCCGTTCTATTACACAGTGCCACGGCAATACTTAAAAAGCAATGTCATATAGAGCCATCTCTCCAGCTACTGAAGTTCATAAGTCAAAGGGCAAGGCAGCCGCCTGATATGCAGCTGAACTATGGGGAGTAGATAATATTGAAAAGTTGTCTTTTGTGGGAATAATAACATAATATCCTTGTTGCAACTTCCTGATAGAACTCCTCTTATCGCTATGTTTCTGGATGTCGTCCACAAGAGAACAGATCATATGGCTGTTCTGAAACCTCTACTTTAATGGGTGAGAATTTGGACTGTACAGGATCTCGTCCTATATAGGAAGGGTATGAGTTAATTATTGGCGTTAGACAAGTCCATCAGTTTCCTGTGGTTCTGGCATGTTGAATCCTGGTTTGACTGCACTTCCAAAAGAAAAGACTGAAAAAAGCTTAGTGGGAATATGTGACCGTTAACTTACCAAAGCTCTAGAATGGGGAGATTATATGCACAATTCTTAGCTATAAAACCCACACCGCATTTCGAAGTATTTTTAGATGTCATAAAACCTCAGTTGACTCTAGATAAAGCTTCACTAGGACATTCTAGAAATGTGGTCCCCGACAATGAAATGGGAAAATAAAAGTGAAATGATAATGGTGGCTATGGAGAATGAAATTGTACTTTGTGCCACTTGAATGTTAAAGAAAATGTTGTGCATATTCTGTTCTTTTGCCCTGTATATGCAAGCCCTAGGAAGAAATGGATTTGTACCATATGTTGCCTTAAAAAGTGATACAACACCACATATTGTATTTATTTTGAGCAGCTACCTATTCGCAGTAGAGATCCTGAGCAGGAAGAGGGGCCTGAAATAAAAAAAAGAAAATTGGAACTTCATTATATTCCTGTAGGTGTTATCGAAAGGCTGTTGGGGCTTTATGACCACACAGATAAAATGCTAGTGATATTGCACAGTTAAATATCCACTACTCACTCAAAGCATTTGCACTGTAATTTGTTTTAGTAGTAGTAGTAATACTTTATTCGATATTGACATATCATAAAAAGTACATACATTCATATAAAAACAATTTGATTAAAAATATACATTTTCATATAAAAAGAGAATAAAACAATATTTACAATAAAAAGCCATTTAAATGAAGAATTTAAAGTGCAGTGATAATGAGAAACATATATAAATTACTAGCAATATATATAAAGGCTACACTTTATTAGCATTTAAAAACCTAATTCGAGTGAGCCAAGCACTTGACAAATATTTTGCCACTCCGCAGACAATAAGGGAGGATGTTGTATCTGTTGTAAAAATACGAAGGGCAACCCGGAAATCTCTAACCCCCAACTCCATACAGACTGGTTTCAACCACCTCAGTCTTGCCCTTTTATAAGCTTTACAACCAAACAGAAAGTGTGGTAAAGATTCTGACTTACAGGGGCAGCATGGACATGTACCGTTTAGGACCCTTGAACCTTTCCAGCGTTCCGTAAATGTATTAAGGGGTAAAGTCCCATACCTCATTTTTAAGAAAAGTGGTCTATCTCTTGATATTCTGATGAGGTCTAGAAACGGTTCCAACTTCCTGGTTGGCTTATGTTCCAGGAACTGCATGGTTAGGGGGCCCCAATTCAGATTCCTCCGTTCTTCTGCGTCTACCCATTCCCAGTAAATTTTCTTGACTACTTGCTTTGGGGGAGGGGACTGAGTAGTCCAAAATTCTGTCAAACCCAACTTCGTAACCAGTTGCCTTAGTTTATTTACCCACTGTATTTTACTCGCACTGTTCAAGGTGATTAGTTCATCCAACACCAAAGCATAGTTTGCTAGCTCCGGGGTCCTCCTCAGGCGTACCCAAAACAACAAGGGACGAAGATGAACTATATCTAAAATAGAGCGTTTGTCCATGTCCGAGAAAAGGGGTTTCAGCGGAGTTGAGGTAGGAAGGGATACTAAAGCTCTTATAAATTTGTTCTCCGCTCTGACTAAATCTTGAACATTTTCCCCACCCCAAAGTTCGGCACCATATGTTGCAGAGGGCAGTGCTCTTCCCTCATACACAGCAAGAGCTGGGGCAATAGGCCTGCTGACTGACAGTCGCTAGCTCCTCAAGATAGCACCTGAGACTCTCTTGAGATTTAAAAGCATCTTGGCCACGTGGGAATCCCACCTCATTTTGCTGTTTATTCTTATTCCCAGGTAGTCAAACTCCTCTACCACCTCAATGTATAATTTAGCTGCTATCATGTGATTGGTCCTATTTGGTGTATTAATAAGAAAGGACAAATCTGATGTTAACCCTTAACACATCAAAAGGTGTTTAGAATATATCTAAAAATGAAAACAGTTTACATTCAGTTCACAAAATGATTTTAGTCTTATTCGTGTCGATCATAGATTGTGTTATTAGAGATGGAAATATTAGCTCTAAACATTATCTTAGAAGCACTTTAATGTACAGCAGGGAATGCATTTTATCTGTATAATTGATACGTTATTAGCAAGTATTAAGGACGTTTTATTCTAGTTAATTAACACGATGAACATTGATTTTGTGTACTGTATTTTATAAAGATGAATGGTAAACAAAATGGTTGTATGTTGCCAAGTTTCAAGTTTATTGATATTGTTTGGTTAAATAAAACCATTGCATCATTAAAAAGATTACAAAACAAATTAAAAGCAAATTCGATAGCAATAGCACGATACAATGATTGCCATGTTAGCATCAACAGTTGTAAGTAAAAATTGCACAAGAATGCCGACGTGTGTATAAAATTCGTTTCAGATCTTAAACTGTGAAGTAACAACCATTGCAGATTTAAGTTCAATGACAATAACACATTGGATCTATTGCAAGGTTACCATCTATGGTTATGATGAGTGCAAAGTGGTGCCAACATGTAGCCAAAGGGCACATCAAATCTTAAAGTGCATGATGATTTGGCTGTCATAAAAATACTACTCAAGAAATAAAGTGCTTATAAAGTCTTAAAGTGCATTCTAAGCCATCTGCTGTTCTTAACTATCCTTTAGAGCAGTTGGTCTGCCTGAATATGTAAGAACCAGCAAGAGTGCCATGGATTCGTATTAGGCGTACTTCCCAGCAACGCTAAAAAGAACCACTAAAATGCACTAACACTCTACTTCTTGTGGTCTCTCTATTGTGGTAAATATTTGACAAAGTTACAGGGTCGCTAGGAGGAACAAGAGAAAGAAGAAGTTTAGCTCATAAGCATACAATTTCCCAACAAACAAGCAAAGTTCTAAGGAAGGGCCCGATGTAGGTAATAGTGAAATACCGAATTCTAAATACCGAATTCGATTCGGTAGTTAGAAATCGGTATTTCAGATGTAGGTAAGATTCGGTAAAAAATACTGAATCCTTAATATTCGTTATTACCGAATCGGTAATTGAGATTCAGTAATAACGAATACCTACCCATTCATTCCTATGGGCTTGGAGGCCCATAGGAATGAATGTGAAGACATTCGGTATTACCAATTCGCTATTACCGAATCTGTATTTCCAATTCAGTATTACCGAATCTGTAATACAGGGAGGTATTTCAAGGGTGCCAGGGTACCCTGTTGCACCCCTGAAATGTAATTACCGATTCCTTAAGGCCCAAAAGCACTCTTTTATGTGCTTTCTACATTGCATTTAAGGAATCGGTATTACTCATTCCTTAAATACAAGGCCAATAAGGAATCAGTATTAAGGAATCGGTATTTACCGATTCCTTATTACCAATTCCATCCCTACATCAGGAATGGCTAAATACCAGTCGGTAACGGTGAAATTTACTGAATTTCACCGTTACCAACAGGTATTTGGGCCACCTACATCGGGCCCCTAGTTCGATATTTTAGTTCTATTGATTATGCAAGGCCTCAATGCCTTCAATAAAAGACCTCAGCCAATGGGTTGTTTGTCAAAAAGTGCAGAATTGCAAGGGTGGTCAGGACCAGAAATATGCATTAGCGCAGTTAGATACAGCTCCTCATGCAACTAGTATGGTGTTAAAGGAAGCCTAGCTCTAGGACTTTGCTGGGTATTTGTATTTCGGCTAGTCCCTTCCCTATGGAGTTTCAGGGGTGTGCCTAAGCTTGATATTGCAACTTGCCCTATGTACAAAGTATTTTAAGGTAAGTTTAGCTCAGACTTTGCAAACACTGTCGGAGTTCGGGTTTGTCCTTCCCCACTAAAATCTCTGTGGGTTAAACAGGGGTCACAGAACTATATGAAAGGAAGTATTCAAGGAAGAAATACAGTAGATTGTCCATGTACTAGCAAGCTTTAAATATGGATAGTGTTGATTAGGCATGCTCAACTGGTAACAAGGCAAATCAAGCGCTAATCAAATGCTAATCAAAGGTGAGTCAAGGACTCCCTAATATAATCCTCACTGTTAGACATCCGACGGTGAGATTAAAAAGACCACGCCTCCTGCTCAGCTGAGTATTATTTACTGTATGGGCAGTTTGTCACATGGGTGGGTATTTACAATTTAAACCCAACTGAGTAGTCCATAAAGGCTTCCAATGGGAATGATGTATGCAAAAAGATCAGGGGGGCTTAGCCGGCCCATGCAGTATGTCCAGTGCAGACATTTTTCCCTTGTACCTTTCTAAGGAACTTTACTAGGCGGCAATTCAGATGTGGACCTCCTAAAGCAAAGCAGGCGAGCACATCCTGCCTATGTGTGCGGATTCCTCTTTGCTTAAAAAAAGATTTTAGCTGTAGTCTGCGCTCAGCTGTTAGCACCTTGCAGGAACATATTAGGTATGGCAGATCTTCTTTGCCATCATCACATACGTGGCAACTGCTCAGTGCTGGGTTGCGCTTCCAAGGCAGTAGATGTTATAAAGATGGAAGCAAGCTGAAAAGATATCTCAAAAGTGTCTCTTTTGCACTCAGTATGGAAGTAAGGTTCTATCGCCTTGTTCTGTAGTTGTTAAAGACAAGGCAAGCATGGGCTCTTCCTGCCAAGGCTACCTTGACCTCAGTCACTGAGAGGGATTTGAAGGATTTGTTAATTAATCCTTTGAAATATAAGTGGCTGGGAGAAATTTCCCAGAGTTGATTTGAACCTGTTACTGTTAGCGACTCGTTGAGGTGATATGTTTTACAGAGGTTCCAGAATATAGGCTCAGATATTAACCAAACCTTTAACATACATTTCTGCCATTACACTACATAACAGTTCTTGGTGCTGACCTTTTTCCTAGTTACAGTACTGTTTACAGGACGTGGGGTTTTCTTTGAAAACTATCCTCATTCATTATGCATGAGGAATCTTGGAATCTCAGCAGGACCACCATCTCCTGCATAACAACTATGTATAAGGGTCATTCCTTCCGTCATCCTACTCCGACATGACACAGCAAGGTAGATTCCCTGAGGGGACCACTTTGGGTATATAAACATCATATCTTGGCTGAGAGAGGAGAAAAAGGACTTCCATGCTGACACACTGTCGCAAGACGCTGAGGTTCCTGCACGCAGACACTACAGCTCGTAGTGGTCTGACATCTACAATGTCTATTGGCACTCTATTATATGATGCCCCTAGAATTGGTACAATGTCTATTGGCACTCTATTATATGCAGATGACGTTGCTATTTTTGATCTAACCCCCATTGGTCTGCAGCGTTGTCTGGATGCCTTGACTAATTATGCGGAGGAGCATTGTCTGAAAATCAACATTGCCAAAAGTAAAATTTTAGTCTTTCGCAAGACAGGTCTTAGAATAAAGAAGGGGTATAAATGGCTGTTGGGGCAGGAAGAACTTGAATTGGTCAATGCGTACCTGTATTTAGGGAAGGTTTTTTCAAAAAACGGGCGTGACTCAGAGCACATCAACCGGTGTGTTGGCAAGGCCGCCTCCCAGGCTGGAGCTCTAAATAGATTTTATAAGACTTATGGGAGACATCATTTTAATCATGTTCTGTCAGTTTTCAAGGTTAAAATTCCCCCAACTTTAACCTATGCTGCAGAAGTTTTGGATAGGAATTACTGGCTCTCTTTCGATAAGGCTGAAGGCCGGTTTTTCCGTCAAATTTGTAATTTAAATTCCATGGCAGCCCCACATGTTCTTCGTTTGGAATTCCATTTAGTTTCTTCTTACACTTCTTCCCTGGCAGCGGTCCTGAGGTGGGCGAACTCTCTTTGTTAGGGTGTTGAGGGCACGTTAAGGGTCGCTTTGAAGCTGGAAATTTTTGTAAAATTAAAAGAGAAATCCGCTTTTTTTAGGTCTTTTGCTTACGCAAACCATCTATTTGGGCTCAATTTAAATAGTGACTCACCCATCCCAAAGTCTGTACTGAAGTCGTTCTTAAAGAGGTCTGTAAGCATGATTAGTACAACAAGAGATATAGCTTTAAGTCATCCTAAAGTTCGTAACGAGGGGATCTGTGTGAGTGCGATGGGGAGCGGACCCCAGCCCTATCTCTCATGGAATGTTCCACATGGCATCAGAAGATTAATACTTCTTTTAAGAATGAACCTATTGCCCTTGAGAGACGTAACGGGCATTTGGGAAAAAACTCCTAGAGATGAGAGAATTTGTGAACTGTGCGGCTCCCAAATACAGGGTCTCAATCATGTGCTATTTGTGTGTCCAGAACTTTTAAGGGCAAGGCGTATGTATTTGAGACCCTCTTTTATTAAATTTAATATTCGTTCCGCTGAGGAGGCCCGATCTTTTGTGTTGTCCCCTCCCAATGAAATGATCTGCCATAGAATATTTCAATTTTTTAAAACATTTCTGGTTATTTATTAGAACTTCTGAATTTTAGTTTAGTTGGTATGTGTAATGTTTTGCCGATTGCTTAAGGTAGATTTTTGTATTTGTTATAAAGCATGTTCTTTTATTGTATTGGTGTATTTTTGTGGACCTCCGTTGGAGTTCCGTAACAAATAAACTAATTGACTTGGTCTGACATCCCTCGTGGGGTGTCCATCTTGAGACTAAGACAGGGTCCCACAGTCTCTTACTTCAGGTAATAGGTTGACTTTATCCTAAATTGATTCTTGGCTCTACACCTACATACATGCTAGGAACACATAAGTACATCTAGTTAGGGTTACATCGTAGGATTGCGCATTATTACTGTCATGTATCTTTATACCTGCCTGTATTAATTGTTTTAGCACTATGGTAGGAATCTACCATCATTTAACTCTGTTGGTGTTTGTAATAATTTATTTCTGGTTCTGTCTTAAGGTTGTTTCAGCACACCTATTTTACACTAGAATGATGCTGGTTCCATAAATGCTTATTGAAAACGCCCCCACCTTTTATTCTGTGTACATCTCTCCTTGGTTAGAGGAGTCTACAGTGGCATTTTGTGCTAGCTGGTATACAGGCTAACATACCCGGTGGGGGTGTATGGAATCCGTCTGAACACCAATCCCACAGTCTATGTCGTCTAAACACGCAGATCCTATATAGGTTTATAAGAAATACACAACAGAAGTATTCTCTGGCAATAGAGTTATACCTACTCTGCAGTTCAGTACAGCACTGTGAGTTAGGGAGTTCGGCACAGCCCTCCTGATTTTCTTCCAACAGTTTATAAAAAATATATTTCTTTACGTCTTGACCATGATACTGTCCAGATGGATGCATCCCTTCCTCGCAGGTGTTTTCTCCCATATGTTATATTTGGTGCCAGCTTTGCTTGAATTACTTGGATTAGTGGTGTCAGCGTTCAACAAGGTTGTTTTTTCTTTACATGTTTTAAGGTTATAGCCAGTGTATTTCCTTTTCTCTTCAAAGCCTATTAATGAGGATTAAATGACCCATTTGATCTATCATAACTCCCAGATATTTGTATTCGCCTACTGGCACCAGCCACTTCTTGGCCAAAAACCAGCTTGATGGTCTGCTCATTGTGGTATTAATTGGCATTGCTTTTGTTTTTTCTAAATTGATAACCAGGCCATTTTCTGTTGAGCAGTCCTGCATGTGTTGAGAAGGCGCTGCAGCCCCACCTGGGAACTGCTTATCAAGAACAAGTCATCGGCATATAGGAGGTGGAGAGGACCATGCCTCCTAATTTTGGGTTGTGGGAATTATCGGTGTTTAATTTGGATGTTAGATCGACAAAGAAGAGATTAAACAAAGTGGGCATAAGAAGACACCCTTACTTCAGACCTTAGGTTGTTGGAATTCATCTGGAAAGGTGTGTTCTGGCGCCCAGCTTGACTTGCACTCATGTATCCATGTGCAAGAGTATGAGCAGGTGCAATAGCGCCAGTGGAATATTACAATTTGCAAATTTGTGCACCAGTTTGCCATGGTCTACATGATCAAAGGCAGACATGTAGTCAATAAAGTATAGGTACAGAGATGACCTTGCTCCTTTTGCTGCAGCAATCAGAAGAGATAAGGCCAAGATGTTGGTTGTGGTTCCAGTATGTTTGGTACATCCTTTCTGGTTTGGTCAGATTATGGCCTTGTCAGACCTTGTCAGAGACCCAGAAGTTAACTCACTGAGGAGTATGCCTGCAAAATTCCTTGCCTCATCAATTAACCAGAGCTGTGGGAAATCTGTTAGGGCCCGGGGCCCCCTCGTGTCTGCCTTTGACTAATTGTTGCCTTATTACACAATGATGATAAAGGGTTTTTTTTTTAATGTTTATTGGATATATGACATGATTGCAAATTCATTCAACAAAACATATATTAAAAAACAGAATAAAATTCATGCCAGACACCATTTTTTAAT
The DNA here is from genome assembly GCF_964263255.1 of Lissotriton vulgaris. Classification (NCBI taxonomy): domain Eukaryota; kingdom Metazoa; phylum Chordata; class Amphibia; order Caudata; family Salamandridae; genus Lissotriton; species Lissotriton vulgaris. Next base: position 1,068,678,416 of record NC_141694.1, on the reverse strand, counting down.
TTTTCGCCCTAGCCCCCCCCCCCCAGGTAGCGCCGCAGGCAAAAGGGACGGAAGGGAAAAGAAAGAAAAAGGAAATTAAAGAATATTTAATTACATTACAGCAGAAGGGGAAAGAATCAGAAAAATCTGGAAAGCTGGCATTTTCATTCAGCTATCATAAACCTCGATTATTTAGAGTCATCCAATTATTTAGAGATTCCCAGATCCGTTCTCCCTCCCTCCGAGCACTAGGTCCTCTTCTCTTGAAAACCGACAATTCCCATCTACTAAAATTAATAAATTTACCCAACCATTCATGCACAATTGGGGGAATAGGATCAAGCCAACCTGTAGCAATTGATAACCGCAGGGTAGCCATGGCAATAAGCAATCATTTACACTCTGCTTCAGTCATATTCTGATCCCCGGCCCCCAGCATTACAGCCTGATGTGTCAACAAAATCTGGCGTTTAAAAATGTGCTCCAAATAGTGTTCTATATTTTTAAGAAGAAGTATCAAAGTAGGGCAGGTTGCGAACATATGGATACTGTCCACCGCATATTCACCACACCGTGGGCAATTTACCCCTGTCGTACCTCCCCATTGTTGTATACGGTGTGGAGTTATATGATCAAGGGTTTTTCATTGACATGGTATATTGTTAGCTGCATGGGACAAATAGTTGGTGACCTGTCTTCAGATCATGGATATTGGGGGTAGTTGTCACTATGTCTTCGAGGGCCTGCTTGATAACTCCTCCAGCAGTTTGCTAATTAAAGTGGTCTAATAGAAATTGAGCCCAAGTTTCCTCTGACAGATTTGAGTTGATTTCTCTTTGAGCAGGTCGCAAAAGCTTGTTAGTTGTTTCCCAGAACCCCACACTCTTTGTTCCTTATGATGGAGAGTAGTTTGGCTCAACCGAATCGTCCTCCTACCTTTACATGGCGCAATTACATTTTTCTTAATACAGTTTTGTTGTATCTCGGTGATTACTGCATGATTATGTCGCTGAACCTGCGATGGAGGATTCTTAGTATTTTGTTTGGTTATTTTGGAGATTGACCCTGGTTGATTCCTAGGTGCGACTCTACTTGGTGGTGATGGTATACTCACAAAATATCGAGTTTTAAATATCGAGTTACATTAATATCGAATTAAAAATATAGAATGGACACAATATCGAATGGACAGAATATAGACTACAGAAATATTGAATAGAATAGCATTAATATCGAATCCAAAATATAGAATGGACAGAATATAGACAACAAAAATATAGAATGGACAGAATATAGACTACAAAACAGTGGCGGTGCGTCCATTGGGGGCGTTGAGGCATTGCCCCACTAGCCTGGACGACCGCTGACTGCACTGCAGTTGAATAAATAAGTGTTTGTATTTTATTTAATTAAAATTAGAAAAAGAATTGTAACCGAGCGCACTAAGGCCTCGGGAAAAGCACAACAGGATTGGGACTGCATTAGGGAAGTGTGCCGGCGGCATGGGGGGCGGGGCTGCATCAGAGAGTGACAGCCAGGCAGGCAGGCAGGGCACAGGCAAGAGGGGTGACTGACTAGTCTCAGTCTGCGCATGTAAAATGCCGGAGTAGTCGAGATTTGAGACCTCCCCCCCCTCTACCAGTAGTGTGGACATAGGCATGGACCCGGGGCCCTGGGTCTCAAAATGGGCAGAGAGCAGTCTGCTCTTAGCCAATCCTGGCGCAGTGGCGCTGCTAACTCCGCGCCAGGATTGGCTACTCCAGCAGGATGGTGCCGCGCGTGGGTTTTGGCTGCTCTGAGCCATTGTCGTCGGTGATTGGCCACCCTGCGCGTGCTGGAATCATGCCACGACAACAACAACTAGTAAGCGAAAGTGGAAGTGATCTTCATGATGAGTCATACTAGTGAGAGTCAGTGGGCGCGTGACTGTTGTTGTCGGACTCGTCATGACCAGACGTGTGTGTATGTCACTGGTGTCTGCCACTGGATTCGGACTGCCTGCCTGGACCTACCTAGTGTGACATCGAGACCACGTCCCCCCCACCCACGTGAGTTATGACCACCAACCAATGAATTACTACATTGAGTTTATTTGATGAGTGATGATTTTATGTGTGTCTATTTTAATTTATAAGCACGAAGGGACGAATAAGTGACTTGACACTTGGTCGGAATCACCCGTAATGTGTGCGCGCACTAGAAGTGAGGCCCGTGAATAGAGCTGAGCTGGATTTAGCCCGAGGCTTCTGCTCCGCGGTGTGTGCCTGCCTGCCATCTGCCCAGCACCTCCCCCACCTCCATCCTCGACTGCTGCAGGCATCTTGTACCGACAGTTTGTTCCTTATGTCTAATAAATATGATGTATATGTAGACTTGTGTAATAATGCTTAACAGCATTTTTAAAAAAATAATTGAGTTTTTTTAATATAGCTGGCCAACAGCAAAGACGAATGTGCACAAGATTGTTTTGATGAAATAATGTGTTATTATTTTTAAATTATTTTATAATAAATGAACGAAACTTTTAATTTTTGTGTATGCAATATTTTCATGCTATCTTTTGGTCTGATACATATTAAGGTGTAAATTTGGTAACCTACGCAATAATTAAATCCCTCCCACTGATGCAAACGCCCCTAGGGGAATTTAGCATTACTAATCATTTGCCAAACTCAGGAGAAGGAGTTTTTTGTTTTCATAAGATAGGCATCTTGTACCCCACATGGAACCCGTGGAATGCGCTCTAACACATTCGGGACGAGTTTGCGCCATATTAAAAAAACTGCAAAGGACAGCATGCTAGAAGTGAGGCCCGTGAATAGAGCTGAGCTGCCTGGAATTAGCCCGAGGCTTCTGCTCCGCGGTGTGTGCCTGCCTGCCATCGATCTACAAACCTCCCCCAGGCTCTCCAGCTCGAAACCTCTCAGAGGAGCCCCACCTCCACCCTCGACTGCTGCAGGCATCTTGTACCCCAGTCCTTACATGTGCTGATGTAAAGGCGCTCTAACACATTCAGGACGAGTTTGCGCCATAAAAAAAACTGCAAAGGACTCCATTGGAGAACTTATCAAGCGCCCACAGTAAAGAATGATACTACGACTGCAAATCAGGCGCTATCAAATATATCATGCCTGGGGTCCGATCAGGCCTTTTAGAACCCACAGTCTGGGGCCAACAGCCTTCTACAACCCTGTAATAGGACCTAGTAGCATAGAAGATCATCAGCAGCTGGCGCCTGGCATAGAACAGCCTCCTGCCCCCAGAGTCTAACACAGAACCGACTCCCTTCCCCAGGGCCCAAAGTCCATAAGACTGCACAGAACCCAGAGCCTGCCATCAAAACCCAGAGCCAGGGGTAGAACAGGCTCTGTATCCAGGGCCTGGGATTGGAGAGACCTCCCTGCACCCACCACCCTGCTTAGAACAGACCCCAGCACCCATACGGTGCCTGAGATAGATGAGACCCTCAGGGCGTGGGACGAAACAAACAGGCCTCCTGCTGCCCACACCCAGAGCCCAGTACTAAACAGACCCCGCGCCCCTCGCCTGGATAGAAGAAACCAGCAGGAAGATCAGACTTGGACGGTACAGACCCACAGCACTGCCTAGAACCTTGCATAGCAACCCCCCATGCAGAGCCCAACATAGGACAGCTTTTCATCCTCCTCAAACCGCAACTGTTCAGACACCCCAACCAACCCCCATAGCCAAGCATACACCAACATAGAAATCCTGTGACAGGGCGCCGGGACTCGAACCCAATTCTCCTATTTCAAAATCGCCAGCTCTAGCGCAAACGCGAACTGCACTCTAGGTTCTTTTACATTGGCTTTTAACAGTGGGGGTTCTGAATGGCTTGTTTGGTAGGCAGTGAGAGAGTTTCCGGCCGTGAAGTACAGAACTCGCCTCATAAAGATTGGGATGAGGGGGGAGGATGAGGATGAAATGTGCGAAATCGTGAGGCAGAACGCGAGCGTGACACAGGGCAAGGGCTCTGGATAGGGTGCCCACTGACAGGAATTCCTGTATTAAATCCTCATCATGCAGGCCAGGGTGTGCTGTGCACTAACCCACAAAGATCCATATGACAGCTCTTTAATAATGTAATACCTGCACTTTCACAATTGCTTTATTAATCTTCCTGCTTTCTCAAATTTGCTTGGAAATGCACCATTTTTCCACTATTTTTTCAAAATTTTCTCGGGGTGGAGAAACCCTCCTTAGGGGGTTCGGGCTCGCTCGCTACGCTCGCTCGCTACGGTGCACTATGATTAGCAGTTTCCGCCACACCACTTTCAAATGTCAACAGCCGCTACTGCAACAAAAATATAGAATGGACAGAATATAGACGACAAAAATATCGAATTTTAGGTAAGTAAGTTAATATCAATTTTTTTAAGTGTTTTTTATGTTACTATATGTGTGAAAAGTGTATATTTATTTTATAATTTATTTTAATTAATTAATGTTATGGTATTTAATTTTTGCGTAATATAATTCAGTAGCTGGTTGTGGGTTTATAGGGGAATAGGGTGGGAAGTAATTTAATTATGATTAATTAAATATGTTAATTTATTTATTGGTATTTATTTAGAAGTATTTGTTAATTAATTATTAATCGGTAATTAATTAAAATATAATTGGTAATTAATTTTAATTAATTAATAATTATGTTAATTATATTAATGTATTTTCTGTAGTGGGTTGTGGCTTTATAGGGGAATAGGGTGGGAAGTAATTTAATTATGATTAATTAAATATGTTAATTTATTTATTGGTATTTATTTTGAATTAATTGGTAATTAATTATTAATTGGTAATTAATTAAAATATAATTGGTGATTAATTTTAATGAATTGATTGATTGATAATTATGTTAAAAATATTAATGTATTTATTGTAGCGGGTTGGGGGTTTATAGGGTAATAGGGTGGGAAGTAATTTAATTATAATTAATTAAATATGTTAATTTATATATTTGTATTTATTTTGAATTAATTGGTAATAAATTATTAATTGGTAATTATTAAAATATAATTGGTAATTAATTTTAATTAATTAATTAATTGATAATTGTGTTAATTTTTTTAAATTTATTTTCTGTAGTGGGTTGTGGGTTTATAGGGGAATAGGGTGGGAAGAAATTGAATTATAAATAATTAAATGTTTAAATGTATTTATTAGTTATTTTTGTCGTAATTTTAAATTATTTTTTAATTGTTAATTAATGTATTGGTAATTGGTAATTAATTATTATTAGTAGGTAATTTTTTTTAATAATTAATTTCCTTTTGTATTTTTAATTGATTAATTAATATATTATATAAATTGATAATTATTTAAAATTATTTGTAATTGGTATTAATATTTAATTTAATTTATTTTTTATTCATATATGAAGTATTTACTTTCCCTACTGTTGCACTCTCTGGAGTGGGAATAGTGATTTTTACCCCTACGCTATCCAACACTTTCCCTACTGTTGCACTCACTGGAGTGGGAATAGTAATTTTTACCCCTACGCTATCCAACGTTTTCTCTACTGTTGCACTCACTGGAGTGGGAATAGTAATTTTTACCTCTACACTATCCAATGCTTTCCCTACTGTTGCATTCTCTGGAGTGGGAATAGTAATTTTTACTCTCCCGCTATGCAACGCTTTCCCTACTGTTGCACTCATTGGAGTGGGAATAGTAATTTTTACCCCTACGCTATCCAACGCTTTCCCTACTGTTGCACTCATTGGAGTGGAAATAGTAATTTTCACTCTCCCGCTATCCAACGCTTTCCCTACTGTTGCACTCATTGGAGTGGGAATAGTAATTTTTATCCCTACGCTATCCAATGCTTTCCCTAATGTTGCAATCATTGGAGTGGGAATAGTAATTTGTACCTTTATGCTATCCAAAGCTTTCCCTACTGTTGCACTCTCTGGAGTGGGAATGGTAATTTTTACCCTCCCGCTATCCAACGCTTTCCCTACTGTTGCACTCACTGGAGTGGGAATAGTAAATTTTACGGCTACGCTTTCCATCGCTTTCCCTACTGTTGCACTCTCTGGAGTGGGAATAGTAATTTTTACCCCTACGCTATCCAACACTTTCCCTACTGTTGCACTCACTGGAGTGGGAATAGTAATTTTTACCCCTACGCTATCCAACGCTTTCCCTACTGTTGCACTCACTGGAGTGGGAATAGTAGTTTTTTCTCTCCTGCTATCCAACGCTTTCCCTACTGTTGCACTCTCTGGAGTGTGAATAGTAATTTTTACACCTACGCTATCCAATGTTTTCTCTACTGTTGCACTCACTGGAGTGGAAATAGTAATTTTTACCCCTACGCTATCCAATGCTTTCCCTACTGTTGCACTCTCTGGAGTGGGAATAGTAATTTTTACTCTCCCGCTATCCAATGCTTTCCCTACTGTTGCACAATCTGGAGTGGGAATAGTAATTTTTACTGTCCCGCTATCCAACGCTTTCCCTACTGTTGCATTCTCTGGAGTGCGAATAGTAATTTTTACAACTACGCTATCCAACGTTTTCTCTACTGTTGCACTCATTGGAGTGGGAATAGTCACTTTTACCCATACGCTATCCAATGCTTTCCCTACTGTTGCACTCTCTGGAGTGGGATTAGTAATTTTTACTCTCCCGCTATCCAACGCTTTCCCTACTGTTGCACTCACTGGAGTGGGAATAGCAATTTTTACCCCTACGCTATCCAATGCTTTTCCTACTGTTGCACTTTCTGGAGTGGGAATAGTAATTTTTACTCTCCCGCTATCCAACGCTTTCCCTACTGTTGCACTCATTGGAGTGAGAATAGTAATTTTTACCCCTATGCTATCCATTGCTTTCCCTACTGTTGCACTCACTGGAGTGGGAATAGTAATTTGTACCTCTATGCTATCCAACACTTTCCCTACTGCTGCACTCTCTGGAGTGGGAATAGTAATTTTTACCCTACGCTATCCAACGCTTTCCCTACTGTTGTACTCCCTGGAGTGGGAATAGTAATTTTAACCTCTACGCTATCCAACGCTTACCCTACTGTTGCACTCACTGGAGTGGGAAAAGTAATTTTTACCCCCACGCTATCCAACGCTATCCCTTCTGTTACACTCTCTGGAGTGGGAATAGTAATTTTTACCCCTACGCTATCCAATGTTTTCTCTACTGTTGCACTCACTGGAGTGGTAATAGTAAATTTAACCCTCTCGCTATCCTGCGGTAAAAATAGTGTATATATTTTGTTAATATTATGTTTATATATATATATATGTATTAATTTTAATATTTTCTTTTTTTTAAGTTACATTAATTATTTATTAATGTTAAGGTTTTTTAAGTATGTTTAAGTTAATTATATTTATTATTATATTCATTTTAAATTACTTTTAAGACATTTAAAAAATTCGATATTTTGATTATCTATATTTTTTACAACGATATTTTTGATTCGATATTTTTGTACTTACCTGTTTGGAGATAGGGATTCGATATTTTTGTATTCTATATTTTTCACTCGATATTTTTGTAGTTCTATATGTTTGACATCGATATTATGTCAGTGATCCGTGGTGATTTACCCAGACCGCCCTTGAGGACTAAGGGCTGATTTAGCTCTTGGCAGATCAGGTGCCCCCGTTGCTTTCTGATTATATTCTGCCCGCCGACTTGGTGGAGCGGCTGCTGCTATTAGATGTTGGCGGGTCAGTTGCAGGAAGACTGCCAAAGTCCTGCCGCTTCTGCCAGTAATCCTTGTCTGCTTCAGCAGCGCTATAGCCAGTGGCGACTGTCAGAGGAAGTCCCATTGTGAGGACCGCCAAGCCTATTACGGTGTTCCTTGCCATCAAGGCAACTGTGGCATGGAAGCGCAAAGCTCAGGTTGGCCGTACCAATGAAAAAGAAGAGAAAACTCACCTTTTTGGGATCCCACTTCAATTTCTGTCTTGAACACCTTTGTCCAGATCCTCCCTATGCTGCTGCTACTTGATCACGATGCTCTTCAACACTGCTTTTGCCGGATTCTAAGGTAGGCTTCTGTGTCATTTGTCTCCCTGTGAATCGCTTGTTAACATTAGCTTTCGCCTCATGTATTTTTAAATTGCATTTACATGCAATTTTTTCATGTGTCAATCATGAGTGTTCATCTTATGAGTTATTGTGGTAAAAAGTAAACACGTGTTGTGACACATAAAAAATTGTATTTGGTAGTGCTGGTTGTGAGAGTTGTGCTTATGATGACTGTGGGTGAACATACAATAGCGTGTGTTCGGTGCCGGTGTGAAATCCTATATGTGAAATTAATAGAATTATACATCACCTACATATACATATTGGCAGAGGCATAGCATATATGTGCAGTGAGATAATGATTCGCAGTACTTACCTGTCTCCAAACCAGCATGGCCTCACTCCAGCACAATAGAAACATCTAAATCAGCTTGACGCAAAGAAGACCGCCACCACAGCAGTCAACTGTATGTTGCCACAACATATATGAGGAGTGGTCCGCCATCAACCTGACGGATCACTTAGGACAACCACTGTAGTGGGACAGTGATAGTCTCGCCAAGATCTAAATCAGGCCCTGAGTGGGGGGCCTTGGTTGGCTGAGCGTAGTCTCTGGGTTGATCTGGGCCTAACAAAGGAAGAGGGTATCCAGGTTTGTTGTAGAGTCTCAACCTGGTTCCCCAGCTCCTAAAGGTTGGTCATATTTTCAATTCTCTCTAAGCTATCTCAGATGTCTTGCCTTAGTTGCCTCATTCCCCTATGGGCCTATGGAGTGTGCATACTGAATTGAGACTAGGTGAGTTGACCTGAAATTTTCCAAGTTGAGGACCAAATTAGTAATTGTAGGATGTTACCCCTGTTTAGGATTTCACAGTTGCCTTTTGATTTGTATTCAGGTGAGAACATTATGATGTTTGTGTCGGACTGGAAGTAGATCATGCCCTAGGTTCATGTTGAATTCTGCAAGGATGTTGTATTTTTGAGAAGGGAGCTTCCATCATAGTAGACACAGTGGTTCTTGGGACAAGGGGGTCTTTAATTGGTTTTGGAGTGACTAACTGTGGGAGGCTGGCTTAGTATATGGTGCAAACGTATGTAATTGTAGCACCCTGAACTAATCCAGACAACCCTTATAGTGATTTTAGTGGTCTTAGACAACAATAGGAAGCTATCTAAGTGGTAGCTGTAGGGAGCAGCCTTCAGGCTTGGTCCAGAAGGAGTGTAAAGCAGCTTGTTTAACCAGTACTTAATCTTATGGTATATGTTATGTGAAAAAGAACCACGCAGTGTAGTTATAAAATATGTATTTATCATTAACACTCACTAACACAATGTATTATCTCCTACCTAGAGATACAACACAATACACACAATACTTTGTCAATAGAGTTCGTAAATAGCACAGAATAAACAGTGGTCCCCAGGGGGAGCCCAAAACATATACTAAAATAGTGGAATGCGAACCACGACCTAAGTCAAGAATGGACCCAGAAGACGTAGAAGAGCGGGGGACCCAAGGAACCACCCAAGGTGAGTATCTAGGAACCCCGCGGAGTGGAAACACAATTGCATGCTCAATGTTAGTCAATACGTAAGTCGCATTGCAATTTTAAAGAAGTAGGACCCTTACCAGCGGAACGTGAATAAACCCTGTAGAAGATGAAAGTTTGGAGAGTCACCCCAGTGAATACCCCAGTAACTAGGATATCTACACCATGGAAGCCGGGTGCGTAGGTGCGAAGTGACGTCGGAAACCGCTGTAGACCACTATGGAGGACTTCAGAAAAGATGCCACTGGCAAAAAAGGTGAAAGTGTCCGGTGGAACCCAAAGGTAGATACAAGATAGGGGGTACCTGAGTTTATGCCACTCAGGAGTGACCAGGAGGCATGGAAGATGAATTACCACCGATGTCGGATATGCTGTAGAGTTGACGGCCCCCTTGAAGTTGCAGTTGTATGGAAAGGGCGGGGCGATACAGAGGAGGACCAGGAGCCATGCATGAGCTGTCCCACATTGGCTGACAAGAGCCAAGGGGTAAGTGTCCAGCAGGGTCACCAACAAGTCTTGGCAACGGCAACCAAGTAGTTCTAGCAAAAGGTGCAGTGTCGGGACCAGCAAGGTCCAAGTGACTAGCCATGAGCTGGTAAGTCGGAGCAGGGCCCAAGCAAGCAGGGGAGCACCAGGAGCCAAGGAAGACCCTTGAGAGGACCCATGGGCTCAAGGCACAGGAATCAAAAGAGGACCTTGAGCAGCTCACCAAAGGATGAAGGCCCATGGTGCAAAGGATGCAGTGAAGGCAAAGATCTTGGCAGAAGGAGATGCTTGAGGCTGGAGATTCTTGGAGCCCAAAGAACTCTGGAGGAGAGAGTCGACAAGCCTTAACAACAGCAAGTCAACACGGGGAACAGGGGTTCTGTTGCAGCAGTTCTGGAGGGGGATACTGGCCTCAAACTCAGTGAGAAGACTGTGCAGGCCTCAAGGGAGTGTTGCTGAGCCTTTCAGAGTCAGTGGGAGCCCAGGATCAGCAGACCAGTCAGCTGTGTTGCGGTGCCTGCAGATGCAGAGGAGTGACTTCTTCACTCCAAGGGAGATTGCTTTGGGTGTCTTGGATGTCCACAGGCCTGGTGAAGAATGTGTATGCAGCACGTGCACATACGATGCAACAGAGTTGCAGGATGATGAGGCCAGGAGCAGCAGAAGTCTTCCAAGTTGTAGTCTTGGTTCCCAACACGAACTCCAGCTTGGTCCAGAGTGCCCAGACGGGTAAAGTTGAAGTGGTATTTGTTCGAATCTTGTCCCACAACGAATATAGGGACCCACCCACAGGTAAGCACTTAAGTACCCTAAGGAAAGGGTTGGAACGATTCAGGGGTCCCTCCAAGAGGATGGGCTGGACAGTGGGGAGGATACTCCCATGTCCCTTGTCCAGTTTCATGCCAGAGCAGAAGCCAACGGCTCCCTGCACTGGTTTGGACTGGAGTATGCAAGGAGGGCACCAAATATACCCTTCAAGCAGTGTGAGTGGTGCTGGCAAGCACCCCCACCATGTCCCATTACACTAAGTCCACTCTGGGAGGTGGTCACACTTGTGTCCTGCCTTCCTCTGCGCAAGCTTGGCTCAGCAGCAGGAGGGCAGAATTTTGTCTCTGGTCAGCAGCAGCCATAGTTTGCAGTCAGGTTCCTGAAGACTGGTACCGGGAGCACTGAGGGTCTACCAGAGGAGCTTTAAGGTGCGGGGAATCATACCTACCACACCGTATAAGTCCAACATATTTGATACCAAACATGACAGGGTTAATTTCAGCCAGTTTAGAGGTGATTATCGTATAATGACGCATGGCCACTCTATGTGTCTTAATGGCTGATGCGCTTACAACCCGGGAGAATGGACTCTGAACAGTGTAGGGTTGTCCTGCTCATGGAGGGGCACCCTCACGCTTAGAACTGAGCACCCTTTGTTCCGGATTGAAAGGCAGGCTTATGGGTTGACTTATCCCCAGATATAAGGGGGCAGATTTACAAGCCCTTTGTGCCACTTTTGCGTCATTTTTAACATGGGAAAAATGACGCAAAAGTGGCGCAAGGGGCTTGTAAATCTGCCCCAAGGAATCTTATATCTGTCATAAGTAATGCTAGCACCAGCTTACTCGGGCAGCAATTGCAAGCCTGTAGTCATGATTTGGGTGGTCTCTCACAGGTGGCATGCTCCAGTCCATGGGAGACCACTGATGTACCTATGCCCTAGGTACCTTAGTACCATATGCTAGGGACTTATCAGGGTACACCAGTAACCAATATGGAGTGTACCTAAGGACTCACCATGCCCAAATTAGGAAAAAAGCACAGATACTGAGGTCCTGATCAGCAGGATCCCATTCAGACTAGTCAGTCAGAAAAACATATGGACACCAGCAAAATGTGGGGGTGACTATGAAAGCAGATCCTACTTTCCTACCCTAACTGAAAGCAGTTCTGCTCCACTTTAATTTCTCCTTGTGTCTTATGTACACTTGATATTGATAAGGGATTTCCTGATAAATCATTTCCCAGCGGGGTGGTAAGTTGCACCTTGATTGCAAGGTTAGATCCTATGTTAGTGTCCAAAGGTCTGCCTATTTTTGTACTTATGTAGTTGATGGGGGGCACACTCTTGTTCTGTGTTCAGAAATGCTACTTACAGGCCTGCCGGCCTCCTGATTACAGATGCCTTGTTGATCTTATGAGCTTTCAGGTCATCACTGTTACCTGCATCACCGCAGTTAGAGCCTCCTTCTCCTGCTTCTTCCCCTGGCTGCTTGCCCGCTGCTGGAGTGACTTGTGAATAGGGTGACGTTTCAGGATTAAGACCTTGTCGCTATTCGGGGTGTGGGATATTCTCTGAAATAATTAGTGATGTTTTTCCTTATGTTTCTATCTTTCCTTCTCTGCCTTCATCCGGCTTGTGCGTTGTTCAGCTGCCCTGTTGTGTTATATGTGCCGGGTTGGGTTTTGGTTTCATTGATATTTTCGCCTTCTCATTAGGTGTTGAATTCTGAGCCCCTGAAAATGGGACGGATGTGTTTTGGTCCAGTCTGACCTTGTCTGAAGGGGAGGGGATGTTTGTTTATTGAAAGCTATGAGCTGCCAAAGTTGAGTATGAATGAGGTAACTGAACTCCAGTTGCAGCCTTTGTAGTTTGTTTTAAATCTGAGAGTAAATCGTTGAGCATAATAGGAAGAAAAGGTAACTTGTCCAAAACTAGTTTTTCATCTAGGCCGGAGATAAAACTGCCAGAGTACTGAGTAATGCTAGTTGGATGTCCGTTTTATTTGACTGATATTGTAGGGCATCCACTGATAGTTGCGTAGCATTTAAAAAGAGTTGACCAAATAGTGTCCGTCTGAGGTTCTTCTTACTGCTCTAGTTTCTTGTTCGAGGTGAGCTCTGAGCGTACAAGACTACTGCCTCCTCCCACTCCTGCGTTGTAAGGTAGGAGATGTCATTGTTTGTCACCTGCACCTCTTCCACAACTTGCTGGCCTGAGTGCTCTTAGCTGACGTTGGACTCTAGGCCATGGGTGTATTCAGTTTCATTTAGCAATGGAGTAGGCTGTTCTCCTTCCCCTTGATTAAATGCTTTGATTGCCTGCTGCATCCCGTGAGTTGAGGATGGTGATGGTGATGCACAGGTAAAAGGCTTGTGTTCGCCTGAGGAGTTCCTGGGGCCCAGAGATGTTCCTCCATTAGGGACCCGTTAGAGTCATAGATGATATTCGATTTACTTCTAGCCTCCTATTGAAAGGTCTCCCGATTTGGAGAGGTGATACTTGAAGTCCTATCGGCCGCTACGGTGGAGTTCCACGCCTCCACGTAGCACCTGAACGCTCCTGCCTCCTTGCTCCTCCCCCTACCACGAACACGAGCGCGATGGCGATGGTCAGGAAGGTTTAAATCCTCATCTCGTATAGACTTTTTTTTAACATCTAGACAGCTTAAATTTAGTTCACAGAGATTTTACCACAATGGCTTTTCAGACCATGCTATGATAGTGATTAATTTTGACTATGCGGAGACTACTAAGGTCACGAAAATATGGATGTTTAATAAAATGTATTTACAGAATTTGAACTGGATATCAGCATTAAAGGTGGAGATAGCAGAGTACATTAACTGAAATATAGGCACGGCCCCTCTTCATGTTATCTGGGACTCGTTAAAGGCTTTTTTACGGGGGGTTCTTATTAGTAAGGATGCGGCTGAGTGGTGCGTTGTGAAAAATAAAAGGAACTCTTTGCTTCAAAAAAATCAGGATTTAACATTAGGCTATCAACATCAACCAAATTATGCAGTTGTAATTCAATTGAGGGAAGCTAAACAAGCGCTTAGCGCTCATTATTATGAGCAAAGTGAATTGGTGTTTCAGAAACAATCACAAAAAGTGTACGAAGAGAGTAACTTTTCAGGGAAATTTCTAGCCAGGCAAGTAAAAGAACAGGCGGCTTCAAATTTGATTCATTCCTTAAAAGACCCTCTTACTCATTTCGATACATTTGATCAGGCTGAAATAAATAATATCATGCTTAAACATTACGCGAGTATTTACTCTGTAAAACATATTTTCGATCACCAAAAATTATCAGAGTTTTTAGACCGACATGAAATTCCAAGTCTACCCCTCGAAGATCAGAGGCATATGCAAAGACCTTTTTCTAAAACAGAATTGGAAGAAGTTGTTAAAAACCTTCCATTAGGCAAGGCTTGTGGTCCCGACGGCTTCCCCTCAGAATTCTTTAAAGTTTTCTTTAGTTCCTTCAGTGACTTATTTTTGCTATTGTTGAACTCAATGCTGGAAGGAGGGCAAGTCCCGGAATCCTTCCATGAAGGTACAGTCATTAGTTTTTTTAAAAAAGGGAAAGAATCCAAAGATCCGAATTCATACAGGCCAATTACTTTATTAAATTCCGATTATAAAATAACTACTAAGATGCTTTCACTCCGCCTTAATGATCATGCGGCGGACTTGATTCATCCAGATCAAAACGGTTTTATAATAGATAGACAATTATTTACTAACACACACTTTTTAGTTGAAGCATTAGATTATTTTGAAGCACGTGGGATGCAGGCCTTGGTATTACTTTTAGATGCAGAAAAAGCTTTTGATTTGGTGGTATGGGACACTCTTTTCCTTATTTTATCTAAGTTTGCCATTTCTCAACGCATCATCAATTTGATAAAGAACTTGTATGTTGGTGCTAGAGCAAACATAATTATTAATAAATCATTAGCAGGCTCAATTTTAGTACAACGTGGCACTAGGCAAGGCTGCCCTTTATCACCCATTCTTTTTGCTTTCTTTATCGAACCATTAACTATTGCTATCAGGAATTGTTTTCAGATTAAATCTCCAGTGACCTCCATGGCCAAAATCAAACTCTACGCAGATGATATTATGTTACTTATTAAACCGGATTTGGAATCACAGACCCATATTTTTCAAATTTTTGAAGAGTTTGAATCTCTAGGAGGTTACCGAATTAATAAAAAAAAGACAGAAATATTGGTTTGTGGGGGTGCAGACCCAGTTTTGCACAAAGATTTACAAGGCTGTATTAACTCAAAACCGAAAAGATATCTGGGAATTTTGTTCTCTTCCAATATCTTGGATTTATATACACTCAATTTCGTACCATTAATAAAAAAAGTTCAATCAATGTTTGCTCGTTGGGACCCCTTGCCTTTGACTATTCTCGGTCGCATCAATTTAATTAAAATGTCAATCCTTCCTCTTTTTAATTTTTTGTTTGCATCAATTCCAGTCTATTTGCCGGGTACTTTTTTCTCCAAAATAGAATCTATGTTTTCCAAATTTATTTGGGCAAAAAAAACACCCAGATTAGATATACGGACATTAACTGCAGAAACTGATTATGGCGGTCTTTCCTTTCCAAATTTGAAAGATTATTACTTTGCTTATTTTGCACAGTATTTAGAGAGATTTAAGAACAGGAATGCAGCAACTAGTTGTTTTATAAATTTTTTCTTTGATTTGATATGTTCAGAAATTCAAATTCCATCCCCTTTGTTCGTACCGAAATCTCCCAAATTTGTGCGGTATAAAATTCTAAATTGGTTTTTTAAACGACGTAATGCAATGCTTAAGAGATATTCACTTCCACCCTTTCATTTACTAACTCCCCTAATTGGAGTGTTTTCCTTTTTAAAGATTAAAATCGATCCCATTGTTATAGAAAATTGGGGCCGAGCCGGGTTCAGAACATTAGCAGACTTTTTGGTCAGCGGGACTTGGCTCTCTGTTAACGAGATGTCAGGTCGAATTGTTGGCAATTTTTTGCTAATTGGTTCATATTCTAATTTAATTTATCCTATGTTGGCACAATTAGATCCCGGTACCATTTCGAATTATACTTCTACTCTTGTTTTAGATCTGTTTGTTAATAACTCGGAGAAGAAACCCGGAGCATGGAAACAGTGTCTGATTCAAAGTCGGGAGGTAGAGTTGACTGCTAAAGCTATCCGTAAATGGTACACTCAGGAAAATTTAATATTGTCACCGGAAATATGGAAAACTATTAATCAGTTTAATTTCTGTGTACTGCGTGGTGCCAATTGGCGCCGGATGTTGTATTTTAGCAAGTTGCTATTATATCGTACGCCAGTAATAATTGCTAAAATGTATAATAATGCATCTGCTTTCTGTTTTAGACATTGCAATTGCGAACAAGCCAATTGGTCACACATTATAGTGTTTTGTCCTAAAATTAAGCATTTCTGGGAAGAAATTATTTGTTTTTTAAAAACTTATTGTATGTTATCAGTCCCATGCAATGCAACAATGTTATTATTTGGCTATGATCCTGATTGTACATTTTCAAGTCACTTGGCAAAATTGATTTATATTATAATGGCCGTGGCTAGATCCTTACTATTGCAGAATTGGCTTTCAACCTATATCCCGACGCTGCAGGAATGGCTGGAAAAAATGAAAAGGGTTAGGAAAAGCGAATTGTTATATGCTCAAAGAGTTGGGGGCATTAGAAAATTCAATAAAATCTGGGGATGTTATTTTGAGTAAATTGGTTTGACATTACGTTAAGTTGAAACCAAATGTAATTTTTACTTTGCTGTGATTTTCTGTGTTTTTCGATCTATGCTGCATAAAACCTGAATACAACTTCAATAAAAAGAATTAAAAAAAAAAAAAAAAAAAGATACTTGAAGTCCTCTTGAAGCCCTTTTCTATGGCTCTTTCTCTATTTCCTTTGCTGTACCTATCCCCCTTTGTGCAAGGAGTCATCATATTAGACTGACCCCTGTGACTGGGGAAGATCCTGCACGTGCCTACTGCCCCTTCATTTAGTTCTTGTGTTGAGACACCAGTGGGAATCGAGGCGTCTAAATGGAAAGAGCCCCCCCTTCGCCCCCCACCAAGGGGTGACCCATGAGCTTTGGTTGTAATGGTGTCTTAGACCAGTCATCGCCTCGTTACTGGAGTAAAGGACAAATCCGGTGTCCTTCAGAAAACTAAATTTTGTGTATATTTCTGGCTGAGATCTGCAGGTCATTGCTTTTGATGTGGAAGCACCCTCATCAGTTATTAAGGTTCCTCTATGTTGAACCATATGTTATGTGTGGGTGGAGACAAGGAAGTTCTTTCCAATAATGATTGAGCTTGTTGGTCTTATAATTTGAGCAGATTGGCAGCTGCATCTTCTCCTCACAGTCCTTGTGGGGATGATCTTCCCGGACCTCATTGTGTCCACCTAGAGTCTGTTTACAGGAGACTGTGCCGAAACTCCGAGAGGGTGCCGCTGAATGAAGTTCTTTGCCGTTATTTTGCAGTATGCAATGACCCCTGCTCCCACCGAGGCTGTGCAGTCTGCGCTGCAGTGGTAATTTGGGATCAGGTACTTGACGGAATGATTGTGTGAAGGCACAGTAACGTGCAGTAACGCATGTTCAATAGCGATTCAGGTAGCACTCATGCGTGAAATGCCTGGGTGCCCTCCAGTATTACTACAGGCTTCTGTATGTGATTGCCTGTCGGCTATTCCTGTAGTGTAAAATAGAGACAGCAGCGTAGCAAGCTGGGCAGGCAGAACCGAAGCTTCCAGGGAGGTGCAGGGCAGCAAGCAGCATCGAGACCAAGCACGGCCGCTTCCGTGGTTCCCACTCCCTCCCCTACCGCAGGTGTCCTGATAGCGTCTGTGCCTCCAGGAAGGTCTGCAGACCAGGGGCCTCAATTATGAAGGCCTTGCGCCACCGGTGCGTCACTTTTTCCCATTTTAAAAGTGACGCACCGGTGGCGCAAGGCCTTCATAAATAAGGCACCAGGAGCTTACTGGGTTATTAAAATGTTATTGAGCCGGGAGCAACTCCTTAGCGCATCAGCGCTGCTACGTCTGCCACTTCAATGCTTTCTTCCTTCAGGTCATCAATCATCAAAAAACAAGACAATGCCAATACTGATATGAATCATACAATCAAGTCGAACAATCACTTGTGCAACTCATAGTGATTTAAAACGTCTTATTTAGAAAATATTTTAATTGTATTTACTGTTTTGTATTTAAATATACTATTAGGGATCTTTTTGTTATTAAATATGCGAAAAAAAGAACTTTCAAGGGACCTGACAATAATATTTACAATTCAAAAAATGACAGCCAACATATAAGACAAAATTACAAAATACAATCATAAACAATATGTTTAGACATGCCCATAATGCCACAAAGAATGAAAAATAAAAGGAAGATTATAAGAGAAAGTAGGAAAGAAACTCAGGAATTTTTTTTTGAGAAATTCACCAAAAAGAGGAGGGAGCAAAACAAATCCCAGCAAATGTTGGCAAAACAGTATGGTGTTCAGATTATTTGACCCAAACCTATCTATTATACATTATTTATAAATACACCTGACACCTTCTTTTTAATAACTACACTTGTTTTCACCAAACAGAAAATGTCTAAGGGTTAAGGGTTATCCTCAGGACATGGGAGAATGAGGTGTGAAAATAAAACCAAAAGTGTATGTGTTACACACATGTATCTTCCAAGAATTCTCATACACCTCTATTCAACCCAGAATAATCTGTACCTTATTGGCTTCCTGTGACGGCACCTGTAGTGCTTCACAGATTCTTCCTTCAGGTGGCAGAGGGAGGAAAAGGAATGGTCAAGAGAGGATGGCGAAGGGAGCCACAGGGGTTGACACTGAGGGTGGGCTAGGAGCAGGCAGACCGGCTGTGGACAAGAGGTTTGTGCTGTGAGTGTTAAATAGATTCTCCAATTTCGCTGCAGTGCTTCGATTCAGGGTTGGTGACTTTGGATCCCCCAAGCAAGGCCAACTACTGCTGCACCACCACTGCTCTAGATGCCCTCTCCGCTGCTCCGCTCATTCACCGACATGCTGTGATTCTCCCAACTCGCGCCCCCCTCTATGTTCCGCTCTCTATTCTGCTTTCGATCATTCAATGAGGAGTTGTCACTCAATAATAAGCCAAAGAAGACTTTCCTAATCTCCTAGAGAAACATAATCCATGTTACCAAACATTGTAAGTAATTGATTTTTATTGCAATATGTTTTTATGGAATTCATTTTCCAAAATAAACTATTGATGTAATTCATTATTTTCAGTTAACATGGCATCGACAGCTAGGCAAACTTAAGTCAGGACTTATTTACTTTACGTGAAGGATTATATCATTAATTATGATTACCTGCTACAAATCTTCATGTTTAGTATATGTGCTCTTTAACCCCTTGCGTGCGGGGCGTATTCCCCGCCTGTGCTGACTCCGCCTTGCGCGGACGGAGTCATGACGGAACGGTTCCGTCATCAGCACAGCTCAACCGATGCTGATGACGGAACCGTTCTGTCATCAGCACGCAAGGGGTTAAACAATGGCATTGCACATTTTTAATAAAAACATTTTTGTCCGCGACTAAAATTTGCGCTGGCACACAATAGATAGGCTAGCCTGCGGCTGGTGCTGAACAAGAGGGAGAGACCTAAGTAGCTTAAGATTCAAGATTGGTTGCAATGGAGCTGGTTGTTTGTGAGTGATGAATTCTATTCTACAGACATGTAGTGTTCCCCAAAGAGGTAGGTCTTCAGCTCCTTTTTAGGTTGAGCCTATGCAGCACATGTGCTGCTCTGCGTGTCATGCTGTATTGGAGTATGTACTTAAAGCCCCACCCACTCTCCGCCCATATTTGCCATTGGCTTGTGTCATTGTCCTTTGTAAATGCTGGCATCTGATTCATTGTTAGGCTTGTTAGTCTCTCCTTAGTTCCGCCTTGTGTTCATTTGTAACCTCCCATGAGGACTGCCCCTTTTACTTTGGTTGTTACACAATAGGTCTTCTTTAGTCTGTAAGCAGTGTTTTTTTGAATGAGTTTCCCCTACGGCAGGAGGGCATTTCGCAGTTGTGACCACCGTAATGTTTATTTAAATCGTAGCAAACGAGGAGCTCTTAAGGGGCCATGGGAGACAGAAGGGGGCAACTCAGCAATGCCTTCAAGCATTTGGAATGCAATAGGTCTAAACTATTGGCATTATAAATGACAAAATGCCTTTTATTTATGGTTTAAAAACCAAAACATAAATACAAGGCATTGTCATTTACAACGTCAATAGCTCAAACTTGCGCAAATACGAGACCTATTCCATTGCAGAAGCTTGTTTGAACTGCAGAAGGTTTGCAGTTATGTTAATGGTAACTTTATTTCAGATCCTTGAAGCACATATCCAGATGATTGGTGTTGTCGTTTTCTTGTGTTTGCAATTTTGTTTCCTATTCTGGCAGTGTCCTGCATTCTGGGCTATAGGGGTGCAGTTATTTCCTTGGACCCCCTTATAGCGTATGTATGGACTGCTGTAGATTACGAAAGCAAGGATTGTCATTTTTCATTGTCAGCTTAAAGTTCATGTTCGATGGTGATCGAGAATTGGTTTGAGAGATGCATTAACCGGTGGATTCTGTGCATACATTTTAGGGCACCAAAAGATACTCACATTCTCCACAAACATTAAAGTCATACACATTAAGAAAGAAACTAAAAAGCTCCTTGTGCAGTCTTCCTCCATCGTGATTTGCTACACCGACAGAAGGGTATATCAGTCACTAATGCTTTGGGCGCTGGGCAAGAGTCCTAGTGATATTGGTTAAAACCAGGTTGCACTTTTATAATGGATGTATGACGTTACAACGCATACTTTTACCACGCATACCATTACAACGCGGTATTTACAACGCATACCGTTACAACGCATAGCGCTTAGAGGTGCTGGATAGTGGTAAGTATAATTTTATATTCCAACTCCAGTCCCCGTGGACACTAGGGAAGGTGTTGGATATAAAATTATACTTATTCCCTATCCTAGAGCGCCCCCCAACGCAATGCGTTGTAATGGTATGCGTGGTAATGCCTGCGTTGTAATGGTAGTGCGTGGTAAAAACTTCGTTGTAACAGTTGTATACCTTTTATAATACAAGTGTAATCTTGTGTAATATTCAGAAGTAGAGTTTTGGGAAATTCTAATCAATTTTTGTAAGTGTAAATGTGTATCTTATTTTTCTCCTGCCAGAGATTGGTTTGAGTAAAAAATGTCTTGTGGGAACTATAAAATGGTGGGTCGCAGCCGCAAGACATTTTCTGCTCTGATGAGTTCCCAGCTGGTATCTCATATGACTTGTGAGCAAGTTTTGTTCTTGCATTCAGTTTTTATGCATGACAACAACCACGTGCTTTTCATGCACGTGCATTTTGTCACACTTTTCTTTTGCAAACATTTCATGCACTTTGCAAAGGGATATTTTCACAATTTTCCCACCTGTTATTAATAAAATGCAGTGCCTCTAAGTCCCCACAAGGGTAGGTGACCCTCAGCACCAAAATAAGCCGAACCCAATGTCTATACAGCTATCTGCATATCAACGCTAGTCCGAAAGAGAGTAAAAACAGGTATTTCCAGGGTGCTCAGAGGCAGCATGTGAAAAGCTAACATTAGCACATTTCTGATGAACTTGTCATTATTGTCAGAGTGATTAGTTTGTTTGAACAGAGGAATGCTTTCAAAGAATAAAGCCCTCTCTTAGTAGCATCCTAGGCATGGCTGCATGTTAAAATGATTCAGATTGGTTCAGGAGAGCAGCACCATGGATTAATCTCGAGCAATGCACCTTCTGGCACCTTCTGCATTTTTTCATCTCAGATGTTTGCAGAAAACAGTGTTCACTAAGGTGTGGTAGCATGTATTCAAAGGCTGTTACCACGATTGGCCCAGGCTTTTGAAAGCCCGCAGCGCAGGGACCAAAGCCGGCTTTAGACCTGGTGGTGCCCAGTGCGACAATCATTTTTGGCGCCCCCACGCCAATGACCTCCTCCTCTGATTCCCTCAGGATTCCTGTGAAAAAGTACCCCTCAACTCTCCAATCATAAGTTAATACTAAACACAGCGTCTCCCCCTGAGGTGAGTGCCCAGTGCGGCCGCACCTGTCTGCCTGCCCTAAAGCCAGCCCTGGCAGGGACCGTATCAAAACTCTCTCAGTGGATCTTAAACTAGATGTATGGTAAGGACTCCTGAGAGCCACAATAGGATGTGTTTGTTCGCAGAGATGGATTCAATGTCAGAAGATGCCTTCCACCAGATCTAGTGGTGAAAACCACTAAAGAATATCTCAAATGTCTTGGAAAGTTACACGGAAGTAATAATAGTAGGCATGCCCCAAATTCTTGTTACTCTGGTGAAATCTTTGTAATTTGGGAAGTTACTCCCACTGGGGTCTAGTTGAATATAAAATTTCTCTTTGAAAAATATTTCCCCATTGAACAAGTTTCCTGCGGGTAGGGTGACCACCTTTCTCTGGTCATTATGGACATGGTCTGTGACTGCCGGCCACCCCCCCCCCCTTTAACGTGCACACTACAGTTACACATTCATCAGACCAACAACAGAATTCTTTGGAAGGCAGGGGGTCTCGAGCTCGAGACCCCCCCCGGCCGTATTTATTAAAAATATGAAACTAAATTAAAATTGTAATAAAATAATTGTTTACATAATTATTAAATGCAAAATTCAGACATTAGATTTACATCCAGTTTAGACAGGTATGGTGGGCTAACCTTAACAAATGTCTAATACAGCGTGGTTCCTAACCGAATCTAACATTCTGATATCAATTTGCATTTTAATAATTTCTGGTCCTACGGCAAGGTCGCGTACCAGTGTCAGATCCTTTTACCCAGCTACGCTCTCACGTCCGAGATGCGCATGCGCGACAAGTGCCCGTTTATCCTCGTGCGCTCCGTGAACTCCATTTAACCTTAACAGGAGGGCCCTTACACTCGCGCCCTTAGCGTCATAGTGCATAGTGTATGTGTGGGGTGGCTACCAGCCTGAGGAAAGCGTTGACTCCCCTCCCCCGCACCCAAGCAAGCGGATATCCTGCCCCTGAAGTTCTGGGAGAGACCAATGGCCCCTCCCCCTGGGCGACCCCTTTCGTGAATGGGGTCCGTCCCATCTAGTAGATGAAGCAAGAAAACAGACACGGGGACTTGCTGCCGTTATTGTTTCTAAAAAATCCAATAAACTAACAGTCCACAGCAGAATGCCATTCCATACTGATGAGAAGGGGGGGCCTAAATGGCAGTCCCTACCCCTAGATCAACATCATGGTATGTCTCTGCGCTACCTCCTTTCCTCCGCATGAGGAAGGCCAGGAACTTAACATTTCAATGGTCCTCCTTGACTCAATCTATTATAATCTCTGTGATATCCCATACTCAAGTGCTACAGGATCCCAATTGTTCACGGGGAAAGATTCCTGGCAATGTAAGGACACCGATACTCTTAATTACTCAATACATTTAAGCAGGTTTTCTAAGACTAGAGAGCTGGTACCAGCTGGTCACAGAAGGAATTGATGGTTACAGTGGGCCACCAGTCACTGTTTCATTCAAAAACGAATGAATGTTCATCTCCTGTATAACGAAGAGGACATTAAACATCGCACTGTGCATTTCCCATCAGGGCTATAGGTAATGCTTTTACATCACACTCTTTGAGCATTACGTGGATGCAAGATATTTATCACTGGCCTACAGGATGACTCACTCTAAAGGCTACACTTAACCTCCCGGTTTTCCTTTATATGACCCCTGTGGTAGCCAGTGAAGTTGTGCCGCAGCAGAAGACTATATTATGTGTTCATTGAATACATTATTGTGTAATATACGCTGCATCCTGAAACTTTTTGCAGCACGTTCTGGGGAATTGATCCACAAGGAATAGCTACGCCAAACCATGAGCACGATTCAGTTTTAAATACTTAATGCTAATTAGGAGATTCCTAATTAGCCCACCATACCTGTCTAAACTGGATGTAAATCTAATGTCCGAATTTTGCATTTAATAATTATGTACACAATTATTTTATTACAATTTTAATTTTGTTTCATATTTTTAATAAATACGGCCGGGGGGTCTCGAGCTCGAGCCCCCCCTTTCCTTGAAGTGTCCAGTGTAACGCTTTTGTGTGACAGCCTAATGCATTCTGGTTGGTGTAGTCTGCTGCACTTATTAGAGCAAGACACCTGAAAACAATGAACTACATGTTAAAAGTTCAGGATTGAAGGAGTATCCATATGACCTGGTATAAGGTGGTCTTCCTACCTGCCTGCATCTCCAATGACTTTTGTACAGGATCCATGTCCTCACAGGTAATCTACAGGAATTACTTTCTGCTGAGTCTTATAAAGAAGCAAATTAATGCAACTAATGTGAGCAGATAATCTTCAATAGCTCATCGGAAGATTATGCTGCTGCTTGGATTAAACAAGCACCTCATTATACCCAAGTGAAATAAATGAAAATAAATGTATAAAGCGCTCAAAGACCAAATGTTACCAAGGCGCTGTGAACCATCAGATCATTTCAAAATGCATGTAGGAACCTTTTTGAGCACATGGTAGGCTGACCAGGCATCCCAGATTTGCAGGGACAGTCACAGTTTTTCACCAGCTGTCCTGGCAGATTTTGGCAATTTTGGCTCATGTCCCTGTTTTTAGAGGGGGTCAACTGAAAACAGTGAGATACACCTTTTAGGTGTTCTAAAACTTTGCCAGTAAGCAGCGATTGTAAGTAAGAAATTTAATTTACAGGTATGATGCTGATTTTAGAAATGACATTTTATTTATTTTTTTAGTGCCTCTTTAGTGCTCCTATGTTGATAATAATAATAATAATAATAATAAAGGATTTTGTAGAGCGCTCAGTAACGCCATCACGGCGTGTTCCCGCGCTAATGATGAGAGCTGTCCTTCTGCGCCCCTCCGTTGATGTAAAATTGTGGTACGTCTTATATTTTTGCAAAATGTACTGGTTCTTGGTTCTCAAGATCCGATCACCCTAGCACATGGATTATAATAGTCATAAGTGATATGTATTCAGTTGAACTTGTTTTGCAAGCGATTTCTCATGGAATTACTAGTTTCTGGGTTTCTCGCATTTCCTTGTAATTTCGTTTTTCATTTCCTACCACCTATGTGTATTTCTTTTACCCCTGAGAGACTCGTTCACGCAGAAAATGTTTTGTGGGGATTGTGAACTGATATGTGCTTCGGCCACAAGATATTAAGAGGCATATTTACAAGCCCCTATCACCACAGGAACGTAATTTTTAGTGACGTTCCTGTGGCAGTATGTGTTATACCTTATTTACAAGGCAGCGTTAAGCCACTTAACATGGCTTAATGCTGCCTTGTAAATAAGTCACACTTTCACGCTGTACTTAGCGTGAAAGGTGAGGGTAATGGGTGTTGCGGTGAGCGTTCCACCGCAACACCCTTGATTTTTACCCTGCCCCCGATTTACAAGGGCAGCATAAATAGGAGGCAGCTCCAAATTTAATACCAGGGAAAACCTGGTCTTAAACAGGCAAAACAAGAAGAAATGCTTTATTTCACGTCATTTTTGCTGTTTCCATGTGTGCTCCGTTGTGCAGCAGACATCGAAACATCAAAAGCCCATTGACCCTTCCTGCACATAAACAATCTTTTTAAAAAAATGACTGTTTGTAACTTCTATGTGTGCTGTATTAAGCAGCACCCATAGAAGTGACAAAACACCATTTGAAGATTGTTTATGTGCAGGAAAGGTCACCTTCTTGCACTCAAACAAACTTCCCCTCACCGCAGACATCCTTGCACTATAGTGCAAGCGTGCCTGCGTTGGCGTTAGGCTGCTAAATTTAGCACCAGCGCAGGGGAAGCACGTGGCTGCGCCATACTATTGTAAATATGGTGCAGCCCTGCGTTTCAGAAGTGGCGGAGCGTGGCGTTAAGCCAAGGAGGCTAACGCCACGCTCCGCCACCTCATTGTAAATATGCCCCTTTGTGCTCAAATCAATATATTTTGTTATTTTGTGATTTGTTTTTCTCCACGAGGTACCTATAGTTTTCCGGCAGACCACTTACAATATGAGTTTTGCACAAATTGTGCCTAACACCATCAATTCTACCGAGACGAATGCAAAGGCACTAAGGAAACACCTCGAAACACAAGAACTGATGCTGTTCAAGTCGAACTGTAATTAAATGCACACTGCTTCATGCATAAGGGGTAGTACGAACATATATTATTCTCTTACGAGGGTCTCCAACGTTCGTGTGCCACAATCGCAAAAGCAATGCTTCTATGCATGCTCGAACAAAAAAACAAGATCACTTTAAGTAACCATGTATACCACGAAGATAGCCATGCCTTCAAGGTGTAAAAAAGTGTATTCAAATGTGAAGAGAAATGTAAACAGCTGTCTCTGGATGAGACGAAAATATTGGACCTCACACCGACTGGAACAGGCACTCACATGCAACAAAGAAACAACATTTCACTCCTGAGCGACGAGGTAACCAGTTCTTTGACCTGCAAGGAATGAAAACACTGAAAGCAACGAAAGTTGCAGGCATAATCCAAAAAGTTACACAACCGCAAGTGACTCCCCTTTTATGTGAACAGCATGGGCGGGGGTGGGGGGGGGGGGTCCATCTACTGTTTGTCTTAGCTAGTAGCTATCTTCGTACTCTGAGATATATGTTTCCAAGTGATTATGGGGTTTTCTCGCACACTTGAGTTTGTGTTGGGGTGGTATGATGTGCTTCAGGTATGGTGTTGAGGTCCGTCCATAAAACAACCTCATTCCAATATAGTATGTTAGGGTCCCGCGTTTAATTGAAGGAAAGAAAAATGTTTCTGTGAAAAAAAACATAGTCAATATTTCAGCTTACACACAATTAGCCCCCCACATCCCAAAACCAGTACAGATACAATCATAAAATCGACAGACTTGCCAGACCAGCCCTATATAGATACATCAGCCCGGCCCCCCAAAGAGAGGTGTTTTTTAATCTGACTTAAATGCAGCAGCATGCAGCACTGTGCAAGTGATGGTAGGTTTTATTGGGTGAAGCGCAGATAGGATGGCACACCTAACAAGCATTTGCAATGCAATAGGTCTCACATTTGTTAAAGTTAGAGCTGTTGGCGTTCAAAATTACAATATCTTTTACTTTTGGCTTTTTATACCAATGGCAATAGCGTTATGCAAATATAATTACTCCACTGCAAATTTAAAAAACAACAACAGTAAAAAAACATTGTCATTTTCAATGCCAACAGCTCAAACTTTAACAAATGCTTCAGTAATGTATTTGTACCAATGTGAGCACAGTGACAAATACTTCACTCGGCTAAGTAAATAACATGCTATGCAGTAAACAGACACTGAAGAAAGGTAGGTTTAACAACAAAACTATTAAAAAAAACACTTCTACCGCCAACAATCCTAGGTAACTCATTTCTGGTAGAAATCTTCGTTGTCAGATAATTATAAATAAAGTAGCAGGCACTGCAGCAGCTGATAAAATGAGTTAATAGCACCCCATTTGCCAGTAAAATATGCACCAGTGTGGCTATGAGCTACAAGCTAATCTAAATAGGCAAACTAGGACTAATGGTGCTCACTTGCCCAAATGGAACGTGGGTCTAATCAATGCCATTCTATCCGAAGGTATACCACTGATATAAGAGCCTTATTAGAGGAAGACCATTTAGGCATGCTGTTTGTGACCGAAACGTGGCTCAATGACAGTTCAGGCCCGGACATCCATTTTGCCCTACCTTTGGGTTACCAGATACACAGATTGGACCGGGCAGAGAGAGTAGGGGGTGGTATTGCTATTATTCTTAAAGATTAATTTAAATGTACTATAACTCAGTTTCATTTCCCAGAATCTGAAAGTCTCCAGTTTCAAATAGCACCATCCCCTAACTGCACCCTTTCTGGGGTACTTATTTAAATGCCCCCAGGCCCAAGCTGCAGGTTCATGGAGGCACTACCTGACTCTCTAATCAGTCTTGCGATGGAGAAATCCCATATGACTATTTTGGGTGATTTTAATTTTCACTTTGATGAACAAGATACCCCCCACATCAAACGGCTGCAAGGCGATTTAGAAGCTCTACAATTAACGCAACGTATGACATCACCCAAGCACGAGAAAGGGCATATACATCATCTATTTTTTCTAACGACCCCCAAATCACTGTTTTACCAGTCCCCTGGTCAGATCACTCTTTAATTATATTTGGCCTACCTAAACCCGCACAGCAGGACAAATCTCAAGCACAAACGGTTGTAAGGCGAAGTTGGACTAGATTGGCTCCAGAAATCTGGCAGACGGTCCTAACGGACAACACTCCAAAATTTTCTAGTAATATAGAAGAGAAATATCAGCAATGGGAAGACTGGATTACCTAGTCGGCTGACATGTGTGCCCCCATGAGAAATATTAATAGTAAAACATACCTTAGAAGAGCACCATGGTACAATGAACAGCTTTCGGAATTGAAGAAACAATGTAAGATACTGGAGAGACTCTGGAGAAAGAATTATGATCCTGCTTTAAAATCCAAATACAAGCTGCTAATTAGGGCCTATCATAATGCTATGAGGAGTGCCGAAGCTAAATTCTATGAAAAAAAAATCTCTCAATCAGCTAATTCCTCTAGGGAACTTTTTAGAGTGGTTAAAACGCTAACTAACCCCCATGAAAATACGAAAACCCTCCCTGTCTCAGTCGAAGGGTGTAATGGCATAGTTACTTTTTTCCATAAAAAAGTAATAAAAATATGCGATCAATTCCCGAAGGATAGGGACTCTGATTCTGATATAGGCACAGAGGTAAAAGGACCCGTACCCTCTCCAAAATTAGGTTATTTCCCCAGACTTGAAGTAGAAGATGTTCGTAATTAAATTAAAGGCACTAAATCTGGATCACCTATTGATCCAGCCCCTCCCGAGATTCTAGCTAAAGCACTGGAGACCATTTTACCCTCCATAACGGAAATGCTTAAGTTATCATTAGATACAGCTTTGTTCCCAAAACCTTGGAAGCATGCGATCATTATGCCTTTACAAAAAAAAGCCAACCTGGATCCCACTGTTTTTAGCAATCCACGCCCTATCTCACTTTTGCCATTCATCAGCAAACTTCTAAAGAAGCATGTAAACAATACCTTGACTAATTTCCCGGAAACTAATGACATTTTGCATCCCACGCAGATGGGTTTTCAAGCCTCCCATAGTACAGAATCAGCACTATTAGTGGTCACAGAGGAGTTAAAGGCACTACTGGATGAGGGTGGATCAGCTGCCATCCATTTATTGGACCTCAATGCAGCATTTGACACCGTTTACCATACCACCTTAATGGGGAGACTAAGGGAAATAGGAGTCCTTGGCCTGGCCATGGACTGGTTAGCCTCTTTTTTGGAAGACAGATCCTTCCAAATGATGGAAGGGTACTGTTTTTCGGATCGCCTCCCATTTACATGTGGTGTCCCACAGGGATCTTCCCTTAGTCCCACCCTATTTAACATTTATGTACTACAGCTGGTTAATATAGCATAGGAATCTGGTATCCCAGTGGTGTCATATGCTGGCAATACACAGCTGATAGTCTCCCTAACAGATAACGCAGACCAGCAGCTGAGTCACTGTCTGGAGAGAGTGGTACATTGGATGGCTAATAGCCATCTGAAGTTAAATGGTGAAAAAACAGATTATGTTACTTGGAAAACCTACTACCCAGGCACCACTGACAGAGAGGTCCCATTGCATGGGAAACACACCTATCCCCAAACCAGTTATAAAAAATATGTGGGGGTTTGGATGGAGAACTCACTCACGATGGATTGCCAATCCAGGAATTTGTCAGGAATATGTTTTTCTCTGCTTAAAATCCTACGGAAGATTATTGAGGTGATCCCGGAACATCTGAAAAAAATGGCCATCCAGTCTCTTATAATTTCGCGCTTGGATTACGGCAACTCACTTTACGTGGGCACGACTAAATATGAGACGAAGAGATTCCAAGTAGTACAAAATGCGGCAGCAAGACTCCTTCTAAAAATTCCCAAACTCACTTCTATTAGAGAAGCACTGAAACAGCTACACTGGCACCTTATTGAGACAAGAATAAAGCTTAAGTCCTTTTGCCGGGCATATAGGGCTGTTAACAAAAAAGGCCTAGTAAAACTTAGACAATTGATGTCCAGGTATATCCCGACCAGGCATCTATGATCAACCCAGCAACAGCTTCTTAGGAAATCTAGAGCCAAAACAACTAGGTGGGGGGGCAGATCATTTGCCCATCTAACCAAAGATGTGGAATGCCCTCCCATAAAAAATAAGAATCCTACAGAACGAAAACACTTTGAGGAAATATCTTAAAACTCTGCTGTTTCCACTGTGGATGCCATATGGACAGAGCTTGGTAAATAGTACTCTTTAGTGCTGGGAAGCGTTCAGGCAGCCATGCCCTTTTACAAATTCCTTAACATAACATAACATAACATAACATCCACTGACAGCAGTGCATGCACAGTAAGCAGTGTGTGAACATCACCAAAACCAGTATCACACATATCTGAGTGCTTCACCATGAACTTCAACATCACAAATCATCACAGCACACAGAGCACATCCCACTCAGGATGGTGAACAGTATCTCATCTAACAGATACACACTTTAGCTATCACCTACTGCTGCACAACTCAGGAAAACACAGATGCATGGAACATGAATAGAGGACTGTACTGGAAAATCATCTACACTGTACATGAGCAACCATGACTGCAATCAAGTAGAAGAAAACAGCACATAAGAAATTGTGAGACGAGACAATCCTGAGGGGCAAGTTGGTTCTGGACACAGTTAATCCTCCAACAGTATATTGTCACACCATGAAGTGGTGGGGAGGGTCAACCACTGGCAAGGCATGGAGTGGAAGATATTAGACTGAAGGGGTGTGTACATTAGTATTGGACAGGGGAGGAGTGTACAGAGGAAAAACACATAGAGGAGTAACTCACAATGTGTAGGCATCAAAAGCTCCGTGTGGGGCTGGTATAACTCTGAATACCACATAGTGGTCAAAATAAAGTGTAAAATGATATCAATGTATGTGAAAAGTCACTTATAATGTTTGTTTGCCTGAGCCAGTCAGCACAGTGAGCACAAACGTAAGCACGAGCCATGGCTGATCATACAACCACAAAAATGAAATTGCAGTGACACACACTGCATACTAACAAATGATGTTGACAACAAGTAGGTGTACCCCAGGACTGCAAGGTCATACCAACACACTGCCCATTGCTCAGAAAAACAACTCCTACATGTGTCCACAATCTACAGCAGGTGTCTGATCTTAAAAACAAACAGGCACTCATCAAATGTATCATACTTGTGTGTAAGTGTCATGTTCAAGGGCACATACACATCAACACTTCAGCTAATGACAGAACAATTACACTGTATGACTACTCAAGTGCACACATTCTAATGTACCCATGTGACTATGTAGCCAGGCCTACACAAGAAAACTATACATCTACACTGCAATGTACACATTCAGATAGATTCCACAGACATGATGTACCCTGTCCACCCTGCAAGTTATCACGTGAATAGATTTCTCTGCTGTTGTTGTACAGCATCCAAATATAACATGTGTACAAAACTAGAGACCCGACAATAGAATGATTAGGACAAGAGTAGACCACCATAGACAAGCATCATTGCACCCTCAAGCCTCTGAGTAAAGAAGCACAAAAGTGGCTGAACCTCTGGCAACATCTACAAAAGAAAATCAAGCCAATGCCATCGTGAATGTGACATACATAGCATGTAATAGATGAAGATATACACATGCATTGCACTGCATCATTAGCCAGGGCAGCAACAAAGCTCAGAACATAAGTAAAAGTCTTTATTACATAAACTCTGTATCGGCAACAAAAGTGCAAAACATCAAGGCCATTAGCCAGCCCAAATTTCAAGTCTGCACATGTGTGCTTGGAAACTTGCACAACAAACATGTAACACAGTCCACTGCCATGGGAATCACCACAGGATAAGGGCCTCGAATGGGCAGTCCAGGCACTGCTCAGGGGGGAATGGTGTGGGAAGGGGGACTTGGCTTCAAATTTGGGTGGAAGTGGTACTGGGAGGGGGCTGATTGTCTGAGCTAGTCGGAGGACTGGACTCGGGAGGGAGATAACTGACTGAGGTATAGGGATTCATGGATGTGGGAGCCTGAGGGCTGCTTGGACCGGGTGGAGTGGTGGCACGGGGAGGTGGAGACATGCTGTGTGGAGGCTCAGTGGCTGATGGTGAATGTTTTGGGCTGGGTTTCAATTGTTTTGGTATCCGATATCCCACAAGTGTCTTGCCGCAAGTGAGAAGTGAGGTGGCTCCAACAGCCTCCCTCTTCCCCGAAAGTGTATCAGGTGTTGGTGGATCTTCCCGTGGGGATTTGCTGGACCTGGCGGTATGCTGGGGGTGGTTTGCCTTTTCCCCTGCATCCCATATTGTGGAGGTAAACTCCCCACTTTGCTCTCTTTGTCCATGCTTCACAGGGGTGTGGGTGGGAGTCAAAGTTTGGATTGAAACTGATTCCTGAATGTGTTTGGGCTTAGTTGTGGCAGGCACCAGGTCCACTGCAGACAGGGCAAGTGTTTGTGTGTCTTTGAATCTGGTGTGGGGATGGGAGTGCCCTCGGATAGTGATTGATGAGTCTGAGGAATGTAATGTGGGTGCATGTTTTTGGCCTTATGTCCCTGAGTGACCTATGATGGGCTTTATTTTGCAGTCATGTGTGCTCCTTGTGTGCTGTGGTGGTGGTGTCTGGTTTGCTTATAGTGCTGGTGTTGTGTGCTGCATGTGGATGACTGGGTGCCTGAGGGCTCTGTGTGTGTGCACTATGGTCAGGTGGGAGCACTGGGTGTGTGGTTGTGGAAGGGACAGGAGCTAGACTGGGCACTTAGGACTGCTGAATGGCTGCCATCACGGTGGAGGACAAAGACTGGACAGTTCGGTGTAGGCCACCCATGTCCGAATGAATGCCCTTAATGAATACAACAACCTCTGACAACTTGTTGCCGAGATCCTGGAGGGCATTCAAGTGAGCAGTCTGACCCAAACACAGTTTCCACAAAATGTCTAAGGCCTCCACACTGAGGGCAGCCGGGGAGACAGGGGCAGGGGCAGCGGTGCCTGGGGGAAGGAGACTCTATCCTTCTTACGGCTGCGTGCACGGGAGGGCGGACACAGGACGAAGTGTGGCAGAAGAAGATGCAGATCTTGAAATTCCTCTGCCTGCCAAAATTGAGGAGTCACCTCTGGACTGGGAAAATGTGGAGGTTGGTGTTTCCAGTGGGGAATCCTCAAGGGCACTCCTGTCCCCCTCAGAGGCCCTAGTCCCCTCAGTGTCAATGAACTCCTGTGTACCAGTTGTGCCAGTAGCTTCCCCAACGGTATCAGGACCCTGTCCTTCCCTCTCCTCAGTAGATGCTTCAAGAGACAGAGACATAGGTTCAGTATAGTGCCATACTCACAAACATTATATGCAATACAAACACATAATACTTTGACTGAAACTCCCACATTTAATTACTCCATGTACTTTCAGCATATGCCACATTTGTGCAATCATCAGCTGACGCATGGAAACATGCTTAGTTGATAGTCATGCTCCATGTTGGTTTGCCACAGCCAAATAGCTGTGCATGTGCCTACTTTTAAACATCACATACAATTGTCTGTAGGCACACCTACATGCCTGTAGGTAAGATAGCTATACATCCAAATATGTTGTCTCAGTCACATCTGAAGTATATTTCACTGAACACCACGGATACAAAGTAAAAATTGAGTGGTTAAACCATTTAATTCCGCCAGGGCAATACGAAGGGCAGGTGTAATGATAGCTAAGTCATCAGCATATGCTAGGATTTTTACCCCCCCCCCCTTTAGCGCATACTGGTCGGACTCTTTGGTCTTCCAAGATTTTCCTAATAAGCGGATCAATATAGATGGCAAATAATAGAGGGGAGCACTGGCACCCTTGCCTCGTGCCTCGTGATATCTTAATAGGCCCAGACAAAGCCCCCATCATAGCTATCCTTGCAGTTGGCTCTTTATACATACTTAGGATAGCTTTGATGAATCATTCTCCTAACCCATTTTGTGCCATGGCAGCCCATAAAAAAAGGCCAGGAGACCCTATCAAATGCCTTTTCTGCATCCAGCAGAATAAGTACCATAGGGTCTCCTGTAACCTAAGTGTAATCAAAAGGGCAATTGTCCTGCAGATATGATCAATCGTTTCCCGGCCAGGAACAAAGCCATGTTGATGCAGAGAAACAGTTTTTTTAATAACCGATGCCAATCTACTTTCAAAACTTTTTGAGTAGATTTTCGTGTCACTGTTGATCAATGTAATAGGTCTGTAGGACCCAGGGTCAGTTGCCAGTTTGCCTTTTTTCAGGAACACTACAATCTTAGCTGCCTTCCAAAAATCTGGAGGTATTTCACCACCTTGCACTATACAAAACATCTCAAACATTAGAGGGGCTATCTGAGTCGGAAATGTTTTATAGAATTCACCTGGTAAAATATCAGTTCCAACCGCTTTACCAGAGGGGAAAGATTTGATAGCTATCTGCATTTCCTCAAATCTAATGGGAGCTTCTAACTTAGTTTTGTCCTGAGGGGTAAGCTGTTCAAGTTTACTCTCTTTGAGAAACCTATCGATCTCTTCTTTTATCCCACCGTTATCTTCTATATCTTCTGTATATAGTTTTTGACAAAACTTTTGAAAAGCTGAAAGTATAGCTTCCGGGTCATTAACTAAGCCAATATCCAAATCTAAGATCTCAGTAATACGTATTTGCGCCTCCTTTTCTCTAGCCCGTACTGCCAGCATATGTACCCTTTCGTTACTCTCATAAAGTTTCATCCGCCAAGCCAAGTATCTGCCGGCAGATTTTGTGAGTGAAATTTCGGTTATAGCAGAATTCGCAATTGTAATCCTTGTTTGTGCAGCATCTGGTTCCCCCCTCAGATAAAACCTTAACCAACTGAGTTTCAGCCTTCCCTAATGTGTCATATAATATATTGAGTTTATTCTTTTCCTCTTTGTGGATCTCCCAGACAAATTTAGATGTTTCACCCCTGATCCTGGCTTTGAGGGTAACCCAGACATTTTGAATACTAGTACTACCCAGATTTTCCTTTTTGAACCTCGGAATCCATCTTTCCATGTGTTGAATATAAGAGTTATCATTTAACAGAGCCCTGTTAAATGTCCAACATGTAGCTTGGGCATGACGTTTAATATTGATTTGCAGTACCAGTTATGGTCAGGCATTACTCTCGGAAATTTTGAAATTTTACTGCCCTGGACCATGCATTGGGAAACCAGAAAATAATACAGTCTTGCATGGGTTCTGGGTGGGGCAGAGAAGTAGGTAAACCCAGGGTTGTCTCCCTCTAGTAGGGCCCACAAATCTGTTAATCCATGCAGCTCCTTTAATTGGTTTAAAGATTTATGCACTTTGGGTTTCCGCCCCAGATATCTCAGGGTGATTATAAATCGAGCAATTCAAATTTAAATTAAAATCCCCACAAAAGATAATTGGCAGAGGCCAGCCCACCAATTCTGTGTACAACCAGTTAAATATTGCCGGGTCATCTAACACTGGTCCGTAGACTGAACATAGTGTAAACGAATTATTATCAATTGTACATTGAAGAATTACCCATCTACCAAATTTTTCCGCAAGGGATCGTGGAAAATTGGCAAGACCCTGCCGGGCAAATATTGACACCCCTCTAGTTTTGACATCTTGTGTGGTCCATGAGATCAGGTGGTACCCATCTTAGCGGGATTCTTTAACCCACATATGTTATTAGAAGCAATTCTAAGTTTCCCCATCAAAAATGAAAAACAGATCCAAATACATGAAAACCATATCTAACATGTCTCGAAAATCCAGAAAATTAGGGGGGTTTTTTTGTTCCCCCCGTCTCCGTGCAAAAATCCCCTTTACATAGTTTGGATCCACCCTTCCCCCCTCATCCCCCCCCGACTAAGGCAAAAAAGGACCACAGACCCTTATGATGCCCCCTGCGATCCGCTGTGCTCCCATGTCGCTCCCTGACCAAAAAAGAAAAACCCAAAATGCTAGAGCCTCATACACAGTACATTAACATTGTTTTACAAAATAACACCTTTTTCAGCCACCTTTAAGTTCCTTCAAATAATTCTGTGCCTGGATCTCTGAAGTGAATAACCTAATTTTCCCTTGATTTAACACCTTCGATGCTGGGAACATTCCCCCACTGTGCTGGGTGGAGGGGGGGTGCGCACAGTGCCCCCGTGCTCATGACGAGCTCAGCTCGTCATGCAGTATAGTGCTCATGTGCTCATGACGAGCTCAGCTCGTCATGACCACACTCGTTTTCATAGAACGCTCGCACAGCATGGGAATTAGCCCAGCATGCGAGCGTTCTAACGGTCATGATGAGCTGCTCGTCATGAGCACACGAGAACCGTGGCTCATGACGAGCTGAGCTCGTCATGAGCATTGAAGGAGATATAACTTTTAGACGTGCTGGGTTCATTAGATATACTTCATAGCCCTGATTTTGGAAGGGGGAAATCATTTGCCAAAGGCTCCATCTTCTTTCTACCGTTGTGTGGCAGAAATCCGGCCATACAAAAAAATGATGTCCCTCGGCTGACCTTTTAGCATCTGGTCTTGCTTTTTCAAATATTGCCTCTCGCAATAAAAAGTTTCCAAAGAAAATTAGGATAGCACGAGGCTTCGTATTGGATCCAGCATTTTTTTTTTAACATCAACGGGAATCGGTGAACCCGCTGAAGTTCAGATTTCCAATTCCAGTGTGATAGTTCGGGAAAAGTGGCTTTA
This sequence comes from Lissotriton vulgaris, assembly GCF_964263255.1. NCBI lineage: Eukaryota > Metazoa > Chordata > Amphibia > Caudata > Salamandridae > Lissotriton > Lissotriton vulgaris. Next base: position 1,068,641,573 of record NC_141694.1, on the reverse strand, counting down.
AATAATTTCAGCATGAACCCACGAATATCATACCCTTCTGCATTTTCTTCTATGCCCAGCAATCGTAAGTTATTTCTTTGCTGCCTTTTTTCGGACTCTTCCAATTTCCAGAGTATGTCGGCCATTCTAGCATCATTTGCAGAAGTTTTCCACACATATCTGTCTAGTCCTGTCTCTAACCCCACCACACGTTCCTCCAAGGCAGCGGTTTGTTCGGCAATTTCTGTACATACTTTTGTTGTTTTGCGAATCGCACCCTGAATTTTCTTGTTAGCAAGCTGTGCCCTTTTATGTTATTGGCAGGCCTCTACCTGCATTGCTTTAAGTGTGGCATAGATTAATCCCATAGAGGGGACAGGATCCATCTGGTTGTCAATAGCTTTCGGGTCCTTGAACAGAGATCCATTTGTGCATTCTTCCTCGCCTCCTGCAACAAGCAAGGTGGTAGAATAGTTACATTGAAGATGCTCATGCTGGCTGGTATCAGAGTGACAGCTTCTACTCTCCAACCCATTAGAGCTCTTTCTCTTGGTACGGTTAACTACCCTCCTCAGAGTATCTGTTGTTGTGGGAGGGCTGTCGCTGTCGTCCCCAGAAGCATCAAGCTCAGTGTCATAGGCATCACTGCCATTAATATGATCCGATTCATCAGTTAAAGAAAAAAGGTTTTCCCTGTCAGGAGTACCAGGAATTTTATCTTCAACTGTAGTTGCAATGGTTGGATCAATGCTCTCATCATTAGGCTCTGTTACTGCAGCAAATCCATATTGTCCTCCTGCACTGTATCCCTGAATTCCATCCCATCTTGCTCCCCACATTCAATGAGCCCGGTATTGGGAGCATCCCCACACTGGGTATTGGGATTATTGGGGGAGTATTGGGGGCACTTAGGGCTTCAGATATTATATTCTCAGACGATATCGAAGATAAATCCTTTACCTTAAGCAAGTTTTTAGTCTGTCTGCCGCTTGCCTCTTTTCCTGAGAACATCCCGGGCACCGTCTGTACCTTTGGTCTCACCACCACCTCGTCCAGACGCTGCTTGCCACTGGGAGTACTGTTGATGCTCTCCGCCCTCTCCTGGCCAGGCGTGCGGGGCATGCGAGTAGCGTCCCCCTTTGGAACAGTCAGTTTCTTGGGAACAGGAAGAGCAGGGAGAGCCTTGATGCCGGTTGCTCCCTCCTTTGCTACGACCTTTAGTGGGGCCATCCTGTCCAAACGAGTTCTCCGTAGAAAATTCCTTGCAGGCAGAGCTCTCACAGTCCTCACAGCTGACAGGTATGTCCATTTTTTTAATCCCTGCACTCCGTTTGAAAAAACCTCCGCTGCTCGTCGCAGTAATACTTTGAAATACTGCTGTGCGCTCATCCAGTCTCTGGTTAAGCACCTACACCATAGCTTAAATGTGAGACTTTTTACAGAAAGGGTTCACGGCGTCTTCAATGCATAGCGGTCAGGGAGTGACTCTCGCAGCGGTCACACAGCCGCCATCTTGCCTCCCGGACTCAGGATTCCACTCATGCCGTCTTCTAACCACCTAGATCTAGATACCAGTCATTCACTCCTTCAATTACCCAGGCAATACCCATGCAGAACAGCAATCACCATTTCACTACCCATGCACTCCTCCAATCACCCAGCCAGTACCATGTACTTATCCAATCACTCTACCAATAACCAAGCAGTTATAAATTCACCATGCACTCTCCTTGCAGTACTATAATTATCCAGTCATATGTAATTGTGAATATATTCCGAAAAGTATATATGCACTTGTTTGTAGCTTTTAAATAGAAGGTGTTTCTTTAGTAATAGATTAGTATATTTCAAAATAGTATTTTAATAATATTAAATTCATTTTAAATATTTCTTTCAGATATGGTTCATTATTATGAAGAAACACTTACCATGACAAAAAACAGAAAAGAGAAAAGAAGAAAAGAAACAATACTATTTAAAGAAAAGACTAAGATGAACTACAACATGTGAGAAAAAAGAAAAGGTCTTGTGGTAAGAGAAGAAAGGAATTTACAAAAAGAATTTCAAGGAGATTAAAGGATTTTGGAAATGATGAAAATAGAAAGAATATTTGTGGAATGAAAAATAATGAAATGAAAAAAACAAATTAATAGAAATTCAGGAAATGAGGAAAAATCTATGTTGAAAGAAGAAAGAAACTATTTTATGAAATTAGGAAACATTTGTATAAAAGCAGAGTACTGCAAAATTTGTTGAAACATGGCAAGAAATATAAAAATATCTGCATGTTATAAAAAGAAAAAAAAGATTGAAAGTATAGTCGAAAAGGCTTTTGAATTGAAAAGAAGATTGTTCATTTTAGTTTTAAAGAGAATGCGATCATTAGATAAACCAATGTATTCTATGAAGAACAAACCTCAAGGGAAAAAACTAATCAACAGAACTAACTTTTGTAAAAAGAAATGTGGATGAATGGAAGCATACTTCTAGTTCAGAACCTTTTTTTAATGTAGAGAGCTATTTTCAAAACAATACATTATTTTACGCAGTTGATACCAATGGTCATGCTTATGAAGTGAAGAACGGGTGGGCAATTGAAAAAGAAAAGATGGTTCCTAGAAATGTAGAAGAAGTGATAGCTGATGAAGTTCTAGGGAGACGTACTAAAGCCCCAGTGTATTCTTGGGATTGTAGTAGTATTTGTAGTATAACTCTGCTATCAGTGTTATTAGGGCCCTAGTTCAATATATTACCCACAATTTCCAGGGCGGGGCCCCTGGTGTTGCGGCCCTTCCAGCTGGACCGAGCGGAATGAAGCTTAGTACCGTGTTGGTCAATGCGGTAATGGGCAAGGATGATATGCCTTTTTGGCTTGCCGAGAAGTTTGACTAGCTGGAAGCAGTTTTTCCTAATTCGACTCCCGTAGAAAAACACAGGATTCTTACAATTAGTTTACCCAAGGACTTGGTACCAGAAGCGGGTGACTGCGAGTCATGGGGTAGGATTTTTGCGGCAGTGTACAAGAGGTGCTTCGGCACTCCGTCAATGGCTGTCCTCCCGACGGTCGTTATTTCTGTTGTGTCCTGATATCCCCATATCCCTGCCCCATAGAGTGCAATGCTCCCGCATTTGGCTACGTAGATCTTTAACATAATTTGGGGTCGTTTGCCCAACTTGGAGGAAAACTTTTTCAGCGCTCCAATAGAGCGTTTGAAAGATAGGGCCCTATTCTTAACTTCTGGACCCCAGGAACCTGAGCCATCAATTAAAACCCCCAGGTATGGGAAAGTTTTGGAATATTCAATTTCTAGGCCGGGAACTTTAAAAGTTTTACATGTTCCCCGGACTTTACCACACTGCATCACATAAGATTTCTTGGCATTGATGCTAAGGCCCATAACTTTCATAAAATCAAGATATTTAGTTAGGGCCTTCTTAGCTCCCTCCTTCAATCTTGCCATCAATACCGCGTCATCCGCGTACAATAGTGAAACTATTTGCTTATTACCATACCTCGGGGAATCGATTTTACTAGCCCCTAATTCTGCCTCAAGGTTGTTTGTATAAAGGGAAAAAAGAAAGGGGGCCAACACGCAACCCTGTCTTACGCCTTTTTCTATGCTAAAGGGTCCAGTACACTCTCCCCTCAACCCATATCTTACTTTGGCCGTAGCCCCAGAATAGAGCTACCTTCGAAATAAGATAATGGCAGGCTCGACTTTCATCTCCTCTAGGACTTGCCACAATTTAGAGTACATTACAGAATCAAAGGCGGCTGATAAGTCGACGAAGATTGCATAAAAGTAGCCTTCTTTAGCCCTGGTGTATTTAGCTTGGAGTAGGACAAAATTCAGGACCTGTTCAACCGTGCCCATCCCTTCCCGGAAGCCGTACTGAACATGACTTAAAATGCCATGATCCTCTGCCCATAATTGCATTTTATTTAAGACCACTCTCCCTACCATTTTCATAAGGGAGTCTAATAATGATATGGGTCTATAATTGGACGCACTCTCCCTATCCCCCTTTTTATATATCGGTATAATAACCGATTCTGCCCATGTACCAATAAAGCCTTTTGCGCAACATGCCCGAAGGACCCGTGTGCAAATTGGTGCCCATAGGTCAGTATTTAGTTTATAAATATCATTGGGGATCCCATCTGGCCCGGGGCATTATTATTTGTGCTAGCCTGCAAAGCTACATATACCTCTTCCAGAGTTTTATCCATTTTTATTTGCTGATGGTCACCCCCTCTTTGTAAGAGACCATATTCACCATCCTCAAACGCAGGAACCTCCTGCGAGTTACTGTATACCTTTGAGAAGAAGTCGACCCAGGTTTCATCATCTATTGCTATTTCTAGCCTTGCTGCTTCCTTTTTACTGAAAAAAGGTGCATTGACTGCCTGCCAAAAGGACCTGGAGTCTCTGCACTGGGATGCACTCAGCAAGTTCTGCCATGCTAATTCCTTTATATCCTTTTTCTGTTGGTTCCTGGCCAGGGTGTACTCCTACCTGCACTTTTTTATTACCTCATGATCCCTTGGTTTGTTGCCTAGGGCAGCCTTAAGGGCAGTGTATGCCTTTGTACATCGTGTATCAAACCAACCACCCCCTTGGTTTGGGTTATTTCGCTGCACCCTAGATAACTTATTTTGAATAATATTGGTGATTTTACTATATGCCTCCAGAATTTGTTCATCAGAATAGTTCTCGCTCAGACATACCATGATATACGTAAGAGCAGTAGTTATGATTTCTTTAGACTTTTTCAATGGGTCTACTATGCTCCATTTTAAGGCCAAGCCGTTTTGGCGTGCTATGGCAATATTCTGTGTCCAGGTCAGGCACTCAATAGTGGAAGCTTTAGTACACTCAGTGGTACTTATATTCAAACTAAGTGGGAGGTGGTCACTTAAACCAATATTGGATATCTCAAAGTCTTCGATACAATAGGAATATCTATTTGGTATAATTACATAGTTTATAACAGAGTGGAGCCCCCTAGCTAAAAAGGTAGGACTAAATTCAACCTTTGGTGAGCAAAGCAGATTAGCAAAACCAAGATCGAAATCGGCCATCATGCCATTTATTATATCTCCTCTTTCAGAGTGCGTGAAATGACACCTATCCACGTTTTTCCCCCCTTCCGTAATCCTCGAACCCACATGTTACTCGGTCACAAATAGTCATGTTAAAGTCCCCTAGCCATATCAAGATTTTGTTTCCCCCCTTTAGTGAGTTATACCCATCTAATTCCACTTGCAATTTGGATAGGACCTCCTTGAAATCCTCCTTCTTTATATTATTGTAAAAGTTAACAATTAGTAATTCCACCTGGTGTTTTAAAGTAACTGAGACCATTTGAAAGTAGTGCGTGCAATTTCTGATGGTAATCTTGGCAACTTTTAACAGATTGGACACATATATGCATAACCCTCCTTTGTGCCTACCAAACATAGAGCGCACTGCCGGAACATGGTAAGTTTTAAAACCATCAAGATGTTTCTCTTTGATAAGCCAAGTTTCCTGTATGCATAATATGTCAGTGTTCTGCACAAATTCCCCCCAAATTATATTCTGCAGTTTGCTCTCTAGCCCACACACATTCCAGGTAGTAACCCTCACTTGGCCTCCCCGCTGCCTGGTAGAGTTTTGATTTATACATAAATTCTCCTTAACTGCGATCATCTGCGGTAAGTTGTTCGTTAAGACAGGCCCCATAAAAACTTGGTCATCATTATATTCATTGTTCCCAGCCATCGTGGGCGCCATGCCCTTACCATCCCCTTCAGTGGGTGTGCCCATACTTACTTTATTATTTAAAGGGTTTACAGTAACAATGTCTTTTTCAAGTCTGATAGTATAAGGCTGTGAGTGCGGGACCCCTGTTACTTCATTACACTCGGTTTCATGGTCACAGGTGGAAAGTTGGATAGGATACTTCCCTGATTGCACTGCATTAGTGGGTGCCTGAGTTTCTATATCTACTTTGTCACCCAGTCAGTCGCAGTCATTTAGACCAGAGAGGGCAGCAAACCGGTTCGGTCCTTCAAGGTTTCGCTCAAAACCCAGGCGTCCCCGGTGTGACCAGTGTGGATAACCTTCATAACTTCTTCTTGGATATTCCCATCCCTGACTTGCTTGTGGGTGCGGTATCCTATTGTATCCCCATCCTTTACCTCTGTTAGAATTTAGTCTATTCAAATCTCTATAGAAGTACTCAAGGGGGAGAATTTCAATACCCTGCCTCCGGTGCCCTTTTTGGGAATTTACATCACCGAGGATTCTCTTTACTGGTTCTGGGGTATTGAAGTTGACTATCACACAATCTCCATTTCTGTTCTTTCTTGTCTTACCCACCCATGACACCCTTCGTACCATTATAATGGAGTGCCATGTATTGCTACCCGCTGTGGTGTTATTAGCAATCCAATGGGCCTCCTTATTTTTAAGTTGACCGTGGTTCTCCCTCAGTCTATTGTCTAATGCTGGTACATTCCCTAAAACTAGTACTAAGGGTGAAGACTCAGGCGGTAGGTTAATTACTGGCAGAGGAACCCGATCTTCCTGTCGAGCAGTTCCACCATCAGCCCCCCATCCCCCGCTGATTTTACTATCGGGCTTTTATTTACCCCAATATCTTTAATTACTTTATCTAGACTTTTCGATATGGCGCCAGCATTATTTTGCTTTGCTATTACAGGTTTGCTGGTTGGACAAATAGGTAGCTTTGGTTTAATTGTTGCCATGTTGCTACCCTCAGACACATTAACCTTACTAGGTATTGGGGGAACAAAGGTGTCCAGCCTGCGTGTGTTTTCAATAGTTACCTCACACAAAGCTTCCAATTTTCCATTAATCACTCTGAGTCTTTCTATCAAGGGAAGGGTAAGGGATCTTAGGAGATGTGTCATATTGGAAAGAGACATTTCTAGGTCCTTTTCTTTCACCAGTGCACATTTTTGTTCTGGGCCCAGGATAACTGGAGTAGTCAAGCCTTTTGATGGTAAATTATGCTTCTTGGATCTACCAGTGGATTTACTAAGACTGGTTTTGCGTACTTTATTTGCCAATTTAGCAATTTTTGGTTTCCTACCCATTTGGCTCCCCCCTCCCCTCTTTCTGTTACCTACTTGCTTAGGACAGGGGGGTTCAATGATTTGTAAATCAGTAGGCTGTATGCTTTTCCTAGCTACTATCGGGTGGAAACCCCCTGAGGAAAGACTACTACATGAAGAAACATCCAAAGTTAGTGAGTCAGCGTCCATATCGCTCTCGCCAGAGTTTACCACTACTAAACTACGTGGTTCGTCATGGACCGGTGTCACAGCATTTTTAAGGTCACCTAGCGAGGAGCGTTTCGCAAAAATGAGTTCCTGTGAGAGGCGTTTTTCTGTCAAGGCGATCTCTCTTTCAACTACTCCAGTAGCTCTTATAAAGAAGTCGCCCAGTGTTCCATTAAGACTCCCCTTAGGTACAGAAGCAGTACGTTTCCCCCCCCCTTTCTGGGGTTAGAGCCATATTTAGTCACTTCCCACAATGCAATAACCAGATAGAGGTGCAAGTCTTACCACAGTTTATCAGAAGGTGGGGATGTCAGAGCTGTGGCCCAGCCCGGCCTTAACCGGCCTTGAACGGCCGTAAACGGCCCGCCCTTTGCCCGGCGCGTCCCGCGCGCATCCTCGCGGGACAAGGGACCGGTCGCGTCTTTATGCGCCTCCTGGCGCGCTGTGATGATGGGTCTCGTGCCCTGAGGGCTGCTAGGGCCAGTATTTTTCCTAGCTGACCGGCGGAGCGAAGCCCGGCCGGTCAGCGTCTTGGTGCAGCAGCGAGCCCCGTAGGTTGGGGAGAGCACAAGCACAGTGCGGTGGAGCTGGAATCAAGCCCGTCCACGGGCAGGGAACAGGTCAATCCCTTTCACCAGGGTTATTTGCAGTGCGCGAGGTACTCCTGCACCGGTCGCGTCTTTATGCGCCTCCTGGCGCGCTGTGATGACGGGTCTCGTGCCCTGAGGGCTGCTGGGGCCAGTAGTTTTCCTAGCTGACCGGCGGAGCAAAGCCCGGCCGGTCAGCGTCTTGGTGCAGCAGCGAGCCCCGTAGGTTGGGGAGAGCACAAGCACAGTGCGGTGGAGCTGGAATCAAGCCCGGCCACGGGCGGGGAACAGGTCAATCCCTTTCACCAGGGTTCTTTGCAGTGCGCGAGGTACTCCTGCACCGGTCACGTCTTTATGTGCCTCCTGGCGCTTTGATGACGGGTCTTGTGCCCTGAGGGCTGCTGGGGCCAGTAGTTTTCCTAGCTGACCGGCGGAGCAAAGCCCGGCCGGTCAGCGTCTTGGTGCAGCAGCGAGCCCTATAGGTTGGGGAGAGCACAAGCACAGTGCGGTGGAGCTGGAATCAAGCCCGTCCACGGGCAGGGAACAGGTCAATCCCTTTCACCAGGGTTCTTTGCAGTGCGCGAGGTACTCCTGCACCGGTCGCGTCTTTATGCGCCTCCTGGCGTGCTGTGATGACGGGTCTTGTGCCCTGAGGGCTGCTGGGGCCAGTAGTTTTCCTAGCTGACCGGCGGAGCAAAGCCCAGCCGGTCAGCGTCTTGGTGCAGCAGCGAGCCCCGTAGGTTGGGGAGAGCACAAGCACAGTGCGGTGGAGCTGGAATCAAGCCCGTCCTTGGGCGGGGAACAGGTCAATCCCTTTCACCAGGGTTCTTTGCAACTTTCAAGTGGCTAATGCCTTACGCGATGTCCCCGATGCCGACAAACCCCGACAGTTACCAAGAATTATTACGGCAGCTTATAAAACCATTGGCCACAATAGTTTAGGTGTAAAGCCCTTTTCTGCTAAAGATAAAAAACAAACTCAGGGTTCGAAGTCTGAAACGGACGTTCAGCCCGCAGCTCCAAAGAAAAATTGGAACAGACATTAAAAAACAGGGGAAACAGCAACAGAAACAGGAGACCCGCCCCCCATCACCAGTGCCTGCGTCTACTGAGTGCGTTTATGAGTTGCGCGACCGCACTACGATTAAGTCTCCTGATAGGTTTCAGGTTCCTAATCAACGCTCTCCTCGTTCTTTATAGGACACATCGGCCTCATCGTCCGGTGGTGGAAGCGGCGGAAGAGGTAGGGGTGGCCAAAAGAGTCGCGACCAGCCCCGCCCGAAAGACGGAAACGGCAAGCAGGACGATTCTTCACAGAAAAGACCACAGTTTCAGAAGAAGAAAGTTGTAGCTTTAACAGCGAGATATGCCACAGTTAGTGAGAACACAGCTTCGGAATCAGACATGGGCGCTGACTTTGTTGGACAGCGCCGCGGAGATTACCATAGTGCGAGAGGCCCTGCGTCCACTACTGGGTGACAGCGACTGACAGATATGTTGTTGTAGAGACAGCTGATACCAGAGTAGCTCCCCCTGATAGGCTTTATGAAATTGTCCTTTTAATTGAAGGTGACATACAACGTACCATTAGAGGGGTATTTTGGGAAAATTTTACAACTACCTATGACATTTTGTTAGCGGAGGCTGACTGGCCCCCACCTTTTGTTCTCGCTGGTCAGAGAGGGGAGGAGGTGATCCTCCCTAGTTTCGCGCACACAGTGTCTAAGGAGCATGTGCTGAATTTTGCAGAAGAGTGGGCTAAGGCCCTTGCGCCGGCTCTGTACTGTACGCATTGTGGTTGGGATAAATTTTCCCCACACCACGAGATTCCCTTACGATCTATGCCACAGCCTCAACCTCAATATCCTATCTGGCGTGAAGCTAAGGCTTCCGTTGCGGAAATCCTTGAACAATTAGAATATCAAGGAGTGATTGAAACTTGTGTGTCACCAATGAATAACCCACTTTTTACTGTGACCAAGCCTGACGGCTCGTACCGTTTGGTATCAGATTACCGGCATTTAAACTCGCATTGCCGTACCTGTGCAGTACAGAATGCCCACGGCTCTGCTTTAGTGGATGGTCTTGCGCGCAAAAGATTTAAAACCACACTTGACATATCCAACATTTTTTTTGCCCATAACTTGTCTGGACTGACCTCCCAGTGGACCAGTTTTACCAGTGGCGGCAAACTACGCCAATTTAAACGCCTGGCCATGGGCTATAAGAATAGTCCTGGTGTGTTTGCTTCCCGAATCCTCTCTCTCTTGAAGAGAGCTGACCCAGATGCGTGTTCGTATGTGGATGACATCTATCTCACAGACGACAAAATTTGGGCATGTCTGTGTCGCGTTGACAGCATAATTTGTAACTTTGCGGACTTCGGTTACAAATTCAACTTTGCCAAGTCTCACATTGCAGAGTACACAGTGTTGGTCCTGGGCTATGAGCTCAACAATGAAGGTCGAGGATTGGCTCCTCACTTCTTGGAGAGATGAACACATCTGCACGCTCCTACAACTCTAAAAAAATTACAGTCCTTGCTGGTATTTTTGAATTTCAGGCATACTTACATTCCCGAATATGCCCAGCGTATCAAGCCATTGTATGCTTTGATGCAACCTACTTTTACCAAATCGTGCTGGCTGCCAGAACATTCAGCCATTTTGCAATCTTTGCAGGCTGATCTTCTAGAATCTAAATTCTTACTGACTCGTGATAACCACACCTACCTGGTGATAAGAATCATCCCTTGGGCGGTGAGTTTCACTTACCTTACTTTTAACGAAGGTGACACAGTACCTATTGCTTACAAGTCACACTTATACACGTCGGCTGAAATGCGGTTTTCCACTGTGGAAAAAGTTTTGACAGCAGTGCAAATGGCGATTCTTAAGGAACTTGCACTGTCGCAGGGAAAACGCATGTTGGTTGTTACCTCGTATCCTGCTCTAGAGGCAGTGACAAAAGCCAGTGTACCAAATTCTAAAGCTTTGCACTCACTATGGATACAATGGACTGCGTCATTGACGTCTCCGGATGTCGCATTTATTTTTGATGCCTCCTTGCAGTCACAACAGTTTTTGCAGTATGAGTTTGTTCATCCTGTGCCATTCACTATGCGACCTTTGGAGGATTTCAATTGTATCATTTACACTGATGGTTCAGTGCAAGTTACGCATGGGTCTAAGCGCGCATACGTTTCAGCTTGCGCCATTGTGGGAGGTACCATTGTGAATGATCAGTCCAAGTCCGATGTCGTGCATACACAGACGTTAGGGGACTGTACCGCACAATTGGCAGCGCTCCGTGCTCTGATGCTTGCTTTAGAGTATGCTGATCCTAGTGTGACTACTCTTATTGTGAGTGACTCTTACTACTGTGTCCAGTCTTACAATGAAAACCTATTATTTTGGGTTCAGAATGATTTTCGTGATTCCAAAGGTAGCACGATAAAACATAAAATTATCTGAGTTCGAGTGGCTGAGCTTAAAGAGCAGTTGCCACTCATGTATGTAATTCATACTCTAGGGCATCAGCGCGTGGGAGTTTACGCTGTTGGCAATAGTTTGGCCGATGAGGCCGCTAAAACAGCAGTATTGACATATTTGGTTGCAGCAGTTACACGTTCCAAAAGTAAGAGTGATGATGACATCTTGGCGGCTGTTGCCGCTACTGAGAAGGGAAGTAAACAGCCTAAGGGGTTACCTTCAAAGTATTCTTATCACTAAAGTCCTGATACAGTTCCTTATGTGAAAATACCAGATGTTGGTGAAATATTGATTCCCAACGCGGACCGCAGGTCCATACTGATTACAGCGGCCCACGAGGGTGTTGCGTCTGCGCATGCAGGCGTTTCGGCTACTGTATCTCAGTTACAACAGCATTTCTGGTGGGGGGACTGTACAAACAGACGCGTGATTATGTCTTTCAATGTGACATTTGCCAGCAGATTAAGCCTTCGACTGCTACATGTCCGCCCCAGACACAGTTGTACATTTTCTAATAAACCACTTGGTTGTGTTTATTTAGATTGAGGAAATATAAATTTTTGGTCATGTTATGTTCCCTAGCGCGTACCCCACCGACTCCATGTACCAGCTTATAGGGCATGTAACTTCCCTCCTGTGCCAGCTATGAAGACGCAAATACATTTGCGTCCAACGTTAACTTGTCCTCTTTCAGATCCACCCTGAATGGATTATATAGTCCGTTCTTAAGTATGCTATGCCACCGTCTTTTTGTAGTACACTTTACATGTTTTCCTGCTCTGACAGAGTAGGCCCTGAATTTCTGCCATCGAGCCTCTTTTTCTGGCTTCTGACTATGACAGCCTCAAGCCCAGGCTGCTTCTGTACCCGTGAACTCTGACTTACTCTCAGCGCGGCCCCTCGCGCTCAGCTCAGCCTGCTCTCTGCCAAGACTGACTATAACCTTCGAGTTATCTGTTCCTCTCCTCGAGAAGGCATTCCTGCCTACTAGCTCCAGTAAACATCCTCTCCAGCTGCAGAGCCAAAGGGCCGACCTGTCTCAGTGCAAGTAATTCATAGCCTCTGTTACCATGCTTCCATGGAAGGCCTCGTGCCCCCACGCTTCTCATGTAGACACTTAGGCGCTTATACACGCATCTACAGTTAGCATAGAATAGCTTCTGCCCTAGAGACCTTTCCGCCCAGATAGTATGGTTCCTAAACATCAGATATCAGATACGATAAAAGTACAAGTTGATCTGACATGCCAGACTTCTGTCTCTTTCCGACAGTGTAAATGTCAAGTCCCCTGCACCCCGTCAATCACACGTCATGCAGCTGCGCACGCATCCAAGCTTCCGATTTCTGCTGACATTGCAACAATTCTGTTAGCACCACCCTTAGGTGCCACCCACTTGCGTCACCTATCAGTGACGTTTCTAGCACACACCTCCAGTCCACGCCTAGTTCACGCCTCTTGATTACGTACTAGTAACACGTGCATACTGTTATCTTGTCTTCTCTCAGCTGTTACGCCTCTTGCACCATTACTTATGATGTGAATTAAGTATATAAGCTATGTAATGTCAATAAAGTTTGCTCTATCCCTTCTGACACCCCTGTGGTGGTCAGAACATGATATCCTGGTCTTGACCATTCCTTTATGAGGAATAAAACCCTTAGAAACTCTAACACCACGGACTCTGTCTTTTTTCATCCGATCTGAGTTATTATTGATAAGTACTTACCTGCATAGAAATTAAGAGAGTAAATTAATTATTTACGTCATTTTGGCGCCCGAATAGGGACCCCTCCCCCACCTCACGCGCCGGTTGGTGCGTTGCAAGCTCTGTCCCCTGCCGTCAGTTAGACGGAACCTACGCGTACCGGCAGGATTTCCTGCATCTCCCTCTGACTCAAGGAGGTGACGAAGACTGCGATCAGTGCCCAGACGAGGCGGTGAGGAGTGCGGAGGATCCCGACCAGAGCCTAGCCGAAAGAAGCAAGGTCCGAGGTGTCAAGAGGCCCACCAGTTTTCCGAAGTTTTCCGAAATTTTCCGAAGGTTTCCGAAGTTTTCCGAAGTACCGAGTCGAGTCCAGTCGAGTTTTCCGAGGCCTTCTGTTTCCGTGCTTCCCGGTGAGTACCATTGCTGGGTCGTATCTAGACGGGTTTGGGTACACAAGTCCGGTCTGCACTGTTTTTAGGCAGTGTATCTGTACTGTTTAGCAGTATATCTAGTATTCCGAATTTCTGCACTGTTACATCAGTGTATCTGTACTGTTGAGCAGTACATCCAGTATAGGGGGTAGTCATCTATGTCTCAAATGTTTTCATGTGATTAATGTCGTGGTATGAATGTGACCGTTTAATGTGCATTATTGTGTTTCTTGTATCAACCAGCTGTAACTAGTATTAAGTAGTAAGGATCGAGTATTCAGTAATAAGTAAACAAGATGCCGTTTTTTAACAAGTTAAAACAGATAGGAACTAGGAAAGGGATACTGGAGGAAGAAATTCCTATTCCCCCTAGGGACACTCCAGGTAACTTTATGTACCATAAACATGGCATAGATGCCATATTGTATCTAGATTTATGGGCCGATTACACCAAGCACCTAGACGAAAGACACAGATGGCCTGTTACCGGAACATGGGATGCCGAGTGCATCATGAAGGTAGAAGAAGCATTATGGAAAAAGAAAGCTAGACAATCCCAGAAAGACGCCATAGAATTCTGGCGTAAGGAATCACATAAGCGTACTGAGAAAGCACTCCGTAGAGAGGACAGACTTAAGGAATCAGAAAAAGCCCAAGAAAATGAACTAGTTATTGAAGGAATCCGAGTAAAAACAGAACAAATAGACCGTGCCCGAAACAATCTTGTAAACGGAATGTATCTCGCGGCCGAAGATACACCTGAGGCCCTATCAGAAATACCGAAAAACTTACCGCCACCATTAGTTCCAACTAAAGTAATGCATAAGACTACTAAAGACATATTCCTAAATTCTTATCTAGAGGATGTAGCACCAGCTTACGCCAATCTGCCTGTTCGTGCCCTACCCACTGACAGGGATGGGGGTGGCACTACGCCCCCAGATCATGTTCCGCCAGTACCGCGACAGACCTCCCCTGTTCCGCCAGCTCCGCCACTTCCCGCACCCAAAACTGACCTACCGAAACAAGTCCTACCTGATCCCACCAAACGACAAATTCAAGTTCAGGTACAGACTCCGCAGGGAGATAATGCCCAAGCATCCGCTTCAGGAGGTGCGACTGCGGGTCTCCGGACCCCGCCATTAACACGCAGATTCAATTTCAGGGACACGCAGAGTCCTCTCACGTTCCAGTCACCCCGACTTGACGCATTTAAAGAAAACATTTCCGTTTGCAGATATGATCCAGTACCCGGAAGAAACGATCTAATGATATTAGCATCACTACGGTTAAGATCTGCCACTGATATCTTGCTATGTTATGTAGGAATGAAGGAGCGGCTCGATAGAATATATGAGTTTGTTCAAACAGGGAAAGACCCTGACAGTATCAAGGAGGCCATGGATAAACAGAAAGTTGACATTCAAGCACAGATATTACGATTTTTCATAAATTGTTTAATAAGAGAACGAGACAGGCCTGAGACAGATCAAAGTGAATTAGATGCACTAACGAAGTGGGGTCAAAATATAGCCGAAGGAAAACATGACAGAGGGGCTTGCATAGCCAGTATGTACCAGAAAATTAGAAGGGCAGTGATAACGGCACATCAGAAAGGGAATGAAAAAGCTTCCTCCGAGGAGGAAGAAGAACTTGCAGAACCAGGAAGGTCTACAGATACTATAGCGTATGTAGGTAAGGGAAACTACCTTAGGAAGGGCATCCGTCCGGAAAACAAGAGAGTTTTTCTCTCTGCTTTAACAAACCCGAATTCCTCTGAACATCAGTTCCAGGAGACCGATAAAAGGCTTCGAGACCGAATGGGGTACCATGTACTCAATTCTATGGATGAACAGGAACTAGTCCGATCAGCCGTGTTATGGGCCGAAAACCCAGACATATATAATGATGACACGTTAGCGCAGACATTCTTGAACCTTTCCCCAGAGGAACAGAAATTAGCAGGCGTATACATGATTCAGCACCTCCTCATCAAGTTCAGAAACAACCATTCCGATCCAGGTCCCTTACACGAAACATTAGAAGCACTACTCATGGATAGATGGAGAGGTTTCAGTACCAAGTTAATACAGATAATTCTAGAACAACGACATAGATATAACACTTTCATAAGCTCTGAATATGTTCCCGCCCCGCCTCCAGAAAGAAAAACGTATCACATGCAGTGCCTGAGTGGCATTGAAAGTCAGAACCCCTTACGAGAAGTACACCCAGTTATGGGTGCGGACCATGCCTTGAAACGTGTATATGTACACACACCACTGACTAAGTTAGAACTATTAGAAATGAAGAAACTAGTTCCGTGTCACGATAAAGATCCGGCAGGTTTTCACAGAGAGCTTAAAGACATGTTACTCATGGGGGATTACACGTATGATGATATTATGAAAATGTTAAAAGTACTGTTGCCCACGGGCATTTACGAGAAATTAAAGGAAAAGGAATGGGAGGTAGGAGAGACAAAGATTGCATGGGCAGAAATAGAAGACGAAGAAAGCAAACGAATCCCCGGAGTAGGCCTTGGGGACAAGACTAAAGCATTGCCCGGATTAATAGTACAGGTTTTGCCAAGATTATTGACAACTAGAAAGGAAGATTGGGATGCCATCTCAGCATGTAAACAGAAACCAGATGAAGATACTAGTGATTTTTATTCGAGATTCGAGAAATGTTTTATTATTAATAGTGGTCTCAAACCAAGTAGCGAATCGTATCCGCATCTTTTTGTATCAAAGCTAGTCGAGAATTCCCTGTTAGCAGTTAAAAACCGTGTGTACAAGGTCGAGAGTACATGGCAAGCAAATACGCCATCACAGATGTTACAAATGTTACAATACCATCAGAATCGAATTAGGGAAGAACAAGATCAGGAACAGAAACGTATGAAAGACACAAAAATGAAAATGTTAGTAGCCCAGTCGGTACATACCGACGGAAATAGGAAAGGTACGAATCAGACAAATCATTCCGCAGGTCCTGTTAAAGGGACGTGCAATTATTGCAAGCAACCAGGTCATTATGTACATGAATGTCCAGTCCTGAAACATAACATAGCAACAGGAAAAACTAAAGAAAGACCGCATCCACCAAGACAAGATCAGGTTCAGCAACAGACTCCACAGAATGTACAGACCTCACAGAACACACAGCCTATGCATGCTTCATCCCACACAGCACAGACAGTAGCGGTATCTCAGCCACAGCCTCTTGCCGCGACTCAGCAAGTTTCCCAACAAATGTACCAGTATGCCCAATCTGCTTACCCCGATTATCAGCGATACACATGAAACAGCCTAGAGAGGGAATTGGGCTTGCCTCTTATTGAAATTCCTGTAGATCAAGAAGGTCCTTATGTACACAGTCAAGTATTGGGAAAGGATAGAAAGTTTTTAATTGACACAGGGGCAAGCCGCACCACCATCAGCCATAATGAAGTCCCAGGGGCACCCCTCTCAGGCTCACAGAATGTTTCCCTTGGTTTTTCAGGGCAGCCTATTGTAAATGAAGTATCGGAACCAGTACCGTTGGCTGTGGGTCCATTATCACGAGTCACAGACTTGTTACTTACGAAATCATGTCCAGAAAATCTGTTAGGAATTAAAACACTGAAGGCTCTAGGAGCTATAATATGCTGTTCCCCGGAGGGAGTTAGACTCTTTCTACGGGATTTCAAGGGTCATTATGTTTTACGAGATTTTGATGTCAGATTGAAAAATGTACCAGATCACCTGTGGGCAACAGGCCCAACTGATGTAGGTTGTATGCATATCACTCCATATCGTGTTACACTCAAGACAGGTGTTGTTCTACCCAGAATCAGACAATACAAGTTACCACCCGATGCTGTAGTGGCTTTACTGAAAATCATTGAAGAGCTTATTGCCCAGGGAGTGGTTGTAGAGACCGACTCCAATATCTGTAATTCACCCATCATTCCGATTCTTAAACGTACAGACCCCAATGCACCGCCAGTATATCGGCTGGTGATTGATCTTCGAGAATTGAACAAATGCATTGTACCACAGTACCCTGTGGTCCCCGATATCTCTTCCCTATTGACTGCTATTGATTCAGAAGCAACGTTCTTTACTGTAATTGACCTCAAGAACGCTTTCTTCAGTGTACCTATTGATCCGGAGAGCCAATATCTCTTCGGATTCAGTTTAAATGGACGAAGTTTCAAATTTTCCCGCGCACCTCAAGGATTCACAGAAAGCCCCAGCATCTATAGTCAAGCACTGAAAAGACAACTAGATTGTATTCAAATGCCAGTTAACACCGCTTTACTGCAATACGTCGATGATCTACTGATCACCGCACGAAGTGAGCCCGAATGTGAACAAGCATCATTGACAGTTTTACATTTTCTGGCAGACAAGGGACACAAGGTGTCTCCTTCGAAGCTACAATTCTGTGTTCAGCAAGTTGTGTACTTGGGTCACTTGCTGTCCAAAGTGGGGAGACAGCTCACTCCTGATCGCATTCAGTTAATTGTAAATATGCCACGACCCCAGACACAAAAGGAAGTACGGGCCTTTATAGGCCTCACCTCGTATTGCAGACAATGGATTCCTCAATATGCTTTTCTAGCTAAACCACTCATCCAGTTAACGACGCAGGAGGCAGCAACTTCGCCTGCCCTCCCTTGGACTCAGGAACATACACAGGCCTTTGAGGAATTAAAGAAAGCATTATGCCAAGCACCAGTTTTAGCGACACCATGTTACAGTAAGCCGTTTACACTTTTTGTTACAGAACGTGATGGTACAGCATTGTCTGTCCTCACTCAAGACCAAGCAGGTTCACATAAGCCTTGCGCTTATTTTTCAAGTACATTGGACTCAGTAGCCCAGGCACTCCCTGCGTGCTTAAAGTCAGTAGCAGCAACAGCGCTAGCAATTAGACAGAGCGATTCAATTGTTTTAGGTCATCAGTTAACAGTACAAGTTCCACACTCTGTAGAGGTTCTTTTAAACAGAACCCAGACTCAACACTTGACTATAGCACGACTGACAGGTTACGAATTGACACTATTCCAGCCACACATAGAAATCAGACGCTGCAGTATCTTGAACCCAGCAACACTGTTACCTACAGTTATGACAGATCCAGCCCCGCATGATTGCATAGAGATCATTAATGCAGTAACAAAGCCCCGACGAGATTTAACAGATGTTCCATTGACAAATCCTGACCTGACACTTTATGTGGATGGTTCATGTATGAGAACAAGTACAGGAGAATTAGTGGCCGCGTATGCAGTGACCACTGAAACTGAAGTTAAAGAAACACATCGTATTGATACACTGTCTGCTCAAGCGGCAGAGCTCATCGCTCTGACCCGAGCCTGTATTCTAGCCAAGAACAGAAATGTCAACATATACACTGATTCCCGTTATGCGTTCGGAGTTGTACACGACTTCGGCATGCTGTGGCAAGAACGAGGTTTTCTGACCTCTCATGGTGCCAAGATTCAACATGGTCCCCTCATTCAAGCATTGTTAGAAGCAATACATCTGCCTTCAGGAATATCCATCATGAAGTGTAAAGCACATACTAAAGTCACAGATTCTGTTTCCCAGGGTAACGACCTGGCAGACCAGACAGCAAAACATACAGCACTGACTCACACTCAGACAACTGACATGACAAAGACAATAGGACCGACAAGTTGTATGACAGTCAGGGATCCCGCACTAGATGTTATCGATATTCAGACACATGCTACTCCAGAAGAAATAAAGAAATGGATTGAACTAGGAGGGATCCAGACAGAACAAGGTTGGATGACGAAGGGAAAATCTACATGGTTTCTCCCTGACTCTATGGTTCAAGTCATGATAAATACAGCACATAGTCCTGCACATCTAGGAGAGAAAGCGATGTTAGACAGTTTACAAAACCTTTGGAACAATAAACACTTACGAGCAGCAGCGAAACAGAAAGTGCGTACTTGCATGATCTGTTGTCAGTTCAATCCAGGAAAAAGCGTCCCTGTAGAGCAAGGTGGATTTCATCCTCCCGATCACCCTTTTGAAGTCCTCCAGATGGATTATATCCAGATGGACCGTTGTCGAGGATTTAAATATGTCCTCGTAGTCGTCTGTGCACTGTCCCGTTGGACCGAAGCATACCCAGTCCCAGATTACACTGCTCCGACCACTGCCAAGCAGCTGGTTCGTGAATTCTTCCCACGATACGGCTTGCCTCGTGTCGTGTACTCAGATAACGGTCAGCCATTCTCGTCTGCCTTAATGAAAGAAGTTTCTTTATTACTAGGATACCAGTGGAAGTTCCATTGTGTCCGACATCCCGAAGCAGCAGGCCTTGTAGAAAGGCATAACCAGACACTAAAGATCCGCCTTGCCAAAATATGTCAGGAGAAAGGGGTCGACTGGATAGTCGCCCTGCCAGTGGCACTATTCTACATGCGAATGGTCGCCCATTCGAGATCAGGGCTATCCCCGTACGAGGTGGTCTTTGGCAGACCACCGAATATGTGGGGGACGCCCATTCCGAAAAAGATTACTGATGTCGATTGTAATATGTTGACAGATTACCTTGCCTCCTTGATGTCTGCACTCCAATCATGTCGTTCACAGGTTGCCGCAGCCTTCCCTGACAACACTGATGTAAAACAACACGACGTCCGTCCTGGCGACCTAGTCCTGGTGCGCAATTTCGACAGGAAAAGTCCGCTGGAGCCCCGCTGGAAGTCCCCGAAGACCGTTCTTCTCACCACAAGGACGGCCGTGAAAATCGAAGGAAGAAAGGGGTGGGTTCACACGAGTCATGTAAAGAGATTCCTTGGACTGAAACCTGATCGAGACTCGTCCACCCCCACCAAAGACTGTGTCGAACAAAAAGACTTTACAGAATCTGAACGAGAAAAAACTCCTCAAGAAAATTATCGCATGAAACTCCGATCTAGCAAGTCAGACAGTTTAATTGTTTAAGTCCTCCCCTAGGTGAATCGGTTAAATAGTTACTGACATGTATCCCCTAGATCGAGATAGAGAGAGAGAGAGAGACGCTAAGAAACGTACATACTGTAAATCACTGCGTAGTCACTGTATAGTGACCCTATTAATCATGTTTATTCTAAGTATTCTAATCATTGTTGCTAGCATCCTATTACCAATCTATTACCCTATTTTCAAGCGTGAACAATCTGTTTATAATGTCTCTGCTGAACACATTTTTAGCAAGTTACCTCCACACGAACTTTCCTACAGACTTGCGCTGCGCAACAATACATTCATCAGTATGCTACACCATTCTCATCAAACTAACAATGCTACAGACTGCTGGATATGTGGCCGACTCCCTCCCTTCCAGAATTTCAAGGGAGCTCTGCCCCTCTTTCCGTACCCGTTCACTCACAATGGCTCCTGCGGAGCATGGTTTAAAATAATTAATTCCTTAGATCCTGATATTGCTGTTTTCGATGGGGGCTGGGTTTGGGGAAACCTGAACTTGGTCCTGCTCGATGTCTGTTACCCAGATAAGGAGGGACTCCCCACTAGAATAGGAACTGATCTAGAAAATGAAGTATATGGATTAGGTAATTATACAATTAGCCTCATGATTCTTACTGTTGAATTCGAAGACACGCCAATTATACCCACTATGTCAGTATTGCCAGTTACTGGTGCATTATGTATCAGAAAGAAAGGTTCAGTACTATTAGGTCATAGTAAATGCACTACTGTGATCGAATTCAGTGATCATGGTAAGTCGTCCTTTAAGGCTATCAGTCATTCCTACTTTGTTTGTGGTCATACCGCATACATACGTCTACCTCCAGATTGGGATGGTACCTGTTACATTGCATTCCTTCTGCCACCTGTTTTCCTAGCTCCCCCTGATTACCATAGAAATACCAATCTAGTAAAGAATAGACCCAGAAGAGATATCCCACTTGTCGACTACACAGAAACGGCATGGGAACAGTACACCGATTTTAATAAAGGATTCTTTTTCTTTTTAGGACCTGTCCAGAATAGTAAATTAATACGTAGATTAACTAGAACGCTTGAAGCAGTAGTGAATGAAACTGCCTCCGCCTTAGGTAACTTAACAGAAGAGCAGTCCGCTATGCGGGTTGTTGTCCTTCAGAACCGTCTTGTTATTGACGTCATCTTGGCAGATAGAGGCGGAGCCTGTAAGGTCATCGGGTCAAGTTGTTGTGTTTTCATACCACAAAACGCACCATCTGTATATCAAGCTATTACACGTCTCCATGAAATCGCAAATCAGATCCATCAGAATCCAGGCACCTGGACTTGGTCCGGTTGGTTCTGGACAACGTTGACAGCTTGGGGATGGAAGATCCTATCCTTCCTAGGCATTGGCCTAGTCCTAGTATTTAGTTGCTGCCTGTGCCTACAGTGTGGGCCAGCGATTTGTGGACTGTGTGCCACCTCTTGTATTGAACATTCCAGTTTTTCCTCAAAACGTAAACGAAAGAAAGAAGAACAAATGATGTTACAAGAACAAACTGATCGATTCATGAGGATCGATATTTCATGAAGGGTCCGTAGGGAACAAGGAGGGAATGAGGAAATATAAATTTTTGGTCATGTTATGTTCCCTAGCGCGTACCCCACCGACTCCATGTACCAGCTTATAGGGCATGTAACTTCCCTCCTGTGCCAGCTATGAAGACGCAAATACATTTGCGTCCAACGTTAACTTGTCCTCTTTCAGATCCACCCTGAATGGATTATATAGTCCGTTCTTAAGTATGCTATGCCACCGTCTTTTTGTAGTACACTTTACATGTTTTCCTGCTCTGACAGAGTAGGCCCTGAATTTCTGCCATCGAGCCTCTTTTTCTGGCTTCTGACTATGACAGCCTCAAGCCCAGGCTGCTTCTGTACCCGTGAACTCTGACTTACTCTCAGCGCGGCCCCTCGCGCTCAGCTCAGCCTGCTCTCTGCCAAGACTGACTATAACCTTCGAGTTATCTGTTCCACTCCTCGAGAAGGCATTCCTGCCTACTAGCTCCAGTAAACATCCTCTCCAGCTGCAGAGCCAAAGGGCCGACCTGTCTCAGTGCAAGTAATTCATAGCCTCTGTTACCATGCTTCCATGGAAGGCCTCGTGCCCCCACGCTTCTCATGTAGACACTTAGGCGCTTATACACGCATCTACAGTTAGCATAGAATAGCTTCTGCCCTAGAGACCTTTCCGCCCAGATAGTATGGTTCCTAAACATCAGATATCAGATACGATAAAAGTACAAGTTGATCTGACATGCCAGACTTCTGTCTCTTTCCGACAGTGTAAATGTCAAGTCCCCTGCACCCCGTCAATCACACGTCATGCAGCTGCGCACGCATCCAAGCTTCCGATTTCTGCTGACATTGCAACAATTCTGTTAGCACCACCCTTAGGTGCCACCCACTTGCGTCACCTATCAGTGACATTTCTAGCACACACCTCCAGTCCACGCCTAGTTCACGCCTCTTGATTACGTACTAGTAACACGTGCATACTGTTATCTTGTCTTCTCTCAGCTGTTACGCCTCTTGCACCATTACTTATGATGTGAATTAAGTATATAAGCTATGTAATGTCAATAAAGTTTGCTCTATCCCTTCTGACACCCCTGTGGTGGTCAGAACATGATATCCTGGTCTTGACCATTCCTTTATGAGGAATAAAACCCTTAGAAACTCTAACACCACGGACTCTGTCTTTTTTCATCCGATCTGAGTTATTATTGATAAGTACTTACCTGCATAGAAATTAAGAGAGTAAATTAATTATTTACGTCAAGATCACTGCAGTCATTTTTCCTCTGATACTGCGTATAAGTACATCTTAGTTGCAGTTGATTCTTGCACACTCTTTGTGTGGGTGTGGCCACACCGCAGCGCTGATTCGCGAACTGTCATAAGAGACCTGCGTATCTTTGTAGGGATTTTTGCCTGTGGCACCTTCCATTCGGATCAGGGTCCTGCTTTTGCCTCTAAGGCATATAAGGATGCCATGACTTCGTTGGGGGTCCAAGTCAAGTTTTCGTCTCCATACAGACCTGAGCGTAATAGTGTTTTGGAACGAATGAACCGAGATTTAAAGCAGTATTTGACAGCTAGAGTTATAGACACGGGCAGGAACTGGCTGGCCCACCTTAATAGCATCCAACGTGCACTTAATAATCTCCCTAGAAGGTCTCTGGGTGGGCGGACCCCATACGAAATGCTCTTTGGTATCAAAATGTTCATACCGGACCTTAACGGTCTAGACCAGGCGTCGGTTGCTGCCTCCTTTGACGTAGATGAACATTATCATGTTTTACAGAATCTACAAGAGACGAGAGACAGTCTTGCAAAGGAACACTTGCCCTCCACATCTGATGCTGCGTTGCAGATTCCGGTAGTTGGCTGGCTACCCCAAGTTAACTGGTTCGAGAAAAGATCGAAAACAAGAAAGAATTTGGTCCCTCATATTGAGCTCCAGTTCCAGTGCTTGGCGTGAAGAGCACAAGAACAGTCATTTTACCACCACTTCCAGGTCGTAAAGAAAAAAGGTACATCTCCATTGACAATGTCACACTACACAGAGGGGCTGATTCTTCTTAGTATGACACCTGCAGTCTCATGTCCATCGATTTTGAGAAATTCTGTTTTGGCCCCGGCTCCTAACCGCAGGCCTGACGTTGCCACCGAGATGCCTGCCGTTTCCAGTCCTTTTCTAAGTTCTCCACCTGATACTCACCTTGATGAGACTGAATATACTTACCCCACTGACTTATCGATGCCTGATTTACAAACTAGTTTGGCAACGGAGTCCAGATTTTCATTTGACACTGACTCTCACACATCGAAGACCCCTTCAAAGATTTCTGTTTTTGTGCATCATGGTTTAAAAAACATTTTTTGATTCCTCCTTGGACCTATATTTGGTTGGTGCTTTTTTCAATTTACTTGTACATGTCTATTGGATTTGTGGTGTATTTTTTCCGCCTTGTCAACGGACATTATGTTGAAGAGAGAACATGCATTTACACCGCTCAGAGCACTAACAGAATTTGTACTCGCTATTTGCCTAGCATTAGTAGCATTTTAGCCTTGTGTTCAGACACATTTAGGTTGCCTATGTATTTTATAGTTGTTGTTTTAAAAATGGAAGAAAAATAAACTGTGTTAGTTGCATTGAAGCCACGATCACTTGCACTGCAATTTCGCACTCACCCATCCACATTAGAGGAGGGAATAGGGCTTTTGAATCCGGACTCGTCCTCGAGTATCAGCCGCCATCTTGGGGCTGCCTCGGGACGCGTTCTAGCTCCTTTACACTTCCGGGAGCCAGCTATTTAGTCCGAGCGAGCGTGAGGCTCGGTGATACCTCTCTTACACCGCTCAGAGCACTAACAGAATTTGTACTCGCTATTTGCCTAGCATTAGTAGCATTTTAGCCTTGTGTTCAGACACATTTAGGTTGCCTATGTATTTTATAGTTGTTGTTTTAAAAATGGAAGAAAAATAAACTGTGTTAGTTGCATTGAAGCCACGATCACTTGCACTGCAATTTCGCACTCACCCATCCACATTAGAGGAGGGAATAGGGCTTTTGAATCCGGACTCGTCCTCGAGTATCAGCCGCCATCTTGGGGCTGCCTCGGGACGCGTTCTAGCTCCTTTACACTTCCGGGAGCCAGCTATTTAGACCTCTCTCGCTAGGATGCGCAGCGGACGTGCGCAGCGGGCGCGCGCCGAAGACGCGCCTAAGACAAGCCCGTCTGCGCCCGTCCGCGCAACTTCCGGGCCTAGGGCCACCCCCCCTATCCCCGCAGTCAGCCAAGATGATATACCAACTTTAATTTACACTTCCGATCAGCTGAGAGGGATGAACCCAGGGTTAGGTAGTTCTTGTCAGACGCTACCACCTTCTAAAGACCTATTTCATATAGCGCCATCATGTCCGAGCTGTCACTATACCCTCCCGCTGCCATTACCTGCAGCTAATCACACCTCCTACTCTCCCCCAATCACCAATACTCAATCTCGAATTAGACAGTATTTTAGAGCTGCTTTGATCAACTCTCGCTCTCTCCCCAAACACAGCTTATCTATTAGGGAATGTATTATCAACCAGGAATTGGATATTCTTTTTATTACCGAATCCTGGGGAGACGAGGCATCAGGCCCAGACTTTGTCTTGGCTACCCCTGAAGGCTATTGTGTCGTTAGACAAGATAGAACATCTGGCCGAGGTGGTGGCTTAGCCATCATCCATAAAGATGCTTATCGGACAAAATTTGAGCATATCCCAACCCTAAACTGCGAAGCTATTGCGTTCACTATCAATCTCACACAGAGACAAGCTTTCAAAGGGACATTGGTTTATAGACCACCAGGGCCTCGCACAAAATTTTTAGCTGCACTTACAGAAATCACGGAAGCAGTCATAGGATCCATGGATTATACAATCCTTGGGGATTTTAATTTTCCGTTGGAAGATATGGAAAGCAAGGATACAGCCCAACTTATCACTGACATGCAAGCAATAGGAATGCAACAGTTGGTGAGAGGTCCCACGCATGAAGCCGGGCATACTCTGGATGGCCTATTTACAAACAACACGGGCATCGACCTGGTAGCAGTACTACCATTGGTATGGTCTGACCATCAGGCCATTATTTTCAGAATTCAAGCAGTACAACTGAATCCCTCCCAGACTAAAATCCGGCCGTCACTGGGCATACGAGCTTGGAAAAATGCCGATATCCTACATCTTTCAAACTTTCTAAAGATTTCGATCCCGGAGAGTTCTAGTGATCCTGAAATATTGTCCACCAACTTTCAGGGATGGCTACTAAAGGCAGCCAATCAAGTGGCACCTGAGAAATCTTATCGCCCAAATAGAGCTAAACCATCGGCCCAGTGGTTTACAGAGGAGTTGCGACTCCAGCGTCAGTATTGTAGAAATCTAGAAAGACGCTGGAGAAAGAATTACAGTCCCTCCGCTAAGCAAACTTATAAAGATGCTTTAGCGATCTATAAGAAAGCCATCACCAACCAAAAAAATATATTTTTTACTGGTCAAATTGAACAGGCCCAGAACTCAGCGAGGATGTTATTCCAGGTGGTGAATTCTCTTTCTACTCCTCCCACTGGATCGGTAATAGAGCATTCTCAGGAACTCTGCAATTCATTGGCAACTTTTTTTACCACTAAGGTAATGGACATTTACACCATTTTTCCACAGCAACCTGCAGTAGTCAAGACTGATCTTTCCTCTCACTTGGCGGTGTCCCTCCCTTCGTTCTCTGGCTTCAAGCTAGTGACAGAAGATCAGGTTAACACGCTAGCTGCCAAGATTAAATCAGGTTCTCCGCTTGATCCATGTCCTCCAGATATAATGAATCAACTGCATAACATCATTTCTCAGCCACTTGCCATCATTTGTAATGCCATCTTCAAGACAGGCGTCTACCCAGAGATCTGGAAGAAGGCTATCGTAAAACCTTTGCTCAAAAAGCCTTTCTTAGACCCTACTATTGCGGCCAACTACAGACCCATTGCTTGCCTTCCCTTTCCCGCTAAAATCGTTGAGGCCATTATGAACCAGCAGCTTTCAGAGTTCATTGAACAACACGAACTCTTGGATGACACGCAGTTCGGTTTCCGGAGGGGACACGGAACCGAAACAGCGCTGATAAAGGCCTCCGATGAAATTAGAGAAATCTTGGATTCGGGAGGAGCAGCAGTGCTTATTCTGTTGGATCTCTCGGCGGCTTTTGACACGGTCGACCATGCTATCTTGGTCGACCGTGTCGTAGCCCTGGGGATCAACCATCGGGCCAAAGATCTTATAGCTTCTTTTTTAGCTAACCGCAAACAGACAGTTAAATTGGGCAATTATTATTCACCAACTTCCAAACTGCCTTGCGGGGTCCCCCAAGGATCTTCGCTAAGCCCTGCGCTTTTTAACATTTATGTCGCAGACTTGGCAAGGGTCATAAAATCTCATGGGATGCGTTTAACTACTTACGCTGATGACACCCAACTTGTGTTGGCGGTGCATAAGAACGGACCTACGGTGGCAGCTAAGTTTCAGGAGGGGATACTAGAGATACAAACATGGATGCATAGTAATTGCCTAAAACTGAACGCGGAGAAAACGGAGGTTATGACCTTCGGTAACATCCTTCCAGAATGGTCTCCGACTTGGTGGCCGACTCAGATGGGTCCTCCTCCAGTTCCAGTCGCTAAGGTCAGGAACCTTGGAGTGATCTTTGATAAACAACTATCATTTAAACATCACGTATATAAGGTTGTCTCAGCCGCCTTTTTCATGCTGAAAAAGATAAAAAAACTGCTACCGTATTTACCAGCATCAGCTGGAAAAACCCTAATTACCACCTTGGTGTTTTCCAAGCTTGATTACGGAAATGCCCTCTTTTTCAACACCCATAAATATATTTTGAACAAGCTTCAATCGGTTCAAAATATGGCAGCCAGAATCCTTCTCAACATTCCTAGGCGCCAGTCCACCTCGGCAGCTATACGCCATCTTCATTGGCTAAGAGTGGAGAGCAGGATCAAATTTAAGGCCTTATGCATTGCCTACAAGGCCATTCACCACACTGGCCCGAAGTTTCTAAAGGAGGCATTTCAGGTATTTACCCCTATAAGGAACTTAAGATCAGCAGCTAGTTGCCTACTATCTGTTCCCCGAACAAGAACTGCTACCTGGGGAGACAGACGATTCCTGGTAGCTACCCCCAGATTGTGGAATTCCCTCCCTCCTAGCATCAAAATTGCCCCTACTCTCATCTGTTTTCGTAGGGCCTTGAAGACCTGGCTCTTCAACCAATAAGTTTGTGCGCTGATCATCGTATACTAGAGTATCTTCTGCGCCTAGACACCCTTGGGTATTAGCTGCGCATTAAAAATTATATAAATAAATAAATAAATAAATAAATAAATATTAATGGAACATTGGCTCCCCATTCCTCATCACACAGATTGAAGAGAGACCTGGCTTTTGTTAACATCACTGCTTGGCCCGTCTTAGATGGGATTGTGTGGGATGCTATTATATTTCAAATTCATGGACCTACAAAGGTTATAAATGTCCCAAATGTCCTAAGGGTTTCTATGGGAGATGGGATTAAACAAAATATACGTTCTGATGATTGGGATGTTCACGCCGTAGAAGCTTTGTTTTCTGATTTGAAATATTATGCTGCCTTTGAGGCTGAAGATTTGTATTTAGATTCCGCAAATTATGGTGATTTGTTTTGTTAGCAAAACTTTGGCAATTACTTCCTGCATAAGGCAAACACCAGGGGAAATATGGTTAATCATACACAATGGGAATATTGTCACGCTCCTGTACAAGGCAGTTCCACTTCTCTTTTAAAGAGGTTCACTTATTTTACTGATTTTAATCAGTCAAATCCCATTGCATTTTATTTTAATATGTCCAAAAAGTCCACTTCCAAGGTTAGACTTACCCACACAAAATTATTGTATTCAAAGTCCTTTTTAGACCAATTGGCTGTTGGGGACTACGAGCTGTGGAAAGATACTATTGACCTTAAATCTGTTTGGGGTTCTAAAGATTGGCAAGTGTAAGGCACCGAGGCTTTGCATCGTGCATGCCTCATCCCGAACCATATGTTGTTTTTGAATTTTACAATTTCACAAACTACTTGCTTTGGATTGGCTACTAAAAAATGACATGCTCCTTCTTTTCCTGAATTAGAAGAATATTCTGGTTGGAATAATAATACCAATTTTTCAATCAGAGAATTACAGACTCTGTTACTGAATTTTTCCTTTAACATATCCAGTTTGGATCCTAAGGGTTGGTTGCTGTGGCACAGAAGTGCAGATTCTTGCCAGCATCGTTTTCTGGGTTTAGCTCAAGGCTACACATAGGTCAGAGTGGATCCCCGGTTTGAGAGTGGCCATTCTGTGACAACCTATTCTGTAGGCAAATTGTGTCAAAGTTGGCTCAAACATTCCACTTTGGCTTCAGTTAAGCTGCATTTATCTAAATTGACCGACGATGTTGATCTAAATGATTTTGTCAAGGGCCCGGCTTCCGGCAGATCTAAAAGATGTATATATGCTATTTACAAAAAAGTTTGGAAACTGTCCCAAATTGAGGCTGCTTCCCACATTAGAGCTATAGATCAGGAAAATTTAGAAAAAGTGCTAGCCATAGTAGATAACAGCATTAACACGCTTTCTTCCCGCATTTACAAGTTAGATAATATTGTGTCATCTGTTGTTGATATTGTGCAGGAGGATGTGTATGTTTTGTACCATGGTCAAAATCAATTGTGTTCTATTATGCAGTTTGCCTGGACTTTGCAGACATTGAAATCAGGGAAAGTGCCTTGGCACTACATGAATACTTCATCACTGTTTGCCCCATTTAATTTGACTGAAAAGCAATGTTTTATGTCAATGAAAGATGCAACTTTTTCTATGTTAGACATTGAAAAGTTAAAACCGTTACCATTTTCTGTGGCTGAGACAAATTCTGCAACGTGGCTTATCCACGGATTAATAACTTTACCTTTTCCCCTTTTCAAGTTCGAGGCCTGTATGAAGTACTACGCAATTGGCAGATATGAACCCTTGGGTACCGCTTACCTTCATGAAGCTTGATCATTACCATTTACCTATAGGTCCCTTAGGGAGGGTAAAGAGGTTTACTTGAATGGAGAGGATTGCACTACAACACCAGATCACTCATTAATGTGTAGGAATATCCAATTACATGGCTCTTGTAATCAAAACTAGCCGAATCTAGACTGTATTCTGAAAGGTACACCGGCACTCGCTATCATACCCACATTCACATTACTGGCAAACGGGAGCTATTTACTTTTAAGTAATGAGGATTGTTGTGGGATGGTAGCCGGAATTCCTTACGTGGTTACGGTCAGTGAGCGTGTAGTCTGTTGGAAAATGTAATATTTCCTCCTCCGCATGGGAAGCTTGATGTTTCCATCTGGCCGACGATTCTGATCTTGAAGGCAGAGTTCAACAAGATGAGTCGCATAAGTGCTCTATTGTCTCAGAAAGAAGTCACCCTCACATCTGCTTGTGAAACATTTGTCCTTTACGTGCCAAACACCCGCACAGAAGTGCATGCTTTATTAAATACTGATTTGCCCTTGCATTTCGGTGAGTTAATTCACACTATCTTTAATGCATCCTCCACCTCAGGGCTAGCTCACTTTTTTAAAATTGTTAGCAGTGGCCTCGTGACTTCTTTTCAAACTATATTTGGTGTGTTCCCGGCATTTTTTTATTCCATTTTTTCCAGCCTGTTTGCTGGACTTCCCTTAATGCTCGCTCTGGTTGCAGGCGTACTTCTGTTGTTTTGTTTATTTCAAAATGGATGCACGTCCTGTGTTGCTAGAAGATCTTTCACGACTGTTGCTGCTCCGCAACCAAATGCTTAAATATTATGGAGCGCTGCCTCTTGCTACACTGAGTGCAGTTTATGGATTATCGTTTTGATTTTCCTTTTTCACATGCATCCAGCCTGTCTTTCGTTGCCTGAGTTGCGATTTCGACTGGGCCCTGGATTTGTGTCTCTGTAATACGGTGTCTCTCAATGCGGATTATGATCAACTGATGAGCCCCTTAGTTGCTCATGAATTGTTGTGTTCTGGCAGAAGGATTATGGCCTCTGCATCGATGCATGGTGTCCTGGGATGTTGGAATGTTTTTGCAGTGGCGCAAGATTTCTTGGCACGCAGCTTCATTGAAAAAACACTGAGTTGCCCTCTGATGGTGCAAGAGGCTCCGGTAATTGAAGAGCATGTATGTTCTTTCCCACTGCTGAATTGGATGGCTGAACTGTTTTAGGATGAGGACAGTGACTTCCTATTGGAGTCTGTTGCTACATATTTTGCATATACATTGTTGGAGTGAGATGTGTCATCGCTTCTCTCTCTTCCATGGCTGAGGTCACATGTTGGACATTAGATTTTATTATTTTTTTCCAATTTTATTTTTTTCCACCCAGCCCTATTGGCTTCCAAACGTCCGTGGCAAAAATTGCTTGATTTGAAGTACTTACATTTTATGGAGTTTGCTCCCGTTTTTTCACTGTGGCAATTTGAACTTGGTTCTGACTGTCGTTCTTGAACTCTGCTTTCCAAATTTGCCCCTTTTCTTATCCGTGCTCGGATCAAGGGAGGGTGTCAAGGGGCTGAGCCTTGCCTTTACACTGTGTTAAGTTGCCATGAGCTTATTTGAAGTTTAAATGCCATTTTTCCTTCCTGCTGCCTTTTTGCGCACAGCACACATTATTATAAATGTTTAGAGTTAAGCATAGTGTTTTGCTTCACACGAGAATACTCTGTTTTTCCATATTAGCAGCCTTGCTTGGTGAGCTTTGTCTGAACAGTGAGTGCCGAGGCCTTCAAGTTTATTTCAACACATTGGTTGTTGCTCAGTCTGATCAGCGCATGTTCTAGGCATAACATATATGCAGCTGTGGCCACCTCTGATTTTGGCGCATTTAATAATGCACTGCGTAAGCATGATCACACACACTTGGAGAACATTCGCATGCAGAGAGCTGATGCAGAAACTGATGTGATCCATTTCTGCTAGGACCAGAGGTAAGGGGCCGCCCTTGTAATCCCAAGAGACCCTTTGTAGATATAAAATAACCTACTAGCAAGGGAGGGTGAGATATAGGTGTATTTAAACCTGTTTCCATTTAGCGTTGTAACATGATTTCTCCCTTTGTATTTTATGGAATAGTAACTATGCTGATAATCTTGTTGCTTATAATATGCCTGCTTGTATTAGCTAAGATACTGCACATGAGAACACGACATTAGAAATAAATATTTCAAACTTGCACGTGTCTCCTTTTACTCCTTGTTTTGGACTGGTATGAGAGTATAACAAAAGAGTGTTCATGTGTTCCACATTGCCTGAGGTAATCTAAGTTCCATGTTCTGGGTTGTCTAATCATTGGTGGTATGGAAGAACCAATGAGACACTGGTTGCTAGTCTGGTAGGGGTTATTGGGTACTAAGGTGGATTTTGGCACACCCTAATTCACTGAGGTTCCAAGTCTCTATGCACAGTTATGTGTAGGAGCAGAATCCCTGCTACACTTTAAGAGAAATATTACACAGAACATAAATGAAGAAAAATATGAACTCATTGACTATGATGGATGTTTGGTGAAACATACCAAAGGAAATCTCATTAATCACAGGAAACTCAGTTCTGAAACACCAGATTAAAGGGAATTTTACTATTTAGCAATTCTGCAACTGTTCAAACGTGGCGTACTGTAATGGAATTACTTGGAGATGTTCAACAAGAAACTACTATTGCAGCTGAAATTGCTAGAGACAGTTCTAAAGACAGTCAAAGTTCTTCTCCACAAAGATCCACTAGGAGAACCAATTATTGAAAATGAAGCAGCAATCGCCATGAGTGAAGTAGAAATGGCAATGCACAAGCTCAACAGGATAATATGGAGTTGGGAAACTTGGAAGAGCAACTAAATATTGTACAGAAATAAATATATCAGCAAGTTACAGAACAGATAGACCATGGTTTACTTCTTGAAAAAAAATGCAACTGCACATCATTTAAACTTATTAGAATGTATATCAGCGGTCAAGTTGGTACAGGAAAAAGTTTCATAATTAAAGTTTTGACCAGTTATCTACAGAAAATCACTGAATCACATGTATCTTGTGTTGTAACTGATCCAACTGGGTTAGCAGCACACAACATTATATTGTTTACTGATGCTACCTGGGCCTGGGGTTCGGGCCTGGGGACGAGTAGACCCCGACAACTTATCTGCTCTACTCTCTGCTTCTTACCCCCTCTTACAAGGTCTATCCACCCTCTCCCAGGTTACCTCCATTGACCAGTGGCTCACCTCAGTTTGCGATTCTATCGCTCCCCTGAAACGGGTCACCTTAAAGCGGGAGAAGGATGCAAACCGGTGGTTTAACGAGGACCTTAAGGCCATCAAATTAGCGGTACGCAGAGCGGAGCGTGCCTGGAGGAGAAACTACTGCCCCTTACTCCGATTGGAGTTTACTAGCACCTTGACCCAATATAAACAGGCCATCTTGGCGGCGAAAACAGCCTATTTCTCCTCCAAAATCCTCGATGCGGAGAACCAATCGAAGGAAATTTTCTCGATTGTGCACAATCTGGCATTCTCCGACAGAACCACTCTGAAGCCCACCCCCTCTCCGGAACTCTGTCACTCCCTCAATAACTTCTTTATCCAGAAAATTGCCACTATCAAAGCCAACATTCCCCCCTCTTCCCCTACCTTTGTGGACCCTCAGTGTCCCCCTCCCAGGGGACATCTCGGTACCCTTCCCCTTTTGACCAAGGAATCCCTGACTTCAATAATCCCTTTAGTTAAATCTGGTTCCCCCCTTGACCCCTGCCCTTCCCACATTCTCTGTCACATTTTTTCCTCTTGTCCTGATCCTCCCCTTCACCTCCTCAACTGCTCCCTCTCTCAGGGCGTGTACCCGTCCCATTGAAAACAGTAGTCATCGTCCCTATCCTAAAGAAACCGGGCGCGGATCCTTCGGTCCCCACTAACTATCGTCCCATCTCCCTTTTGCCATTCTTGGCAAAAGTACTCGAGCGCCACGTCACCTGCACTTTGAGCTCTTTTGTGGAGACACATGGGGTTCTAGCCCCCCGTCAGGCCGGTTTCCGCCCCGCACACTCTACGGAGTCCGTAATACTTTCGGTCCTTGACAACCTCAGGGAGGGAATGGACACCAACCAGATCCAGGCCCTGGTCCTCCTCGATCTCTCAGCCGCCTTTGACACGGTTGACCACACCACCTTACTTTCCCGTGTCAAGGCGGCGGGGATCGGGGGTACCGCCCTGGTATGGTTGTCCTCCTTCCTGAGGGACCGCACCCAGGCGGTTCGCCTGGGTGATTTTTCTGCGGACTTCCGGAAAGTTCAGTGCGGGGTCCCCCAAGGTTCTTCCCTCTCACCCCTTCTGTTCAACCTTTACATCGCCCCCCTTATTTTCTCACTGCAACAGATGGAGGTCTCCGTATATAATTATGCGGATGACCTCCAACTTGTCTTTAATCTATCTTCTTCCCCTTCTTCTGTTTCTAATTTTCAATCCACTATGATTCACATCCGTGACTGGATGAACCACAACCATCTGAAACTCAACCCAGACAAGACTGAGCTGGTGTTGACAGGTGGTTCATCCAGTCCCTGGTCTTCTCTGTTTTGGCCCTGTTCCCTAGGTTCTCCACCTGTCCCCTCTACCTCAGTAAAAACATTAGGCATTAAACTCAATTCCCAACTCACCCTTCACTCCCCGGTTAGTTCTGTGGTGTCCTCTTCCTTTCTCTCACTGCGCACTATACGCAAGGTGTCCCGTTTCTTTTCTTTTGACGCCCTGAAACTGATTACCCTGGCAATGATCATCTCCCGCCTTGATTACGGCAACGCCCTATATGCTAGTATACCTGCATATAGTCTAAGGCGGTTGCAGCAGATTCAAAACCAGGCGGCGCGTTTGGTGTTTAAATTGCCAAAATTCCACCATGTCACCCCCCTCCACAAATCTCTGCATTGGCTCCCAGTCTGTGAGCGTGTCCAGTTCAAGCTCGCCTCCATCACCTTCCAAGCTCGACTGGGCACGGCTCCGGCTTTTATCTCATCTGAGATCACCCGCTATGTACCTACCAAGGAATTACGTTCATCTACCAAATCCCTTCTCACAGTCCCGCGGTTCCGGAGGAAGAAATGGGGAGGATCGAAATTTGCGACCCTTGCTCCACTCTTTTGGAACTCCCTGCCTCCAGAGCTCAGAGCCTCGACTCTCTACCTGCAATTCAGGAAACAACTTAAAGCTCATCTATTCACCAAGGCTTTTAATTAATTCTCCAACACTTCGTATTCCCTTAGCTTAGTTTTGCCTTCCTGCCCTGCCTTCTGCAAGTTGCCGCGCCATGAAGCCGCTGGCGAACGTGCGCTAAATAAATAATTTAAAATTCAAATTCAAATTCAAATACCTGTTTAACATGAAAATAAGTTGGAATATCACAAGCTATGTGTAGAAGCATATTATGAAGATTCAAGCGTACTAAAGAAAATGAAACTTCTGATAATTGATGAGGTGAGCAAGGTCTCAAACTTAATGCTTGCCTTTGTACATTTAAGAATGCAGCAAATTTTAAAAACAGATTATGCTGTGTTATTTGGAGGAAAACATGTGATTGTTTTCGGCAATCTGCAACTGTAAAAGGGGAACCAGTATTTAAAACACTTGTGCATGAAGATACCAGGAAATCTTTGGGAAGTATTGGAAATGTCAATATTTGGTCATATTTTGAATACAAAGAACATATTAAAAATATGTGACAGGCAAGTGATGAAAATTATAGAAGCATTCTTCAAGATATAAGAATTGGTGTATTGACAGAGCATGGTAAAGAAGCTTTGCAAAGTCGGCTACTTACAAACTTGTTTCCAAATGAAAATGTTGCTCCATAAATAATATATAAGGACATTGGAGAAAATAAATCTATAATTTGCCTAATGCCAACACTGCGAGAGTGTTCTACATTCAATCAAGAACTTTTGAAGTTGGAAAACAAGAAATAATCAAAATGGAAGCCATTTATAAAATAGAACATAAAGGAATTACTATTATTTTGTCAGAAATATTAAAAACAAAATTAGATTCTTTGGAAAAATCTATATCTAAGACTGCTGGTTTAGAAAAGAATTTACATGTGTGTGAAAACTGTCGGGTAATTTTACAGTGTAATTTGGATGTGAAAAAGGTTTAGTAAATGGAGCAATGGGGACAGTTGTTAATGTTGTTAATTATCCAAATAGAGAAGGAACTGAATTTTTGAAGATTAAATTTGATCCGATAGAAGAGGTCAAACAGATTGGACGTTGTGCTGTTCATTTTTTGCTTGTTAAAGAATGTATGTTTGTAGAAAACAGTTTCCTGTTTTTTTAGTATATACAGTGACCATTCATAAATCTCAAGGTTTAAGTGTAGACAGTGCTTTGGTAAACATTGGTAGTACCCTGTTTAAAGAGAGCATGGCATATGTTGCATTGTTCAGAGTCAGAACTTTATCTGGATTTTATTTGATTGATTTTGATGACAGAAAGATTAGTGCATATGCAAATTGTGTAAGAGAGTATAATTGGTTAAGAAGACTGTATGCTCCCAACTTAGGTGAATATCCTGTACATAAAAAGTGTGTAGTATATCCAGAACGAACATATAAGAAACTCTGTAGTGAGGTTGGAAATAGGAAAAACAATCATGAGAATGTTGAGGTTCCAAACAAAAAAAAGGGGCACTGTTGAAGATATTGTAGGATATCAGTTAGAACATAGTTCAAGTATCAACTGCTATGCTAATGTAGTTGTGAACGACATATTTTCTCTAGAAAATCTTCAACAACAAATTATGGAGAATCGAGAAAAAAGGTTTTGTTCTTTGTTGAATTCTATTTTTGAAAACTTGACAACTGACAAAACTAAAATTCAAAGTGCTTCTGGCATTCGGCATCTTCTGGATATATGTTATAGTTCTTCATAATTTGCACTTAATGAACAGCAAGATGCCCAAGAATTTCTTATGTTTATGTGTGCAGTATTGGAAGATGAAGGAATACAAATTTAAAATGTGTTTGGACTTCGTTACAGATGGTATCATAAATGTGAAGATTGTTCATTTTCTTCTACCACTGAAATAGACACTCAAAGATTCATATGTTTAACAATACCAGATTGCACAACAGTGTCTTGTAAAAAATTAGTACAATCAGCTAATCTAAAGATGGAATGTACTCACTGCAAATCTGAAATGTTATCAACATTAGTTATATAAAGATTTGGACAATGTCATGTTAATGCTACAACGTTGTAAAGCAGATGGAAGAAAATGGGAACCTAAAATTAAAGATTTTGTGGCAGGTCAACTGTCAATTTCAGGAAGAACTTACAAAGCAGTAGCAATTCTTTTTCACGATGGACCTTCTATAACATCTGGACACTATACTGTGTATTTAAAGTGCAATAAAGGACAGACACATTGTAAGGATGCCCATTTGGAATTCAAATGTTGTTTGCCCTACGAATTACCAAATTTATATCTAACAGTTTTGATGAAAGTACTGAGAACATCATTCGGCCTATTGGGAAGATGTCAACATGAATTAATGAGTTTATTTTGGATATTTTCAATACAAACGATTTCAGAAACTTCATTCAGCCTCATGACAAGATGTCAATATGAATTAAGAAGTTTATTTGGGATATTTTCAATGCAAATGATTTTGGAAACATCATTCAGCCTATAGGGAAGATGTGAAGAGGAGCAAGGGGGGTAACCACTGCGCCTTTCAGTAGGCCGGGTTACCCCCTTGCTCCTGCCACTACCTGCTCCTGCCGATTCCTGCTGGGACACCCGCCGATTCCTGCTGGGACACCCGCCCGCCCGCTCCTGCCTGCTCCCGCCTGCTCCTGCCGCCGCTGACCTCCCTGCACCCGAGCGACCCAGCCACAGCTGAGCCGCCCGTCCGCCAGTTTTTCCCGCCGCTGACCCCCTGCGGCCCCACCCACCACCAGCCCGTTGGCTGCCCCGCTCCCGCCAACCCAGCTGACCCGCCCTCCCGTCCCCCTACTTAAGGGGATCGCCGGGTGCGCTCGGGAGTGACCACTGCGCCTTTCAGTAGGCCGGGTCACCCCCCTTGCTCCTGCCACTACCTGCTCCTGCCGATTCCTGCTGGGACACCCGCCGATTCCTGCTGGGACACCCGCCCGCCCGCTCCTGCCTGCTCCCGCCTGCTCCCGCCTGCTCCTGCCGCCGCTGACCTCCCTGCACCCGAGCGACCCAGCCACAGCTGAGCCGCCGTCCGCCAGTTTTTCCCGCCGCTGACCCCCTGCGGCTCCGCCCACCACCAGCCCATTGGCCGCCCCGCTCCCACCAACCCAGCTGACCCGCCTTCCCGTCCCCCTACTTAAGGGGATCGCCGGGTGCGCTCGGGAGTGACCACTGCGCCTTTCAGTAGGCCGGGTCAGCCCCCTTGCTCCTGCCGCTACCTGCTCCAGCCGATTCCTGCTGGGACACCCGCCGATTCCTGCTGGGATACCCGCTCGCCCGCTCCTGCCTGCTCCCGCCTGCTCCTGCCGCCGCTGACCTCCCTGCACCCGAGCGACCCAGCCACAGCTGAGCCGCCCGTCCGCCAGTTTTTCCCACCGCTGACCCCCTGCGGCCCCGCCCACCACCAGCCCATTGGCCGCCCCGCTCCCGCCAACCCAGCCGACCCGCCCTCCCGTCCCCCTACTTATGACGCCCCCAGAGCGACCGCGCAGCGGACGCGCGCAGCGGGAGCGCCGACTGAGCGCTGAAGGTGCGCCCAAGGTAAGCCCGTCTGCGCCCGTCTGCGCCCTTCCGTGCCTGGACCACACCCAGTGCCAGGACCCCTGGCCCCCGCAGACACCAGCCCACCCGCCGGACCTACGATGCCACCGAGCTCTACGCACTCAACGCCGTCCGGATCCCGGGGTGCCACCGAGCCACTCCGAGACGCACCCACGGACCTTTCTGCTGCCACTCCTGCAAGTTCACCTGCATCCGGACCTGCACTACACCAGCACCCACCAAGCCGAGAACCAGCAGCAACCACCTAAAGTGCATCCTGCTCAACACCCGCTCCCTCCACAGACACGCCGTCGAGCTCTGGAACCTCCTCGACACAACATCACCAGACGTCGCCTTCCTCACGGAAACCTGGATGAACGCCTCCTCTGCTCCCGACATCGCCATTGCCATCCCAGACGGTTACAAGATCATCTGGAGGGACCACGGCAACCAGACGGGAGGAGGCATCGCCATCATCCACAGGAACACCATCCGCATCACGACCAACACCGACGACACCCTCGCACCCGCCGAACACCTGCACTTCCAGATCCACATCAACCCCAAGACCACCCTCAGAGGCACCCTCATCTACAGACCCCCGGGACCACGCACACAATTCAGCGAAGACATCGCCGACTTCATCAGCCCGCACGCCCTCCGCTGACTACATCCTCCTCGGGGACCTCAATTTCCACCTGGAGAACAACAACGACCGCAACACCACCACCCTGCTGGGCAACCTCGCAAACCTCGGACTCAAGCAGCTGGTGACCACCCCCACCCACTACGCCGGACACACACTCGACCCCGTGTTCTCATCCAGCAAGGACATCACCTTCAGCCACGCCACCGGACTCCACTGGACGGACCACAGCTGCGTCCACTTCAGCTTCAGAAGGACCACGATCCACCACCACCAGCAACAGGTTGCACGCAGAAACTGGAACAAGATCACAGCCGCTCGCCGCATCCCTGAGCCAGAACCCCCCCACCAGCTCAGCGAACCCCAGCCAGGCCGCCAACAACCTCACGAAGTGGATCAGCAACTGCGCAGACGACCTCGCCCCTCTGATGACCCCGCCTAGCAGACCCGGCAGCAAGAAAGCCCCATGGTTCACCGACGAACTCAAGAGCTCCAAGAGGAACTGCCGTGCCCTCGAGAAAGCCTGGCGCAGAGACCCAACACCGGACAACATGACTGCCCTCAAGCTCGCCACCCGAAAACACCACTAACTGATCCACGCCACCAAGAAATCCGCATTCAAGGAACGACTGGACAAGAACGCACACAACAGCAAGGAACTCTTCAACATCGTTAAAGAGCTCTCCAACCCCAACGCCGGAAACAACGACATCACCCCTTCACAAGACCTCTGCAACTCCCTCGCCTCCTACTTCTACAACAAGATCGCGGACATACACAACAGCTTCAGCACTCAACCGACGCACGCCACGACCGAACCACCGCCCCCCACCACCACCCTCCGCGCCTGGACCCCGATCAGCACCGAAGACACCGTCCGCACGATGAACTCCATCCACTCTGGATCTCCGACCGACCCCTGCCCTCACCACGTCTTCAACAAGGCCGACGCTGTCATCGCACCCCACCTGCGGGACATCATCAACACCTCCCTCGACACCGCTACCTTCCCGGAGAGCTGGAAGCACGCCGAACTCAGCGCTCTACTAAAGAAGCCATCAGCCGACCCCACCGACCTCAAGAACTACCGCCCCATCTCGCTGCTCCCGTTTCCTGCAAAAGTCATCGAGAAGACCGTCAACAAGCAGCTGGCCGCCTTCCTTGAGACAAACGGATCCCTTGACCTCTCGCAGTCTGGCTTCCGGGCCAACCACAGCACAGAGACCGCCCTGATCGCAGCCACCGATGACATCCGAGCCCTGCTCGACAACGGAGAAACAGCGGCCCTCATCCTCCTAGACCTCTCCGCGGCTTTCGACACTGTCTGCCACCGTACCCTAGTGCAACGCCTCAGCAACGTCGGAATCCAGGAGAAGGCACTGGAGTGGATCATCTCCTTCCTTGCCGGAAGGACACAGAGAGTCCGCCTCCCCACGTTCAGATCAGAAGCCACCGAAGTCATCTGCGGCGTTCCTCAAGGCTCCTCGCTCAGCCCAACCCTCTTCAACGTCTACATGAGCCCCCTCGCAGCCATCGCACGCCAACACAACCTCAACATCATCTCCTACGCCGACGACACCCAGCTGATCCTCTCCCTCACCAACGACCCCGCCACCGCCAGAGCCAACCTACACGAAGGGATGACAGACGTAGCCAAATGGATGATGAACAGCCGCCTGAAACTGAACTCGGACAAGATGGAAGTCCTCATCCTGGGATCTTCACCCTCCGCCTGGGACGACTCCTGGTGGCCCCCGCCCTGGGCAGCGCACCCAAACCAACAGACCACGCACGCAACCTGGGCTTCATCCTGGACTCCTCCCTCTCCAAGACCAGACAAATCAACGCCATCTCCTCGTCGTGCTTCAACATCCTGCGCATGCTACGTAAGATCTTTCGGTGGATCCCCACCGAGACCAGGAAGACGGTCACCCAGGCCCTCGTCACCAGCCGTCTGGACTACGGCAACTCCCTCTACGCCGGTACCATTGCCAAACTCCAGAAGAGACTCCAGCGGATCCAGAACGCCTTAGCACGACTCATCCTGGATATCCCCCGTCGCAACCACATCTCCGGACACCTGAGAGACCTGCACTGGCTCCCGGTCAACAAGAGAATCACCTTCTGTCTCCTCACCCACGCACACAAAGCCCTGCACAACCAAGGCCCAGGATACCTCAACAGTCGCCTCAACTTCTAGGCTCCCACACGCCAGCTTCGATCGACCGGCCACGCCCTCGCCGCCGTCCCCCGCTTCCGAAGAGACGCCAGAGGGGGAAGGTCCTTCTCCTACCTGGCCG
The DNA here is from genome assembly GCF_964263255.1 of Lissotriton vulgaris. NCBI lineage: Eukaryota > Metazoa > Chordata > Amphibia > Caudata > Salamandridae > Lissotriton > Lissotriton vulgaris. The sequence goes on along the minus strand of NC_141694.1, from coordinate 1,068,599,702 downwards.
CCAAGACTTGGAATTCCCTCCCGACCCACCTCCGCCTGACCCAGGACCACCTCGCCTTCAGGAAGCAGCTCAAGACCTGGCTGTTCGAGCAGTAGGACACCCCCCCTCCCCTAGCGCCTTGAGACCCTCCGGGTGAGTAGTGCGCTATACAAATGCTTTGATTGATTGATTGATTGATTGAAGAATCACTGTTTCAATAATAGTTTCTGTTCTTTGATATAGTATTTAGAAAATTGTTGCTGAAAGAGGCAGTTCATATATTTGATGTTTGTATTATATGCAATTTAAATGAGAGTGTTTATTTTTGAAAATGTAAACAGATAGTTGAGTTTTTTTAAATATTCTGAACACAGATTTGTTGTTTTTTGACAAGCTTATTGATTGTATTTTTTTGGCCGCTGTCACATGATGATCAACATTGAAATCACTGTGTATGGTGAAATTCAATAGAATCTGAAATCAGCAAAAAAGGCAAACTAAATATGTTATGTAATTGTGAAATGATGTTGTGTTCTTAAAAGAATAATATTATATGTATTAACAGTATTTTTCTTCTCTTTTACAGACACCAATTCTAAAGTTTGAAAATATTTAAAATTTAGATTATAATAAAACAACAGAAAAATTGTTTCAATGAGTTTCATATCTACTTCAAAAAAGGTAAGATTACGTCAACCAAGCTCTACCCACTGCTACAATCACCTGTGCACTACCATGCAAAACTCGAATCGCATAGTTCACTACTATGTGATTAGACTACTCATTCACTCCTTCAATTGCCCAGGTACTACTGATACACTCCAGCCATCGCCCTGTCACTACCCATGCACTCCTCCAATCACCCAGCCAGTACAATGTACTTATCCATTCACTCTGCCAATACCCAAGCACTTATAAATTCACCATGCACTCTCCTAGCAGAACTCTAATCATCCAGTCAGTACCTATATACTCATGCAATGACCCAGGCACTAACCATGCACTGCTATATGCAGTCTTCCAATGACTCAACAACTACCTATCTACTCATGTGATAACTCAGGCACTACTGATACACTCATACAATCACCCAATCACTACTGATACAGTATTCCAATCACCCAAGCACCACTTATATACTAATGCAAACACCCAGGCATTACCCATGCACTTATGCAGTAATCCAGGCACTACCCATGCACATGTCCTATTATACTGGCACTACTCATGCACTCATGCAACCAACCAGGTATTACCAATGCACTCATCTAGTCTCACATGCACTACCCATGCACTCATTCAATCACTCAGGCACTACCCATGCAGTCATACAACCATCCACACATTACCCATGCACTTGTCCAATCACGCAAGCACTACCAATTCACTCATGCAATCAGCCAGGCACTACTAATGCACTTGTCCAATCACACAGGCACTAGCAATGCACTCATGCAACCAACCAGGTATTACCCATACACTTGTCTAGTCTGGCCGGCATTACTTATGCACTCATTCAATCAATCAGGCACTACCCATGCAGTCATACAACCATCCACACATTACCCATGCACTCGTCCAATCACGCAAGCACTACCAATGTACCTCATGCAATCATCCAGGCATTACCATACACTTATTGCTCTTTTTTTTTACAAAGTAGGTGGTTCTAAACAGAACTGTTTGTTTTCTTCTTTTTTCAATTTTTTAAATTTTTTGTGTTTTTTTAACTATTTGGAATTTTATTTGGGTGTTTTAAAAAAAAGGGAAAACAACAAAACAAACTGTCCAACTTTGCAATTACCTATAAAAAACAAGATTGCGGATTGAAGAGGTAGTGTTCTTCGTGGATACTGGAGGTGGATACGTCCTCCTCTAAGAATCTATAACAAAACACAAGGATCCAACTGTAAAGGGGGTTCTATCGATTGAGTTTCTCACAAAAAATGTCAAGAAAAGGTGTGTTTCCTACATTAGCTGGACGCACACAGTGTTTGCTTAAATACTCCTCACACACCAAAAGGGCCCTTGGTGTCATGCTTCATCATAAGGGTCTTCCCGCCCCACTGCAGGATGGGGCAGGAAGCGACTACGCGGGTGCACTGATCTTTCAGTACTATGTGTGGTGTAGGGGTAGTGAGAGGAAGGGTCAAGTGTGAATGCAAAAGGTGAATTAAAAAGGTCCTAGCCCCATGTACTAAAAAAACTTTAATAGGTCAATGGGGCTGGTACTATTAAAAACAGTGGGTCGAGGATGTCATTCGTGTAATGTGCAGATACTCCTAATCAAGTCAACATGTTTTGAAAGCCTCGGGCTTCTTCATCAGGACTGAAACTGATCCCTTCCATACTCACTATGTTGCTATCAATTAAGTGAAGTTAGTGATATGTACAGGAAAGTGAAAAATGCAAATGATCATGCACTTTATTCAATACCCATTGGTATTCTAAAAGTTAATTGGGATGTGTAGGAGACAATACTCCAGGAGCCTCTAGAATGGGTGGGAAGGGTGTTGCCACTGTATTGGTGAAGTCAACACTGCCTCGCTCAAGGTAACGCCATCCCACAGCTCCGTTGTGTCAACTTTGCATTTAAACTGTCATTGCAAGAAAAAATGCAACAACAAAAAATTAACAAGAGTGGTTTCTTGCAGCAGAAACCACAGCATCAACAGACTGCTTGCAGTTACAAACTATTCTTGCACTTGATGCAGCGCTGTTCTAGGTTTGCGAACTCTGGACGGATGTCGAGGCCACAGTTCGCTCCCGAGCTGCTCGGTCCAACAGTTTGGTCATCATGCTGCACTGCTTCCTGGGCACGGCAATGTTTCTAGTAGGCCAGATGACGAGGATGCAGTGTCTGCAGGTGCTTCGTCATACGGGAAGTGCCACAGGAATACTTCTTTTCACTTCCACGTGAAGGAGCCCTTGGACATAGCGTGCAGCTAACTTTCCATGCATCTACCTTCTCTTCCCCCTCAAGAATCATAAAGAAGGTTCAAACAACAGACTCCTTCATCTTCTTGACAGGTTCCTCCAACTCTTCTTCTTCTTTTGCCAAATTGACAAATTCAGTTGAAGAAGCCATTTTTGAGTTGTTGGCAAAAACACCACAAAAATGTACAACCTAGAAAAAAACACAAAAGGGGTGTGTCTCCTAGGATGCAGTTAAAGGAATAAAAACAAGCCCTGTCATAGCAAACAGCAATGTCCCAGCAGTGTCCCAGGGGTGGGCACCCCAGGACTTTGCAGGAGCCGGCCCTGGGGGGTGGCAGTCCCCAGGGCCATCAAGGGCTCCTGGAGGAGGGTCACATGGCCCCCCTCCCTTCATTTTGAAAGCCCAGGGCTGGGGTCCATAACGGACACCCAAAATTAAATAAAGAGTAGGGGAGGTGGCGGTCCCCGGGGCATGTGATGGGACTCTTGCGACCCACACTTCTTTTTTTTTAAAACAGAGCCCTGGGGAGGTTGCGGTACCCTGGGCTGTGGGGGGCCACATGCCCCGGCATACAATTAAATACCCCACTGGAGGTGGTGGCCCCCTGGCAGCGTGGGAGGGTTGGACCCCCATGCATTCATTTTGTTAAAAGCCCCCGGGGCTGTGGGTGGGCCGCTTGCCCCCTGCACATATTTAGCATAGCCCCAGGAAGGTGGTGGTCCCCCGGGGCTAGGGGGTCGCCATGGGTCCCCGCTATTTTTTGGAGCATTGCCCCCGGGACCTGGCCCACTCGGGGGCCTCATTAAAATGAAGCGCGGGTGCCCGTGGTTCATCTTATTTATTTTTCGCAGGATTCGTGACCCAATGCAAATTCTGCAGTTGTTAAGAGAAAATGCTTTTTTATTGCCCTGGGGGTCCTTGTGGGACCCCCCGAGCAACCCTAGGGGGTCAGGGTGTTCTACCCTGCCCTCTTTTCTTCTTTTTGAAACTCTTTTTTTCACAGTTTTCTTGTGACTCAGCTACCGAGTCACAAGATGGCTGTCAACACTTCCTGGTTTTGAGTGTTGACAGCCAATCAGCGTAAAGCTCGTGCCCGGGAGGGTTCATGAACCCTCCTCGTGCTCAGATATTGATATTTTTCTTTTTCCCAATATCTCAAGCACTACTGAATGGATTTACACCATTTAAAAAAAGGCCTCTTTCTGAACCAAGGGCTACCTTTTTGCCAAATTTGTTGTAATTCCGTTCAGCAGTTAAGGATGTAGCTTGTTCAATTTTTTCCTATGGAAATTAACATGGGAAAAATGCGTTTTGGGACCCCCTTTTTTCTTGGCCCCCGCTTCAGGAATCACCCCAAAAATTTCAAGACAAGAGCTGGCCAGAGCGCCCCAATAGTTTTGGAACTTTCGCGAAGATTCAGCAAACTGCGCCAAAGATATTGGCCAAAAAAAACACTATTTGAATAGAAATGAGGTCCTAACTATAACTACCTACTGGCGACCGCTAGTAGGTAATATATATGTATAAATATATATGTATATATACACATACATCACTTCTTTAACAGTAGGAGTGAGTTTGTGGTTTACATCCTGCAATGTTTATTTATTTATTTGAAAAGTTTTATATAGTGCGAACATGACACTTGCGGGAATCAGAGTGCTTTACAAGTGAATGAATGCAAAAATATATAAACCAATAACATAATCTATATACATGCAAGATAAAAGAATAGTAAGATCGTAAAACTGAATTCTGAAGGTCAATTCCAGAAATGTGTTCCTGTCCTAAAATGTATGTGGGGAGTACTTTTCACATGGTACATGTAAGAATTCTCCAGCACTTAAGGGCGGTGAAGAGTAATGACAAAAGCTATCCCTTTTCTGACATAATAATGAAACACATGAGGGGAATATTAATGATCTTGTTTATTTTTTTTAGAGTTATATATAGCACAAACTAGACCCGAGACATCGGGTATCAGAGCGATTTATATGATTACCAGTTTTGATACATATGGACACATTCATTTATTTGTTAGGCATGGAGAGATTCAGTGATTTGCTCAGAATCACAGGATGTTGAGCGTCGTTGCCGGGACTCAAACCTGGTTCCCCAGCTTCGACGTCGAACGCTCTAGTCATAAGGCTACATCCTTTCCCCTCTTTATTATGTAATTGACTCCGCTGCAATAGAAGAGTTGGAAATTGAGAACAGAAACGTAGACAATTAGAGTCAAGGTACATTGTAATGCTCAATACAAAAATTCTGTATGGCTCAAGTTCTGAAGATATTTAAGGAGAAGCTTTCTTTGTAGCTTTAGGACGGCAGCAAGAGAGTTGAGCAATAGTAAAATGAGGAATGAAGAGTATATCTCGGAACTAATGAATTAAGAAAAGACACATTTGATTTTAGAACACATAAAGAGGGAGACAGTCCCAGATGTTTCAAGCACTTAAGAAAAGATTGGATACTCTAAAGGTGCATATATAGGAACCCAAGATACTTATCATATTATAAATGTGTATGAGGAATTGGTTTCAACAGTGTATCCTTGAAGAATTAGTGTTACAATTCCAGCTTGGCTTTTATTCCATTAAATTTTGCACTTGCACTTTATCATTGAGAATCCATGATGAAGTCATTAATGGGGAATGTTGTCAACCTAACAATGTAAAGGTGCTCTGATGTGGATAATGATTTCAATGTGTGCAATAATGCATTTGCACTTTATTGCCAAGAATCAGATTCTCTATTCAGTGGGTATACTTAATTGTGAAATAATGCATTTACACTTTATTTCCAAGAATTCAGTTTGAGCAATATCGCACTTGCACTTTATTGCCATGAACTCCATTGAATGTCATCATAGTGGAAGTTGCTGATAACTAACATATGTTGGCACATTGGGATTGATTAATGGAAATGATGAATTCATATTGTTGTTAATTTGCAATTAATGCACAAATATTTGAAGTGGTCAACAGAACTGTTGGAGCAATAATGTACTTGCGCTTTTATCATCATGAAATTTTACACCCAAAGGAGCTATATAGACTTTACATTAGTAGCATTAGTCTTTTGCAAATGCACTTGGGTTTTATTCAGAGGAATGAAATCAACATGTGCAATTTGAAGCCTTAAGCCTCCAAGATATTTCATTGAGTTAACCACTTTGGGATATGTGACAAAATCAATAAATATGAACAAACTGTAAAAAATCACCACAAAAATAAGAAAAGAAATCTTTTTTAAAAATAACCTAAACTATTACCAAACAAGTATCAGGACTTGAGCAAAGATGATTAATTGTGATTAACATTGGTGATTACAAGGTCATGCCTTTGCAGCCTGAATTTAGTTTTAAACTTCTAATTTAACTTGGCAATATAACAACCCTTGCCTTAAATTACCTTTTTATTGCATACAAGTCACCCCTAAGGTTGGCCATAGGTCGCCCACAGAGCAGGCTGAATTAAAAGGTTGGACATGTACTTTTTGAGTTTTACATGTATTGAAAGAGAACAATTCATAAATCAATGTTTCACTACCGTAAAACCTACCTCTCCCATAGGATAACATTGGTTTGCCTTAATAAATGTATTATGTGCAAACGTTGGTTGGAACAGGTGAATATTTCATGTTTGGTGTCTGAAACATTGTAATTAAAAATCTTCTTTACAGGTAAAGTCAGATTTTAAGCTATTATTTTGAAAATGCCACTTTTAGACTGCAGTTGGCACATGGACTTTGTTTATTCCTCCCAGACAGCCACACAATACAGGGATTGGGTGTGCCTGGATGGACCATCAACTGGCAGGATGGGGCGGAGCTGGGCATTGCTCCACTTGCAAATCAATAGGCTGTGCCCTGCCTTCATACAAAAGATGTGTCACTACTGCATTGTTCATGCAGCCAGCTTGGATCCAGGGGAAGGGAGGCAGCAAATATTAAACACCTTAAAGATAATTCTCTAGAAACTTCTCCTACTTCAAACAAGGCAGCAGGTATGAAATAGGACCCTCAGTCCTACGCTTCAGTTCAGTTTCTCAACCTGCAGGAGGACTCTCAAAGGACTGCCTGCCATTGTGGCCTACTGAACGTAACTGCACCTGAAAAGGACTGCTATGCTGCCAGGAGCCTGCCTTGAACCCTCAGAGGCCGGGACAGAAAAAGCTCCGACCATCATGAACCAACACCTGGAACCAGACTGAGTGAGTACTAACCTCCCAAGTGGTGCCCCTTCAGACCTGGACCTTTGGTTGTAGGTTTTAAGGTCCTCAGATAGCCAAAATCCAAACCTGGGACTTTGAATTTTTTGAGCTAAAAACAGCTCTACACAATGAAGGAAGACTTAGCCCAACCTGATCTTATCTGTCCAAGGTGCATCGCCGGTCGACCTGACTTTGTGGGAGTTCCTGCCACGTTCTTCTCTGCAACAGCAAATACTGTTCAGCAGTCCTTCGCAAAAGGAGTATTCAGACTCCTGAAACTTTCATTATACACAGCCCCCAGCCTTGTCCCAGTGGAGATATTCAACTTCCAGAAAAGAGACATCTTCACTTTGACTTCATCCAGTGGCTCCCCAACTATGACACCTCCTCCTTGGACATTGCCTTAGCCTTGCCCACTGAACTTCTACCTTCTCAGAGACTTTTTCCTGAAATTTATTTCAAGTATGAAGGTGAGCCAGATGGGGACCATTCCGCTTTTTGTATCTGATTCATGCTCTATTGTGGTCAGCCATATTTCTCAACTTTGACCCAGTCTAGATGTCTGTGGTTGGTGCTGATCCAGCGCCCCTATGGAAAATCTGTCTCAACAACACAACCCTACACCAAGATACTCACCATTATTCATAAACACTTCACTAGGCCCACAAGTAACTGAGACAAATATTGAGCAACTGAATCATGTGACCTAATTAATCGGAACTATTCACAAAACATATACATTTTATATACAACTGCAGTTTGTCATCATCATAATTACGAAAATAATAATGGAAACATTTAATTAAGCCACTTAGGTTAATGGATCAACTGATGGTAACTAGACTAAGAATAAACAAGACCAGCTTGTCATTTCAAAATCTATTTTATTAATTTTATTTATCAATCAAAGAGCATTTTTAGAATATTGAAATCTTTTATTAGCAATTTCAGAAAGCATCATTTAATCAATCAAAGGCACATTAAACTGTCATCTCAAAACAGATCAGCTTACAGAGAATTAATGTAGAAAAGATCCCATTCCCTAAAATCTATTTCCCTGACTAAACTTAATTAAACCTAAAGGAAAAGTCATTAGTTCAGTTTATCCTTACGTGAGTCAAACGTCCGACAGCATTTCACGCCCTTCAGGATTCAGGAATGAGCAGCCGTCCTCCTCCCAAGGGGCCAAGTTTTATACCTTTTCTCTATCTAAATTGAACTAAAAGAATACTTTTTCTTTGACATTCAGCGTTTTGATTGGCTGATAGCCGTCAGTCTATGTGAGCTCATTGCCTTTTCAATCCAAAATTGTGCCTTTCTAAAACGTCTTTGTCCTTTGTCCACAAGCAACATTAGCTTCCAAGGATTTTGCAACATCTTATTAAATAACAGTTCGCTGCTTCCTCAGCTTGGCTGTTCTGCCGCTTCCTGTCCTTGGAGTTAAACAACACAAAGCACATCTTGCACAGTTCCATTAATTTGTTTACTGACGGACATCATTGTGGCAAACTTTTCCACGTCCTTAGCTGTGCTCGGCTCATCACGACAGGATTCCAAACACCCTTTTAAAAGCTAGGCCTCAGGCCTCTTTCATGAGAACTAGTATGCAAAGAAACACAAAACATTAATTAATTCCAGTAATGAAGAATATTCTGTTACCCACCCTCCTGCTAAATATTAACCCATTAGTTTATGTTACCTAGCTTTAAGCACATGTAAGCAGCGTTTGTAAAAACCTTCTTCACATGGGCCTCCAGGATTCTCCACGAGCCTTTGCCACATATAAGACATGACAAAGACAAAAGCACATTTAAATAAGCACATGCCATTATTTAAACAGCCGCAATTAATGTTGACAAAACAAAAAGACAAAGTTAGTTCATTATTTTTCAACGTACTTGCAAATGCAACAAAGAGCACACATAATGTTAGACCCTCATGTTGTGAATGCGTTTTACTCTAGATTGATTAGTACATAATCGTGCATAAACTCATTAATATGATTAATAATTATGGAAGTTTAACTATGCGAGTCAAAAACAAAATTCATTTCTGAAACTCGCTTCATCATCTCCCTCATCTGGTGATTTCAAAATCACCAAACAATACCCAAAATTTTAACAAATTTTAACTTTTGAAAACATCATGTTTTGAACACTCTCTGTGTTAGTATTTCTAAAAGCCTGTCTCAGCAGTTTGTTTGTAACTCTCATATTGTGCTCTTCGAAACTCTTCCAATTCTATCTCTTTCTTCTGTTCCTTTCTGAGTTTGTAAATCCTTTTCTTTTCCCTCACATGCTTCTTTCTCTTGTGTATCATGCAACTGATTTTTAACAAAAGTGTCACTATAACTATGATTATTACAGGATAAAGTATTTTGCCAATGATTGAACTGCCAATTTGCCGAAACCAGTTTCCAATTCCTGCAAATCTTTTACTCAAACGTTCTGTAAAATTGTCAACTTCCAGGGGTTCTATTTCAGAATGAAATTCAGTGATATTTTTGATAAGCATCTCTATATTCTGGCTCTTATCTGCGATATATGTACAGCAATGCTGAACATGCAAAATCCCACAAACTCCTCCTTCTTTTGCTAGCAGAATGGCTAATGCAAGACGGTTCTGCATTACCATGCTTCTCGTGGCAACAAGTTTGGTGTTAACTAATTGGAAACCACTTGCAGTGTCAGTGGACAATCTATCTACAATTGTGGAAACTTTTCTGATTTTAATCGCATTCAGGGTTATTCCCACCATAGGAAATATTGCACCAAATATGTCACCCATGATTTCTGAAAAACTTTCTCTCTTGTACCTGTTCAGGTTTTTGCCAATTTTAAATGAACCTTCTGCATTTCTATACACATGGAAATTTTTTGGGAAAACCACACCAAGATACCACGTCCTATACCAATGGTCTGGGAGACTAAAGTAAGCTTTGTTCCCACAGAAAAAATAAATTCCAGGAAAAATTGGGTCTTTGCCACCTTTAAATCCCCAACCCCCTATGATACGATAAGTATCCTCACATTGATTTGCACCCACAAAAAAGTTATCATATAAGGTATTGTCTCTCCTAATACAGAATTTCCCACTAACAGGTTCATCTATGTGAAAAAATTTTAACTTTTGAAAACATCATGTTTTGAACACTCTCTGTGTTAGTATTTCTAAAAGCCTGTCTCAGCAGTTTGTTTGTAACTCTCATATTGTGCTCTTCGAAACTCTTCCAATTCTATCTCTTTCTTCTGTTCCTTTCTGAGTTTGTAAATCCTTTTCTTTTCCCTCACATGCTTCTTTCTCTTGTGTATCATGCAACTGATTTTTAACAAAAGTGTCACTATAACTATGATTATTACAGGATAAAGTATTTTGCCAATGATTGAACTGCCAATTTGCCGAAACCAGTTTCCAATTCCTGCAAATCTTTTACTCAAACGTTCTGTAAAATTGTCAACTTCCAGGGGTTCTATTTCAGAATGAAATTCAGTGATATTTTTGATAAGCATCTCTATATTCTGGCTCTTATCTGCGATATATGTACAGCAATGCTGAACATGCAAAATCCCACAAACTCCTCCTTCTTTTGCTAGCAGAATGGCTAATGCAAGACGGTTCTGCATTACCATGCTTCTCGTGGCAACAAGTTTGGTGTTAACTAATTGGAAACCACTTGCAGTGTCAGTGGACAATCTATCTACAATTGTGGAAACTTTTCTGATTTTAATCGCATTCAGGGTTATTCCCACCATAGGAAATATTGCACCAAATATGTCACCCATGATTTCTGAAAAACTTTCTCTCTTGTACCTGTTCAGGTTTTTGCCAATTTTAAATGAACCTTCTGCATTTCTATACACATGGACATTTTTTGGGAAAACCACACCAAGATACCACGTCCTATACCAATGGTCTGGGAGACTAAAGTAAGCTTTGTTCCCACAGAAAAAATAAATTCCAGGAAAAATTGGGTCTTTGCCACCTTTAAATCCCCAACCCCCTATGATACGATAAGTATCCTCACATTGATTTGCACCCACAAAAAAGTTATCATATAAGGTATTGTCTCTCCTAATACAGAATTTCCCACTAACAGGTTCATCTATGTGAATAGCAGCGTAACTATTTCTACCATTAAGCTTCTCATCCTCTATCTGACAAAATCTGGATTTGGTCTGTTTCAACATCTCATTTCTCTTGTAAATCGCCCTTCTCTCCTCAACCAAATTTAGAAAAGATTTTTCTTCAGCTCTCATTTTGCAGGTTAAATTGTTTTTAAAAGCGTACTCCTAGGTCAGTTCATTAGTTACTAAAAAAGAATTCCCTCATCTGCTTAGCAGGTTTAACTTTGTTCAAGCTATTTACAACTTTCAGATTAGCAAAGATTTCTTCATAACCTGAGTAATAGTATTCCAGACGACCTGTTTGATAGAACAAACTAGCTATAACACTGCATGTAATGCCATCAGTAAGGGGTAGCATGTTATATTTGACCCCCTCTGAAACAAAAGCAGGAAGCTTTACACAAACACAACAGTCCTTCACATCCATGACTTTTACATATTCTGACAATAATCTTGAGAAGGAATTAATAGAAAAATCACCAACAGATCTATCTTGATGGATCTCTGGTTTGTGCTCAATAACTCTATTAGTTTTGCCTGCTACATCAAGGACAGCTTGTTTAGTCTCAGCTTTACTTGTCATGTTAGCCTTATAATCCTCCTTATCAATTCCAAAAGGAAAGATAACTGCCAAAATCAACCAAACCAAAATGATTGAGATCACACAAATAGAAGACATTTTACAACAGCTTCTAAAAATAGCACACCTAGAATTGTCAGTATTAGGCATTTTTTTTTTTTTTACAAGAGTTTTTTTTTAACTTAAATAAGAACAAACATTTTAAACAAAAATTAAAAATACTGTATATACACCTCCCCTTTTTTTGTAGTAACCCTCTAACAGCTTTTCTTCGACCTTGCGTCTTACATCAAAGTGTTTTTCCAGCTAACACAATTTCTTCGACCTTGTGTCACCTAACACAATTTCTTCAGCCTTATGCCAAAATAAAACCTCAACTTAAAAGAAAATGACCCTAATCATTGTCACTGGTTTCTTCCAAATCCTCCTGACTACTACTACTGATTTCCACTACTGGTGGTATAATAATGTAAGTCCATTCAGGGGACTTGTACTTTTGGTTTGGCTTTAATGGTCTTTTTCCCCTACTGCTAATCACCTCTATCTTCTTTCCTGCTTGATTTTTCTTATCAGAGTCACCTTTTTGACTTTATATCTCATTAACCTGCTCTATTGACTTGTTCACTAATTTAAATTTTAAATTCTCTCTAGGCCAATTATTTCCTTTTCTTATGAATTTCTTCTTTGGCTCAGTTCCGTTACATTCAGTTTTCCAAGTTCTTTTTCTGAATTTTCTTATTTGAGAATCTTCATCACTCTCATCTGAATCAGTCTCAGAGACTTCCAATTTATATTTAGGATCTTCTTTACTCAGCAGTTTCACTCCATTAGGAACATCATCCTTGTAGCTGGTACTCGGTAATTCGTCTTCTTCTTCCTCTGGAATTACTTCCAACTTCCCAGTTTCAGAATTCTTGTTCCTGCTTTCAGAGCTTTTATTCTGCTTTTCAATACTCTCCTGATCTTGATTCTCTTCCGACTCAGATCCATTTTCTGCTTCTTTTTCTAGCAGATCTTCATCATTTTCTGAATCTAGAATCACAATTTCTAGATCTTTTCCATTCAATACCTGATCCGCATCTGAATCTTCCAGATGTCGACTCTCTTGTCGATCTTCAGAATCTGGATTCTCTTCAGGTTCTCCTTCAGAGTCTGAATCAATTGTCGTGTCACTATCCTCATCAGAATTATCAGGAGGTGGTACACGAATGGTGTGACTTGCATGCACCCACCTTTTCAAACCTTTGCATTTAACTACATTAGTTGTGACAAATATCACCTATCTTGCTTTTTGCCACCTGGGTACTAAACAGTTTCTTCTCCGATGTACTTTTGTTCTCACCCAGTCTCCTGGCAACAGATCATGAGCTTGCTCCTTTTCTTTTGAAATCACATCAGTTCCCACCTGATGGAATACAGAATTCACCACATCAGACATGTTTTTGCAGTATTCCATAATTGCACTTTCATTAATGCTAAGAATTTTTCCAACTGGTACAAATGCTTGTCTCATCACTCTGCCCATGAGTATGTCATGAGGACTTAAACCTGACTTTTCATCTGGTGTACTTCTCAAAGACATTAGAACAAGTGGAAGTGCATCTGTCCACTTTACTCCTGTAGCCAGGCACATCTTGGCTATTCTATTTTTTATTGTGCCATTAATTTGTTCCACAACACCTGATGCTTCTGGTCTGTATGCACAGTGTAGCTTCTGCTTAATGTTCAGGGCTTCACAAATCATTTGTAGCAATCTGTTTTGAAAATGTGTGCCGCGATCACTTTCAATTGTAACTGGAAATCCATACCTAGGTATGATCTCTCTTAAAAGCAATTTTGTCACAGTAACTGAGTCATTGTGACGTGTCGGGAACGCTTCCACCCATCTTGAAAACAGACAGACAATCACTAGGACGTATCTCAGCCTATTGTGAGGTGGCATGTCAATGAAATCCATTTGCAACCTGGTAAAAGGACCACCCTCCCGTCCTATGGTTCCCATGCTCACAACTGTTTTTCTGTTTGGGTTGATTTGTTGGTAGATCAAACATCTCTGGCAAAGTGACTCTGCAATGATCCTAAATGTGGGATTAAACCATGTCTGTCTAAACAATCTGATCATAGAATCTCTTCCCAAATGTCCTGGACCATGGTACATCCATGCCATGTCAGCAATCATGCAATTTGGCATTACAGGTCTGTCGTCTTTATAAACCCAAACTTCATCTTCCTCCCGCTGTCTGCAACCTGCTTTTAGCCATGTGTCTTTTTCCTCATCATCTGCCTCATCTTGTAGATGTTTTACTCCTTGCCCTGTCTCAACTACAGATATTAGCATGAGCGAGTTCAAAACATGATCATTGTCTTTTTCTCGATTAATTGAAAAATTGTTTTTCGCACAGTATCGTGCAATCTCATCAGCAAAGGAATTACCTTTAGTAATATAGTCCTCGCCCTTTTTATGTGCTGCACATTTTACAACAGCAATTTTCTCTGGTAACTGAATGCCATCAATCAATCTTTTGATCAATGTTGCATTCCTAATTGGTGTTACCGCAGAAGTTAAATAACCTCTTTGAGACCAAAGCTGGCCATAGGCATGGAATACGCCATATCCATACTGACTATCAGTCACTATGGTAACCTTTTTCCCTTTTTCCCTTTTGCTCTTTCACATGCACGAATTAAAGCAATTAATTCTGCTACTTGCGCTGAACGAATTCCTTCAAGAGAGGAACCTTCAACTACTCCTGCAACTGTACAAACAGAGTAAGCTGCTCTCAGAATGCCCTCATCTGTTCTTAGACAGGAGCCATCAACAAAGTAAACAAAGTCTGATTCTGGCAAGGGTACATCTTTTATGTCTTTCGTAGGTTTTGTGCAGTAATCTACAACATCCAAGCCCTCATGGTCCATATCAGTCTCGTTTTTGATTTCAGTAATAGCACCATCAGGCAACAATATGGAAGGATTTAGATTCACACATCTTGCAATTGAGACATTATCTGATCCCAGAATAACTTTTTCATATTTGGTCAACCTGTTACTTGTTAGGTGCTGTGTCTTGCTTCTGGTAAGAAGAATTTCAACTGCAGTTTTACAGGAAACCCCATTATGATTCCTTCACTCTGCTCAAGGCTTACACTTGTTGCAGCCACGCTTTTAAGCAACCTGGCAATGCTTTTGCAACAGGATCAAGAACAGCTGAAAAGTAAGCTATTGGCTTTCTCAGTTTTCCATGTCTCTGAATCAGAACTGATAATGCAAAACCTTCCCTTTCACTGCAGTACAGCTCAAATTCCTTCTCATAGTCTGGCATGCCCAACGCTGGAGCTTCACACAAACTCTTTTTTAACTGTTCAAAAGCCTCTAACTCAATTTTTCTTAGTGTGATCGGAACTTTTATATGCGCTTTTGTGAGTCTCTGCAGTGGTTTTGCGATTACTGAAAATCCACTAATCCATTGACGACAATAACCTACCATTCCTAGAAACATTCTGACTTGTCTCTGTTTCGTTGGAGGTTGTATTGCTCAAATCATTTTTATTCTCTCAACTGTCACTTGTCTGATTCCCTTTGCAATTCTGTGACCAAGATATTTAACTTCTTGTTTGCAAAATTGTAGTTTTGCAGGTGACACTTTATGTCCCTCATCTGCCAAACGATTCAGAAGGGTAATGGTGTCTGTTACACAATTTTCTCGTGTTCTTGCAGCCACCAGAAGGTCATCAATGTACTGGACCAATGTTGATTTTCCAGGTAAATCTAGATCTTCCAAAGATTTCTTTAACAACTGATTAAAGATAGATGGACTCTCAGTATACCCTTGAGGGATACGACACCATGCTGAAATGCGATCCTGGAATCTGAACGCAAAAATTTGTTGGCTCTCTGGATGCAGTGGAACTGTAAAGAAAGCATTACATAGGTCAATGACCGTGTACCATTCTGCATCATGCGGAATCTGATATAGAATTACCGCCGGGTTTGGAACAACTGGCCAACAAGGAACAACTATCTGATTAATCTTTCTCAGGTTGAACTATTCTGTAAGTTCCATTTGGCTTTTTGATCCCCATAATCCGTGAATTACATGGGCTATTCTCAATTTCTTTTAAAACACCTTGTTTAATGAATTTCTCAATCACAGGAATGACACCTTCAATAGTTTCAGCTTTCATTTTATACTGAGGAATATTTGGGAAATCTACTCCTTGTTTTACAGTAATTTGCACTGGGTCTACATGTTTCATCAAACCCATTTCATCTCCAGTTAAATCCCAAATTTTCGGATTAACTGTCTCTTTCAGTTCTTCAGGTAAATTATTTTTATCAAAAGCAGGAAACAATTTATTTTCTTCTTCAACCATTAGCATTGTTAGCTTGTACAGACCATCTTCTTCCAGAGTTTGTAGCTCAATACCATCCGGTGAGCAATATATTTTACAATTCATCTTGCACAAAATGTCCCTCCCTAACAGGTTTACTGGACTGCTGTTACAGACTACAAATTTGTGTTTATCTTTGAAATTACCAATCTCAACTTTAACTGGTTCTGTTAAATCTGTTTTAATGTGTTGATTTGCTACGCCTACTACTTGGATGGACTCACCAGAGAGAGGAAGGTTTTCTATTTCCACTGATCTAACAGTAGATCGGGTAGCACCAGTATCCACAAGAAACGTGATTTCTACATCATTCACTTTACCATTTACAAATGGACCGGACTGATCTCCCTCAAGAGTGGCTCCAAGCACACACTCTTCTTCCCCCCTCAGGCACCGTCATGAGTAATCCTCTGAATCACTCCCTTCATTCTCTTTCATCCAAAATTGTTGAGAAACATTTGACACATTCACTCTTGGCGGTCTGTTTACCTGTTCACTTCCACAGAATCCTGTTTCGGGACTGAATCTTTGCACATTCACACAGTTTGGAAGTGGCGGTTGTGGAATTTGGCTCTGCTGATTCAATTGGCTCAGCTGATTCACTAACTGTCGCTGTAGCTGTTGCTGCTGATTTATCTCATTCTGCATCTCTGGATTTAATGATGTATTTTTTAAATTTCTGGGCGGATTCTTACATTCACGCTTCCAGTGTCCAATTTCGCCGCAATTAAAACATGGGAGCTTCTGCTTGAGCTCTTCAATATTCACATTAAATTTTGGTTTGTTAAAATTTCCTTTAAATTTGCCTTGATTCTGGTGAACATTTTTATTTTCTAAGGTCGCTATTTGCTGTTCAGCTACCTTCACCTGTGCCCACATTGCTTTTTCCTTAAGCTTCTTCTGTTTAGCATCTATCTCATCACTGCAGTATTTTGCTTTTCTCAGAATGTCATCAACTATTAATGATTGCCATCCGACAATTCCATTTCTAATCATTTCGCCAATTTCAGGTCTTAAACCATAAACAAACCTGTATATGAAGTGGCTCATGTCTTTCTCACTTAATTTTTCATAGCCACTGTATTGTTTAAAAACCAGCAGTAATCTTTCATAAAATGAATGTACTGACTCTTTCGGTTCCTGGTTCGTTCTGTCAATTTTAACCCAATCTACTTCTTTTGGAGGAATTTTATTTTTCAACCACACAATTACTTTGTCATATAAATCCATGACATCTGCTGAAGGGGCACCTGTTATTTTATTTCAAGCTGGTTCTTCTTTGGGCCAACTTACAGAAATTTTACATTCTGTCCAAAGATCTGTTGGGACAACAATGTCAAAGAATCCATCAAGATCAATCCACAGAACTTTTGAAACTTTAATGAATCTGTCTACCTGGCGATACCATTCTACTGGCTTTTCTCTTAGCCGAGGAAAATCATTTGTAAAGAGTAAAATGTCCTGCCTTGTCCATGGAACATGAACGTAACCTCCACCAGCTATTTCTCTCATCGGAAACTCATTTACAACTTCCCCTTTTTCTCTCTTTTCTTCTCTTTTCTTTGTCCATTTCACTCTCCATTTACTTAGTTCACCTAATCTTTTTAGGAACACAATCAATTCTTTTACATGTGTTATCCTACCTGTGGTGTTCACATTTTCAATGTCTTTTTCAGAAAAATCCACTTTGTAATGCTTTTGCAATTGTTTCTGTCTAGTCAAATCTATTTCTAATTCAGCAGCCACTTCCTCTAATTGATCATACTTGTTTTTTGTTTTCCATTGTATGCTTTTGCATATAAACAGTAATACATCATCCTGATACTGCTTTAAACTGTCAGTTCCAATTGTGCCAATAATTAATTCTTCTAAATCTGCTTTCAATTTTGCAACATCAAGTTGTTTAAATTCAGGGACTTGTGGGGTCTGTGGAGTCTGTGTTAAATCTGTTTTATTCATGCTCTTTTCTGGAGATCCCGAATCAGAACCTGCAACAGATGGTGTCTGAACATTTGACAAACTTTGATTAAAAGTTAAATCTGGCATTGTTTTTTCTCGATGTATTTCTGATAGGTCAGAATAAAAATTTTCAGCTACTTTCTGAATTTCCGCATTTAATGGAACAGTCAGAGCTGAGTGTCTATTTTCTCTGGTCAAAAACTGGTACAACAGGACCAATTGTTACTGGTACTGTCACTGCTTCCATCCCTTTAGTTAATTGCTGTATTAATTTCTCTTTTGCTTTTAAATATTCCGAAACTTCTGGTATATTCCCAAGTCTCTCTAATCCTTTTACATTCCTCGGGAATTCATTTCTCTGTTCAGGAATCTCAGGATAATTTCTGTTTACTCTTGGAGTATTAGAATTACTTCTTGTCCCTACTCTTTCAGGTAATCTTAAAAATCTAGATGAATTTTCATCAATTTCTCTGGGAGGTGCACTTGGAGAGGTTCCTGAAGAAACTCTCGGTGTAGACTGTGAACAATCTGGCTGATATGGTGGCCGATTGCGATTTGTAATATAAATTTCTTCTAAAACCGCATCATCTAATTCTTCATCAAGATTATTTTTTCTTTTTTGGGTATTCTTTTGACCTGGTGTTTGAGTAATCATTTCTCTTACTGGGTATAAACCATCATACATGTCTGCTTTTCTCCAACGTCGTACTCTATCTTCATGAGTTTCCCTATTTATGTTTAATTTGGGGCCTCTTGTTAAACCTTTGGTTTCTCGTTCGAGTTCCATCATTTCAACCTCCCATTCAACTAAAGCCTCAAATTGAGTAGGTCTAGGCTTTGGCACAAGAGCCGTCATTTTTGCTCTCAGGTTTTTCAAAACTTTAATATTAAATGACCCATCTTCCGGCCATGCTAATACACCATCATCTTTGGTATATTTCATCCAATTTTCAAACCAAAGGTCTGTATGATAACCATATTCACCTTCCATATATGCTGCGGGTGTTTTGTACTTATGAAGTAATTTTCCACCACGCGTTTCAATTTTCTTATCAGGGCTGAAAATATTTTTCAATTTCTGAAACCATGAAGGCTTCTTTTCCTCTTTTTCGTACCAATAACTCATGTTTTAAAACTATTCCGCTTAATTTGGAAATGATCGTAAGTATTTCTTGTTGTTCCGCTACTCTAGCCAATCCGTGCGCGAAACTCACCAACAAGCCAATCAGGTTAAGCCACGTCACTACCTTGCTCAACCAATGAAAATACTGTTTTCAGAAAGAACCAATCAGCTTTCAGCTCGTTTTGGTGACGTGAACCAACCAGTGCGCTTCCTGTGACGTATGTTAACCAATCACAGTGCAAACCCTGTGACGTACACTGCCGCTGCAGCTCCGCTGTCTCCACTCCGTAAACTCAACCCTCCTTTACAAAATATTTTCACAGCGCCATTTTAAAACAATTCTTTTCAATGAAATTCAATTAGTAACTACAGCTAAACAAACCATTTGTCTGTTTTGCTAAATAAAGTGACAGTTTTTCTCAATCAATCGAGTATTCTTTCTCGTGAAATAGACGACACTATTCTCACAAAATCATTTATACTCATTCAAACGGAAAAACCCTAACCATGCATACGTGAAATCTTTGGTAGGACTTTAACCTGCCAATAGAAAATCCTCATTCGCCCGTAAGAATTGACGGCGCTACCTTACCCTTCACTCAAGCTTGGAAAAATCCTATTACACTTTTCACAGCGAGTTTTAAAACAGGCTCTTAGTCCCTATACTCAAAGCTACAATTTCATAGGCATTATAACTATACATTTTACTGATCACACCTAAAATCCCTAAATTTGTGCTGTACGTCCACAACACTAGCGATATGTCAATATCACTATTTTGAAACAGAACAAATGCACCGTGTAACCTCACTTGTCACACTACTTTTGCCGGCACACTAGGAATTTTCTCACTGCTGGAAAAGACCTTTCGACTGCATGTAACAACTGAACAAACTTAACATGTTTTAGACAAGTATCCTATGTAATTACCATGTAACATGTCAGTTACCATAGTAACCGAACTCTGCTGCCAGAAAATTGATCCCTATGGAAAATCTGTCTCAACAACACAACCCTACACCAAGATACTCACCATTTTTCATAAACACTTCACTAGGCCCACAAGTAACTGAGACAAATATTGAGCAACTGAATCATGTGACCTAATTAATCGGAACTATTCACAAAATATATACATTTTATATACAACTGCAGTTTGTCATCATCATAATTGCGAAAATAATAATGGAAACATTTAATTAAGCCACTTAGGTTAATGGATCAACTGATGGTAACTAGACTAAGAATAAACAAGACCAGCTTGTCATTTCAAAATCTATTTTATTAATTTTATTTATCAATCAAAGAGCATTTTTAGAATATTGAAATCTTTTATCAGCAATTTTAGAAAGCATCATTTAATCAATCAAAGGCACATTAAACTGTCATCTCAAAACAGATCAGCTTACAGAGAATTAATGTAGAAAAGATCCCATTCCCTAAAATCTATTTCCCTGACTAAACTTAATTAAACCTAAAGGAAAAGTCATTAGTGCAGTTTATCCTTACGTGAGTCAAAAGTCCGACAGCATTTCACGCCCTTTAGGATTCAGGAACGAGTAGCCGCCCTCCTCCCAAGGGGCCAAGTTTTATACCTTTTTCTCTATCTAAAACTAACTAAAAGAATACTTTTTCTTTGACATTCAGCGTTTTGATTGGCTGACAGCCGTCAGTCTATGTGAGCTCATTGCCTTTTCAATCCAAAATTGTGCCTTTCTAAAACGTCTTTGTCCTTTGTCCAAAGCGACATTAGCTTCCGAGGATTTTGCAACATCTAATTAAATAACAGTTTGCTGCTTCCTCAGCTTGGCTGTTCTGTCGCTTCCTGTCCTTGGAGTTAAACAACACAGAGCACATCTTGCACAGTTCCATTAATTTGTTTACTGACGGACATCATTGTGGCAAACTTTTCCACGTCCTTAGCTGTGCTCGGCTCATCATGACAGGATTCCAAACACCCTTTTAAAAGCTAGGCCTCAGGCTTCTTTCACGAGAACTAGTATGCAAAGAAACACAAAACATTAATTAATTTGAGTAATGAAGAATATTCTGTTACCCACCCTCCTACTAAATATTAACCCATTAGTTTATATTACCTAGCTTTAAGCACATGTAAGCAGCGTTTATAAAAACCTTCTTCACATGGGCCTCCAGGATTCTCCACGAGCCTTTGCCACATATAAGACATGACATAGACAAAAGCACATTTAAATAAGCACATGCCATTAATTAAACAGCCGCAATTAATGTTGACAAAACAAATAGACAAAGTTAGTTCATTATTTTTCAACGTACTTGCAAATGCAACAAAG